>NC_140970.1:4056104-4126104 GCF_056783735.1 Eptatretus burgeri | reverse complement strand
TCTCTCTCTCTCTCTCTCTCTCTCTCTCTCTCTCTCTGCCTCTCTCTCTCTCTCTCTCTCTCTCTCTCTCTCTGCCTCTCTCTCTCTGCCTCTCTCTCTCTGCCTCTCTCTCTCTCTCTCTGCCTCTCTCTCTCTGCCTTTCTCTCTCTGCCTCTCTCTCTCCTCTCTCGTCTCTCTCTCCTCTCTCTCCCCTCTCTCTCTCCTCTCTCTCTCTCTCTCTCTCTCTCTCTCTCTCTCTCTCTCTCTCTCTGTCTCTGTCTCTGTCTCTGTCTCTGTCTCTGTCTCTGTCTCTGTCTCTGTCTCTGTCTCTGTCTCTGTCTCTGTCTCTCTCTCTCTGCCTCTCTCTGCCTCTCTCTGCCTCTCTCTCTCTCTGCCTCTCTCTCTCTGCCTCTCTCTCTCTCTGCCTCTCTCTCTGCCTCTCTCTCTCTCTGCCTCTCTCTCTCTGCCTCTCTCTCTCTGCCTCTGCCTCTCTCTCTGCCTCTCTCTCTCTCTCTGCCTCTCTCTCTCTGCCTCTCTCTCTCTCTGCCTCTCTCTCTCTCTCTGCCTCTCTCTCTCTCTGCTTCTCTCTCTCTCTCCACCCAATCCCCTCTCCCCTTAATATCGCCGTCATCGTCATAATATCGCATTTAATCGATCTGTGTGGAAACCCAATGATATATTGGATGGAGATTGAACGATACGGGGATATTGGCGGGTCTTGGTGGTTGTGGATGGGTGATGGTTTCTGGAGTCGGTGTATTGTAGTTCAGGCATGAAGGGCCGAGTGTCCTCTTGCCTCAAATCTATTTGTTTTTCCTTGTGAAAATGTACTGCATGAAGAATAATAATAAGAATCTGAATAAAATGAAGCGATAGAGAACGGGAGAAACCAGCGCGGTCACGTCACATTGCGTGATGACGTGTTCACGTCACATTGCGTGATGACGTGTTCGCGTCACATTGCGTGATGACGTGTTCGCGTCACATTGCGTGATGACGTGTTCGCGTCACATTGCGTGATGACGTGTTCACGTTGGCCTAGTGCAGTGAAAGAAAGCGGTTTTGTGACGCTCCGTGTGTTTTTTTTCGGGGGATTATTCGTCCTTTCCGTTTCTGTGCTCGATCTGTTATCGTTATGGCTTCGACCGAGGAGGGAGCCGTCATGGAGAAGATCGACATGTCGCTCGGTGAGAGGATTATAGAACAGCCTCTCAAATTTCGATCTCCGAACGTGTTTAAACTTTCCAAGCGGGTTTGAACCGATTTCATTGTGCGACGGTAAACACCGTGTATAAAACGTCACGTGTGCATTGTGACATTTACTTATCGCGGAAATGCAGTAACTTGTTATTCACATCATTTTTGCTATTTCTAACATTTACCTCCATGTCTAATATTTACACAGGAATTTTTTATTTTTTTGTTATTTCTCGAAGACCTCACAATTCCGGTGTCGTCACCACACAGCGAAGTGTTGGGGCGAGAAGGGTGTATATTAATGCATGGAGCAAGAAAGACTATTCGTGTTTGCAGTACAGTACAATACAGTACGGTGCAGTGTAGTACAGTGCAGTACAGTACCGTACAGTGCGGTTTGTAAGTTTGGAGCCCATCATCTTGTGCACGAGCCCTTTGGACCTGATCTCATGGTCCTATGTCCATACGTGAAGACCGATGCCACCTTGAGTCCACGAGCTGCCTCACACCGCTGTTTATGGGGTGCACGCAGTTGACCCCCCTTCCGTGCCTGTGGCTAAATCTGGACGCGTCTCCAATAACAGTTTCATATAAAGAAGGCACACACGCCTGGACGTGTCTGCAATGTCAATGATGTGACCATGACCATGATTCCGGCGAATGAAATGATCAGGGAGAGTAGTAAGGAGTGTGTGTTGGAAACTTCTTGAACCTGGACTGAGGATTGGTATTTAAGTTGGTGGGTATCGATCCTATTGGGTTGAAACCTCATGATGGAATGATGCTTTTAGGTTCTCTTCCCTCCCCACTCCCCCTCCCCAGGTCCTGGTTTGTGACCTGTGTTCATTTGTTTGCCCCCGTATTCTCTCGATTGTGGAATCGCCTCCCTGTGTCCACTGTCTCGCCTTCCTCACTTCACTCTTTTAAATGCGCTGCCCATCATGACCTCATACACTCACCCATGCACATCCACAGTCTTTTCTACACGTGCCTCTGTTGCGTTATTCCTTCTGTATGTGCATCACCGCTGCCGATACCATTTGGTAGTTTATAAACCTGCTTCCTTTGGCTGTTTTGATCCTCCATAAGCCAAGATGTGTGTATATATATATATATGTATATATATATGTATATATATATATATATATATGTATATATATATATGTATATATGTATATATATATGTATATATGTATATATATATATATGTATGTATATATATATATATATGTATATGTATATATATATATGTATATATATATATATATGTATATGTATATATATATATATATGTATATGTATATATATATATATATATGTATATATATATATATATATATATTGTGGTTTCGCCGGCGTGTCGCCACGAGCACGATCCTCGATGGAGCAGTGGGGCCGTCTCGGCTCGATCGCCCGGAATTACAGATCGCCGGCCCGGAGAAGTCCAGGGTTGACTGGTCCTGGTTTTTTTGGACCGAAATACGCCAATGGGGAGACCACGTGGGGTAGGGTTAATTGCCAACTTCAATTTACCTAATAACCCACGTGATCTAGCTTCCGGGGTATTTCACCCTCGACGGAACTCGTACGGAAGCGAGCCCGTTCCGTGTGCGATGCCAAGCGGTTTTATAATCGCCGAATTCCGCCGGCCTGATTATCCTGTTACTCCGTTATAGCGGCAATGACTGCTCACTTTCCCACACGCACGACACACCCAGTCAATGGAGAAATGACACGACGAGCTGAGTACATTCAACAATTGGGGATATTTATTTACAAATTATGGGGGACTATGGGAGCACGCAAGAGGAGAGCTGTACCAAATATCAAGCAATGCATGTCTGTATAGGCAAAACACTTCTACAATTCACTACTGTCAGACTGGCGCCACAAACAGACACACGCACACCCAGACAGAAGTGGACCTCAACGGCCTTTATTGCGACTCTCCAGCCGAGGAGGACAGACCGGCTGTGAGCCAGGCATGGCTGGCTACCTGGCCATGAGAGCGCGGCTGGACGTCCCCTGGTCTTGGGACTGGTGTCGCCATACCAGCCAGGCGGAAGGCGACGACACGAAGCTCTGGAGCCGGGACGAGGTCGTTGCAGGAGAAGCCAAGGTGATGAGCCGGGCAGAGAAGAAGCAGGAGAAGAGAAGCAGGAAAGAACCAGAACAACTCCAAGAGAGCCGACCCCGAAAATCTCCTCAGGACACACCTTATATCGGCCCCCTCCTGTTCAACGAACGCTTCTCTTCTCCCCACTCACCCTCCCATTGGACGGGAGGCCCCATCTGACTCCTCGTCCGCTCCCGATTGGACAGGGGCGGGGCACTCCATCCCATGGGCGGAGTCTCCAGTGGGGGGCGTTTGTGGATCCGCCTACGGCTTCACCTCAGACGGCGTGTTTAATGGCAACGGTGCTGGGTCGGAGGCGGAGCGTGGAAGACTCCGGCTCCCCGCCGATTGGCCACGGAGGGACGGCATGTCTGTGTTAGACTCCTGAAGAACGCAGCAGCGCTAGTTCCATGTTGAACATTCCAGTTCCAGAATGGTGCCGTTGTGGCATTGTTAAAACTCTAATACAATCGTAGCGCATTCACATTTGATTTACCCATTAGACCAGGGACGGGAGCTATCTATAAAACATATACTTACCGATATAACTAATCTATAGGAACCTGAATGTTGAGTGCGATAGCTTTCCAAATCCGTAACAATATGTGTATGTGTGTGTGTGTATATATATATATATATATATATATATATATATATATATATATATATATATATATATATATATATATATATATATATATATATATATATATATATATATAAATAATATATATATATATATATATATATATATATATATATATATATATATATATATATATATATATATATATATATATATATATATATATATATATATATATATATATGTGCTGCTTGCTGCAGAATAACATTTGCTGTTGTATTTTGCAGATGATATCATAAAGCTGAACCGACAAGGTGGCAAGAGAAGTCAGAGAGGAAATTTTAGAGCAAGAGAAATCACGAGAGGGATACAGCAAGCAAAGAGGGCACAGCCAGAGACTGTGGGAGGAAGAAAGTCCCAAAGGGGGGCTGCAGGAACGAGAGGGGTGCAAAGGGGGTTTCTGAATGTGAGGGGGTTAAGAGGGGCTGTGGGAGCCAGAGGATCGTATCGAGGGACAATGGGTGCTGTTGGATCACGGCAAGGAGCTATGGGGTTGCAACGGGGTTCCAGGAGGGCAAGAGGGCTCCAGCGTGGGGCAATGGGAGTGAGAGGGCTCCAGCGTGGGGTGATGGGAGTGAGAGGGCTCCAGCGTGGGGCAAGTGCAGCGAGAGAGCTCCAGGTGGGAGCAATGGGTCCAAATGGATTTCAGCGTAATGCTTCAGGAGCAAGGGCTGTCCTGCGAGGACCGATGAAGAAAAGAGGTAAGGTGTATACTTTGGAACATGTCTATTATTCACACAAACTTGAAATTATTCCTTTTGGAAAAATATCTTGCCACCTCTGGTATCAATATTGTTGAAAAGAAAAAAATTAAATTGACGTGCTTAGAAAATAGTAACCTGTGGGCTCACAAATTCTTTGATTGTGAAGGAAGTTGGCAGCATACAATAACTACCGAAAGGGCCATGTTTGTTTAGCACATTTTCCCATTGGAAGGTAGAAATGGTAGATAATGGGGGAGATTGAGGTACCAGCTTCGTCCCGTTTCCCAGAAAGGTTCCATTTTTGTGAGCTTGCTCCCATTTCCATGCAGAATAACCATTATACTCCCAATTTTTTACGTCATTTGTGCAAGTTTGTTTGTCATTTATTATCCCCTTCCTGATGTCTTGGGCTCAGATCTGTTTAAGAGCATATAATAGTTGCTTTTCGAGTCTTTTAGGATCAATAGACCCCTTTCTCGGAAGTGGATCCAATTATGGTAATTTCTGAAAACATGAACCAATTGGTGTTGCATTCTGATTTGATGTTTGCCAGGACTTGGCAATTGTTGAACCTTGAACCGCTGAGTGCTGTATCGTCATTTGATGTTTGCTAGGACCCGGTAGGATGTGATTCAGATTTGCTTGGTAAAGAGTTTATCAATTGAGAGCATTTAGTCCCACTTTCATTTAATTGCATTTTACCCTCAGTCACCTGTTCCATCAGCCTCGATTTTGTATCAAGATGAAAATGAACGTGTGCAAAGTGCACTATAGCATGTGATATATATCTTGTAAATAATTTCAAGTGTTTGTTTGTTACTCTTTCACAGCCGAACCGAAGCACCAAAAGGCCCCAAATTTTGGATGTAGGTATTTCAAAATCTAGGGAAGGTTTTAAGCGACCACGCGTTGACCTTGACATACGTTTTGAGGCCGCCAAGGGTCACTGTAAAGTGTACTGGTATATTGGGATGTGGGGTCGGGCAGTGCTGCCGCCAACCCACAGGCAAAAGGTAACCACCATGAAGCCAATAACTCCATAGCCTTTCGATTTTCAACACGTCCCGAAAGCCCTGCCAGGAAAAGCTCACCACCCTCAGGGCAATAACTCGATACATTTCCAATGCACAAATGTGCTGGAACCCATACGTAGTTCTTTTCCCGTGCAGTGCCGGGTTCTCAGACGAGTATGTAATATTCTCAATAATCAACATCTTTATATCTGCTATGTTTCTTCTCTCTTTATTGATCCAAAATACTCCCTCTCCTCCCCTCAAACATTAAGTATCATCAAAGCAAATTAATGTGGCCATATGCACTACTTTTTGTTTCCCAACTCCACCATTTCCTCACCTTCAGTCATTTTATTCCACTTTCAATTTGGATCTCATTAACTCTGTTGTGTGCTTGTATTTGGGTGAACACTTGTAAATCTTTGCAGGTTTTCCTCCTGCTGCATCAGGAGCTCCGATTATGACAGGCAGAGGAAGAGGTGTTGGGGGAGTAGGAATGGGAGGATCAATATGGGGGCTTGCTCGAGGAGGGCGAGCTGTGAGAGCTGGCACACCGTGGCGACGTGGAGTTGCCAGTGGCTCTACAGCCCTCAAGCGGAGGCTCGGAGTGAGGAAATGCCACTTTCCCATTTTTCTCTTTAAATCATGTAGCTATACCACTGCGCTCGCATTCTGCACAGTGAGTTGATAATTTTAGCCTGTATTGGTCACTGTGACATGTCATGTTGAGGGGGTTTTCACACTCGCCACCTTTGCCAATGCAGGTGAGCAAGGGTGCTCTGACTATTTGATCGCCCAATGATGGGCGACGCTGGTATTGGCATAAAATGACAAAAACCAGTCTGCTCTGATGGAACTTACTCGATGAGGAAGACAAAAACGATGTTCAACTATTACGTAATAAAGCAAAAAATTCAAATTGATCATTGTTAAGTTGGAGAACAAGAAGGGCACTTGGTAGAGTGCATACCTCCGCCAAGCTGATCAGTTTACATTTTGTATCCCACTGATAGACCGGATCTGGATTCAGTCCTGAACTAAAATTTAATTGTCTTGTTCTTGTCACTTAATCACAACTCGTCCACCAAGTTTTGTCTGAATCGGTCCGTAACTTTTTCAGATATTGTGCTATATATATATATATATATATATATATATATATATATATATATATATATATATATATATATATGTATATATATATATATGTATATATATATGTATATATATGTATATATATATATGTATGTATATGTATGTATATGTATATATATGTATGTATATGTATATATATGTATGTATATGTATGTATATGTATGTATATGTATGTATGTATATATATATGTATATATATATATATATATATATATATATATATATATATATATATATATATATATATATATATATATATATATATATATATATATATATATATATATATATATATCGTTTTCGCCCTACCACTCAACGGTGAAGAATCACTTTAAAAATTCTTGACCTGGATCCAAATTTTGACCTTAACCAAAATCGAATCGATTCTTCATTTCACATACACAATCTTAGCCTGGTGTTGGCTTAGTGGTTAGGGTGGCGGCTTGGGATCCCAGGGTCCTGAGTTCAAGCCCCGTTGGCTGCTGAATTAACACCAGGGGGTTGACTCAGCCTGTCATCCTTCCGAGGTCGGCGAAATGAGTGCCAGTGTACTGGTCCCGGTGTATGCCCCGGTTAGAATAGGTGTACCATATCCCTGTGTGTCGTAAGAGGCGACCAGGGTTGGCGTCAGGAAGGGCATCCGGCCATAAAACATTGCCTCAAGAAAAAGCCAAACCCCTGCACAGCAGGGAAAAATGGCTGTAAAAACGGTCATTTTTTTATATATTTCACATACACAATCTGCCCACCAAGTTTCGTCCGAATCCATCCACAACTTTTTGAGATATCCTGTTCACAGACAGACAGACAGACAGGGGTGAAAACATAACCACCATCCAACATCGGTGGTGGAGGTGAATATGCAATTACATAAACTTAGGCCAATTTTTAAAAATGTGTGTGTTTCACTGAAGAAGTGAAGGGACATACCAGAGCAGGGTGGGCAGCATTTGGGGAAGTAATGTCATAAAGAGCAAACTGCCCATTTATCTGAAAAGGAACGTTTACAGTCGGTGTGATGTTTTCTACCAGAAATGACACATTGCTGTCATCATTTCATGTGCAGCCTGTGGCTGTTGGTTGCATCATTGTTGGGAGTGTGGCTGTGCCGTTGATGCCGTGCCCCCTGTTTCTAGTAAGCTGGTTCTCGTTTTGTCAACCTCGGAAGGCTGAGTCAACCCAGCTGTTGTCATTAAACAAACAGCACGACTAAATTGAAAAGATCATATGGAGAGACTAAATTGAAAAACAGTCAAAGCCTTATTTAAAAGGCCCACAGCTTATCAAAGCCTCGTCAGAAAGTTCCAAACGATTGTTTTAAACAGGATTTGCACAATGGTTTTGCAATGATTGATGTACATGTTGATTAATTACACTAATTGCCGAATCATTGTTTTTATATATTTTTATTTCGTAAAAACAAAGCAATATTATATCTACGATTAGGAATGGCAGGAAAGAGAGAATCCTTTACGAGGTGAAACTTTAATTTCAGCAGAAAGGTTTACTCTCTTTTACTGATCCTCACTATTTAAAATTGCTAAACACTCTCAACCTATCTGGAGATCTTACCTTTTGGACAATGTAATTATTGAAGAAATCTTAATTTGATTTCTATGTCACCTTGCATCTGTGTAATTCAGACATAATATGAGCATTCCATCAGCACTTCACAAGATGTCACATGACAGCAATTTGCCAGATGTTTGAGTGACTGAGATAAATGTGGTCTTGCACCAAGACACGATGATAATTACACAAACTCCAAAAAGTTTCATTGCATCTCTCGAAGCACTGATTGACAAGAAAATATTTCAACTGCACCAACTGCAACTGTTGGGGGTGCCTATTCATGGTGGTTATACTCCCCCCTCCCCCCACCCCACTCCCCCAAGACTAAAGTCGGGGACCAAATCTTCCCCACTCTAACCTGCTGTCTTGATTCGTCAGGGCAGCCCAGTCACAGTTAGAGTGCCGATTGATCCCCATGGACAAGCATTGTGCGTACGTGTGTGTGTGCGCGCGCGCCCCCTCTTGTGGACTTGACTTCACAAAGGCGGGGGTACACCATCTTGAATGTGGGGGATCTCTGGGTGTTTTCCTATGCAGGACGATGAAAGTCCGAGTCTTCCAGTCCTTGGTGGTTCCAGTCTTGCTCTACGGATGTTAGACTTGGACTCTGACAAAGGATCTGAGACGAAGATTTAACTCCTTTGGTACCAGGTCTCTTCGAAGAATCCTGGGCTATCGCTGGTCAGACTTTTTGTCCAACGAGCGGGTGCTGAGAGAGATTCAAATGAGATTTGTTACCTGTAGAGTCAGTGAGCGTCAGCTGCGGCTGTATGGACATGTGACTCGATTTCCTGATGCTGATTCTGCTCACCAGATTCTCTCAGCGAGGGAGTCTCATGAGTGGAGGAGGCCAATGAGCCGACCATGTGCCTCGTAGTTGCAGCAGGTTGACCGGCATCTCAAGGAGATGGGGATGGGCCTGGCATCTGCCTGGGGGATGGCTAGACAGAGGCAACTGAAGTATCGATGAAAAGTGGACGCAGCGACATGCTGCTCCGGCGCATGCTTCCATATCTCACCTAACTTCTCAGTGCTCCTGGGAGATTGATTGGCTGTCTCCGTGTCACGGGTCTGTCCGGGGCTATACAGCAACAACAAAAACTGCATCTAACTGTCACTTCTTTGGAAGAGATTTTTGGTTGTTCTAAATTTTTGTAAATTGTGACGTCACTTCCACCCATGTACATACGTATGCACATGTGCCATCTGGCATGCATGCAACGTTTTCCTTGCATGAGGGCTTTCCAATATCCATGGCCACTACTGGCCTTTGCCATTTTGATGTTCTACCAGCAGAGATTTACTCACTTCGCATTGCCTGCCTGGGGATTCCTCTGTTGGTCAAAACGATCAAACTGTCCTTCCCTTTTTATTACCGATGCCACTGAAGATGGACGGAGGTTATGTTTTCACTTCTATCTCTGTGTCTGTCTGTGAGCAGGATATCTCAAAAAATGATCAACAGATTCGGTCGAAATTTGGTGGACAGGTTGGATGTGTGACAATAATTAACCTCCGCCATCGAAGATGGACGGAGGTTACTGTTTTCACCCCTGTTTGTTTGTTTGTTTGTTTGTTTGTTTGTTTGTGAACAGTATTACGGAAAAACGCCTGGACGGATTTCGACGAAACTTGGTGGGTGGGGGGGGGAGGGGTTAGGTATGGTCCAAGGAACATGCCATTAGATTTTGGACTTGGTCCAATGTCCAATATGGCCACTATGGCGGCCATTTTGAAAAATATTTTAATTTTTGTTTTTGCATTTCTACATGTTTTAAGTGATTTCCAACCCCCCCCCCAAAAAAAAAATTTGTTAGAGAAAATAAAAACAAATTTTGCAACTTTTTTTTTCAAAATAATTTAGATTTTTTTTTTTTGGGCATTTCTACATGCGCGTTGATCTAGTTTAGTTTATTCAATCGTGGTTCAGTAGAGTCTGATCCGTTCTGACCTACAATGAATCGGATATCAGGTTCACTTCAGTGACCCAGCAGTATTGGCGGTGGAAGTTTTTCACTCTACCGAGTGCTCCCCCTCTAGTTAATTGATTAGATTTTGGTGAAGTTCCGGATCTGGATGCAAGAATAAAATATATATATATATATATATATATATATATATATATATATATATATATATATATATATATATATATATATATTCTTCATCATTGAGAGATAGGGCCAAAAACTATATACTGGACTGAATAGCACAATATCTCAAAAGTTATGGATGTATTTGGACGGAACTTAGTGGAGTAGGTTGGGTGTGTGACAAGGATGAATTGATTAGATTTTGGTGAAGATCTGTCACCGGATCCGGATCCTGCCTCTCGGTGGGATACAAAATGTAAACTGTTCAGCCTGGTGGAGATGTGCGCTCTACCGAGTGGCATTCTTTCTCTTGTGTTGCATTATTATTATTATTATTATTATTATTATTATTATTATTATTATTATTATTATTATTATTATTATTGAGCAGCCTTCTGAGAAACCCACAATGCTGCAGAAAATCCGGGGGGTGCCAAAGGGCTTTCAATTCCCTACTAAGCTCGGCAAACTGCATTAGAGAGAATGACTTCCTCCTTTTTTGTGGCTGCTTTTTGCTACAGGGCATGACGCCTGGCCACATGGCAGCTGGAGTACGGCCGAGAGTTCGTTTGGAGTCCAGGAGACTGGGATCTGGACAGGAATCGCAGCAGAATCTCACCACTTCTACTACCAGGTGGGGTGTTTAGATCTATTTAGGTACTCAGACATGTGGTTTAAAAATATTGACAAGTTGTTTCTATGAATACAATCTGAAGTGAGTTGTATCCTTGCTTAGTGACATTGCCATTGTTTTGTTTCTTTTTTTTCCTTTCTTTTTACCTCTGCCACCAAAGGTGAAGGAAGTTATGTTTTCACCCCTTTCTGTCTGTCTGTCTGTCTGTGTTTGTTTTTCTGTGTACAGGATATCTCAAAAAGTTGTGGACGGATTGGAATGAAATTTTGTGGACAGGTTCGGTGTGTGACAAGGACGAACTGATTAGATTTTGGTGAAGATCCGGATCCCGATCTGATAATTTTAAAGTGATTTTTCACCATTGAGAGATAGGGCTAAACCGATATATAGCACAATATCTCAAAAAGTTTGGATAGATTCGGATGAAACTTGGTGGACAGGTTGGGTATGAGACCACGACGTATTGATTTTATTTTGTTGAAGATCCAATTCTGGATCTGGCTACTAGAATTTTTAAGTGATTCTTCACCATTGAGAGATAGGGCCAAAAACGATGTATAGCATGATATTTAAAAAATGTTTTTGGGACCAATATGTTCTCGTGGATCAGGCATTATGGGGCGGAGGTATGCGCTCTACCGAGTGCCCTTCTAGTTTGATTGTGATGTTTTCAGACAGAAAAAATGATAACACGTGAGTGAACGGAACGGGTATGTTTCCTTGACCGCATCTTCCAACACCATCTCATGAGTCAAAATTGATTGAGACACCTTGCACAAGCTTGCCCTTTTCAGACACTGCTTCCAAATGTTGTGTCCCCAACTCCTTGCTCTCTGTACCCACCCTACCCAGTCACACGCAACTGCTCCTGGACTGTCTTTTTCACCTGAGAAGGTGGAGAGATTTCTGCCAATCCTCGACTGCTCGCGTGTCCTAAAAACCTGCTCTGCTGCTCTTGCACAACCTTTCTGTTTTGTCACTCTGTCATCTACCCTGAGTCATCTTCCATCTGCTTGGAAATCATCCAACATCACCGCATTACAAATATAATACATCGGAGCGGGTTTGACAGTCAGCCTGGATACAAAACTTGATGCAACCGAGTGTTAATCAACCTTAGCGACTACGGAAAGTGAAAACAGAATTCGATTTGAATTTAAAATAAATGCGTGAGGCCGCTCAAAGCAAAAATCTCCATATTATAGGAATCATTCCCAACATCATTATACAATTTTCAAACCTGCGTTTATAGCCGTGAAATAAATACTGTGTGTGCATTTAATGACTGTATCCAGGACAGAGCTGGACCCCAACTAAAAAAGGACCCTCGGGCCACCGAGAAGCTCAATCACTCGCTGCCTGCTCATTTGCGCGGCGTCACGTGACCAGCCAGCTCGTCGTCTGATGAAATGCCCTAACAAAATCTTAAAACGTCCGTTTTTCACCGGAATTCTTTCAGATACTTGTAGAGCACATCCCCAAACTATCTAAGATACAAACATTAATCCCACAGGTGCTACGAATAAGCAGTCCCTCAGGAGGACAGGTTATGAGGTGAAGCAGTGAACGTAAAGTACGTGGTGTCCCTTCCAGATTTTCACGGTTATATGAATTGAATATATTGTGACGTCCACGGGACTTGAACAGTCCCGCCAACGTAGAATGAGCCGAAACGATGGAGGCGATTTATTTATTTATAACCCAAACATGGCGGTTCTAATCGCTCTACCGCAAACGGGACGAGGAAGGTGGCACGAGTCACTTTTCACTGAGTTGATGATGTTTATTTGTTTTTTTATTATAATTACCAGAAATAACAAGACTCGGCAAGAAGAGGGATCCGGGGCGATTCGACGGGATGGTGTGGGATCGGGCGTGGGGAAAAACACAGACAATTCCAATGAATATACAGTTCTCAATCCCTCTAAGGCGCTAAGCACACACACACACACACACACACACACACACACACACACACACACACACACACACACACACACACACACACACACACACACACACACACACACACACACACACACACACAAAACGTATATATTTCTGGTGGTCAGGCTGGACCGTGGTGTGGATGCAACTTTCCCTGGATCGGCGCCGGACGAGCTGGCCTTGCTCTCGCCAGGGGGGGCAGGAGAAACCGCGGTGCTGTCGACCTCCTGGTCCTGGCCCAAGTCCGCCCACAGCCACCAGGGAACCAGCTCCCGCGCCAAGCCGCGAGCAGGAGAGGGAGGCAGGTCCGCCCGCTGCCCGACCCCGTACTCCGAGTCAGCAGAACCCCAGAGCCAACCGAGGCGAGGCTCGGCAAGGCTCCCAGACACGATCAAGAGCACGATCGATTCAGCACAGCAGCCAGGACGCTCTCTGCCGCCACAGCTTCCACACCAAAAAAACACGATCGTTCTGGTTGTAATCTTCTTCTTCTTCTTCCTTTTCGACCCCGAACAGAACCTTTTTATCCTTCGTCCTCGTCACTCCCAATCGAGCCGTTTATTGGCCCACCGCCATCGCCTTCCGCCAATCGTGATCACGGGGTGGAGCCATCCGCTGCACTGTCCTGTGACGTCACGGCCGGTCTTCAGAGAATACCAAAAGGGGTTTACGCAGACACACTTACCCTATCCCGTGTCCCTATCTAATTACGTGACATTTATCATTTCCCCCTTGAAGAAATGAACATTTACTAGACAACTTATCACCACTGAATCGCTACTTATTACATCGAGATCCTGGTAAACTCGAACAGCATGGCATACCTAATTAAACATCCTAATTACCCTTTGAATGCATACCCCCCCCCTCAAACGTAACACTGCCCCCTCTGGTACCGTAGCTCCTGCAAGGTATATCACAGGCGCTACCGTACCAGCCTTAACACTTACTGACTCACACCTAATTAACCTAACAAAATAAAGTAGGAGGGGCAATGGGCAGCGAGTCGCAGCTAACTTACCTATCCTGCTTAATGTACTACCCCCTTATGGCCTTATCCTCGCCTAAACAATCATTCGTTTTTTATTTTTTTATTTTTATTTTATTTTATTTCATGAGAGCACTGAGCGAAGTTGCACTCCATCCTCCGGATCATCGCTCCTGCCCAGCACTCTTCCAGTGATCTGGGGAGGGGAAACAAAAGGTTCCACAAAAACACAACACTTATACTTTACATTCCTACTCTGAGCCTTAACGACACTATTCACAGGATATTTACACTTGACCGCCTCCCCCAGTGGATGCTAATCGACACAGCGTTACCTGGGGAGCCAATTTTCAAATTTGCTTGCCCCAAAATTATGCGGACATCATGCCCTTGCTGCACCTGTCAAGTTGTGCGGGATCGGGTGGGACTCACACATCTTCACAACACTCACACCATGGTCATCATCACATTTCTAGGTCATGGTCCTCATTTTAATCATGCAGGCTGAATCCCGTCGTGGCCGTGGGGTGGGTTACCACAAGATGATGGGGGCATCTCAGGTGCAACCATGCCCACAGGTAAGCTTTAGTCCAACCCGGACGTTTCTCCGCCCCGCTCCCTTTGATTCCCACCCCCCTGGTAGCCATCAGCTCTAATCCCGTACAACACTCTGGAAGGGGTCTCACTGGCTCCTCTGGCCTTCCTGGGTCGCCAAGGTCCTACCCGCCTTGGTCGCCCAACCAGACCCTCTCCCAGTTGCCTCCAGACACTGTCACCATTAGCCACCAGGTGGTGAATCTCCTTGAAGGGGGTCGCAATTCCCGCTCACCGTGAGCTTCAGCAATCCCTGTGGACAAGCACATCATCCCCACCCACAAAACCCACATGACTCCCCCACCCCATCGGCCTTACATGTGACACCTGCATTTCTAACACTTCACCGACCATGACCTTCCCTGTTACCACACCATGCCCAATAAAAAAAACAATGTGTGCAACATACATTTCACTTCTTCACTTAAAACAACTCACACAGCACTTCTCACCCGATCCACGCACCAGCCATTGGACAGCCACTCGTGCCCGCTTTGTTACCAATTACCCATTGTCCCTATTGTCACTCTAAAACCCAGCAGAACTTACAAACCCATGCCAATTTTTCCACAATTCACTTTTTTCACCAAAGGAGGGCACTTCGCCACAATCTCACCAGCCGAGCATGGCCCTATATGCTCAGCCCAATCTAGTCTCCCCAACCCGCGACAATGATTTCCGGACCCGACCTATGAAAGGGCATCTCGGATAGACCTGGCGGTTCAGCAGGAGGATTCACCCTCTCCGAGTCTAAAAGTCTATTGGAGGGTCCCTCTATCGCCGGGTACCGGCAATATCGTTGCATGTGTCCTCTTCGCCCGCACCGGAAACAACTCCCCATAAAAGGCCCCCGTGAGTATCGGTGAAATGTCTCTTGCGGTTCCGGACCCCCTCGGCCATAATCAAATTGCTCTTTTGGCTGGGCTGGACCCCGCCGCTTTGGCGCATCAACGACCGAATTACCCCTTATCAAACTTGACAGTTTCTGGCAAATTTCCTGAAACATTTGGGTAATGCCAATTTCTCCCAGCCCCCCTCCCTGATCCTGAATCTCCGCCTGTCGGATCGTCACCGATGGCCTCTCTGGAACCCGACCCGGCCGACTCCACGAGGCCAGCCTGGCCGCGCACTCGGCCGCTCGGTGAACGGTGGATGGATCCTGTAACTCCACTAGCGCTCGGACCTCAGGGTGAGGAAGAGCAGCTAAAAATTTCTCTAGTGCCAGTCTGTCCCATGCCTCCACTGTAAGGTCCCGATACGCGATTCTGACTGATTGGTAAATGTCCTGTGCCAGCTCCTGCACTGTCTCACCCGGCTTTAATCTGCGGTGCTGGAGCTGAGCCCGCACCAGATCACAGTTTGCCGCGAACCCAAACCGACGGCTCAACGCCTCGCAAATGTGGGAGCTGGTCAACATCCCCTCCGCGATCACGTTTAACACGTCTGCGGCTGGTCCCCGCAACGTTGCCACCAAATTCCCTGTACGTTCCTGCTCATTCCACCCGTTTAGTCGGGAAATGCACTCAAATTGCATCAGAAAAGCTTCAACGCTCCCTGACCCGTAGAAATTTACCAGGGGGATCACTTTTACGGTGGCCCGCTTCTCAGTTTCTCCCTTGTCCGAATCCAGCCCAGGGATCAAACACCCTTGTGACTGCGTATCCAATTTCGGAGCCCACTGTGGCCAAAGATGTTTTGTGGTGAGGGTCTCATGGGTCAATTTTGCCTCCTGTTCCAAACGTTGAATGGACCGATTCACCTCTTCCCGCAGGATCTTCTGGGCCCGCACAACCTCCTCCAAGGCTCCGTCGCGAGTTTGAGCTGTTCCTCAACAAACCCGAACACTCTACTTACAAAAGACGGCTCTACCAGGCCTTTATCCAAGACTTCATCTTGGCTCATAATTTTATCTTGTTCGTCCAAACGAGCCTCCAATCCTTTTACCTCCTCCGCCAAATTCATCCCTTGCTTCCTCAGCTCTCCCCACTCTTCAACTTGCAGCTGCATACGAGCATCCACACAGGCACGATGACGTTCCAGGCTTTCATCCACTTTATCAACCCGAATGTTCGTTGCATCAATTTTATCTACCAATTTTTTCCGTATATTTTCCCCCTCCAATGTAATTTCTACCTTTGTTTCCTCCAACCTATCCTCAAATTTACTTTGTATTTCCCCCAATTTAACATCCACACACTCCTGCATCTCAGTTTTCATTTTCTCCATCTTTTCCTCCAATTCATCCCTCATTAAATCAATCCGTGCACCCAACTGTTCCCCCATTACCCCCAATTGATCTGTCATTTCTGCCCCCTGTGCCGTCATTTTTGCCATTTGTGCCGTCATTTCTGCCCTCTGTGCCGTCATTTCTGCCCTCTGTGTCACGAATTGATTTGCCATTTGTACCGTCATGTCCCCTATTAAACGTTCGAACAGTGTCTGGATCGTCATCGCACCGGTTTCCGGCACTGCCGGCCCCGTTACGGGCAATGAAGCACGGTCCACGCTCGGAATGGGGGAGGTTCCAACCCTACCCCCTTCTCTCCCCTCTTCCCCCGACTCGCTGCCAGACACGTGGCCTTCCTCCTCAAACATCTGCACATCCGCCATGATGCAGAAGTCCCGTTTGCCGCCAATTAATTTAAATTTGAAAAATCCCGCCAAAATTTCCCCGCGCTCGCGCACTTTTCTGTAGTAATTTTATATTCCAATTCGTGGCGAGATTTTAATCCTGGTATATAATTTAGAGGGGTTCGAACATCCCACTTCTGACACCAATGTGACGTCCACGGGACTTGAACAGTCCCGCCAACGTAGAATGAGCCGAAACGATGGAGGCGATTTATTTATTTATAACCCAAACATGGCGGTTCTAATCGCTCTACCGCAAACGGGACGAGGAAGGTGGCACGAGTCACTTTTCACTGAGTTGATGATGTTTATTTGTTTTTTATTATAATTACCAGAAATAACAAGACTCGGCAAGAAGAGGGATCCGGGGCGATTCGACGGGATGGTGTGGGATCGGGCGTGGGGAAAAACAGACAATTCCAATGAATATACAGTTCTCAATCCCTCTAAGGCGCCAAACACACACACACACACACACACACACACACACACACACACACACACACACACACACACACACACACACACACACACACACACACACACACACACACACACACACACACACACACACACACACACACACAACGTAGCTATTTCTGGTGGTCAGGCTGGACCGTGGTGTTGACGCAACTGTCCCTGGTTCGGCGCCGGACGAGCTGGCCTTGCTCTCGCCAGGGGGGAGGCAGGAGAAACCGCGGTGCTGTCGACCTCCTGGTCCTGGCCCAAGTCTGCCCACAGCCGCCAGGGAACCAGCTCCCGCGCCAAGCCGCGAGCAGGAGAGGGAGGCAGGTCCGCCCGCTGCCCGACCCCGTACTCCGAGTCAGCAGAGCCAACCGAGGCGAGGCACGAGGCTCGGCAAGGCTCCCAGACACGATCAAGAGCACGATCGATTCAGCACAGCAGCCAGGACGCTCTCTGCCGCCACAGCTTCCACACCAAAAAAACACGATCGTTCTGGTTGTAATCTTCTTCTTCTTCCTTTTCGACCCCGAACAGAACCTTTTTATCCTTCGTCCTCGTCACTCCCAATCGAGCCGTTTATTGGCCCACCGCCATCGCCTTCCGCCAATCGTGATCACGGGGCGGAGCCATCCGCTGCACTGTCCTGTGACGTCACGGCCAGTCTTCAGAGAATACCAAAAGGGGTTTACGCAGACACACTTACCCTATCCCATGTCCCTATCTAATTACGTGACATTTATCATTTCCCCCTTGAAGAAATGAACATTTACTAGACAACTTATCACCACTGAATCGCTACTTATTACATCGAGATCCTGGTAAACTCGAACAGCATGGCATACCTAATTAAACATCCTAATTCCCCTTTGAATGCATAACACCCCCCCCTCAAACGTAACAATATTTTCCTCATGAAAAGTGTTTCTGAGCGGATTTGCACGAAAATTATCTTCATTAAATGTGTAACCACACCAGAAGGTCCCAAAAGTGAAAACAGAAATCAACTAGAACATAAGACAGCCTCGTTATATAGCATGGAAACGGATGGAAGTCCATGGAAGCTCCCCCTTGCTGCAATGCATTCCACACAGACCGAGGATATAAACATTTAATTATCACAAAACTTGATGCAACTGAGTGTCGATCAGCCTTAGCGACTGAAAAGTGAAAACAATTTAAATTGAACTTAAAATAACCGCACGAAGCCGTGTTGAAGTCAGCGGACCTTGTGTTGCCCAATAAACAGGGTCAGACGACAGAGAAATTAGTTGGTCAAATTAAATCTTCTTAATAATCCCTATGAAACCCATTATGCATTATAGCCGTCCGATGCTTCCTTATAGGCCATTTGACCAATCGGTCATTTTGCACTTGATGACCCTGTAACCTTGACCCCGAGGCGAAAATGGGCACAAACGATCTATAGAGAGCAACTAGTATTATCATCGTGTCAAGTTATAACTCAATCGGCCAAAATGTCTAGGAGGAGATAGAAAAATAAAAATTGTTGACAGACGGACTGATCTGAGGACATTGAACGGTTATATCGTTGCGGAAATGGGCCCTTAGTGGGTTATTAAATATAGGATCAGCCCAGATCCCCCCTTAAATGCATGTTTAGCCAGGTTGTTTGGTAATTGGACGTTACAAGTGTGGCGGGAGGTGTAGCAGGTTGTCCATTGTTCATACAGTGGTGGTGTACCGAGAGGCGGCTCCTTCTTCTTCTGCCCCCCTCTTAGCAAGCCCCGACCCGGCGCCCTGAGTGTCGGTCGGCGAGACGTGTCGGCAGCCCATTGGTGGAGAGCGGCTGCGGACTGGAGGGATGGACCAATCACGTATCCCCGGAGGCGTTCCAGAAGAGCAAGCGCCGGGAAGGCAAGGAAGAAACGGCTAGTGTCGAGTCTGCGATCTGCTGTAAAAGGAACTGGCTGCTTTGTCGGTCTGGGAACGGCTTGTGTGAGTCGGCGATCGACTTTATGAGGAGGTGATCGACAGGTTCATCCGGAATCCAGTCACGGAGCCTCTGACTGTCCTTACTCACTGCACGGCTCGACACGTTTTGTAATCCCATCGATCCGCCTGCGGAGCCAACACCCCGATTTGGCCTGGTCTGGTGAACAGACCAGGCCTGGATTTGTATACTGCACCTTGTAAGAAACCAGCCGGAACCCACCATCGATCTGACTGTCTTGTGCCGTCGACCTTACGGGGGCTGGACGCACCGAGGCTGCGTGCGCAAGCGGTGCCGATAAGAGAACGCGCGCGATCTTGCCACGCTGGTGCGCAAGCGGTGCCGAGAATAGGAGTACGAGCGCCATTTTGCCACGTGGTGTGCTCGAGTTTGGGCGCTCGAATCCGTCGACATCGGCTTCTCACGAGCCGCATTCGTGCCTTCGATACTTTTCCTCTCGTCCATGAGGCACTACCAAGTACTCGTGTCTTGTCTGCATGTTGTCTAAGGTTTATTTCGCTGTTAGTTAGGGCCCCCTTCGAAACCCGTATCCATAGCTCCCTAGTTAAGAGCGGGTTATAGATGAATGATAACGTTCGTGAATGTTTTGCTTGTGTTGTGTTTCCCCGATGTGTCCCCAATAAATCTGGCTGATTCATATGAAAGTTGCCGCCTTGAATTTATTCGTGCCGCGCTGAGGAACAATCCGCTCGATTTGTATTTAAATCCAAACGGGCTACGGACTGGCAGACTTCGCTCGGTCTCTGACAAACCCAGTCTGTAGCCGGGGTCTATTTCCCCAGCTGGTAAGGCCTAGGTGTACGTTGGTATCGCGATCCGAGGCGCGTGACCCGAGGCCTGTGCCGAACCGGCTAGCGTTATAACCCCTGAGACGGCGGTGCTGTTAAGTGACGCCGAATCTTCAACATTTGGCTGTCAAGAGTAGGGTGCGGATCCCACCACCGCCGGATCCATAACAATATTAGGTCAACGAGCTGACCTAACAAGCACGAGAATCTCCCCCGATGAAGCTGAAACTCTGGGCCTGACACTCTCCCATCGCAGTGGTCTCTCTGTCTTCTACTAACTCTTTTTTCTCTTCTTGCACTCTCTGCCCTTTCTGTGCTCTGTCCCCTCCCCTACACCCCACCCCCTAGTAGGGTGCACGTAGTCTGTCAGTAACTCCATTTCAGTGAAACTCCCAAAATCCAGTTTCTCTGCTCACCTCCACTTATTTGTTCCTCTTTTTTATTTCCTGCTTGTGGAATCAACTTCCTCAGTCTCTTCAATCTCATACATTCCTTCAGGTCTTAAAGATGGCTGTTCACCACCATCTCAGTTCATCCACAAACTATAATCATGATTTTTTTTTCTACCCCCATTGACCCTCCCTAAGCCCACAACCTTCTGGCTTTCCTTTAACAAAATTTTTTTTATCCACTTCTGTGATTGAGAGTTTGTGGCTGTATCCATCTTTTTCACCCGCTTTGTCCTCCTGCCCTCATTCTTCCCCACATCTATTTCTCCAAGTCTTCCTCTGTTTTGCCCCTCAACCTGTTAGTGCTTTCCTGTGCCCTCTCTCTCTTTCTACTGTTCTTTTCATTGTCATGTCCTGGTCTGTTCCGTGTTATAGCTCCTCCATTAGCCTCGACACAATTTTTTGTTTTGTTTTTTAAAATAACTTCCTGTTGGAAGTGTGTCATTTTGCAGAGGGAGGTTCCCCCTGAATGTTGGAGCAATCTCCATTAAACAATGCAGCAAGGAAATACCCCCATGCAGCTTTCAAACCTAACAAAACCAACGTCAGTTATCAAGTACTTCCAATATTTTGCCTTTTGACACCAGGTATTATAGAGTAGATGTGGGGCAAAATAGCACCCTTGGGATTCCTTCATTTGCATAGATTGTGCAAAATCACTGTCACCAAGTATGCTTTTTGATATTGATGCAGGTTGTTATTATTCATCCAGTCAAATTAAAACAGATAAAGTTTATAATTGAAAAAAATCTGGACTTGCTCTTCGGTAAAGCCGACGTTTCGGCAAGAATCCACTCACCTTGGTCACGGAAGATGTTAAAGTGAAGAAAAAGCTTGAGAACCGCAGGCTGCTTCTTCACTTTTACATCTGTGACCAAGGTGAGTGGATTCTCGCCGTAACGTCAGCTTTACCAAATAGTAAGTCTAGCTTTTTTTCAAGTATGTTTTATCTTTCTCCTCAAGCTGGAGCAATGTCAGATCCAGAGTGAAGAAAGTGATGGAGCATTTGGACATCGTTCCAAAATATATCTTACTTGTAGAAATGTACTTCCTTATCCTGCTCCTCATTTCCAGCAGGTGGCATTTCTGAGTAGAGCTAGATGACAATTATGAATAATCTTTTTTTTCCCCCCCACATATTAGTTCATTTACTTGTACATTTAAAGCAGTTCCAGCATTTGCTGTATGATGATTAAATGCTAGATTAGGTAAAACAACCTTGTGAATATTCCTCTGTCCTTCCCCAGTTCATTCCGACAGGCTGTAAGGATAAGGCAGCGGGAAGCACGGAGAGCTCTCCTGAACTTGCGTCGGGGACTACAGGTCGGCGAGTTTCAACGTTTTATTTATTTATTTTTTACATGGTTATTTACCATTTGGCTTTGCTTGTTTTGGTTCTGTCCTTTGTAATTTGAAGTTGTGCTGAAGAGCTCATCAAAGAAAACAGTTTTTATTTTTCCATGGTTGAAATCCCCTCAAGCAGCTTCCAAACATAGAGCCAGTGATTTTCCACGATCTTTGAAAACGGAGGGTACTCTTGGAATCGGTGACTTTATTTATTTTATACGTGATCGAGGTTCATGGAAGAGCTAGAACAGAATGGATGGGAACAAAATAGAAAAGGGAAACACCAACAGCAGAGTAGAAGTCAGAGTGAGGTCAAAGGGAGGGGTGGAGGGAAGGACATATGGGAGTGAACAAGCTGAATGAAATACAGTTCAGCAAAAGACAGAAAACCAAACAAAAACTAACAAAGGAAAAGAGGTGAGGTGGAGTTGGGGGGGGGGAGGTGGGGGTCACAATAACCTGGAAAAAGGGAGTACATGGGAATGGGTTAATATGTGGGAGAAAATATTGCAGGTATGGATGGGGAAATACCTGAGGTATTCGGTGAACAGCTGACTTTCAATGTAAAACTGAATCTGACATAGAAAAAAATGGAGAATAGTGAAGTACAGAAAAAAAGTTGAGGTTAGATCCAAATACGCGACTTTTGAAATGACGTATGAATGCGAAACGAGGCCTTTCATGCATGTGCTGTGGGGCGTTTTCAATGACCCCTTTATGCTCGTCCGAGCGCTATTCACCTGCCATTACTATTGTGACATCTGCAATTCAAATAGTCTTTTTAACTTAAATTTCAGCATTTAAATGAAGGAGTGGCAGTTACAAGATGGTTAGCCGAACTATAATTGCTGTGTTCTTGGATGCAAATTCCATCCATCCATCCATTCATTGGGACCATACTCTGTATAGAGCGTCGGTGCTGCTGAAGTAGTCTCCTGGGCTATTGGGCACAATCCTGGACGGGTCACCACTCTGACACAAGATACTCGAATGGCTCAATCATCGCAGCAAGCTGGTACTCATTTTGCTGACCTCGGAAGATTGACAGGCTGGGTCAACCCCACCTGGTATTAATTCAACGGCCGAACAGGATTTGAACTCAGGACCCTGAGATCCCAAGTCCACCACCCTAACCATTAAGCCAACACCAGACATGATGCAAATTGCATTCTCAGAAATATAGGAAATGGGAGAAATATCCGTGGATGAGATTGAGAGGTGTTTATTTCCTATCGTTCATTTCCTGTTAATACAAATGAGTGGTCACATTGGATTTAATAACACACACACACACACACACACACACACACACACACACACACACACACACACACACACACACACACACACACACACACACACACACACACACACACACACACACACACACACACACACACACACACACACACACACACACACACACCAACTTTTAATAATAGATGCAAAAATCTCGTATAATTTATCTTGCGAGTCGAGATCAAAACAAACCTATAACAGTCCTCACAGATCCTTTAGCTCCCATATCCCACACCCCCACCCCCACCCTCCTAACGTAATTAATAGTGAATGTCATAATTTAAAACTTACTCTTTACATTCACAAGCCTCAGATATGTCCTTCCCATTGGTGTTCAGAAGCACCCAAACCAGACTTCCTCAAGGAAGTCGACCTCATGCATCCAGCTCCACATAAAGATAGCTGGCACAAGCTTTGTGTATTTTCACGTCGCGATGTCCTTGGCTGCAGAATTGTTTGCAGTAACTTGGTAATGATGCACAGCATCATCTTTCCAATTGTAGACTTCCATTAAACAAATCACTGAGCCTGCCACGTTCACAGGAGGCACTCTGACAAGGTTCAAAGTCCACTCGGTAGTAGCGATCTATCGAGGATTTGTGTAGCACCCCCCGTCCACTCGGGCCTTGTCCCAGCCTACATGGTCGGGAGATTGCACTGCTCCAAGTCTTTTGTTAGGCAGAGACATAGCCAATTTCTCTCAAGTACAATTTTAAGTATTTTTGGCTTCTCTTACAAGCTTTGTGAGCCATTTTAGATAACAATCCTTGTCTCGCGCATGCGATATAATTTATGGTGCTCAGAACACCACAGTTTCTCGGGGTTTCTGTGCATGCAAATCGAGCATTCTGAGTTGGATTACGTCATTTCAAGTCTTGTGTTAAAATGAAATATTCACTCTATTGTCTGCTTTTTTTGTGTGTTCTACTCCACAAACATAAATTCCCACAGCGTAATTACAAAAAGCAGTAATTATATTTATTACGCACAAGGTGTCTTGCTTTCTTGCTGTGAACAACACATTGATGCCTTGCCCTGCATGAAAAACACCAGGATGACAGTTTATAGATGAATATAAATTCAAAGGCAGGTGCACATAACTGGAAGTTGTCGCAACAGCCACCCTCCAGAAAACCCCCAAGTTACATTGCCACCTGGACTTTGCTTAAATGACTTTCCTACAATCGTGAAATCACAAAAGGGGCTTCTGTGTGAAAAGCACTTCTGGATGTTGATGCCATACCACATGCAGCAGGTGTAAAAACGACCATTAGTATGACATTTGAATGGCTGCCACCGCCTCCTGTATGCAGCACAATGTTTTTGGGTAGCATCATTGGCTCAGGGTGCTGCTGTGCCACTAATGCACTGCCCCCTGTGGGTTAGAGCAGGAATTTGGAATTTGGCAATGGTGCTGGTGATAGCTCGCCAACTCTTCGCGAAAGTCACCGTGGGATCCTAAACATCCAGCAACAAAAGCTGGTAGATATGACACCTGTTTAATGTCCATCCGAGGGACGGCACATACATTGAGGAATCACCCTGCCTGTGAAACACCAGGATGACAGTTTATAGCTGGGCCGAGAGCTTAGAGGTGAGTGCGCACACATTTAGGGTCTGGGCCATCCTGCCAGCTCATTTGAATGGTTCAAACACTTGAATAAAAAGCCGATTCTCAATTTGTTTTATACAAACTTTCCCATGAGAACTTTACCAAGATTCAGAGGTAACACACTTTTGGGTAAATAAATTGGTTTGCTCTATTACAATCGTTGTTTGTATTTAATATAAACTCAACACATTTTCTCTTCATCCTCTCGTGTTCACAGACCCAAACTGCAGTTCCAAGTTTGAAGCAGAAGCGACGGCCTTCTGCAAAACAACGAAACAAGTAACCCATTTTGATGTCCATGATATGATGTTTCTGTGTGTAAGCTAAAAGGTCATGTTTTTAACCTCCCTTGCATTACTTGCCACATAGGCAAATGGGTGAGAGCAGTGTTGCATCTTCTTCTCTTCTTACTGTCTCCATCACCAACCCGCAAGCACCAATGTAAGTACCCTCTTCTCCTTACCCATTGCCCAAGGGTAAGCAGACAGGACAGTGCCAGGCAGCCGTAGGTGAAGCAAACAGGTTTTTGGGTTGTATTTCTAGGGGGGTAAATTATAAATCAAAGGATATAGTTTTAACACTGTACAGGAATTTAGAGGCTTCATCAAGAATATTGTGTGCAGTTTTGGTCACCACATCTGGGGAAGGGCATAGCTGCCCTATAGAGGGTGCATATAGTTGTGGTGCATCTGCCTGGAATCCATCTAGTTGTGTAGGGCAACTGTATTGATTCCCGGTCTAGCTTGATTCATCTGTTAGAAGCGGCTGAAGGAGACAGGACTTTATACATTAGAAAGGAGGCTGTTACAAGGCGATTTGATGGAGATGTTTATGATGATGAAGTGAATAGATAAAATAAGTGCAGAAGAGTACTTCAGCAAAATAGATAGTGATAGAACCAGGGGCCATAGCCTGAGAGTAAAGAGTTAAGACGGTAGTAAGGCGATGGTCTTTCATTCAGAGTAGTTCATGCATGGAATTGTCTCCCTGGAAATGTAGAGCAGCAGAAACAGTAGATACGTTTAAATTGGAATGAGATAGGTAACTCAACACATTCTCGAGATAGAGGAAAACGGCCTTTTTACAGCCATTTTTCCCTGCTGAGCAGGGGTTAGCTTTTTGTGGGCTCCATGCAATCATGGTTCCCTTCTTGAAGCAATTTTTTTTTAATGGCGGAATGTCCTTCCTGACGCCAACCCTGGTCACCTCTTACGACACACAGGGATATGGTACACCTATTCTAACCGGGGAGTACACCGGGACCAGTACATTGGTACTCATTTTGCCGACCTCGTAAAGATGACAGGCTGAGTCAACCCCCTGGTGTTAATTCAGTGGCGAACAGGGCTCGAACTCAGGACCCTAGGATCCCAAGCCAGCCACCCTAACCACTAAGCCAACACCAGGCTTACATTGGAGATAGAGGGGTCTCGGGATATTGGCAGGACTTGTAAGTAGCTTATGGATGGGTGATTTGCGTAATCTGTGCTGAGTGTGGTGTCTGTGAGCGGGTCTCGTCAATGGATAGTGTGTGGTCATTGTTGTATATTCTTCACCCTAAAACCACCTTTGCCCACCCTCCACCCCTCCAAAAATAGACAGTGTCTTCAGAAAATATTCCACCCCTTGACTTTTTCAAATTTTGTTGTGTTATTCCGATTCAACTAACTTTCCTCGGGTTATGTTTCTGATGGCACCTGTCTTGTATAAGTTAAGAGTGTTAGTTCATTATATCGGTATAGGTCTGTACGGTCTTGTTTCTTTTGAAAATATTTGCATTTCCCTTGTTATAAATAAACCTGCTTGTGATAAATGTATTCAGCTCATCACGTCTTTTCCCTGTTGGTCCAGCATAGTCCGTATGAAGTTCGCCAGGAAGTTCTGCCCCACGTAATTTGCTCTTGTTAGCCGGTGCATACTCGCAGCTCCGCTCGGCTGCACCAAATCCGTTGAGTTAATTTGAGTACGCATCGAGGGCACGAGACCCCCCCCCCCCCCGGTGTGGCTGTCCACACGTAAGGTATCACGTGAAGTAGTGTAACCCTACCGAAGTGGCAGTACAAATTGGCACTCGTGGTTGCTTAACAACCCGCCGGAGCGCAAAGTTATTTGTGCCTGGTGAACTCAGGACTGGGTGTTCGAGAGGAACTCGAGTGCTTCCCTCATGGTGAAACTTGATCCCCGGATCCGTAACAATACTTATTGATGCAAGACATTTCAGCTTTTCATTTTTCATTCATTTGCAAGAATTTCTGAAAACGTGTTTTCAATTTCTCATTATGGGGTATTTTGTGTTGATCGGTGCCAAAAAATTAAATTTAATCCATTTTAAATTCAGGCTGTACACAACAAAATGTGACAGAAGTCAAGTGGTGTGAATACTTTCTGAAGGCACTATACAATGCTGTGCAAAAGTTTGTGTTCGTCCAAAGATGTTCTTACTTTGGATAAATTCATAAAATTATCAGTGATAATTTATATGTGTGAAACAAACTGCTTCAGTAAAATAACAAGTGTTATTTTACAGTTTCAGTCAATACTTTGTGTGTCTGCCTTCTGCCTTATTGAATGCCATCACTCTTTTACCCATGCTTCTTGTATACGACTGAAGCATTCTTCCCGGAATATTTTGTTCAATATCCTGTATTAGATTAAGTTGAGTTCTGCAAGGTGAGTGGGCTTCCTCTTGTTCTTCCCTGTTTCCAGGTAATTCCACGTGGCCTTGATAGGATTCAGGTCCAAACTCTGAGATGCCCATTCTCACTTGAAGAACACCAGCTGTAACCTTGTTCTCCAAATACTGTTTTACAATATTGTGTGTTTTGGATAATTATCTTGTTGGAAAATTAATGGCCTTCAGATTCAACAATTTCTCGGAAGAATTGCATGGTGCTGCAGTATCTGCTTGTACATCTCCTTCGTTAGCACCCCATTGATTTTTAACAAGTTTTCCAAAACCAAAAGTTGAGATACAACCCAGTCACAGAGCCAACCCCTGTGAGATACAACCCATTTGTTTCATGACAGGCTACAAACATTGCATATCGTAATGTTCTCCAGGTCTTCAGTGTATGAACTAGCATCTCTTGGATCCAAAAAAATCCCATAAGACCAGAGTACCTGATTCCATTATTCAGTTTCCCAATATACGTGTTTTCTTGCAAATTTCAATCTTTTAACCTTATTCTGTGGTCTCAGTAGTGGTTTCTTCCTTGCAACTCTGCCGTGGAGACTTGCTGCAATCAACCTTCTGTTCAGTGCTGGATGAGATGTTAATGTTTAGGCATGTTTCATTTCATTTGTCAGCTGCTGACTCAATTTTCTTGCGTCACATAAGCTTAGCAACTTCAAGTGCTTGGCTTGCCTTGGGGAGGTTCTTCTGGGTCTTCTTGGCCTTTTCTTGTCTTGTACTGAGCCAGTTTATTTCAGATGTTGCAAAGTGTACATCATACCATTGTAGGTGATATTCAGCTTTTCTGCTATTTTCTTGATATAAAACCACAGTGCCCTTCTTGCAGAGTTTGGATCTTCACATGCTGTTCTGTTGAAAGTTGCTTCCTTGGCACCATTCTGAACCCACTCATAGACTTTCAAGCAAGTGAACAAGCTGATGAAAACTAATTTCATGTACTGTCGGACCCCGCTATTCACAGATTCACCATTCGCAGGTCATAAAGTGTGACCTGCTTCGACATTCGTGCTTCGTTTTTTGGCAGTTTTTTTTTTAACACTTCAGGACTGGTCTCCTCTATCCACCTGGGAAATTGGAAATCAGCCAAATAACATCACACATTAAAATGTGCAAAAACGGATCCCCTTGACTCCAGGCAAATTAGCTTACTGTACTTCCAATCATCAGCAAGGTCATGGAATCCATCATTGCAGTTAACATAAAATCATTCCTTTTCTCCAACAGCCTCATCTCAGATAAATTCAGATTCAGACCTGGTCACTCTACCTTGGACATGCTGCTTCTACTCTCCAAACAATGGTGGAGGCCCTCAATATCAGACATCAGATCAGGTTCATCTCCCTGGACACATCTCGAGATTTCGATTTAGTCTGGCATTCTGCCTTGCTCTCCAAACTGTCTGCCTATGGAATCCAAGGCAAACTCCACTCTTGGATAACTGACTCCTGCCCTTTCAGTCAACGTGTGGCTCTCCCAAGGCAGTGTCCTTGGCCCCATTTTATTCCTAATATTCATCAATGATCTCACTGACTGGAAAATACTCTATCTCTTTGCTGATGACTCCACTCGCTGCCGTGAGATCCCTCATCCTTCTGACAGACTGGCAAGCAGCCTCTTCGCTCTCCTCAGATCTTGACAAAATCATAAACTAGTTAAACAATTTTGCTTATGTATCCATATTGTCCACCCTTTGCATTCTCCTTTACCCCTCAGTTACCTGCATCCCTTGTTTGTCCATCTTTGACTTTCTCCCTCCACCCTGTTGTTGTTTCCGCTTTCTCCTGCTGTTCCCTTTTTTATGTTGTCCTGATTTGTTTTGTGTAATCGCTCTTCCACGAGCCAAGACCATGTTAAAAGTTTCTTTTTAAAAAAAATTTAAACAATGCCACGACATTCACAGCATTTTTCAGGAACGTATTCCCTGCACATTTTATTGTGGTTTCTTGCAATGTACATTTAATGTAACTGTTGTTGATTATTTCAATAATTTATTATTATTATTTACTGTACAAAAATCCACAAACTGTTTGCTGCATATGTTTTATTTGTAGAAAGTGGATAATACTAGCACATGATAATGTAACATGTTTAACAAAAATCAAACTTTTTCAACTTCCTTATTTATCCTACACACTATACTTAAGGTAACTGTGATATTAAATAATTGACTTTCACAGAAATTTGAATAATTATTGTTATTATTATATATTGCACACTTAAATCTGAATAACAAATGTTTAATGGGGAATAGCACCACAAAAGTGAAAATAACCCAAACCTTTGCACAGTACTGTAACATACTGTTATGTTTGTGGGGTAGATGGAGGATTTCAGAGTAAAGATAGGATTGTATAGCATAGCATGGTCCGTGGACGAGCAGGAGACATCTCGATGTCAATTAAGTCAGGAAAATTGTTGTGTCACTACATTGGGGGTGGTGCTGTGTTAACTAGGGAGGGTTTAAGGCTCGTTCTCCCAGTAGAGATTGCCCCCTGTGACCTTTTCCTACGTTTTTGCATTTACAAAGGCGGCAATAAAAGAACCACGTTTTTATGCTAACAACTACAACAACAACAATAGAGCCGAACATTTCCAAACAGGCAAAAACCCCACCTTCCCAGCTTCCTACCGGCAGGCCACGCCCCTGAGGCTGATGATTGGTCGGTGTGACGTAAGAGGGGATGATAGTGTGGAGATGGCGGTCAGAACACATACAACCTCTCTGGCTTCTCGCCACGGTCAAGAAGACTGCTCGATTCTCGTTGTTCGTGCTGTGTGAATTTGCTCGTGTGCTGGAACAGGATGCTGGCCATTGCCTGTTCAGCTGAGTCGTGAAGTTTGCACGTTTGAGGAGGAGAGAGAGAGAGGAAGAAGGGGTTAGAGAGACAAGAGGGCGATTGGAAGAAAAGCATAAGGCTCTGGTCCCTCTCGACACGACGAAATATCAGCACGATTCTCGTTGCTCGTGCTGGGTGAATTTGTTTATGTGCTGGAGCAATACGCAAGCCATTGACTGTTCGACTGGGTCGTGAAATTTCTCCGCTTTGAGGAGGAGAGAAGGAAAAGAGCGCATCTCTTGACCTTGTCTCGGAGCTTCAGCAATCGCCTTGTTGTATGATCAAGGAGAAAGGTGTAGACCTGGGACTTCGAGTGAGTGGTTGGAGTGAGTCATGAGAAGAAACTGTACGGCATTTCACGATTCCTGGTGTTGAAGACTGTCCGTGCCACACCTCACGTACGTGACCAGTGACTTGGTGAGTTTTCCTGCGTGGTGGCTATGCAGTTCAACGACTGTGATGCTCCTAAAAGGTCATCTCTGGACACAAGCTGAGTGCTGGCATAAAAGGGGGATTTTATTTTATTTTTACTTTTCCCTTTGTCTGTTTTTGTGACCGAATGGAGACGTCTCAAATTAGGATTTCGTGTTGCCTCACATTTCATTTTCACTCGTTATTTTCATTATAAATCTTTGATTTATGTTCATTAAACCATTATTTGTTGGAATTACTTTTGTTTTTTTCGTTGTGGTTTCAAGGATAAACTTGTGTGCTTCCGTCTGGTATGTGCCCTTGCCGCCCTCCATCCCACGCGTGCCATAATCTCCAAGGATCTCTATCGGCTGTTCGCTTCCAAGTGAAAACTGTTCGGCTGTCCGTCCAGGCTGGTGTGAATCGGACTGAATACGAATATATATATATATATTATATATATATATATATATATATATATATATATATATTTATATATATTATATATATATATATATATATATATATATATATATTATATATATATATATAATATATATATATATTATATATATTTTATATATATATATAATATATATATATATATATATATATATATATATATATATATATATATATATATATATATTATATATATTTTATATATATATATTATATTTTATATATATATATATATTTTATATATATATATTATATTTTATATATATATATTATATTTTATATATATATATTTTATATATATATATATATTTTATATATATATATTTTATATATATATTATATATTTTATATATATATATATTTTATATATATATATATATTTTATATATATATATATATATTTTATATATATATATATATATATTTTATATATATATATTTTATATATATATTTTATATATATTATATATATATTATATATATATATATATATTTTATATATATATATTTTATATATATATATTTTATATATATATATATATATATATATATATATATATATATATATATATATATATATTTTATATATATATATATATATATATATATATATATATATATATATATATATATATATATATATATATATATATATATATATATATATATATATATTATATATATATATATATATATATATATATATATATATATATATATATATATATATATATATATATATATATATATATATATATATATATATATATATATATATATATATATATATATATATATATATATATATATATATATTGTTGTGGTTACCAGATTCGCAAACCACCATTCAGGTCCCTTAGGTGAGGTATCTCGGTAAGTACATGTGTAGTTAGGCCCAAACCCGTTGTCTAGTGGGAATACATGTCATTTATACGTGCTGCGACTCTTCAGGATAGCCGTTTTTCTTTCACTATCTTTATTTTGGACCAACCGCCATGATCACAACCACAACATCAACCACCAACCACAACCACCGCTTCACCACAACCGCCACGACCTTCCCGTCACACCTCGCCACCGTAGCATCGCCACCGTTCTTGCCCCGCTGTGGGTACCGGTGTTGGACTCATGCAGAACGCGCGTCGAACAGCGTGTACAAAATCACGGATTTTCTGCTTCAAAAACGGATCAAAAACGACACACGCCCACTTTTTGCCGTCCAATCGGTGAGCGAGGGGCGATTTGGCCCCGCCTCCAGAACGATCGATATATGCAAATTTGTGGATCAAAAAGCCTTCACGCCCACTTTTTCTCGGGCCAATGGGGAGCGAGGTGAAAGGTCAAAGGGAGGGGGTCAAAGGCGAAGTTACGGGGGGATAAAAGGACGGTGTTCGTCAGTCAGAAGAGAGTCGCAAACGAGAACGAGAAGGAGTCGAGAACGAGAAGGAGTCGGAACGGAGGGGACGAGTGTGGAAGACTGGAGCCCGAAGCCTGCAGTGGCTGGAGAAGCTGAAGAGAGCCGGACGAGGGGGTGCTCGCGTCGGTGCCAGGAGCTGCACGCCCGAGGGAGGCCGGCAGCGCGACCTGGCCGAGGTGGAGACGCACACCAGGGATAATAAAGATCCTCTATACCCCGAGCATCAGCAACCCCCTCCTGTTTCCCCCCGCGCTGAGATAGTGCGACCAAGGGGGCCCCGTTCCCACCCCCTACCAGGCACTGTCCACGAGGCCCGCGGGTTGCGGGGCCATCGCCGCTCCGCGTCTCATCACCAGACGGGTAGGCCCGACCCGGTCTCGGCCTCAGGCCTGCCTCATTCTTGAGGGTATTTCTTTTCCTTGGTTTTGGGTATGTGTTGTCAGCGCCGTCTGTGAAGTGGAATTGTATAAGTGTTGCCGTGTGCTCGGTAGTCGGTATTAGCTCTGCACTGTGTTTTCACTTTTATGTTTGCTTTTTGTGTAAATGGAAGTGTGTTTTCTTTTTTTTGTGTGCATTTGGTGGAATTGTATTTGTGTGCTTCCCGTGTGCCGAGAATAAATGTGATTTATTGTTGAACTGTTTCCCGCTTCGCTTCGTCATTTCTTTCTTTGAATCCCCATCTTGCTTCACGTAAAGGGTTGGTAGTGGGCTGAATACGCCCGATAATTAATCGAACCGTCGAGGTCGACGATAACACCGCTCGGTTATTCTGATAGTACGGAACGGGTCGCTTAAGTGGCCCGTGTCCGAGAAATCGACCTGCGGCGAGGTGCGATCGCCCGGTCTACCCTCCGCGTGGGTACTTAGGTAGTTCGAATTTGGCGAGCAACCCTATCCCACGCGGGGGCTGATTGGCTCGATCGCGGTGAGACCGAAAGGTCCACCCGTGACTGGTTCCCGGCGTTAGTCCGAGAGGGTCACGACTGGATTGTCCGTCCGGTGGGCGACGTGCCGCGATTCGAGTGTTGTGGCCGTCGCACGCCGGCGGGCGCGAAGACCAATATATATATATATATATATATATATATATTATATATATATATATATATTATATATATATATATATTATATATATATATATATATATATATATATTATATATATATATATATATATATATATATTATATATATATATATATATATATATATATATATATATATATATATATATATATATATATATATATATATATATATATATATATATATATATATATATATATATATATATATATATATATATATATATATATATATATATATATATATATATATATATATATATATATATATATATATATATATATTATATATATATATATATATATATTATATATATATATATATATATATATTATATATATATATATATATATTATATATATATATTTATATATATATATATATATATTATATATTATATATATATTATATATTATATATATTATATATATATTATATATATATTATATATATTTATATATATATATATATATATATATATATATATATATATATATATATATATATATATATATATATATATATATATATATATATATATATATATATATATGACACACACACATATATATAATGAAAATTTTTTTTTAACGCTGGTGATATCCCTTAACCTGCCACACCATTCTCATCCCCACACCTACCCCTACCCACCCAATTAAATTAAGTCATTTTGATGGATTAACAGATTTATTTCATCTGATGTTCGTGTGCCGCAGGCATAATGGGCCGAATGACCTCTTCCTCCATCTAATTTCCTTGTTTTTCCTTATTCTCCCTACTTAACCAGCCATTCTTATTCTCGTATCCTATCTTTTGCACCCTCCTCATACAGCTCAAATAAGCAAAGGTCTCTTCGTCCACCAGTGCTCGCCAAGCCAGCCCCAACACAGCCAAAGGGTGTTCCACTACGCTATAACATCCGCCAGTTGTCCAATCAGGTTGTCTCTCCCTTCCACGAACAAACACTCGAGCTACTTTATCGATTGCTATCCTTTCACAATATGTTTAATGTTTATTTTTAATGTGGTCACCTTGAACACTGCAATGATACATTTGTGCATTTAATTTATCTCCCCCCCCCCTCACCCCTCCTCAGACAAAGCTGACACTGAATGAGCGGTTCTCAACACTGCAAAGAGAGAGAGTACAACGTCCAGGTAGTCATGCTGCCCGCCTTGTAGCTTTACATTAGATCCCACAAATCCTTGTTATCAATTGGATCTTATCCTGGTGGACGCATCTCTTTGACGTCTTCCAATGCCATGGATAATTGTTGGAAAGGTTCCTTCCATGCAAAATGACATTTAATTTTGTTCTGATTGGCCATCTATTTGTTTCAAAATATCAAACATTGTGAAAGAACAAGAAGACTTTGTGAGTTGGGGACATGATGGTTTGGGGTTGGTGGACTGGAGTGGGTTAGCTCTGGCCAGCGCACATCACCCACCCGAGCCGGTCAGACATAAGTTTTTGAGATTTGTTGATCAGGCCCCACCTGCACACGACACACTGCAGGCTTGAACACGTGAAGTTTGTACCACGTGTAAGAAATGGGGAGGTTTTCGTGGGAAAAATGGCTGTTTCAGTGATGGGTTTATAATTCACTGAAGGTGGAAACGTTGTGCTGTCAAGCTATAATTGTAGACATAGGCCTAGCTCTTCAAGAGTGCACAATATGGAGCTTATTGCATGAAAGTTTGAATGAGAATTTGGCAATGTGCAGATAAGGAAAACTTTTGGGAGTGCCCAGTGAAATACATTCTTTGAATCCTCTTTTAACCTTGGGAGCTAGCGAGAGATTAAGATTAAGACCGATTGAGGGATGGGGGGCACCGAGGACACTTGGTTTTAGATATTTTGGGAGATGAACACATTTTGCTCATTATGTTCAGTGGAGTCTTTAAAATCCCAAGTTCACATTCTTTTATATTTAATGCAATGGTCTGTTTTGTTGCTCATGGAGTCAGAATGAAGATCATTTGTATTCCATCTCGACTTTACACAATTAGAGCTGGCAGGATACTCGAGAGGCGTGCGCGCTCACCTTTTGAGTTGTTCAGCTTGGGTTTGAATCTTTGCCCAGCTATAAACTTCCACTTTGGTGTTTCCACATTTAGCTTATCAATTTTGTTTGGAATCTGGAGTTGAACGCCTCGTAAGACGCTTTACACCAGCCCACTCCATGTCCACCGTGTTATCTCCTTGGAGTTGGATGATGTGTGCCGACTGCCTTATGTTGTGCGTATTCGTGCTCCTTTGCCTAATTTACCATTTAATTGCAGTCATTCCCTGTTTTAAATATTTCATCAAATGCCTTTATACATTTGACCTTCAACCCTTTATAATAAAAAAGATCTTGGTAAAGTTTGAAGCTGTGTCGCACATAAAAGCAATTTATCTCTATCAAATCCATATGGATTCAAACCCAGTGATTGACATCTTGATCATTATTACCAAGTTAATATTGTATGACGGTAATATTAAACAACTTGTTCCCATTTTGTTGGATTAAAAGTGGCAGTTGTTTGTTGCGTGCTGTGAGAAAATGACTGGCCGACGTTTTAAACGAATGCTCAAACCCATCATGAAGAGTCTGAATACTTCGTGAGCAAATCTTCACAAGGGAAGGGGGAGGGGGATGGACCATTGTCCAATTGACACACTGCATGTTCAACCGAGGCTTGATGGAATCATTGTCGAATGGAAAACTGGGCTTGCTCATGATGGCTAGTGTTTATCTGCATCTGAACAGGTACAACAATGAATGGAATCGACAGAACGTTGATCGAAGAATGCTAACCACCTTGGGGAACAGGAGCTCCTCGTTTCCTCTGGCGGTTTGCACACTTCAATCAATGTTCTGTTGATTCCATTGCTTGTTCGAAGAGTCATCAGTACATTTTAATTGTAAATATCACACACACACAAAGGGCGGAGGAGCTCCTTGTGAGCCAACGGCCATCCATATCTAGTGCCCAACTGTGTCTGCGGACGTCCTCCTGCAGTTGGGTTACTTCTTATTAGGAGGTTGGTGGCAGGATTTGCACTCCAGCCACCGTAAAACGCTTCATTCCGCAAAACGCAAAAACGCAAAAAAATCTGAAAACCCACTCCGTGGGAGTACCTCCTGTGCAGCTTCCCTTCGCAGGGCAGCTCACCGGATGATGGGATTGGGGCAAAGCCTTCGGGACCCCCAATCTTTGATAGGAGGGAAACCACGGGGTAACATCCCTGGGTCAGATTGCGGGAGAGTGTGTCGGAGTGGTGCTGAGGTGTCGTCCACCAGACGGCGGTCTCCTTGGGTTAACCTGAGGCGGTCCCTTCGGGTGGGTGCCTGGAATGTCCTATCCCTAAGAGAGGATGATCACCTGTCTCTGTTATCATCTGAGCTCAAGCGTTTGGACATCGGGATTGCAGCTCTCTCTGAGGTTCGGAGACCGGATTGCGGCGAGATAATGGTGGGTGGTTACACCTACTATTGGTCTGGTCGCTCTGATGGTTACCATACCCAAGGAGTTGCTGTAGCTGTGTCCAATAAGCTGACCCCAATGATAATTGAGGTAACACCGGTCAACGAGCGTATTATGAGATTAAGGATTCGTCACTCCTTAGGTGTCATTTCCCTGGTCTCTATTTATGCTCCGACTGAGGCGAGTGATCTTACCGTGAAGGACACATTCTACGCCACACTCGAGTCTGTGGTTGATCAGTGCCCCAGACGAGATACACTTCTAGTCTTGGGGATTTCAATGCATCGACTGGAACTGATAGGGATGGTTATGAGGTGTGTGTTGGTCCCCATGGGTCAGGAACTATGAACCAGAATAGCACTAAGTTCCTTGACTTTGCAAGAAGTCATGGACTTAGGGTGGCTGGTTCATGGTTTCAGCGCCCGCAAGCTCATCGCTGGACTTGGTATTCCAACGCTGGCGGTGTGGCAAAGGAGATTGACCATGTCCTCATTGACGGTCGTTGGAGGATGATCCAGAACTGCAGGGTCTACCGGAGTGCTCAGTTCCTCAATACTGACCACAGGCTTGTTGTAGCAACTCTAAAGCTGCACCTTAAATCCTGGAGAATGGTACCATCCCAGCCTAGGCTGGATGTTGCCAAGCTCAGGGATGAGAGAGTAGCTGAGGAGTTTGCGAACAGGCTGAGTGGACACTTGGGGGTCTGGGTGCTTTGGGGGTCCTGAAGAGTTGTGGAGCACCTTCAAGACCACCGTCCTTGATGTTGCCGGTGGATGCCTTGGAGTTCACCGCAGGGCAAAGAAGAATTTTGTCTCTCAAGGGACACTGGATACCATTGACCAGAGTCGCAGGGCCAGGCTGAATGGCAGAGCTGAGCTGTTCAGGGAGCTGAGGCGTAAAACTGTACGTGCACTGAGGGTGGACAAGGAGGCCTATGTGCGAGGAATCTGTGAGGGGTAGAGCATCACCTGTGGACAGGTGATTCTCGTCCCGCTTACAGGGGAATTCGCGCATTACGTTCATCCAAGCCCATCCCTCGGAGCACTGCAGTTCGAGCAGAGAGTGGTAGGCTCTTGACAGAGGAGTCTGAAGTGAAGGCCCGCTGGGCCGGTTACTTTGAGCGGTTGTACCAGGCTGATCCCCCAGCTGTCGAGTTGGACGTCAAGGGTGTTACAATCCCTGTTGCTGACCCTCGAATCAACTGTGGTCCACCATCGCTTGTGGAAACACGGGCTGCGGTGAACCAGTTGAAACGGGGCAAAGCTCCAGGGATCTGTGGCATCCATGCCGAACTTCTCAAGGCTGGTGGAAATGCTGCACTCGCGTCGTTGCATGCAGTTTTGTGCTCTGCCTGGAACACAGGCATCATCCCAACTGACTGGAAGAGGGGCCTTGTTGTCCCTCTCTGGAAAGGGAAGGGTGATCGCCAAGACTGCAACAACTACCGAGGGGTGACGCTGCTCTCAGTGCCGGGCAAGGTCTTTGCTCGGATAATTCTTGATAGGGTTCGCCACCATCTGCTTGAGCACCAGCGTCCAGAGCAGTCAGGCTTTACACCAAAGAGGTCAACGATTGACCGTATCCTTGCACTTCGTGTCCTCACCGAACGCAGACGAGAGTTTCGGCAGGGGCTGCTTGCAGCCTATGTTGATCTCTGTAAAGCGTTCGATTCAGTGAATCGGGATGTCCTCTGGAGGATTCTTGGTCTTCGTGGGGTGCCACCAAAACTGATCGATCTGATGTCTGAACTCTACTCTGGTACTGAGAGTGCTGTGAAGTGTGGTGGTACCATCTCTGACTTATTTCCAGTTGTTACTGGAGTTCGTCAGGGGTGTGTACTTGCCCCCACACTTTTCAGCACTTGTATGGACTGGATTTTTGGGAGGATGTCGGAGAGATCAAGTTGCGGTGCATCGTTTGGCAATGTCAAGATCTCAGACCTTGATTTTGCAGATGATGCAGTCATCTTTGCGGAGACTTTAGACATCCTCTTGGGGGCCCTCGAGGTGCTGAATGAGGAGTCGGAGCCGTTGGGATTACGGATTTCTTGGGTCAAAACAAAGATCCAGGCTTTCGGTGACATCTTGGATGCTGCTGTCCTGTCTGTGTCTGTTTGTGGTGAGGATGTTGAGGTCGTGGATAGATTCACTTACCTTGGCAGTGATATTCATGTCTCCGCAGGTTGTGAGCCGGAGGTCAATAGACGTCTGGGTCGGGCCTGGGGAGTCATGGATTCACTGGATCATGGGGTGTGGCACTGCCGGTACCTGTGCGGGAGGACGAAAGTCCGAGTCTTCAGGTCCTTGGTACTTCCAGTCTTGCTCTATGGGTGCGAGACTTGGACTTTGACCAAGGATCTGAGACGGAGACTTAATTCCTTTGGTACCAGGTGTCTTCGGAGAATCCTTGGCTATCGCTGGTCGGATTTTGTGTCCAACGAGCGGTTGCTGAGAGAGACTCGGATGAGATTTGTTACCTGCATAGTCCGTGAGCGTCAGCTGCGGCTGTATGGACATGTGGCTCGTTTTCCTGACGCTGATCCTGCTCACCAGATTCTCTCAGCGAGGGAGTCTCATGAGTGGAGGAGGCCAATGGGCCGACCACGTGCCTCATGGTTGCAGCAGGTTGACCATCATCTCAAGGAGATGGGGATGGGCCTGGCATCTGCCTGGGGGATGGCCAGACGGAGGCCCCTGGAGTACCGGCGGAAAGTGGACGCAGCGACGCGCTGTTCTGGCACATGCTCCCATACCTGACCTGATCACACACCAACGTTACTCTGGACTCCGGCACGAGGCGTGCAAGGGTGTGTGAATCATTGCATTTTGCTAGTTAAACGAGTTCTATTTTGTAATGATAAAACAAGGTTGTCTTGTAGAAAGTGTCGATAAAGTGAAACCTATTGGGAAGAAAACAGAGTGGGTTGAATAGCTAAAAGGTGATGTCTGTACTTTCCATCAAAATAAACATGGAATGGCAATTATAAATCTCAAAAATGTTTTGATGTTGGAATAAAAAATATTTTTCAAACACTAAGCCTTTTTGTTTCGGTATCATGTACAAGCAAATATGCGAATGTGGCTTTGTGATTTGAACCGATTTGAAACTCGACATGGGCAGAAAGCGAAGCAAGGGAATTCTAACCACAGTTCGAGATCCGTTCATTATCCCCACGCTTTGAAAAGAAAAATGAGGGATATTGTAATTGGTTTCTGTCTGTCTGTCGTCACACCATCTCAAACGGTTGGGCAGAAATTCACCAAAATCGTGCAAGAGCGGTATCATTTTGGCCCCACCCCCTATAGTGGGATCAAAAGGTTAAAAAAAATGAAACATTTGAGAATGAAACTTTTCACTAGAAGCACCCACTCCCTACAGGAGCCGTCAAGGGGGTCATGTTATATTTATGCCTATTTTACTTCAAGGGGTCCCAGGATTACACACCCAAAAAATGGTTGCGATCGGTTCCGCCGTTTTTGCGGTACCTGGGAACAGACGGACAGACGGTGAATTATAGTAAGATGCAATCAACATTGGGGGGACACATGAAATATGTGATTTTTGTTTTTTGAATTTGACCCTGGTTCATAGCATAGGGGGTGGGGACTTAAGGTCAAAGGCATCAAAACAGAAGATTGTTTTAAACTCAAAATTTGATATTGGATCATTCCTGGTGGAACTTTTTGCCATCTTTCAACTTTCCTTTCAGTGTGAAGTGAGCATTCACGATTGTGCACCCTCCACTTCGCTCTTGTTTTTTATTTTATTGTAATGATTCTCAATGAGTTTGGTTTTGCAGTCATAGTTCAAAAGAAACTGGTGGTTTTTGCTTTAGAACTGCTTTTTGCTTTGCTTTTTTTAGTCCATTGGCTGGGGACTATTACAAGACAGAAATATAGCAATGGGGGAGCCAGGTGATGGTGCCGGCGTTCAGAATCCAGAAATTCCACTCGGTCACTTTGATTCCACCACTTCGCAACCTACATAAGGGGGAATTATCAGCCTCCCGAGTGTGTCAATTAGAATTAAGGGAGTCGATAGTTAAAGTACCCTCGGCGCATGAAACACTTAAGCCGATCAACTTCATGGCGAATGACCCCAGTCTTGCACTATTCCCACCCAGCGTCGCTTGGCGGTTTTGGGAAGGCACCCCAGATGCAAACATATTCATCAAGTACGTAAATTGATAAACGAATGTGACTGGAATTATTAGAAAAGGATGGATGGGAAACCGAGCATCCTCTGAGGTCGCAGGAAGGCCTTGTCGGTCAAGGTTTTCGATAGAGGAAAATGACGCATGGAGAAAGTTCCAATTCATGGAAAGGTTTTGAAGTTTCTCTTATGAATGACATGAAAAAGACTGAGCCCTCTTGATCTTTTTCAGAAAGCTAAGGTATGAATCTGGTGAGAGGCAGATTTAAAGTTGTTTAACCCCTCCAAAAAAGCTCCAGAGCCCTTGGATCAACACTTCTGTGGCTGGGAAGTGGGAAGTGAGGTAGCAAGCCAAGTGTGCAAATCAGAAATAACTTTTTTGGGAAGTGAGGCAACAAGCCAAGTGTGCAAATAGGAAATAACTTTTTAGTACAGAGACAATAGCAAAGCAGCTCAAGGATGATTACAACAAGGTAATAATTGGGGTAAATGTTTTGCAAAACTTAACTATTAAAATCTTAACTGTGAGCACAATGAGAGAGTTAGTCAAAAGCAGTGTTTGGTTCATGACCAGCAGCCATTTTCTAATGAACAACTTCAAGGATAGAAACCATCTGTGGATGGAAGGAAACGTTGAGTTTGGCAGGGTGTCCAAACTGTACACGAACACGCCTCGGTCCCTTTTTTCCTGTAACAAGGTCCTCATGTTTGGTTCATCACTGACAAGTAACGTTTCTCTGAACCAACGTGGATTACACGAACGGGTAACGGAATACAGAGCTATCACTGTCCGTCAAGTCGTCTGACTTTTGGTGACTGATCATGTTTCTCCAAACTTCCCTATCCTGCACTGCTTCCCAAAGCTCTGGCAGACAGCTTTGTTGCAGCCTTTACCCCATCCATCCAGTACGTGTAAGGTCTGTCTCTTCCTCCCTCTAGCAGACAGCAGCACATCTTTTCACAAGCAAATTAACGTGGGATCAACGGTCAATAAATATGTAAATATGGCTGAAATTGATCCCCGCTGTAAACCATCCTGATTTAAACCTCTACAGAATCAGAAAAAAGTTTTTTGGATAGGATCAGATAGATTAAGTAATAAAGAGCTGAATGTGGTTATTTTTTTTTGACGTGATACAGTTTAAAAGAAAAAAGCAAACCCGTCGGGTTTCACCCCTAAAAAATTCCAGATAAACTGCCATGACGTCAGAGGGAACGATTTGTCAGCACATAATGGATAAGGGCAACTCGCTTCAGACTAGTCAAAGTTAATTTTCTGATCAAGAATCCAAGTTACAACGATAGTCAAAATCATAATGTAGAAGGTGGTGTCACACCATACATGTGTGAATCTGAGGACGAGAATAATTAAATATTCAGTGAAGCCATATATATTCATTAAACCAAACATGATTTTCTGATTCTATGGACCTTTAAGCTTCAAAATCCCAAACCCTCCAGATGATACATGTGGCCAACTCCCCCCCCCCCTTTTACATTCACTCAATGAACATGTTCCCGACCCCTGTTCCCCCTTCCAGTTAAACGATGCATGCTCCCAACCCCTACCCACACCAGTTTCCAAATAAATCATGCCTGAAAGCTGTTCTTTTTCCAAAATGAAGTTCATATATAAATGTGAATTGAAGATCATGCTGATGCACTTTTAAATTTCAACTTTCACTTTTAGTGGGGCAGCTTAGCTAAATATAGCATAACAATTGTGCATTTTGTGAGGAAAGCACCAAATTTGGCACACTGGAAGCCTATCATATTATGAACAGATTTGGATATTGGGCCATCTCAAATTTTTGATGGCAGTGGAAAATGGCTGCCACAGCCATCAACGGCTGAATTTGAAATGGCCCAATATCCAAATCTGTTCATAATGTTAGGCCACTCGTTTGCCAAATTTGGTGCTTTCCTCACAAAATACACAATTGTTATGCGAAGTTGCCCCACAAGTGGGGCAACTTAGCTTAATATAGCATAACAATTGTGCATTTTGTGCAAGACCTCCTTAACGCAAAACCTTAACTTAAAACAAATGTAAGACCTTAACGAGCGCAGATTTTGACGTGGTCAACACACCGATGAAGCTTCTGGCCAAATTTCATCAAAATCGTGTTTGCAGACTGACACTCATTGAGAGCATAAGCTCACCTGACTGAAGTCCAGGTGTTGTTAAAAAAATAAAAAGAAGCCATGGTAGTAGTACCATAATTAGGAACACAAAAAAAACAAAAAACCACTCCCACCCCTTGAACCTCTTCCTTCGTTACCTAACACCCCCCCTCCTTTACTCAGTTGAGCCCCCCCCCTTCACCCTCCAAAATATGTATATTTAAAAAGATGGCCCCTTAAAATGTCACACCCCACATATTGCACTGGACCAGTAAAGGAAATGATCTGAGCATCATTTCCACATCCACAAAGTACATACAATAATTGGCATCCCAAACTATCTAAAAAAAAAAAATTGCATCATGGTCATGAATTCTAACCTCATGCACTTCAGGCTCAATGTTATCTCCTGCACAGAAGCAAAAGTTGTCAACTTTTAGGAGAAGCTTTATGCAAAATACAATGAAATAATACATGAAATTGAGAGAGCATTAACCTTCTGTCGATTCAATCCATTGCTGTACCTATCTGCCAACACTGGTAAGACAAGTTCATTCGAACACCAACAATAGTGAGACCCATACTCAAGAGCTTTCAGGATGTCACCACTTGAGACATTTCAAGACCAGAAGCAATCCTGGATGAGTCGCCGCTCCAATGCAGGAATTGTAAGCCACCGGTGATAACTCGCCTACACTACTCGAGAAGAAAGCCCAACTTAAGTCACATTCTCCATAAACAGGACTAAGATGGTACGAATGAACTAGTCTTATAGTTACACAAGTTAACAACCAGCACATGTAGTCGAGCAGCAATTCAAAATTAAATTAAAAAGCCATTTCACTCAAGACAAAGATGACCAAAACGATCCAAACTAAATTAGAACCAAGTCAATGGCACGCCATCGTAAATCCCTGCACTTCCCACCTCAAGCAAAGTCAAAAAATGGCAAAAAGTTCGACGACAAATTACCCAATATCAAATTTTGAGTTAGTTTTTCCATTTAGATCCATGTAACCCGAAATTCCCACCCCCGGGTCATAAACCAAGGGTCAAATCCAAAAATCGTTACAAAATGTCATGCGTCCCCGAATGTTGATTGCATGCATGTACAGTTTCATGAAAAGCAATGTTGAACAATGTGCCCGTAATTGCAATTTTTTGAATTTGACCTTCTGACCAAACCCCAGGAGACAGCCAAAAATGATCCTGCTGTCAATCACACTTTCTCACCACGTGGTTTCGCTGAATTTCTGGAAGACCATTTAAGAGAGAGCGAGATGGACGGATGAACAGACAAGATGGAGCAGATTACAATATCCCGTTTTTTTGTTTGTTTCAAAAAGCTTTGGGATCAGCAGCGGTCTTATGGAAGCTGTGAATGTACAAAGGTGAGAATCAGACACCTTAGTGGTGTAGAAAACTTTATTTCTCCTTCATACATTTTGTATTGTGCAGTCAAGCCTTACCAGGTATGGAGGCAAACATCATCAAAAGGAAAAATGGGGTTGAGAAACAAGAAAGACGGAGGGTCGGAGGAGGCACGGGCACAAAATAAAAACAATCTAGACCAGCCAGCAAGGAGAGAATGCACACACAAAACACATCCAGGAAGATCGAATGGCAAAGTTTGGGCAGAATCAGTCAGGCAGGCCGGACACCCACCCCTCGCCCCACTTTATTTTTTTTGTTTTATTTTCACTTTTCAATTTTTCCTTCCACCTCAAGTTTTCTATTATTTCCCCCACCCCCCCTCAACCCTTCCCCTCCCCTCAGCCAGGTATCCCATGTCGATGAATATTATTTTTGTCTGACTTCATACGATGACACTTATTATATTTAATCACGAGCCCCTGCTTCTCAAAGTTCCACCCCCTTCCTCTCTCCCCACTGCAAAACTTGTGGTTCTGCACGTGAACCTGGCAGAGAGTGCAAGGGGAAAAGGATTCTCTCAGATGAGGTCAGCCACATTCATGGGCATCTCCTCAATTTGAGTGTTGTAGAACGACTCGATATCGCGTAGGATTCGCCTGTCTTCGTTCGTCACAAAGTTAATGGCGACACCCTTTCGTCCAAATCGCCCTCCACGGCCGATCCTGAGGGGAAATGGTGCGAGTGGATTCAGAATGGTAGAGTTGTTTGGCACACAGGTATTTTAATCCATCAACATGAAATGATAAATCAAACACCATCCCAAAACAATTGGGGAAGAGGAAGGTGTGTGTCTGTTGCTTGAGTAATCAAAAACTCCAGACCAACTAAATAAAATAAAAAGTTAATCTGAGTGACAGAGGTTTGACATGCAACACAGGTACGAGACCCAACCATGAGAAACAGTGATGCGCACATACCTGTGGATGTAATTCTCTCGGTTAGTTGGCAAGTCATAGTTGATAACCAGGGACACTTGTTGTACATCAATTCCTCTGGCCTAATGTTGGTGTAACGATACGAAAAAGACAGACATTCACCAACAGGATTAAAAATAGCACAATTCAAAAAGAACAGGTAAACCAATTGCTCATTAAAACATTCAACACGATTAAAAAAAAAAAAAAAAAAAAAAAAAAAAAAAAAAAAAACTTTTTTGCCACAAATGGACCAAAACGACTCACCAGCAGGTCAGTGGTAATGAGTACACGGCTCGACCCCGAGCGAAACTCTCTCATGATTAGGTCACGTTCCTTCTGGTCCATGTCACCGTGCTACAGACATATCAAATTAGAATAGGCCGTCAAACAAGGAACCCGAAGGCAGAACTGCAACAAAGCACAGGACGGTGCAGGCGAGCACGTACCATGGCTGAGACGGTGAAGTCTCTCGCCTGCATCTTCTCGGTGAGCCAATCTACCTTGCGTCGGGTATTCAAGAATATGACTGCTTGGGTGATTGTCAGTGTCTCATAGAGATCACACAACGTGTCCAATTTCCACTCCTGTGCACCCAGAGGTCACCATCAGCTCACCCCTCAAGCATTTCCGCAAATTTGTAAGGCAAAGATGCATCAACACTGGAGAATGAATTCCAGGCTTCAACAAGAGGCCTCCAGAGATTAGCGGTTAAAGGCTGCATCCAACGCAACATCAGGTTTGAGACATGGCATACAGCCAGCGAGAGCTTAAAACACCATTATATATCAAATCACCCACACCCCTTGCTTTTGAAACACAAAACACACCTCCCTCTCTACATTAATGTAGAACTGCTTGATACCCTCCAAAGTGAGCTCCTCTTTCTTGACGAGGATGCGCACTGGCTCCCTCATGAATTTTGTGGTGACGTCAAGCACCTCCGCAGGCATGGTAGCTGACAACAGAACTACCTAAAGTAATCAAAGGAAGAGGCGACATGCGTTATCAGTGCAAGTGTACGATAACGAAGCTGCATCGCAAACTTTGGCATGGTTGTTTCAAAACATTGTCGGTCAAAAGGTCCACACCTGTATATTTGAGTTGAGCTTTTGAAAGATTTCGTAAATCTGGTCCTTGAATCCCCGACTCAGCATCTCATCTGCCTCGTCCAGCACGAACATCTTGATGCACTTGGGAGCTGTGTGGTATGGACCCCAAGCACTGAAGCACCACTCAAGATTTACCATTAAATGTTCACTCAACCGAGTGACATTCAAAATTCATCAATTTATGAATATATATATATATATATATACACATTTTTTTAAAGCACAATGGCGGATGCTGCGTACACAAGTGTCCACGGTTCAGCATGTCGAACACCCGGCCGGGCGTGCCCACGACGATGTGCGGTGTTTTCGCAGCCAGGGTACTTATCTCACTCCGCAAATTGGTTCCCCCAATGCAAGCATGGCAACAGGAGCCAAGGTAATCGCCAAGGCTAACCATTACCTTCTGAATCTGTGGGATGTGAGGCAGGGAAGCAATGTGAAAACAAGAGGATTTCTGACAAACTACTCTTGCAACATCGACCAAATGCCCCTCCCAAAAGGGGCACCAACCTGCTGCGCAAGTTCACGTGTGGGTGCCAGGACAAGCGCCTGCGTCTCTGTCAACTCCACGTCGAGGAGCTGCAAGATGGAGATCGCAAACGTGGCGGTTTTCCCCGTGCCAGACTGGGCTTGAGCGATAACATCATAACCTGCTCACGCACGGGTGACTTCATTGTAAACAAAGCCCGGCCAAGATGAGACCGTATACAAAATATTATTGCAATTTCAACTTTCAGCCTGGCTTGGCCGTGGAAACGATTGATTGGGAAGTTGGAAAGGGATTGCTGGGAGAAGAATACAAGCTGTGCCTCAACAATCGCACGGAAGACGAAGCAGGACCACTGGAAACACACGTGACAAGCCTACCATTCACATTGTGCATCAACAAACTAATTTGGGACAATCTCCAGCAGCACAAAACGTTTTTTTCAGCAGAGCAAGTGGATCAACCAGGACGTTGCATGGTCAAACCAGGACATTGCATGGTCATGCTTAAATCACTTAATATGCACGTCATTACACCGTAATTTTTTTTTTAAAACCAATACATCTCGGAAAGTAAAACCAACCGCTTGACAAACTTTAGCAAGCAACACTTCAAATCAAAACTGTGCATAACTGGTACAGTCTGGCAAGCACGACTCATAACATGTGCCAAAACAAAGGAAACTAGAAGGGCACTCGGTAGAGCGCATACCTCCGACACGCAATGCCTGATCCACGAGAACATATCGGGTCCAATACATTTTAAAATATATCCTGCTTTATATCGTTTTTGAGCCCTATCTCTCAATGGTCAAGAATCACTTAAATTAAATAATTCTCGTATCCAGATCTTCACCAGAATCGAATCAATTCCTCCTTGCCATACACCCGTGTCCACCAGGTTTCGTCTGAATGTGTCCACAACTTTTTGAGATATCGTGTTCTGCACTACATGGCCAAAAGTATGTGGACACCGACACCTGCTCGTCCAACATCTCATTCCAAAATAACGGGAATCAATATCGAGTTGGTCCCCCCCTCCCCCCTTTGCTGCTATAGCAGCCTCCACTCTTCTGGGAAGGCTTTCCACCAGATGTTGGAACATTGCTGCAGGGATTTGCTTCCATTCAGCCACAAAAGCAGTAGTGAGGTTGGGCACTGATGTTGGGCAATTAGGTCTGGCTCGCAGTCAGCGTTCTAATTCATCCCAAAGGTGTTTGATGGTGTCGAGGTCAGGGCTCTGTGCAGGCTAGTCAAGTTCTTCCACAGCGATCTCAACAAACCATTGATGTATGGACCTCGCTTTGTACATGGGGGCATTGTCATGCTCAAACAGGAAAGGGCCTTCCCCAAAATTGTCACAAAGTTGGAAGCAGAGAATCATCGAGAATGTCATTGTATGCTGTAGCGTTAAGATTTTCCTTCACTGGAACTAAGGGGCCTCGCCCAAACCATGGAAAAGTCCCAGACCATTATTCCTCTTCCACCAAACTTTACAGTTGGCACGATGCATTCGGGCAGGTAGTTTTCTTCTGGCATCCACCAAACCCAGATTCGTCTGTCAGATTGCCAGATGGTGAAGCACGATTCATCACTCCAGAGAACGCGTTTCCACTGCTCCAGAGTCCAATGGCGGTGAGCTTTACAACACTCCAGCCGACGCTTGGCATTGCGCATGGTGATCTTCGGCTTGTGTGTGGCTGCTTGGCCATGGAAATCCATTTCATGAAGCTCTCAACGAACAATGCCTGTGCTGACGTTGCTTCCAGAATCAGTTTGGAACTCGGTAATGAGTGTTGCAATCGACGACGGACGATTTTTTCCAGCACTCGGCAGTCTTGTTCTGTGAGCTTGTGTGGCCTACCACTTCATGGCTGAACTGTTGTTGCTCCGAGACGTTTCCACTTCACAATAACAGCACTTACAGTTGACCGGGGAAGCTCCAGCAGGGCAGAAATTTGATGAACTGACTTGTTGGAAAGGTGGTGTCCTATGACGGTGCCACGTTGAAAGTCACTGAGCTCTTCAGTATGGCCCATTCTACTGACAATGTTTGTCTATGGAGATTGCATGGCTGTGTGCTCGATTTTATACACCTGTCAGCAATGGGTGTGGCTGAAATAGCCGAATCCACTAATTACAAGGGGTGTCTGCATACTTTTGGCCATGTCGTGCATATCCTATCTCTGAATGGTGAAGAATCACTTAAAAAAAAAATCAGATCCGGATCCAGATCTTCACCGAAATTGAATCAAAATTCTTTCTCGTCACACACCCAACATGTCCACCAAATTTCATCCGAATCAGCCCACAACTTTTTGAGATATACTGTACACAAGCAAACAGGCAGAAAGGGGTGAAAACACAACCTCCTGCAGCTTCGGTAACTGGAAGGCCACCTGGTAGCGCACATTCCTCCGCCATGCAATACCTGATCGTCGAACATTTCAGGCCCAAAATATATTTTTTTGAAATATCATGCTATATATTGGTTTAGCCCCATCAGTCAATGGTGAATAATCACTTTAATAAATTTCTCGTATGCGGATTTGGATTTTCACCAGAATTGAATCAATTCTTCTGCGTCACATAAGCAAACTTTCCACCAAGTTTCCTGCGAATCCGTCCACAATCTTTTGCGATATCGTGATATTTATCACTTTGGCCCCATCTCTCAATGGTGAAGAATCACTTTAAAAAAAGAAAATAATAAATCTACTATCCTGATCTTCACTAAAATCTAATCATTTCGTCCTCGTCACGTACACAAGCTGCCCGTCAAATTTCATCCAAATCAGTCCACAACTCGAGATATCCTGCACACAGACGGACAAACAGGGGTGAAAACATCAAGTCTGTCCACCTTCGGTGGCAGAGGTAACAACTGCACTGTACCGCACATGCAAATCAACTCAGCCAGCAGCAGATGCACCTGACGCACACAATTGGCAAGCAAAAAAAAAAAAAAAAAAAAAAAGGTTCGAATTAACAGGACACATTTGCCGTACGGTTCACACGACTGACGGACGAGACACAAAGCACAGATCGGAGCAAACCCTTGATGCAGGGAATGATGGCCCGCTGTTGGATAGCTGAGGGTTTCTCAAAACCGTACGCGTAGATGCCTCGCAAAAGGGACTCTTTGAGATTCATGTCATCAAAGTTATCCACAATCTCATTCCAATTGCTCTGGGGAGGGGAGTGGAGAAAAAAACAAAAAAAACATGCACAAGGGGGGGGCGGGGGGGGCAGGGGGGCAGGGTTCACTATTAACACATATACATGTCAGCAAAAGTGAAGGGAGTATGCATGACCATGTGATGTGATGTGATGTGATGTGATGTGATGTGCAGGGGGTCTCGTACCTCGATAATGCCATCGGGTTCCATCCCTTCAGGACCGTAGTCCTTTTGCCTGCTAAGGATAGATGAAACGAACAAGTGACCCGACAGTAAAGGATATATACTGTACTTTGCACAAGTCCACAAGCTAGGCCGCATCATGGCGGCCGTGTGGCTAATGGCGCAGCTCCGGCACATTGCGGTCAAAACAGAACATTTCCGACTATTAACGGCACCATCGATCGCTCCCGGTCCGTTTTGATTACTCCGAGGCGGAAAAAAACCGCTTCAAAAACACTCGCCGCCATCAAACACCACTTGCGGACGACTAGGCCGCAAAGCCTACGTTCTTACTGGACGGTAAACCGCTGCCGCGGGATACTCGAACGCACGCTCGACGAAGCTCCCCCCCCCTCCCCGTGAGCTCGACTCAGAAAGTACAAACACAACCGTCGACTGGAAGCGAAAGCTTTGCCGACGGGCTGTTCGTGAAAGCGCATTTCCTCACCTTTGTTCCATCTGAAATTCAGACATGTCTGTGGAGCTTGAATCGATATTCGGGAAGAGATCAGTCACCCGCGGAGGGATACTACAAGGCGTCACTGTGGTCCGCTCTTGTCGGTTCCTGAAGGAATATTTTTTGACGCAAGATTTTGCTTTTTGAGAAGAAAAAAAATAAATAAATCGTTCCTCCGCTGAAAACATCAGCACGGTTCGCTGTATTTGTACGTGAACGTTCGAACCGTGACGCGCTCGTTTATTTTTGAAATTGGAGCATAATGTTGGGACTATTTTTCCTCATACGCTCGCGCCAGCGGCTGGCGGAGGGAAACGTGCGTCCCTGAGTGAAGTGACTCTCGCTGGCCGGAAATGACGCACTTGACGCAGCATCACGTGTGCGTGGGCAAACGTTGTGGGTGGAGAAGGATGCTTTGCAACAATGTAGTTAGTTAGGAATACTGTAACACCGCGCGGTGCGGTAAAATGTCCGAACAGGTGTTATTCAGGCTGATGTCGGACTCGTTAAACGATCATTTTATTGCAACATTGCATTACAACAATTTAACTTTTCCGTTGATTAATTTTTTTTTGAACGACAGACGTGATAGGTTCTCAATTTATTGGATTTCTCACGATAATCGTTTTAAGAAAGGCGAAACAAGTACGAATATTAAACGGGGAATTAAATATATAAACCATTAAAAAAAAAATGGAAATAGCAAAATAATGTAGTTAATGAGATAAATTAAGGGTTCCATCCCAAATTAGAGACATATAATGAATTGTGTTTGATTATTGATCGTCACTCGTACATTCTGGAAGGCGATATTGGTCTCCGTGCGAGGCCGAAGCAAAATTAAAGATGGACTGCGTGAAACTGTTCAATCATGATCGCATTAGTCGCCACGAGTGAGACACGTGGCACGTGACACGTGACACGTGGAGTGGGGCGGGGACAGACTGACCACGTGTTCCCTGACTAAAAAAAAATTCTCGGAATCGAGCCAGACCACCAGCCCAGGATGAGTGTTTGAGGTGCCAATGCTCTGCGTCCACGAACACAGAGCCTTTCCCTCCACAGAAACCTCTCAAAGAAACTTGACGTGATCGGGCTGTTCAATCGCAAATGCCTTTCTTGCCGCGCAAGTTTGGTGCACCACGTGGAGTGCGGCAACATTTACAGTGAGCTCACGCGGGTTCGTCGCGCGTCATGACGTGCCTGCGTGATGACGGCATGACGTAAATGCGGCATGTTCGTGCATGACGTCTGAAGGCGTCACATCTGGGAGTACACTCGATTGATAATGATTCAATCCTTCATTTTATCAACTTCATATTTATACTGTTTCGCCGATACTCCTCGACACCACGTTATAGGGTGGTTGTTGTGTGCCGGTTGCAGCTCGAGACAGACAGACAGACAGACAGACACACAACAATAACGAATATAGTGGTCACTTATTTTTTTCGTGAACCAAATATGGCGGAACTAAGGAAGCGTTTGATTAAAAAAAAATCCATCTTCCGTCAAAGGACAGTTACGTTTAAATATTTTGTCCGGTTTGACGTGGCCATGGCGTTAACATTGGTGACAGTGTCCGCCGCTCGCCCGGGCATTTTGATTTCACTTTCTACTTTCCTTCACTGATCTGACAAGAGATAGTCAGTCATTGTTTATAGGCACATTTACAAGGAAACATACATGTGATCTGAAAGAAGGCTGCCGAAAAACTGAAACAGGAAGAGGCACGCGGGACTATATAAAAGGACGGTGATGAGGAGTTTTTCTTTTCGCCGCCATCTTGTTGATAGGGAGACACTGAAGAAATGGTGAGCGTTGTTCATGGTGCACTCTCGTGCAAATAACCCCCCCAATGTGAAACAGGGCGGTCGAGTATCGCTCGCTGTTTTTCACGTGTGTGGTGCCGCGGACGATGGCGCTGTTTTCAGGCTCCACGGGTCGTCGTCTCCCTTCGCGCTCCTCGTTATTCCCTCCCGTTGGACTTGGTCCGAAACGGGGACTTGTGGGGATTTGTTTTTGTTTTTTTTTTCCTCGGTTTGGTTTATCATTCAGATCTCCAGTTTTTTGTAGGTTTAAATATCCTTTATGACAGGATGTGTTGTTTTATTGACTAGAAAATGATATTTTGATCTTTCCTTCGAAAAGGCTTCATTTATTTATTTATTTATTCCTTAGTCATTGTTAAACAGGGTATTAATCCGTGTGCGCGCGCTTGTGTGCGTGTGTGTGTGCGCGTGTGTCTGTGCGAGTGCGTGCGCGCGCGTGTGTCTGTGTGCGAGTGCGTGTGTCTGTGTGCGCGCGCGTGTGTCTGTGTGCGACTGCGTGCGCGTGTGTCTGTGTGCGACTGCGTGCGCGTGCGTCTGTGTGCGAGTGCGCGCGCGCGTGCGTCTGTGTGCGAGTGCGCGCGCGCGTGCGTCTGTGTGCGAGTGCGCGCGCGTGCGTCTGTGTGCGAGTGCGCGCGCGTGCGTCTGTGTGCGAGTGCGCGCGCGTGCGTCTGTGTGCGAGTGCGCGCGCGTGCGTCTGTGTGCGAGTGCGCGCGCGTGCGTCTGTGTGCGAGTGCGCGTCTGTGTGCGCGCGCGTGCGTCTGTGTGCGTGCGCGTCTGTGTGCGCGTGCGTGCGCGCGTGCGTGCGTCTGTGTGCGCGTGCGTGCGCGCGTGCGTGCGTCTGTGTGCGCGTGCGTGCGCGCGTGCGTGCGTGCGTCTGTGTGCGCGTGCGTGCGCGCGTGCGTGCGTGCGTCTGTGTGCGCGTGCGTGCACGTGTGTCTGCGCGTGCGTCTGCGTGTGCGCGTGTGCGCGTGTGTCTGCGTGTGCGCGTGTGTCTGCGTGCTTGTAGGTTGAACAATAAAAAGTGACACTGCTTTCAAATGCTTGAAGACCTCTGTTTTTAGTATTGTATGAGTAGGACATTGGAATCGTTAGAAAGGGCAACTCAAAAAGTTTGATTTATATTCCTTTTCTTGTTTTTTTTTTTTTTTTTTTTTTTTTTTTTTTTTTCCAGTAAGGTTGATTGATGAAAAATGTTTTGGCTATTAAGGCCTAGGTCACATTTGCCACGGCAGCCGTGAAGTCTCCAAAACCTACGGCCACTAGCAATTATACGGCGGCCGCAGTATTTCCATGGTCACACAATGTAGCAGTCGCATGTTTTTATTTTTCGGGGAGCCGCACGGCGTATTTATAAATTGTTGAGACCGAAAACGTGGGGGTGCCGTACGGTCTTTGATTAGATGTCGCACGGTGACCTTAGGGGGCCCTGTGGCGGCCATAGAATTTTCAAGGCAGACGCAAGGTTGCCTCAAGGTGCCCACAGGGGGGCCATTAGGTGAACGTGCGGCCAGACGGACGGTAACGAGTGGGTATATATACCGAGTGGGTATATATACCGGTTCTTTTTTTACTGAAATAAAAATATAACGGTTCAGCATATACCAGTACGTGATGCCCCCAGAATAGCTTGGTGTTGGCGCAGTGGTTAGGGCAGTGGCTTAGGACCCAAAAGTTCGTGAGTTCAAGCCCTGTTGGGACACTGAATTAATATATGTATGTATATTGTGTATATGTATATATAAATATATATGTATATATAAATAAACCAAGTCGAAAACACCAGGGGGTTGACTCAGCCTGCCATCCTTCCGAGGTCGGCGAAATGAGTTCCAGTTCTACTGGGCCCGGTGTATGCCCCGGTTAGAATAGGTGTACCATATCCCTGTGTCGTAAGAGGCGACCAGGGTTGTGTCAGGAAGGGCACCCGGCGTAAAAACCTATGCCAAATCATTATGCGGACAACAAAACGAATTTCCATACCGGATCGGTCGAGGCCCGGTTACCAATGACCGCCACCGGTACCGGTGGTCAGCAGGGTACCAGTAGAAATTGTGCTCCTGTTGGGCAAAGGAGGAGAAGGAGACTGGGAAGGCGAGTCCGGAGGCAGTAGGAGAGGGGGAAGGGTAGAAGTGTGCAGGTGAGAGTTGGAACTCTGAATGTTGGGACGATGACTGGCAAAGGGCGAGAGTTGGCTGATATGATGGAGAGAAGAAAGGTGGACATACTGTGTGTACAAGAGACCAATTGGATGAGTCAATAAGATGAGTAAATGCCCTTTGGTGGTGGTGTATTGTATGTAAACTGGTACAATCACCACATCCAAATGTTCACACAGGCTCGAGCTCCGTCCTGGGTTCTGATCGCTCGCCCACTCTGTGAGCGGTGCCCCCAGGGCAGCTCATCAAACATGATGCCCCCAGAAACACAATCACTTTCAACAAACGCATCGGGCTGAGGTAATCATGGATATTCCAAATTACAACCGGTTGTTCTGTGAAATTAAATCCTTGCCCGACAGTCCGTCACATCACGTGATCAGATTGCTTTTTTGTTATTAATTAAAACACAAGATGAGTTTAAAAAAAAAAACACCACAAATCAAGGTGAAAACACGAGGTCAAGTAGCGATCGACACACGAGAGATGCTTTCACGAGGACTTCCACCGATGAACTGAATGAACAAAGCGTGAAGATGCGGGTCGAACGGGTGCGGGAGACGCGTGAACAAACATGAACGCCACGTTGTGTTCGGTTTTTAAAATGTATTCGGTTTTTAGGGCAAAATTCATTTTTCATTGATAAGAGACTACGGCAGCCGCACGAATAACGCAAGCCCACCGTACGCCGTACGTACGGTCGATGTGGAACACAACTACGTCACAACTACAGCATGTCGAATTGCTATGGCCAACGTAGAAATGAAAAAAGTTGTAATTACACGGCGACCCCTATGGCCTGTACAAAATAGTCAAATGGTGTAGGGCCTCCCTGAGGCCACCGCAGAAACTCTGCGACCGCCGCACGATTCTGTCAATTCAGAGGGCGTACGGCCGCCGTATCCTCGCCGTAGAGCAAATGTGACTTAGGCCTAAGTGAAGAACAAAGACTTCATTGTGGAAGAATATCAGAATTACGACCTAATTACGATTTTCAAATTCTATCTCCTCCGCCATTTCTCAAGAGATCTTGAATTTGATTGTAGCATATGAATCTACGGGACAATATCTAAATTTGGTCGGGCCGGATTTTCGATATTCACTTTCGTTTTCGTGTCACGTGACTTCGAAGTTGGCAAAAAATGCGAAAATGACGATTTTCAAAATCTATCTCCTACCTTTCTCAAGCGATCTTGAATTTGATTGTGGCATATGAATGTATGGGACAATATCTAAATTTCGTCAGGACGGATTTTCGAATTTCGCTTTCGTTTTCGCGTCACGTGACTTCAAAGTTTGCAAAAACTGCCTTCAGGAGGCTATATTTTCTCCACTGGGCATGGTAAATGTTAGTGAATGGTGTCATTGCATAGCAGCTGACCTTGTATATTTATACATTTTCCGCCGAAGGTGCAAAAGTTTCAAAACCCGAAATGTAAATGTCGACATTTATTTTCAAAATATAATTTCATGCGTGCGCGCGCCAAAATGCCGAGTAATCTTTAACCAAACTGCGCAGTTCGAGCTGCGCAGTGGAACTGCGCAGTAGTCTTCGGTCATAACTGAACATTGAGAACTTGTGTTATTGTAGAGATGACCGTCACCCCCACACGGGGGTAATTTTTTGAGTTGCTCTTTCTTATGATAGTCATTATCATAAGACTAAACAACATAAGAGCTAAGCATTTAAAACTAACTTTATATGCCACCTGTATCGAGACAATTCTGACTTTTAATGTGGCCAATACTACCTACCTGCTACTATGGAAGGCCAAATAAAAAAATACCAGTTGATGGGATTAAAAACATTTTTTTTTAAAGGAAAGAGACTTTATTTATTTTTATATTTTATTTAAAAATGGCTGCCAACTTTTAGTACCTGACAAATCGTGTTCCCAACATGGCAGCTTTAAAAAAGAATTTTTTAATCCGGCGTGCTGACGGCCACGTAACTCGAATCGCGGCACGTCGCCCACCGGACGGACAATCCAGTTGTGACCCTCTCGGACTAACGCCGGGAACCAGTCACGGGTGGACCTTTCGGTCTCACCGCGATCGAGCCAATCAGCCCCCGCGTGGGATAGGGTTGCTCGCCAAATTCGACTTACCTAAGTACCCACACGGAGGGTAGACCGGGCGATCGCACCTCGCCGCAGGTCGACTTCGGACACGGGCCACTTAAGCGACCCGTTCCGTACTATCGAGATAACCGAGCGGTGTTATCGTCGGCCTCGACGGTTCGATTAATTATCGGGCGTATTCAGCCCACTACCAACCCTTTACGTGAAGCAAGATGAGGATTCAATGAAAGAAATGACGAAGCGAAGCGGGAAACAGTTCAACACAAAGCACATTTATTCGCGATGAACGGAAAGCACACGTATTCAATTCCACCAAAAGCACATAGAAAAGAAGAAGAAACACAATGCAATTTTACACAAAAAGCAAATGCGACAATGCAGATCTAATACCGATTACGCGAGCACACGGCAACACTTATACAATTCTACTTCACAGACGGCGCCGACAACACATACCCAAAACCAAGAAAAAGAAAAGAGAACCCTCAAGGATGAGGCGGGCCTGAGGCCGAGACCGGGTCGGGCCTACCCGTCTGGTGATGAGACGCGGAGCGGCGATGGTGCCTCAACTCCGCGGGCCTCGCGGACAGTGTCTGGTAGGGGGTGGGAAAGGGGCCCCCTTGGTCGCACTATCTCAGCGCGGGGGGAAACAGGAGGGGGTTGCTGATGCTCGGGGGGAAAGGAGGATTTCTACTCTGCTTCGAGTCCCGCGACGAGCGTCTCCACTTCGACCAGGTCGCGCCGTCGGCCTCCCTGGTGTGCAGCTCCCGGCACGACGCGAGCACCCCCTCGTCTGCCCTCGCCGCCTCTCCACAGCTCCGTCCCCTTCGCTCCGACTCCAACGCACACGACGACGACCAACTCCTTCTTGCTTCTTCTTCCCAACTCCACCGGCTGCGAAGTCTTAACTCTCTTGACTGACGAACGCGGTCGCTTATATAAGCCCCGTGGCTTCGCTCTCTCATCTTTGACCCCCTGCCTTCGACCTTTCACCTCGCTCCCCATTGGCCCGAGAAAAAGTGGGCGTGAATGCATTTTGATCCATAAATTTGCATATAGCGACCGCCCTCCAACGCCCTGGAGGCGGGGCCAAATCGCCCCTCGCTCACCGATTGGACGGAACAAAAGTGGGCGTGTGTCGTTTTTGATCCGTTTTTGAAGCGGAAAATCCGTGGTTTTGTACACGCTGTTCGGTGCGCGCCCTGCACGAGTCCAACACCGGTACCCACAAGCGGCGCAAGGACGGTGGCGATGCGACGGTTGCGAGGTGTGACGTGAAGCGGCGCCGCGGTGGGTGGTTGATGTTGTGGTTGGTGGTGGTAACAATGGCGGTTGGTCCAAAATAAAGATAGTAAAAGAAAAACAGCTATCCTGAAGAGTCGCAGCACGCATAAATGACATGTATTCCCACTAGACAACGGGTTTGGGCCTAACTACACATATACTTACGGAGATATCTCACCTCAGGGACCTGAATGGTGATTTGCGAATTTGGTAACCACAACACTACCCCCTCCCCTTTTTACAGACTCGTCCCGAGTCGTCAAATTTTCGTGTGCCATCATGTGTAGTTTTCCCCTAGTACATTTTACCTACGGATCCCTGAGTGCGACATTCATGGTATTCGTGTCCCCAAAATAAATAACCTGAGGGCTGCGTAACTACCTAAACAAACTCACTCACACGGACGACTTAAATAAAATTGCCGGCGCTAAGACAGACATGCCGGGGGGCGCACTCATATTTACAGTACATCTTAACCTTAACTTACAAATTTTACACTAAACCATGGCCCAGGATCAATGAACTCTGAAAAGAAAAGCAGTTAGCAGGGAGCCAGGCTGCTCGCATGCAGTCTCTGGCTCAAAACAATGCAGGTGACAGGGAACGTGGCTGGCTGCTCACACGCAGTCCAAGGCCTTCCCTTTTGAACTGAACGCAGTGAACCACAACGGTGCATGGGCTGCACAACGCAGTCTCCGTGCCAGCTCAAGTGGCACACGCAATGAGCACAACGAATGGATGCATGAACACAAACACGGTGCACGGGCCGCCACTGCAGGCCCGTGTTGTAGCTGCCAACAGGGCAGTTCTTGCAGCTTGCAAACTGTTGCCTTGATCCTGGCGCACATGGCAATGAACAGGGGGGGGGGGGCAAAGCAAAAATTGAACGGGGCTGGTGAACAGGGGCAGTGGGCATGGCATGGCAAAGGTAGCAGGCAAACACAGCCCGCAGAAGAAGGCCGCTACAGGCAAACACAGCCCGCAGAAGAAGGCCGCTGCAGGCAAACACAGCCCGCAGATGAACTGGCCGGCACAGGCCTTGAAGTACCACAGCTGCAGATGATCCGGCCGGCACAGGCCTTGCAGCACACAGCCAGCAGATGAAGCTGGCCAGCTTTTGCCGTTCCGTGGAGGTTGGTGGAGGGAGTGCGGTGGTGCTGGCCACTTGGAAGGCGGGCTCGGACCTACCTACCTGTCTCCCTCCCACCTATCGCCTTTGCCTGTCACTGTACATACCCACTCCCTTAATTTGTCAAACCCCAATTTAGCCCCAACTTTTTTTTTTTATTGTTTTTATTTTTACTTCCCCACTATAAATCGTCCCCTAACCCCTTTATCGTCTTTGTTCGGCTAACCTATCCTGTCACCTCGCCTACTCCCAACCCCTACGTTGCCTTCCCGGAGGGGAACAAGGGAGAGCTAGCGTCCTGTGTCGAGGCCCAACGAAGCCTCAGAATGGCCTCCCCAGAGTTCGGCGGTCTATAACCAAAGTGGGTCCAGCGGCCCACAACGAGAGCGAGGGGATGGATGGTGCGGAGGGGTACATCTCCTAATCTACCCTAACCATTTAACTGTTAAACTACCCCGGGGGCTTTCAACAAGCGCCTCTCGCTTAAACTATTGGTTCTAACAACCCTGATTCCCGTCGCCTGTGTTGGTGTCCTCACAATTTCGGGCCTCGCCCCCCCAATTTTCTCTCCGTGCCCTCACACGGTCTCATGGCTGGGACACGTGGCTCCCTTTGGCAGGCACGACCCTCTGCCGAATCTCCCGCTATGGCACCCCGGGCACTACACTGCCTCCGAGCCTACCAGCTCCCTAACACCGGGGAGTGCCCCCATGGCACCTCCCCTGAAACACACACGTGGCAGGCTGGCTTCCCAGGCCCCTTTCCGAGGGTCACCCATGCCCACAACACTGCCCACGCGGCTAATGGCGCCCGGGCCCCCGCACCAAGCAGGCGCACCCGTGCCCACTACTCTATCCCGGCCCCCATGGGCCCATGGCCTACCGCGGCCGACTCGCCTGGTGCCCAGGGTACCCACTCAGCGATACTCACCTTTCGCAGCCACGCTCCCAAGCCCGTCAACAGGGCTCCTGCACCCCTCCAAATGGGTCTCGAGCCTACTTTCCCACCAACAACAAAACGACCTCCATTTTTCAATTTGACTAACCCAGCTAACTCACTCTACACTGACCCCAGGGTCCCTTGGGCGGGAGTCACTCCTCCCCCAATCACTCATGGCACCATGCATTCCCCATTCGCTCCACACACACAGACCCGCTGGCCTCACTCACTCACCAAGCACATGCTTCCAATTCACTCACCAACAACTCTTCAACACACACACCACTGAACTCTGCCATCCTTCTATCTGCACCCCCTAACTAACTCGTGCTCCCACGTCGTCCCTTAAACTATAGCACGTTCCTTTTAACACTACGTAGCTAAACTACGTCCCCTCTACACACTCACTGTCAGTCACTGTCTCCAAATCTCTTTAATCAATTTCCCCACCTAAATCTGGCTACAATCCCTCTAACTAATCCATTCCACGGACTCCATGAGGACTTACCCCTGCCCCATGGAGTCGGTCTAACTAAGCTAACCCTTCCCCCTAACTAATTTCCATCCTGTGCCCAGGTCAAGGGGATCTTCCACCCCTTGCCCAGGAATCCTGTGCACCCGAAAGTGAGGCTTGCTTTTCCTTTTTTTTTTTTTTTATTTTTTTTTTTTTTACCTGCGCAGCACCAGCGCGGCAACTCAGAGCTCGCGCACTTTGCACCTGCCCGTGACGTCATGCAGCTGGACGGCACTATCCGGCAGGGATACCCCTCCTGCCGGATTCCAACCCCACGTGCAGCCATGACGTCACCGTGCGCATAAAAAAAAACACAAGCCCCACGTCTCGAGGGGTTCCCCACGCGAACACATGTGCTTTGCCCGTTGGAGCTTAACACACACGATCGCGTGGAGAACCCGTCCGGTCCAAATCCGTAATCCTGCCTAAACTTTGTCCGTCCGCGGGATCGGCAAATCCACCGCGTGCGTTTCCGGACCGGGACTTCACTCTCGCAAGCGAGCACGTGGCGGTCTCGTGCGTTGCACAGCACGAACCTCGTGCTCACTGCTGGGTGAACCCGGCACGGTCCCCGAAACAACTACAGCCGCTACTCTGCTTTCTCTCCTCTGTCGCCGTCTCCGTCTCCATTCCACACACGCACTCCCGCGTGTTGCGACGCTCACACTCCACACCATTAAACTCACACCGGGAGACGCGGCTGCGTGCTCCCGCATGCCAACCGACATCTCCCTCACATACCGCTCTCACACACACGGTCTCCCTTGCACACAGCGACCTTGCACACGGCCGTTCACTCACGCATGCGGGGGCACTCACCCGCGGTGCCTCATCCACACACCGTGCCTCACTCACACACGCGGGGGCACTCAACCGCGGTTCCTCATCCACACTGGCCGTTTCACTCACACACACGGCCTCTTCCACACACGGTGCCTCATCCACACACGGCGTGCTGGGAAGCACGTACTCTGGCCCCATCGCCACCACACCACTCGCACACGGGGTCGCTTCCACACACGGTGCCGCACTCACACCTTGCACCACACACACAGGGACAACCACACTGGGGATTCGTGTCCCCACAAGGGTCTCCGGGGCCTCTATACCCCCCAAGCTTTCCGTGCACCCGTTCACAGCACCCGTCCCCTCAACCTCGCAAAGCACGACCGAACTCACCTGGTCGTGACTCGCCTCAAGGGGGCAGACTCCCTCCCCTCGTTCCTGGAGGAGGCCATCCAGGTGCTCGCACTGGGTCCCTACACGCTCCGCGAGCTCAACCTCACTATCCTCCACTACCTCCGTGTGTGTGTGCGCGTCACTTACCCCGTCTTCATCGTGTTGTCTCTCCTCTATTTTTTTCTGTCTCCCGTGTCTCTATGCATTTATAAGTTTCTGTCGTCGTCACCTCGTGTCTCGTCTCACACGTTTTGGTCTCCCCATTTAATTTTTCCCTTTTGGTCACCGTCGATTCCTCTGTCACGACCCTCGCCCAACACGCCCCCCGAATTATTTTTTTACCCGCCTCCACCGCGGGCCTGTCAGCCGTTGCACCCCCTTCCAGCTCGTTTGCTCCCACACGTGGAGTCGCCATTCCCAGCTCCCTGGTCACGGCCTTCATGCCCGCCTGCAGGCATCGGCCCATGTTCTGCGTCTCACCCCGTAGCTCTTTCATTTCTTCCTTCATGTTTGCTTCCATTCCGCTTATTTGCTTGTTCATTTCGTTTTTCATTCCATTTGTGTTTGTATCCATCTTTTCGTTCATTTGTTGTGTATTCGCATCCATCTTTGCTGTCATTGCCGCCAGCATGGCGCATAGCTGAGCCATGTCGGATGCACTCAGCTGAGCCGTTTCGGCAAGGGTTGGGGAAGGGTTTTGGTGGAGAGGGGGGGGGAGGTGTCATACACCGCGGCCGCTGCCGCACCCATTTCGGGCTCTGGGTTCAGTTGGGCGAGTCCGTGTTCCTGCACAATCAACATTTCCTGCTCCGGGATTCCATCCTGGACCATGGATTCTACACATTCTACATCCATTTCTAATACCCCCGGCTCCCGCTCGCCTTGATACGCCATCTTGCTTCTCGTAAAGCGTTAATTTAGCTCGCTCGTAATTTGGAGGGAATCGGGGTCGCTTCTCTCACCCCTGGACCGATTCCCGTGAATTTCGCTGGAGACAGGAGAGCCTGTTTTCCTGTTCTCCGATACCAGTGCCGCGAGGAGGGTGATGGATTTGTATCGCACGACCTGACACCAGTGTTACGGTATTCGCGCCCGCCGGCGTGCTGACGGCCACGTAACTCGAATCGCGGCACGTCGCCCACCGGACGGACAATCCAGTTGTGACCCTCTCGGACTAACGCCGGGAACCAGTCACGGGTGGACCTTTCGGTCTCACCGCGATCGAGCCAATCAGCCCCCGCGTGGGATAGGGTTGCTTGCCAAATTCGACCTACCTCAGTACCCACACGGAGGGTAGACCGGGCGATCACACCTCGCCGCAGGTCGACTTCGGACACGGGCCACTTAAGCGACCCGTTCCGTACTATCGGGATAACTGAGCGGTGTTATCGTCGGCCTCGACGGTTCGATTAATTATCGGGCGTATTCAGCCCACTACCAACCCTTTACGTGAAGCCAGATGAGGATTCAATGAAAGAAATGACGGCGAGCGGGAAACAGTTCAACACAAAGCACATTTATTCGCGACGAACGGAAAGCACACATATTCAATTCCACCAAAAGCACATAGAAAAAAAGAAGAAACACAATGCAATTTTACACAAAAAGCAAATGCGACAATGCAGATCTAATACCGATTACGCGAGCACACGGCAACACTTATACAATTCTACTTCACAGACGGCGCCGACAACACATACCCAAAACCAAGAAAAAGAAAAGAGAACCCTCAAGGATGAGGCGGGCCTGAGGCCGAGACCGGGTCGGGCCTACCCGTCTGGTGATGAGACGCGGAGCGGCGATGGTGCCTCAACTCCGCGGGCCTCGCGGACAGTGTCTGGTAGGGGGTGGGAAAGGGGCCCCCTTGGTCGCACTATCTCAGCGCGGGGGGAAACAGGAGGGGGTTGCTGATGCTCGGGGGAAAGGAGGATTTCTACTCTGCCTCGAGTCCCGCGCCGAGCGTCTCCACTTCGACCAGGTCGCGCCGTCGGCCTCCCTGGTGTGCAGCTCCCGGCACGACGCGAGCACCCCCTCGTCTGCCCTCGCCGCCTCTCCACAGCTCCGTCCCCTTCGCTCCGACTCCAACGCACACGACGACGACCAACTCCTTCTTGCTTCTTCTTCCCAACTCCACCGGCTGCGAAGTCTTAACTCTCTTGACTGACGAACGCGGTCGCTTATATAAGCCCCGTGGCTTCGCTCTCTCATCTTTGACCCCCTGCCTTCGACCTTTCACCTCGCTCCCCATTGGCCCGAGAAAAAGTGGGCGTGAATGCATTTTGATCCATAAATTTGCATATAGCGACCGCCCTCCAACGCCCTGGAGGCGGGGCCAAATCGGCCCTCGCTCACCGATTGGACGGAACAAAAGTGGGCGTGTGTCGTTTTTGATCCGTTTTTGAAGCGGAAAATCCGTGGTTTTGTACACGCTGTTCGGTGCGCGCCCTGCACGAGTCCAACACCGGTACCCACAAGCGGCGCAAGAACGGTGGCGATGCGACGGTTGCGAGGTGTGACGTGAAGCGGCGCCGCGGTGGGTGGTTGATGTTGTGGTTGGTGGTGGTAACAATGGCGGTTGGTCCAAAATAAAGATAGTAAAAGAAAAACAGCTATCCTGAAGAGTCGCAGCACGCATAAATGACATGTATTCCCACTAGACAACGGGTTTGGGCCTAACTACACATATACTTATGGAGATATCTCACCTCAGGGACCTGAATGGTGGTTTGCGAATTTGGTAACCACAACTATATATATATATATATATATATATATATATATATATATATATATATATATATATATATATATATATTATAGAGTATAATCATAATGTGATTTAATCTTCTCATCCCCAGGGTTCGCACAAGACGTTTCGCATCAAACGCGTCCTGGCAAAGAAGCAAAAGCAAAACAGGCCAATCCCACAGTGGATTCGCATGAGGACTGGGAATACGATAAGGTAATGGTGAAGGTGGCCACGTCTGTGCAGTTTTGATGTTCATGCTTGGTTTATGGTTTTATATTTGGGCACATGGATAAACAGTAAACCTTCAAATATCGTGGCGGTTTGGTTTCTGGAAAATGCCACAATAGTTGAAACCAAGAGCTAATGCAAAATGTGGGGTTTGCTTCCTGGGCTTTGAGAAAATGGAGGAAAATTGGCGGCAGCCAGAAATAAATAAATCTCAATTGAAACGAGAAGGGTACTCGGTTGAGCACATACCTTTGCTACGTAAAGCCTGAGCCGTGAGAACATATTGGGCCAAATACATTTTTGAAACTTCATGCTATACAGTTCAATGTCGTTTTTGGCCCTATCTCTCAATGGTGAAGAATCACTAAAAAAAAATTAATTCTCGAGAAAGATCCGGATCTTCACCAAAATCGAATAAATTAGTCCTTCTGGCACACCCAACCTGTCCAAGTTTCGTCCAAATCCGTCCACAACTTTTTGAGATATTGTGCTCTATATCGGTTTCGCCAATCTCTCAATGGTGAATAATCACTAAATTATCAGACCCGGATCTTTGCCAAAATTGCATCAATTCTTCTTTGTCACTTACCCCACTTGTCCACTAAGTTTCGTCCAAATCCATCCACAACTTTTTGAGATATCCTGCACACAAGTAGACAGACAGAAAGGGGTGAAAACATAACCTCCACCTTCGATGGTGGAGGTAACTAGATGGGCACTCTATAAAGTGCATACCTCCGCCACGCAATGCTTGATCCAGTGGAACATATCAGGCCGAAGAAATTTTTGAAATACCATGCTATATATATATATATATATATATATAGTTTTTGGCGTCATCTCTCAATGGTGAAGAATCACTGAAAATTTAAAAAAATTTCCTATCTGGATTTGGATCTTCACCGAACATGAAAGAATTCGTCCTCGTCACACACCCAACCTGCCCACCAAATTTCATCCAGATCTGTCCACAATTTTTTGAGATGTCCTGCTCAGACGCGTGAAGACAACCTCCTTCCACCTTCGGTGGCGGAGGAAATAAAAACAAAGCTTTCACCTTTTAAATTTTTTAACACTAACCCTAATACAAGAGTGAGATGATGTCGGGTGGAGGTTCGAAAGATGTGGATGTAGAACTTGCGATGGCTGATGGATCAGCTCGGTCCCAGATGCCTTGTGGAATCGTTGATAAATCCGCAATGGTTTCTCCCGTACACCAGTTCACTTAGACTTCTTTTCTTTTTTTTCCTCTTTGGTATTTGATCCAAACATTAAGCACTTTTTCCATCCTTTCAAGAAGATCACGGTACTGGAATGACACTTTTGCATTTTTCTGGCACAGATATTTGACTCCCATTTACCAGTATTCATTTATCCTGCAATGGTGGCCCACAGATGCAGCACAAACCTCTTGCAAACGTATCTTAACTTTTTTTTCTTTTTTTTTTTTAAAGTGCAATGTCATCACTTTTCTCCGTCTTTTTGCACAATGTTGTTCATTGTTTTATGTTTGGACACCATTATTAACTGTTGTGCAGTTACAAGATGTTGTAGATATCGAATTGCAGGATCTCTGTCTGTCATTTCCTGTTCGATTGCGATTCATTAAATTTAGCTTTGTTCCCGTTTGTTAGTCTGATGAATGCAATTAACGCTGCACAAGAAGCAACAAAAGGCTCGTAATGGGAGGTCATCGAACACCCGGATGGAAAAGATGACTGCTCAAAAACCGTGATTGGCCGAAAGAAATGCCGTGAAAACTAAATTGGAACACCAATGATTGGTCAGCCCGTGATTGGTCGAAACCCGTGATATTTGAGGCTTTACCATACATAAATAACACATCTGCGTCCAGATAACCATTAACACGAGGTTTTAAAAGTGGGAAGAAAGCAGGTTGGGATAAATTCCAGCAAAGTACAATAACGATGTTGTGATTGTAAACTCGATCCAGAAATGTTGGCTCGAAGATGAGCTAAATGAATATGATCACAGAATACCACAGATATCCATGTTTGATAAACTAAAGGCTGATGGGAGCTTGAAGGTAGTTTCCAAGCTGATTTTTATTATTTTATTTTATTTTAATAGCAGGTGTAAATTGATTTTGTAGAGTTGTGCACAGCAGATGCAATTCCACTCTGGCTTATCAGTGCCTTGGGTGTCACTTCCCTGCTAAAATGAAGACTTTGCAAATATCCTCGGGGATGGCTGTCTCTTGTTATCCTCAGATTCCAATGCATAAGAACAATTCATTTTTGTATTCCGTGCACTTTCCTTGCACTGTTCTCGTGCCGAATCCTCATCTGACTTCTTTTGTTTGACAGGTACAACTCGAAGCGCAGACACTGGAGAAGGACAAAGCTTCGGCTGTAGAGGGTCACTTTACGTCGACTACAATCTCTAAGTGCAGTGGTCTTTGATGGAGCAAGCTTGGTTGATGATTTGCATTGATGTCGACTAAATAAACAAGTTTGAATTAAAATGTGAGCTTACATTTGTGGTTTTTTTTTTGTATGTTTTTTCAGTTTGGCTTTTGCATGAGGTTGTGGGGTTCAAACCTAAATGACTGTGGCATGTTGAGGATTTTGATGCCAAACTGCTTGATTGACTGTTTCAGGGAAGTGATGTTTTATTCAGTGTGTTTGTTATAACACTGGTCAGTTGTGACTTTTAGGGTTGAAGTTTGCTCTCTGGGGTGCCAGCCCACACCATGTTAACCTCAGTGCCCTCGTCACAACTTTTGGTACCAAATTACTTGTGTGGTTGTGGCAGTGCTGGGCTGCTCATATCCCCCCCCCCAAAAAAAAATGTTATAACATGTACACATGACTGCAGGGTTCCTTGAAAAACAAATTCCCTCCTCTCATCCAGCAAAATTTTTTCCCACAAAGAAAATTCCATTTTGGAAAGCAATGAGTTTGGATGTCAAAACAATTGATTGCTTGACTCGCCAATTAAATTATCGACATTTAAGAAGCCAGTGAGTTTTGACAGTTTCCTCAGTCCGAGGTGAACGTAGCAATGAAATGGACTATCAAATTTTACCTTTGAAACCATGACATTAAACTTGTTCAAAAATTGAGATGTGATGTCAATTGTGGAGCCACTGAGCTTTTCTGGTCATTTGAGCTTGTCCTGTGCACAAGTGAAATGACCAAAACTCATCGCGTATGCAGTTCCTCACTATTTTTGAGCAATCCATCCCAATGTGATGCTGGGATCAAGTGGTGTCCTGTACAGTATTTTACAACTCGTGTTATACATATGAGCACACGAGAATTCATTTTATACAGGGTGTTCGAGGGAAGCACCATGATTTTGTGCTTACCAACTATTCATGACATATCTAATACCTGGACGCATGAAGGTCTAAATTCTCGAGGTTTTATGTTGTGGAAGGATAATGCTCAACGTGATTAAGCATTGCATGTATGAGGGGTGATCAGTTTGTGGCTCAACCTACTTGTCGACATGGTCGGATGATGAAAGTTTCCAGTATTTCGATCTACCTTCACTTTATGATATTTCTGCTTGCACATTTTCCATTGTGGACTTTAAGTCGAGAACCCCCCCTCAAAAAATAATTCAATTGCAATGTTCAAATTGTTGCTAAGCTGTGAAAGTACCTGTGCAAGAAAGACTTGCCTTCCAAGCAAATACATATGGATAATGGAAGCAACAATAGGGAATGATCTCCATATTCCATTGTACAGAACTGGTTAACTGAGTTCAAATGTGACAGAACAAGCACCGAAGATGAACATGGATCAGGTCGCCCTGTTGAGGTGGCAACTGCAGAAATAGTGGACTCTGTGCATGAAGTGATGAAAGACAAGTACCAATCACCACGTATCCTGAGACATTGGGTGTCGGTTTTGGTTGTTTTTAATCGATCCATCCAGATAAATTTGGAATGGCAAAAGTCAGCACTGGGTTACCTGAATACTGACCGTGGACCAGAAAGGAGGTCATCTGGACATTTCCCGTGAACTATGATGTGGGAGGAGTAGCAAAAATTCCTCCAGTGGATTGCCACACAGGATCAGACATGGGTTCACCACTTTGATCCTGAGACCAAGCAAGAGAGCATGCAATGGAAACGTGGTCCCTACCCCCTCAAATGTTCAAGAGGATATCAGCTGGAAAAGTCATGGCCATTGATGGCGAACTGAGACAAATTACCCCCGTGTGGGGGTGACTGTCATGTCTATAATTCCACAAGTTCTCAATGTTCAGTTATGACCGAAG
>NC_140970.1:4043604-4051104 GCF_056783735.1 Eptatretus burgeri | reverse complement strand
TCAAAACTTGGTTTATTTATCAATCTCGAAGCTTCTTTCCAAGATGTTGCGAATCTAATGTTTTGCCTGTTTCTAACATTTTCCATAGTCTTTCCAAATACAGCATTATTCATTAATTTATAAAAGTCCCCTTCAAATTTTACTTTTGTATTTGCTCTCATATCTGTATTGAATTGAATATACTTTTTCACCCAAGGACTTTGTTTAAATTTTAAAACTCTATGAATTTTAGCTACTCTCAATCCTTCTCTCAAAAACTGTTTTAAGCTTCTCTGATGCAAAACATATCCCTCTTTATCATAGAATGTTGTTAATAACTTTTCTGTTGATTTACCTTTAATATTAAAACTTTTATGATAATCACTTAACCATTCTTTCTTTGGAGTTTCTTTCTCACATGCAAAAGGAAGATCTTTATGCTTATTATGAAGATCACTCGGGTACCTCAAATCAACTTCAAAATAATAACCTTCTTCTTCGTCATTCAATTCCTCTTGAGAAGAAATAACAATATTCATCAAAGCCTTTTCATAATCCTTTTCTTCCACCCACTCTAATTTACCATAAGGCAGAGATTGAGACATTGCCCATCCATACAAATAAAAATAAGGATTTTTCAATTTGGAGAACCCAGTCCATCATCAATAGCTGAATCAATTGAAATAGTGAAACCCGATGTTGAAAAATTTATTAAAAAGACATTAAAAGAAATAAAAACTTTAAAGTTTTATATGGGAGTGAAAATGAATATGAAAAGACAAGATGAAGAACAAACTCCTTATATGAGAACAGATCTTCATTTTATAACATCATTTCAAGATTTTTTGAATAGTGGGGTTTATGAAGAACTATCAAGACAAGAGGAGGATGTTGATAATACAGTGGTAGGAAGTGGATTCAATATTAAAAATCATCTTTTTAGATATACACATTCTAAAATCAAACCCTCTTAAAGCTTCTTCTTATATTGAATTACCAAAAGAAATAAAACTAAAGAAGGCAGTTGTTAATATTAAGAACAATGATAATAAATGTTTTCTCTGGTCTGTTCTTGCTCACTTACATCCACCAAAATGTAATTCAGAAAGAGTAAAACAATATATGAAATATGAGAATACCTTGGACATTAAAGATTTTAAATTCCCAATGCCATTAACAGATATTCCTAAATTTGAGAAAAAGAATAATCTTTCTATTAATGTATATGGATTAACGGATACAAACAAAGTTCAAATATTAAAAATTTCAAACAACTATAAAAATGAAGAAACACACATTGACCTTTTATATTTTAGTGTTGGAAAGAATTCACATTACACATACATCAATAATTTATCAAGATTAATCTCTTCTCAGGTATTCAGAACAGCAAACAAAATATATCCTTGTAAGCGATGTCTTAATTCATTTCATACAAAAGAACGATTAGAACAACATTCAAAATATTGTAGTAATCATAAATCAGCTGTAATTACAATGCCTAAACCTGGTGAAAAGATTTATTTTGAAGATTATAATAAATCTATCATGCACCCATTTGTGATATACGCTGATTTTGAATGTATCCTTAAAAAGATAAATACTGCTTCTCCTAATCCAAAAGAACCATATACAAATAAATATCAAAAACATATTCCTTGTGGTTTTTGTTATTATATCAAATCATCTGTTGGAGAAAAGTATAACAAACTTGAACATTATCGTGGAAAAAATGCTTCACAAGAGTTTGTAAAACGATTAGAAAAGGATTGTATAAGACTCACTAAATTAATGAAAGAAACAAATGAACCGATGAAATTAACCAAAGAAGAAAAATTAGAATTTAGAATGAACAATATCTGTCATATTTGTGAGGGGGAAATTAAGGAGTTTAAAGTTAGAGACCATTGTCATCTTACTGGTAAATATAGAGGTCCCGCTCATTCCTGTTGTAATCTTAATTATAAATTACCTTCTTTTATTCCAGTCTTTCTTCACAACAGCGCCAACTATGATACACATCTATTTATAAATGAACTTTCAAAAACACCAGGGAATATTTCTGCTATAACAAACACAAGTCAAAAGTATATTTCATTTTCAAAAATGATATTCACAAAACCTATAACTCGTATTAGGTTTTTAGATTCCCGCGCGATTAGTCCCGCGACGAGCGTCTCCACTTCGACCAGGTCGCGCCGTCGGCCTCCCTGGTGTGCAGCTCCCGGCACGACGCGAGCACCCCCTCGTCTGCCCTCGCCGCCTCTCCACAGCTCCGTCCCCTTCGCTCCGACTCCAACGCACACGACGACGACCAACTCCTTCTTGCTTCTTCTTCCCAACTCCACCGGCTGCGAAGTCTTAACTCTCTTGACTGACGAACGCGGTCGCTTATATAAGCCCCGTGGCTTCGCTCTCTCATCTTTGACCCCCTGCCTTCGACCTTTCACCTCGCTCCCCATTGGCCCGAGAAAAAGTGGGCGTGAATGCATTTTGATCCATAAATTTGCATATAGCGACCGCCCTCCAACGCCCTGGAGGCGGGGCCAAATCGCCCCTCGCTCACCGATTGGACGGAACAAAAGTGGGCGTGTGTCGTTTTTGATCCGTTTTTGAAGCGGAAAATCCGTGGTTTTGTACACGCTGTTCGGTGCGCGCCCTGCACGAGTCCAACACCGGTACCCACAAGCGGCGCAAGGACGGTGGCGATGCGACGGTTGCGAGGTGTGACGTGAAGCGGCGCCGCGGTGGGTGGTTGATGTTGTGGTTGGTGGTGGTAACAATGGCGGTTGGTCCAAAATAAAGATAGTAAAAGAAAAACAGCTATCCTGAAGAGTCGCAGCACGCATAAATGACATGTATTCCCACTAGACAACGGGTTTGGGCCTAACTACACATATACTTACGGAGATATCTCACCTCAGGGACCTGAATGGTGATTTGCGAATTTGGTAACCACAACACTACCCCCTCCCCTTTTTACAGACTCGTCCCGAGTCGTCAAATTTTCGTGTGCCATCATGTGTAGTTTTCCCCTAGTACATTTTACCTACGGATCCCTGAGTGCGACATTCATGGTATTCGTGTCCCCAAAATAAATAACCTGAGGGCTGCGTAACTACCTAAACAAACTCACTCACACGGACGACTTAAATAAAATTGCCGGCGCTAAGACAGACATGCCGGGGGGGGCGCACTCATATTTACAGTACATCTTAACCTTAACTTACAAATTTTACACTAAACCATGGCCCAGGATCAATGAACTCTGAAAAGAAAAGCAGTTAGCAGGGAGCCAGGCTGCTCGCATGCAGTCTCTGGCTCAAAACAATGCAGGTGACAGGGAACGTGGCTGGCTGCTCACACGCAGTCCAAGGCCTTCCCTTTTGAACTGAACGCAGTGAACCACAACGGTGCATGGGCTGCACAACGCAGTCTCCGTGCCAGCTCAAGTGGCACACGCAATGAGCACAACGAATGGATGCATGAACACAAACACGGTGCACGGGCCGCCACTGCAGGCCCGTGTTGTAGCTGCCAACAGGGCAGTTCTTGCAGCTTGCAAACTGTTGCCTTGATCCTGGCGCACATGGCAATGAACAGGGGGGGCAAAGCAAAAATTGAACGGGGCTGGTGAACAGGGGCAGTGGGCATGGCATGGCAAAGGTAGCAGGCAAACACAGCCCGCAGAAGAAGGCCGCTGCAGGCAAACACAGCCCGCAGAAGAAGGCCGCTGCAGGCAAACACAGCCCGCAGATGAACTGGCCGGCACAGGCCTTGAAGTACCACAGCTGCAGATGATCCGGCCGGCACAGGCCTTGCAGCACACAGCCAGCAGATGAAGCTGGCCAGCTTTTGCCGTTCCGTGGAGGTTGGTGGAGGGAGTGCGGTGGTGCTGGCCACTTGGAAGGCGGGCTCGGACCTACCTACCTGTCTCCCTCCCACCTATCGCCTTTGCCTGTCACTGTACATACCCACTCCCTTAATTTGTCAAACCCCAATTTAGCCCCAACTTTTTTTTTTTATTGTTTTTATTTTTACTTCCCCACTATAAATCGTCCCCTAACCCCCTTTATCGTCTTTGTTCGGCTAACCTATCCTGTCACCTCGCCTACTCCCAACCCCTACGTTGCCTTCCCGGAGGGGAACAAGGGAGAGCTAGCGTCCTGTGTCGAGGCCCAACGAAGCCTCAGAATGGCCTCCCCAGAGTTCGGCGGTCTATAACCAAAGTGGGTCCAGCGGCCCACAACGAGAGCGAGGGGATGGATGGTGCGGAGGGGTACATCTCCTAATCTACCCTAACCATTTAACTGTTAAACTACCCCGGGGGCTTTCAACAAGCGCCTCTCGCTTAAACTATTGGTTCTAACAACCCAGATTCCCGTCGCCTGTGTTGGTGTCCTCACAATTTCGGGCCTCGCCCCCCCAATTTTCTCTCCGTGCCCTCACACGGTCTCATGGCTGGGACACGTGGCTCCCTTTGGCAGGCACGACCCTCTGCCGAATCTCCCGCTATGGCACCCCCGGGCACTACACTGCCTCCGAGCCTACCAGCTCCCTAACACCGGGGAGTGCCCCCCATGGCACCTCCCCTGAAACACACACGTGGCAGGCTGGCTTCCCAGGCCCCTTTCCGAGGGTCACCCATGCCCACAACACTGCCCACGCGGCTAATGGCGCCCCGGGCCCCCGCACCAAGCAGGCGCACCCGTGCCCACTACTCTATCCCGGCCCCCCATGGGCCCATGGCCTACCGCGGCCGACTCGCCTGGTGCCCAGGGTACCCACTCAGCGATACTCACCTTTCGCAGCCACGCTCCCAAGCCCGTCAACAGGGCTCCTGCACCCCTCCAAATGGGTCTCGAGCCTACTTTCCCACCAACAACAAAACGACCTCCATTTTTCAATTTGACTAACCCAGCTAACTCACTCTACACTGACCCCAGGGTCCCTTGGGCGGGAGTCACTCCTCCCCCCCAATCACTCATGGCACCATGCATTCCCCATTCGCTCCACACACACAGACCCGCTGGCCTCACTCACTCACCAAGCACATGCTTCCAATTCACTCACCAACAACTCTTCAACACACACACCACTGAACTCTGCCATCCTTCTATCTGCACCCCCTAACTAACTCGTGCTCCCACGTCGTCCCTTAAACTATAGCACGTTCCTTTTAACACTACGTAGCTAAACTACGTCCCCTCTACACACTCACTGTCAGTCACTGTCTCCAAATCTCTTTAATCAATTTCCCCACCTAAATCTGGCTACAATCCCTCTAACTAATCCATTCCACGGACTCCATGAGGACTTACCCCTGCCCCATGGAGTCGGTCTAACTAAGCTAACCCTTCCCCCTAACTAATTTCCATCCTGTGCCCAGGTCAAGGGGATCTTCCACCCCTTGCCCAGGAATCCTGTGCACCCGAAAGTGAGGCTTGCTTTTCCTTTTTTTTTTATTTTATTTTATTTTTTTTTACCTGCGCAGCACCAGCGCGGCAACTCAGAGCTCGCGCACTTTGCACCTGCCCGTGACGTCATGCAGCTGGACGGCACTATCCGGCAGGGATACCCCTCCTGCCGGATTCCAACCCCACGTGCAGCCATGACGTCACCGTGCGCATAAAAAAAAACACAAGCCCCACGTCTCGAGGGGTTCCCCACGCGAACACATGTGCTTTGCCCGTTGGAGCTTAACACACACGATCGCGTGGAGAACCCGTCCGGTCCAAATCCGTAATCCTGCCTAAACTTTGTCCGTCCGCGGGATCGGCAAATCCACCGCGTGCGTTTCCGGACCGGGACTTCACTCTCGCAAGCGAGCACGTGGCGGTCTCGTGCGTTGCACAGCACGAACCTCGTGCTCACTGCTGGGTGAACCCGGCACGGTCCCCGAAACAACTACAGCCGCTACTCTGCTTTCTCTCCTCTGTCGCCGTCTCCGTCTCCATTCCACACACGCACTCCCGCGTGTTGCGACGCTCACACTCCACACCATTAAACTCACACCGGGAGACGCGGCTGCGTGCTCCCGCATGCCAACCGACATCTCCCTCACATACCGCTCTCACACACACGGTCTCCCTTGCACACAGCGACCTTGCACACGGCCGTTCACTCACGCATGCGGGGGCACTCACCCGCGGTGCCTCATCCACACACCGTGCCTCACTCACACACGCGGGGGCACTCAACCGCGGTTCCTCATCCACACTGGCCGTTTCACTCACACACACGGCCTCTTCCACACACGGTGCCTCATCCACACACGGCGTGCTGGGAAGCACGTACTCTGGCCCCATCGCCACCACACCACTCGCACACGGGGTCGCTTCCACACACGGTGCCGCACTCACACCTTGCACCACACACACAGGGACAACCACACTGGGGATTCGTGTCCCCACAAGGGTCTCCGGGGCCTCTATACCCCCCAAGCTTTCCGTGCACCCGTTCACAGCACCCGTCCCCTCAACCTCGCAAAGCACGACCGAACTCACCTGGTCGTGACTCGCCTCAAGGGGGCAGACTCCCTCCCTCGTTCCTGGAGGAGGCCATCCAGGTGCTCGCACTGGGTCCCTACACGCTCCGCGAGCTCAACCTCACTATCCTCCACTACCTCCGTGTGTGTGTGCGCGTCACTTACCCCGTCTTCATCGTGTTGTCTCTCCTCTATTTTTTTCTGTCTCCCGTGTCTCTATGCATTTATAAGTTTCTGTCGTCGTCACCTCGTGTCTCGTCTCACACGTTTTGGTCTCCCCATTTAATTTTTCCCTTTTGGTCACCGTCGATTCCTCTGTCACGACCCTCGCCCAACACGCCCCCCGAATTATTTTTTTACCCGCCTCCACCGCGGGCCTGTCAGCCGTTGCACCCCCTTCCAGCTCGTTTGCTCCCACACGTGGAGTCGCCATTCCCAGCTCCCTGGTCACGGCCTTCATGCCCGCCTGCAGGCATCGGCCCATGTTCTGCGTCTCACCCCGTAGCTCTTTCATTTCTTCCTTCATGTTTGCTTCCATTCCGCTTATTTGCTTGTTCATTTCGTTTTTCATTCCATTTGTGTTTGTATCCATCTTTTCGTTCATTTGTTGTGTATTCGCATCCATCTTTGCTGTCATTGCCGCCAGCATGGCGCATAGCTGAGCCATGTCGGATGCACTCAGCTGAGCCGTTTCGGCAAGGGTTGGGGAAGGGTTTTGGTGGAGAGGGGGGGGGAGGTGTCATACACCGCGGCCGCTGCCGCACCCATTTCGGGCTCTGGGTTCAGTTGGGCGAGTCCGTGTTCCTGCACAATCAACATTTCCTGCTCGGGGATTCCATCCTGGACCATGGATTCTACACATTCTACATCCATTTCTAATACCCCCGGCTCCCGCTCGCCTTGATACGCCATCTTGCTTCTCGTAAAGCGTTAATTTAGCTCGCTCGTAATTTGGAGGGAATCGGGGGTCGCTTCTCTCACCCCTGGACCGATTCCCGTGAATTTCGCTGGAGACAGGAGAGCCTGTTTTCCTG
>NC_140970.1:4033158-4043104 GCF_056783735.1 Eptatretus burgeri | reverse complement strand
AGCTGCAGAGAGGGGAGGCCGGTAACGCGACCGAGGTCGCAGTGGAGTCGCTCATCGCGGGACCCAAGCCAGCCAGATATCCTCTTTTCCCCGAGCATTAACAACCCCCTCCTGTTTCCCCCCGCGCTGAAATAGTGTGAGAAGGGGGCCCCGTTCCCACCCCATTCCAGGCAGTGCCAGCGAGGCCCGCGGGGTCGGGGCGCCGCCGCCATTTTTCGGCTCATCACCAGACGGGTAGGCTCGACGCGGTCTCGGCCCCAGGCCCGTCTGCCCCTCATCGTTGAGGGTGGCCCCTTCCTTTTTCTTTTGCTTTGAGTATATGTGTTGTCGGCGCCGTCTGTGAAGTAAAACTGTATAAGTGTTGCCGTGTGCTCGGTAGTCGGTAGTAGATCTGCATTGTGTTTCTTTTGTTGCATTTGCTTTTGGTGCATAATTGTTGTGCTTCTTTTACATTTGCTTTTGGTGCATAATTGTAATTGTATATGTGTGCTTTCCGTTTGCCGCGGAATAAATGTGCTTTATGTTGAACTGTTTTTCCCGTTTCGCTTCGTTTTTTCTTTAATTGAATCTCCATCTTACTTCACGTAAAGGGTTGGTCGTGGGCTAAGTACGCCCAATTATTAATCGAACCGTCGAGGTTGACGATAACACCGCTCGGTTCTCCCGATAGTACGGAACGGGTCGCTTAAAGTGGCCCGTGTCCGAAGTCGACCTGCGGCGAGGTGCGATCGCCCGGTCTACCCTCCGTGTGGGTACTTAGGTAGGTCGAATTTGGCGAGCAACCCTATCCCACGCGGGGGGCCGATTGGCACGATCGTGGTGAGGCCGAAAGGCCCACCCGTGACTAGTTCCCGGCGTTAGTCCGAGAGGGTCACGACGGGATTGTCCGTCCGGTGGGCGACGTGCCGCGATTCGAGTTACGTGGCCGTTCGCACGCCGGCGGGCGCGAATCCGCAACACTGTTGTCAGGAGTGGGACACAAACCCATCCCCCTCCTCGCGGCACTGGTATCGGAGAGCGGGAAAACGGGCTCTCCTGTCTCCAGCTAAATTCACGGGAATCGGTCCAGGGGTGAGAGGAGCGACCCCCGATTCCCTCCAAATTACGAGCGATTTAAATTAACCCTTTACGAGAAATAAGATGGCGTCTCAAGGCGAGCGGGAGCCGGGGGTATTAGAAATGGATTTAGAATGTGTAGAATCCATGGTCCAGGATGAAAACCCCATGCAGGAAATGTTGGTTGTGCAGGAACATGAACTCCCCCAACTGAACCCAGAGTTCGAAATGGGCGCAGTGGCTGGGGTGGCGGACAAACGGCCGCCACGTGCGAATTCGTCCACGGATCGGACGATGGAAATGTTTGAGGCATTGATGAGGAAAATGGATGCGAATACACAACAAATGAACGAAATGGAAACAAATATGAAGGAAGAAATGAAAGAGCTGCGGGGTGAGACGCAGAACATGGGCCGAAGCCTGCAGGCGGGCATGAAGGCCGTTACCAGGGAGTTTAAAATGGCGACTCCACGTGTGGGAGGGAGTGCAACGGCTGTCAGGCCTGCGGTGGAGGCGGGTGACAAAGTAATTCGGGAGACGTGTTGGGCGAGGGTCGTGACGGAAAAAGTGACGGTGACCGAGAGGGAAAAACTAATTGGGGTGACGGAGACGTGCACGAGGGAGATAAGAGAAGAGACGGAAATAATAGTTGAGACAAGGGAGATAACAAGGGAAGAGGTGACTGAGTTGGCAGAGACACGGGAGATGGGAACGATAGAGGGAAGACTACACGATGAAGACGGGGTAAGTGACGCACACACACACACGGAGGTAGTGGAGGATAATGGGGGTGAGCTCGCGGACTGGGTAGAGATCCGGTGCGAGCAGTTGGATAGCCTCCTCCAGGAACGAGGGGAGGGAGTATGCCCCCTTGAGGCGACTCACGACCAGGTGGGTTCGGTTGTGCTTCGCGGAGTCGAAGGGAGGAGTGCTGTGGACAGGTGCACGGAGAGCTTGGGGGGTATAGAGGCTCCGGAGACCCTTGTGGGGACACGAATCCCCAGTGTGGTTGTCCCGGTGTGTGTGGTGTCGAGGTGTGTGTTCACGAGTGTGGCGAAATGCGTGCTGCAACCCACGCATAGTGCGGGTGCAAGGGCGTGTGTGAGTGCGTCCCCGTGTGTGGATGAAATGGCCAGTATGAGTGAGACACCGCGGGCGAGTGCCCCCGCGTGTGTGAGTGAGGAACGGTGTACGAGTGAGGCACCGCGGATGAGTGCCCCCGCGTGTGTGAGTAGTATGGTTTTTGTGAGGGAAATGGCACGAGTGAGTGATAGGACGCGAGTGAGTGGAGCCACGTGTGCGAGGGTAATGGCATGCGTGAGTGAGCGGCCGAGTGTGAGAGAGACAGCGTGTGCAAGGTCGCTGTGTGTAAGGGAGATGTCGGTCGGCATGTGTGAACATGCAGCCGCATCTCCCGGTGTGAGTTTAATGGTGAGGTGTGTTAGCGTCGTAACACGCGGGAGTGCGTGTGTTGAATGGCGACGGAGACTGCGACAGAGGAAAGAAAGCCGAGTAGCGGCTGTAGATGTTTCGGGGACCGTGCCGGGTTCGCCCAGCAGCGAGCGCGAGGTCCGTGCTGTGCAACGCACGAGGCCCCCACGTGCTCGCTTGCGAGAGTGAAGTCCCGGTCCGGAAACGCACGCGGTGGATTTGCCGATCCCGCGGACGGACAAAGTTTAGGCAGGATTATGGATTTGGACCGGACGGGTTCTCCACGCGATCGCGTGTGTTAAGCTCCAACGGGCAAAGCACATGTGTTCGCGTGGGGAACCCCTCGAGACGTGGGGCTTGTGTTTTTTTATGCGCACGGTGACGTCATGGCTGCACGTGGGGTTGGAATCCGGCAGGAGGGGTATCCCTGCAGGATGGTACCGTCCAAGGAGGGACGAGGTACACGTGCAGCTGCATGACGTCACGGGCAGGTGCAAAGTGCGCGAGCTGTGAGTTGCCGCGCTGGTGCTGCGCATGTGAAAAAAAAAAAAGCAAGCCTCACTTTCGGGTGCACAGGATTCCTGGGCAAGGGGTGGAAGACCCCCTTGAACAGGGCACAGGATGGAACCTAGTTAGGGGGAAGGGTTAGCTTCGTTAGACCGACTTCATGGGGCAGGGGTAAGTCCTCATGGAGTCCGTGGAATGGATTAGTTCGAGGGATTATAGCCAGATTTAGGTTGGGAAATAAAATGATTTTAGAGATTTGGAGACAGTGACAGCCTTTGGATGTGTAGAGTTGACGTAGCTTAGCTACGTAGTGTTAAATGGAACGTGCTATAGTTTAAGGGACGACGTGGGAGCACGAGTTAGTTAGGGGAGGTAGTTAGAAGGATGGCAGAGTTCAGCGGTGAGTGTGTTGAAGAGTTGTGAGGTGAGTAGATGATGAGTGAGTGAGGCCAGCGGGTCTGTGTGTGTGGAGTGAATGGGGAATGCATGGTGCGATGAGTGATTGGGAGGAGGAGTGACTCCCGCCCAAGGGACCCCGGGGTCAGTATAAAGTGAGTTAGGGGGTTAGTCAAATTGAAAAATGAAGGTCGTTTTGTTGTTGGTGTGAATGTAGGCTCGAAACCCATTTGGAGGGGAGCAGGAGCCCTGTTGACGGGCTGGGAGCGTGGCTGCGAAAGGTGAGTATCGCTGAGTGGGTACCCCGGGCACCAGGCTAGTCGGCCGTGGTAGGTCAAGGGCCCATGGGGGGCCGGGATAGCGTAGTAGGCACGGGTGCGCCTGCTTGGTGCGGGGGCCCGGGGCGCCATTAGCCGCGTGGGCAGTGTTGTGGGCACGGGTGACCCTCGGAAAGGGGCCCGGGAAGCCAGCCTGCCACGTGTGCGTTTCAGGGGAGGTGCAATGGGGGGCACTCCCCGGTGTTTAGGGAGCTGGTAGGCTCGGAGGCAGTGTAGTGCCCGGGGGTGCCAAAGCTGGGGAATCGGCAGAGGGTCGTGCTTGCCAAAGGGAGCCACGTGTTCCAGCCATGAGACCGTGTGAGGGCACGGAGAGAAAATTGGGGGGCGAGGCCCGAAATTGTGAGGACACCAACACAGGCGACGGGAATCTGGGTTGTTGGAACCAATAGTTTAAGCGAGAGGCGCTTGTTGAAAGCCCCGGGGTAGTTTAACAGTCAAATGGTTAGGGTAGATTAGGAAGTGTACCCCTCCGCACCATCCATCCCCTCGCTCTCGTTGTGGGCCGCTGGACCCACTTTGGGTTAGATCGCTGAAGTCTGGGGAGGCCATTCTGATGCTTGGATTGGGCCTCGACACAGGACGCTAGCTCTCCCTTGTTCCCCTCCGGGAAGGGAACGTAGGGGTTGGGAGTAGGCTAGGTGACAGGATAGGTTAGCCGAACAAGGACAGTACAGGGGGTTAGGGGATGATTTATAGTGGGGAAGTAAAAATAAAAAAATAAGTTGGGGCTAAATTGGGGTTTGACAAATTAAGGGAGTGGGTATAGACAGTGACAGGCAAAGGCGATAGGTTGGGAGGGAGACCGTAGAGTAGGTCCCAGCCCGCCTTCCGAGTGGCCAGCACCACCGCACTCCCTCCACCAACCTCCACTGAACGGCGAAGGCTGGCCAGCTTCATCGGCAGCTGTTGTTTTGCTGCAAGGCCTGTGCTGGCTGGATCGGCTGCAGCTGCTGTGCTGCAAGGCCTGTACCGGCCGGATCGTCTGCAGCTGTTTTCTGCAAGGCCTGTGCCGTCCAGTTCATCTGCCGGCTGTGTTTGCCTGCAGCGGCCTTGTTCTGCAGGCTGTGTTTGCCTGATCACCTTTGCCATGCCATGCCCACTGCCCCTGTTCACCAGCCCCGTTCAATTTTTGTTTTGCCCCCGCCCCCTGTTCATTGCCATGTGCGCCAGGATCAGAAAGCAACAGTTTGCAAGCTGCGAGAACTGCCCTGTTGGCAGCTACAACACGGGCCTGCAGTGGCGGCCCGTGCACCGTGTTTGCGTCCATCCATTCATCCATCCATTCGTTGTGTTCATTGCGTGTGCCACTTGAGCTGGCATGGAGACTGCATTTGTGCAGCCCATACACCGTTGTGGTTCACTGCGTTCAGTTCAAAAGGGAAGGCCTTGGACTGCGTGTGAGCAGCCGGCCACGTTCCCTGTCACCTGCATTGTTTGAGCCAGAGACTGCATGCGAGCAGCCTGGCTCCCTGCTAACTGCGTTCTTTTTGTAGAGTTCATTGATCCTGGGCCATGGTTTAGTGTAAAATTTGTAAGTTAAGGTTAAGATGTACTGTACATATGAGTGCGCCCCCGGCATGTCTGTCCTAGCGCCGGCAATTTTATTTAAGTCGTCCGTGTGAGTGGGTTTGTTTAGTTAGTTACTCAGCCCTCAGGTTATTTATTTTGGGGACACGAATACCATGAATGTCGCACTCAGGGATCCGTAGGTAAAATGTATTAGGGGAGAACTACACATGATGGCACACGAAAATTTGACGACTCGGGACGAGTCTGTAAAAAGGGGAGGGGGTAGTGTTGTGGTTGACGAAATTCGCAAACCACCATTCAGGTCCCGTAGGTGAGATATCTCTGTAAGTATATGTGAAGTTAGCCCAAACCCGTTGTTTAGAGGGAATAAATGTCATTCATTCGGGCTGCGACCCTTTTAGATAGCCGTTTTTCTTTTACTATCTTTATTTTGGACCAACCGCCATTACTACCACCACAACCATCACCAACTGCATCTCGACAACCACAGCCACCTTCTCCAGAACCGCCTTCACAACATCCACCTTCTCCACAACCGCTTTCACACAACAACCACCAACCGCAACGCCGCTTCACAACAACAACAACGCCAACAGCCACGACCTTTACCGTCACATCTCGCTCTCGCAACCATCGCATCACCGCCATTCCCGCGCCGCTTGTGGGCACCGATCCTGGACTCGTACAGGGCGCGCACCGAGCAGCGGGTGCAAAAACACCAGCCTTTCCGAGAAATCGGATCAAGAATGATTCACGCCCACTTCTGTTCCGTCCTATCAGCGAGCGTGGGGCGATTTGGCCCCGCCTCCAGGCGCGTCGGAGTATAATCGCTATATGCAGATTCGCGGATCAAGAATGATTCACGCCCACTTTTCCTCTGTCCAATGGGGAGCGTGGCTCCGCCCCCGAGCCGTTCCTGATCCAAAAATCTGCATATGATTTCTCCTGTCGCACTATAAAGCGCCGAGCGCGGAGCGAATGAAGGCAGTTGGGAAGAGTTGAGTCGAGCAGTTGGGAAGAGTTGAAGAGTTGAGCAGTTGGATGGAGTTGAGAAGAGTGGAGAGTGGGAGAGTTGGAGAGTTGTGGCGGCGGCAGTTGGAGGCAGTTGGGAAGAATTGAAGAGTTGAGAAGAGGAAAGAGTTGGAGAGTTGTGGCGGCGGCGAAAGCAGTCGAGAGAGTGTCTGTTGGGTCCGGAGAGGCTGGAGAAGCCAAGAATCTTTGTGGAGGTCTGCGCTCGTGTCAGAGTCGGGGAGCTGTGGAGAGGGGAGGCCGGTAACGCGACCGAGGTCGCAGTGGAGTCGCTCATCGCGGGACCCAAGCCAGCCAGATATCCTCTTTCCCCCGAGCATCAACAACCCCCTCCTGTTTCCCCCCGCGCTGAAATAGTGTGAGAAGGGGGCCCCGTTCCCACCCCATTCCAGGCAGTGCCAGCGAGGCCCGCGGAGTCGAGGCGCCTCCGCCATTTTGCGGCTCATCACCAGACGGGTAGGCTCGACGCGGTCTCGGCCCCAGGCCCGTCTGCCCCCTCATCGTTGAGAGTGGCCCCTTCCTTTTTCTTTTGCTTTGAGTATATGTGTTGTTGGCGCCGTCTGTGAAGTAAACTGTATAAGTGTTGCCGTGTGCTCGGTAGTCGGTAGTAGATCTGCATTGTGTTTCTTTTGTTGCATTTGCTTTTGGTGCATAATTGTTGTGTTTCTTTTACATTTGCTTTTGGTGTATAATTGTAATTGTATATGTGTGCTTTCCGTTTGCCGCGGAATAAATGTGCTTTATGTTGAACTGTTTTTCCCGTTTCGCTTCGTCTTTTCTTTAATTGAATCTCCATCTTACTTCACGTAAAGGGTTGGTCGTGGGCTAAATACGCCCAATAATTAATCGAACCGTCGAGGTTGACGATAACACCTCTCGGTTATCCCGATAGTACGGAACGGGTCGCTTAAAGTGGCCCGTGTCCGAAGTCGACCTGCGGCGAGGTGCGATCGCCCGGTCTACCCTCTGTGTGGGTACTTAGGTAGGTCGAATTTGGCGAGCAACCCTATCCCACGCGGGGGGCCGATTGGCACGATCGTGGTGAGGCCGAAAGGCCCACCCGTGGCTAGTTCCCGGCGTTAGTCCGAGAGGGTCACGACGGGATTGTCCGTCCGGTGGGCGACGTGCCTCGATTCGAGTTATGTGGCTGTTCGCATGCCGGCGGGCGCGAATCCGCAACAATATATATATATATATATATATATATATATATATATATATATATATATATATATATATATATATATATATATATATATATATATATATATATATACACTGTGTTCTTCTATTTTTAGCAGTAATCGGCCCCATGTCCATCCAGACAGACACCAAGTTGCTTATTAGGTCATCTTGATTCTCAGAGATGAAATGCGTCGTGATGTTCGGATGTCTGTCCAGTCGTCCGTTAACTTTTTGTTATTCCTTCCTTATGACCTGGCTGATTGTTCTGAAACTTTACATAGGAATACAAGATAACCTCCACAATTGCTCAGTCTTCAATTTTTCGATTTTGGATAATGGGGCTTCCCAAGGGGGGGTTGTCCTCCAAAACTTCGGATCCCTACTCGTCCCTCATTTACCAACCGATTGCTCTGAAACCCAATCCAGCTCAACTACTCAATCGTTCCCAGGATCGCTGGGTCGTAAATTTTTCGATTTCAGATCAGGGGGTTGGTGTTTGCAAATGCCTGCAGTTCTGGAGTTGCTTGAGTTTAGTTCTTTCTTTATTCAGTCTTTTTTTACGAGAAGGGTCATGGGGAGAAGGGTCAATTTATTTTGCTAGCTGCAGCTGGGGATGATTGATTAGGTCAGTTTATGATAGATGAGAGATATGATTGGGCTGAGGTATAAAATGAAAAGTTAATGGCCATTATTTTTCTTTCTTGCAAACCTCTAATCAAGTATGTTGAATCTGTTTTTGATTGGACAGTGAGAACTCAACTGATGGTTGAAGTGATTGTAAACACACCATGGGTATATATGGGTATATCCCACTGATGGGTAGCCAAGGTGGATGTGGACCTTTGATTCTCGAATATAAAAATGTACAGGGAGGTTTGTGAAACTCGCACAGTACAATCGCTTTCAAAACATCATCGTGTAAAGATTGAGAGATTGAGAGGAAGATTTAGGCAGTGTATCGGCAAAATTGGGAAGTTTGGTTTATTCCTCGTACCCTCGTCATAATAATGGGTAAATTCAAATCAATTGAAGTCATCACAATCCTGTAAATTCTAAATTAAACCAATTTTAAAGTGGATCTTCCTTTTCTTGCACCTGTGGCTGCATGTCTCAGATGAGATGAGCAAAAGTAAAAACAACTGGAACAGCACTCGATTGAGTGCATACTTCTGCCAAGCTGAACACAGAACAGTTTACATTTTATATCCCACTGATAGGTTGGCTGTGAATCTGAACCTGAACCACAATCTAATCGGTTGTTCTTGCGACTTAACCAACTCGTCCACCAAGTTTTGTCATAACTAGTCCACATCTTTTTGAAATATGTGATACTGTTGTGGGGCTGGGTCTTGGTGGCGAGCATGACCGCTAGAGGGAGCAGTAGAGTCGGCTCCACCAAACACACCGGAATTTAGGTCGTGACCCTCGGATAAGTCCGGAAGGCACGGATCCCTTACAGGACCATGAATCACCAATAATTCGACCACGTGGAGTAGGATTAATTGCCAAACTTCAATATACCTAATTACCCACGCGGGAAAGCTACCGGGGAATTTACACCCTCGACAGACCTCGAGCGGGACGAGCCGTTACCGTGCTCGAACCGTGTGTAACCCGAGCAGATGGTCACCAAGGCCTGTCGGTCCAAATATCGCAATTTACTGCCTGGCTATTTCTCAACACGCACCGTGCTCAGCCAATAAAAGAAATGACAGGGAACGAGCTGGGACTTTCAACAATAGGGAAATTTATTTACAATAATCGGGGGACGAGGGAAGCACGTAAGTTATCCGAATATAAAAGAAATGGAAATTTATACAGGTGCTACTTAAAGGACTGGTCTGCACCAGACACACATCCCTAAAAAGAAATGGACCCCGTCGGGTCTTTATTGATACCCCCAGCTCGGAGGGAAGGTGAGCTGGAGGCCAGAAGCTAGCTTGGACCTTCCCGCCTCGTGCGGCCCTTGACGATCGGGCTCGGCGGGACTCGAACCCGCAACTCGATGCAGCTGCAAGTACCGGGTACGGAGGGTAGCGTCGGGCTCCAGCACGCTCCTCCAGCAAGCGACGAGACTGCCAGCGCCAGCAGACAAGACAGGCAAGCGATTCTTGGCAGGACAGACTCGTCGGCAGGCTATCCTCCACAGGACAGGCTCAAGGGGAAAGAAAACCTCCTCGTGCACACCCGCGCTTCTCTTAACCCCCCCCCCCCCCCACACGAGGTGGGGGGGGGAACCCGCCCTGATGCAACTCGCCTCCGGATTGGCCGGTTCGTCTCAGGCGATCCGCTCGCCACTTGTGATTCGTCCGGGGGGGGGGGGGGCGGGCGTGGCGAGCATCCTCGTGGCCTGTCCCCCCTGAGAGGCATTCCTCCTTCTTCTGGCGACGTGCCTCCGCATTGGCTGGAATGTGGCTTACGTCGCTCGCGCTTTGCCCATTGGCTGAAGACAACACGTCTTGCTCGACCCTAGA
>NC_140970.1:3980658-4028158 GCF_056783735.1 Eptatretus burgeri | reverse complement strand
CTTTAAACACACCGTACTGAATGTCTACGCACCTAGCGATAGCACGGAGAGACTCACCTTTTACACACACTTAGAAACTGCTCTTGTACACATTGATTTTGATGGACTTGTCTGCTTGGGTGGAGATTTTAACTGCACGATGGACCCCACCATTGATCATAATGGAGAGGAGCCGCACCCAGCAAGCGCAGCGCCTTTGTTGAGAGCCTTGTCCAAGTTTTCCCTGGTTGATGTGTGGAGAATCCGCAATCTTTCTCTCCGCCAATACACGTGGAGTCGGTGTTCAAAAGGCCACGTATCACTTGCAAGATTGGACCGTTTCTACATCAACAGTACCTTTTTAAATGTTGTGAGCAATATGGACATTATTCCGAGCGGCTTCTCAGACCATCACATGGTCGCACTTTGGATTCACCAACCAGTTCGGAATCGTGGTGCTGCCTACTGGACCTTCAACGCAAGCCTCTTGGATGACCAACTGTTTGTCGATGCCTTTGGTGTGTTCTGGAGAGCCTTGCTCCAACGTAAAACTTCCTTCCCCTGCCTTGGAAAATGGTGGGACAACGTCAAAGTGCAAATAAGATCCTTTTGCCAACAATATGGAGCCTACCACACCAAATATGACTCTGCCCTTCAATCCTTGCTTGCCAAAGAAATATTATATTTGCAGACCAACCTCTTGGCCTCAAATCATGAAAGAACCAACCTCTTGCTGGCGAAGAAAAAGCTCTTCTTGCTGGACTTTGTGCAAAGCAAGCCAGAGGAGCGCTGATTCGTCTCCGACTGGAGAATTTGTGCTACCTGGACACCTCCTCTAAGTTCTTTTTTGGACTGGAAGATCAAACAAAGAGAAGTCAGCAGATAACTTCAGTAAGGACAAAGGAAGGAAGGATAACACACAATCAAAAAGATGTCAGAGCCTCACTCAGACACTACTTTACTGAACTTTATCGTGCTCCGAAAATCGACAACAAAATGGTAACAGTGCTGACTTCTTCCTTACCTCCCTTGTCAAAATCTGCAGTTCTACAAATGGACAAGGAAGTAACTTTGGAGGAACTCCAAGCTGCTCTTCAAACTCTACCCTCGGGTAAGGCCTCCGGTCTGGATGGAATTCCTGCGGAATTTTATAAAACCTTTTGGGACCTCCTCGGACCAGAACTACTTGAGGTTATAATCGACGGTCGACGATCAGGCTCACTGCCATTAAGCTGCCGGAGGGCTGTCCTCGCCCTTATCCCCAAAAAGGAGACCTTCAGCAACCACACAACTGGCGTCCCATCTCATTACTCTGTGCAGACTACAAAATATTTTCCAAGGCCCTTGCCAACCGCCTTAAAGCCATAATCGAGGAGATCGTACACCCAGATCAGTCTTACTGTGTCCCAAAGAGGACAATTCATGACAGTATCTTTATTGTGCGTGATATAATTGACATCTGTTCTCTTGAGCAAAGAAATGTCGGGTTGGTGTTCTTAGATCAAGAAAAGGCCTTTGATACCATTGATCATTTTTATCTTTTCTCTGTTTTACGGGGGTTTGGTTTTGGGGAAAATTTTATCTCTCATGTGCAGTTACTGTATAACAACACTTTTAGTCTCTTAAAGGTTAACAACATTTTATGTCCCCCTTTCCCGGTTAATAGAGGCATTCGTCAAGGGTGCCCTCTTTCTGGCCTCCTGTACTCTCTTGCGATTGAGCCTTTACTCGTTCGGTTGCGTGCACGTCTTCTTGGTTTCCTTCCTCAACCAATGGCGAACCCGTTTAAAGTGATTGCTTATGCAGATGATCTTTGTGCAATCGTTCGCTCGAATGAGGACGTCTCAGCCTTGGTCTGTTGCATTCATGAATTTGGTTTGGCAAGTTCCACAAAAGTGAACTGGGGAAAAAGCAGAGCTCTCCATCTTGGTCCACAAAATGGCGCCATTCCTCCGACTCTTCCCGAGAAACTTAAATGGGAAAGGGATGGAATTCTTTACCTAGGCGTCTTTCTTGGAACTGAGAACTTCATTTTAAAAAACTGGGAATCTCTAATAATTAAAACTGAGAGACGTTTACGAAAGTGGAAGGGCTTACTTTGTCAACTCTCCTATCGGGGCCGAACCCTTGTTATCAACAACCTTGCAGCATCAATGCTTTGGCACGTTTTTATAGCACTGCAGCCCCCAGATTTGTTTCTTAAAAAATTACAATCAATTCTTATTGACTTCTTTTGGGGAGGAAAGCATTGGCTCCAACCTGGTGTGTTAAACCTGCCTGTTGCTGAAGGAGGACAGGGGCTGATTGCTCTTACCAGCAAGGTGATGGCTTTTCGCCTCCTTTCGCTTCGCAGACTGCTGTACACGGACGTTTCGTGGAAGGCCTTGGCTCACTGCCTGCTTCGGCAGGCGGGGAAACTCGGCTACGATCAGCAACTGTTCCTTATTGACACCAAGAAAGTTGATATAGCATCAGTCCCCCTGTTTTATAGAAGCATGCTGAAGGCATGGCAGGCAGTCACTGTTCGCCGAAATAACAATGACTACTCCCTGGAAATGTTTTTAAATGAGCCTATCTTTTTAAACCCCATTTTTGAAGGGGTCTGCAGCAATTATATTATTGTGCAGAAGTTTATTGATGCTGGATGTACGAAGGTAAAAGATCTCAGAACTCCTTCTCCTTATAAGTGGAAGCCAGCTGCTGACGTCGCTGTGGCCACTGGAGTGAGGTCCATTCGAATTATTGGGAGAATCTTTTCTGTGATTCTGCGCTTTTTCAAGCAAACTAATCTGAAATGGATTCCACAGGTGGAAGCTAACCTTTCTTTATCCCAACATCCCTTTCCAGAGCTTTTGCTTCATTTTCAAGGTTTCACCTCCTTTAAATTGATGGAAAAATCTTCTGTTTACGCTTTGTGTGTTAAAACTCTTGTTCCCGATAGACCTGCGGAACCACAAGCACATTGGGGGAGAATGCTTCAGACCACTCATTCTACTTCGATCAACTGGCATGTTATGTACAAGGCACCCACTGCTAAGCGCTCCGGAGATTTGCAGTGGCGACTGGCACATTACATTTTACCATCCAATGTTTTATCTCATCGTATATCTCCCGATAACACAGAATTGTGTCCCTTCTGCGGTGCCACAGAAACTATTTTTCACATTTTTATTGATTGCTCAAGGTTGGCACCCCTTTTTACAGTCTTATCACGTGCTATCCGGGGACTCGGCCTAACTTTTACTTGTTGTGGTTTTGTTTACGGTTTTAGCATCTTCCACCAGCGTAAATACGAGTGCCTGTTAGCAAATTATTTGTCCTCTGAAGCGAAGCTTGCTATATACATGTCAAGGAAACGCAAACTTCAAGATGTTTGTGATTCTGTTTCCGATGTTGTTTATCTCTTTAAAACCTTGGTCACAGCACGCGTGCACCTTGAAATTAATTCCAGTGATTGTACACTGTTCTCACAACAGTGGTGTGTGAACACATCCTTATGTGAACTTGTTGATGGTGTACTTACATTGAAGTTTTAATTTACCTTGTTTCTTTGTTGGGCAATGCTCAGGCATTTGCTTGTACTGGTATAACTTCTCTTGTTACATCATGATCCCAAACAATCAAGAGGCCAAAAGTGTCTGTGTCTCTCTCTCTCTCTCTCTCTCTCTCTCTCTCTCTCTCTCTCTCTCTCTCTCTCTCTCTCTCTCTCTCTCTGTATCTCTCTCTCTCTCTCTGTATCTCTCTCTCTCTCTCTGTATCTCTCTCTCTCTCTCTCTCTCTCTCTCTCTCTCTCTCTCTCTCTCTCTCTCTCTCTCTCTCTCTCTCTCGGCACGCACGTGCAAACGCAAGGGGCTGTTGCTCAGTCTCTGGCGGTACGTGTGGAGCCTGTGTGGCTTTCTCTCTTCTTATCATCTTCTCCTCTCTCTAATGTATTTTCTGGGGGTGTTCCTTGTGTATAAATTGTTATCAATGCTTTATCGATTACTTGAAAATTGAATTGATTTCTGCTCTTCTTTTTTCCACTCTTGTATATAATCCTTTGCTTTGTTGTATTGAATTTTTACCTTTTATACTTTTTTGTAATAAAAGGACATAAAAGTCAAAAAAAAAAAAGTCTCTCTCTCTCTCTCTCTCTCTCTCCCTCTCTCTCTCTCTCTCTCTCTCTCTCTCTCTCTCTCTCTCTCTCTCTCTCTCTCTCTCTCTCTCTCTCTCTCTCTCTCTCTCTCTCTCTCTCTCTCTCTCTCTCTCTCTCTTTCTCTCTCTTTCTCTTTCTTTCTCTCTCTTTCTCTTTCTTTCTCTCTCTTTCTCTTTCTTTCTTTCTCTCTCTTTCTCTTTCTCTTTCTCTCTCTTTCTCTTTCTCTCTCTTTCTCTATTCCTAACCTTTCTCTCTTTCTCTCTTTCTCTCTTTCTCTCTTTCTCTCTTTCTCTCTTTCTCTCTTTCTCTCTTTCTCTCTTTCTCTCTCTCTTCTGGCAAACCATGTCTGTTTTCTTAACATTCCTCTTGAGGTTCAATCATTCAAGCTCCTGAGTCTCACTATCAGCCATGGTCCTTCTTGGGCAAACTATATTTCAAAGTTGGCCTCCAAAGCCAGGTGCTGACTGGGCATCCTTCATCATACAAAGTACTTCCTTTGGCACACCTGAACGTCTATTCACCAACAAGGCCTTCATCCACAGCTTGATGGAGTACTGCTCTCCCCTTTGGGCTGGCTTCCCTGCCTCACATCTTGCTCATCTTGATGTCGTGAAATCAAGGCCTTCGGTTTGGAACCTCCCACGATGAAGCCCAGTCTATGGGGCTGTCACTTAATCGCAGACAGGTCGGTGGTCTTTGTCTTTGACCAAATCCTTTTAGGTCTTGCACTCTGCTCTTTCTGTGCTTTGCCCCCCCCCCCCCACTCCTAGGTCTCTGCTGGGCACACATGGTCCGCCATCAACCCCTTTCTGGTGAAACTACCTATATCCAGGGTCACTGCTCACCTCCATTCTTTCATTCCTCCTTTTCCCACCTGTGGAACTAACTTCCACATCCTCTTCAATGTCATTCTTCTCTCCACCTGTTCCCCACAATCTCAGAATGTCCCCAATCCAAAACCATGATCTTTTCTCCACTCATTAACACATCCCTCCCCCAAAGCCAACCGCAATCCTTCCTTCTTTAAAAATTTCTAGTTTTTCCTTCTGGGAGTTTCCTTCTGTATCCATCTTGTCTGCCCCATGCATCCTCTCCTTCCCTTCATTCTTCCCCACACCCATTGTTTGTCTGCCTCCCTCTGATTTGGCCTTTGGCTCTGCTGTTGGTATTTCCCCACTTTCTGCTGTTCCTTTATCCTGTTGTATCCTGAACCATTCAGTGTACTGGTACTAGCTCTTCCATGAGCCTCGACTAAATACAAAAACAAGTAAGAAATGACCACACTGTGGTCACACCTTGCTACACAAAAAAACAAAAAAACAAGCTCGGCCTGTGTATAATCAGCAGAGGCCTTACAGGCCTGATGTCTTTGGTCCACCAGAAAACCAAGATGGTGACCCTATTATTTTGTCTGGGTGCAATAGTAGGTGGAGTCGAGCAACAAATGTGGATGTTGTCCAGCAACTTTCTGACCAACTGGTTTACATTTCAAAAATCGACCCCCCAAACAAACACCCCAACAACAGCAATGTGGAACTCCTGTCGACCTTCGATATGTTTCAGGTTAAAAACCCAAATCCTACTTTGCGACGCCTCGAGCAGCATTTCACAACTGATGTAATTTACGGCAAAATTCAACAAATGTTATCCGTTTCGATGTTTGCTTCAGACTTCTGTCGATCCAGCTCACACACCCACTATTCATCAACCCCTCTCTCATTACTGAGCGATTTTAATATTTTACTTTCTTCCTTAATGGTTGTTGGAGTAAGTCGAGTTAGTTCTGCAGTCGTGAATTCGATCGAATCTTATTGTTCAAATTGATGACCCCATAAAAGACCCCAAGGATACAAACAGGTCTCTGCTGATGATACCAAATGCTCAACAATCATTGAATGAGAAGACCAAATTTCTACAAGAAGATTTGGACCCCAAGCAGCACCTGCCTGATAGATGCTTTCTGTGTTTTAACCTTGAAAAATGTAAGCCCAGGCACATTGACAAACATTTCTCATAAGTTGAATATCAGATGGCACCAGACAACAAAAGAAGCATTCTTGCTCCAGTTAACCATGAAAAAGGCCTTTGTGTCAACCTGCAAATGGAGTTCAAGTTTAATAACAATATTGGTTATGGTATTCCTGGACAGCTAATAGGATGTCCACTGGGATTGTTTGGCAACATCTCAAGGAACAGATTCCAGAACTCCCAGACAGCGTGTACAAGCTCCTTGTTGAACCCATGTCTGGTTATTCAACAATTGGAAAGTGTTTAGTGAAATGCCACCAAAAGGGTTCGCAATCTATGTTAGGTGGAGTATCCAGAGACCAAACTACAAAGAAAAGGCAAGATTTTGCATCGATAAGGAAGCTGACCCTCGGATAGAGAAGCGAAGGCAAGATTTTGTGCAAACGTTCAAGGTTCTCCATCAATTCGATAATATCAACCCAAAGTCCCTGTTCCATCAGACATCATCAACAGAGGGACATAGCTTGAAGTTCGTTAAACTTTGAGCTTGATTGAACATTCAAAATAACTTCTCATCGGGTAGTTTAAATAGTTTGTATAATTTCCCTCATTTGGTATTCTTGACACTATTCATAAACTTGATGCCAAAGGTAGGAACATCCTATTTGGTTTCAACAAAAGTTTTATTGAGGAAGCTGTATTGGCCACTCTCACCAAATATGCACGACAGATGTTCACTTTCGTCACACTTGGTGAAGGGTCAATCACAAGCACATGATGCTTTTAATCTGACCTGAGGCTGACTTAATTTAACTGACTTAATTTTTAATCTGACTTTTAATCTGACCTTTTAATCTGACTTGCCCCATCTTACATTAAAATGCTGTCGTTATTGCTTATAAACACTGCCTAGAATCACCCGGTGTTTATGGAGCTGAAGAATGGCGAGACGAACAAAGGGCATCATGTGAGCTGCGATACCTGAGTGAACATGAGCTTGTGGGAGATGAAATGCACTTTTCAGAACGGAGACCATTTCTGAAGGATGCCCGAATGCTACGTTCGGGTAAGTACCTCCATGTTCCCGATGATGTTTACCTAAAGCTATTTTGCTTTTTCTTTGGTATGGCTTAGTACAGTGCTCTCCAACCTTTTTGAACACAAGATCATTTTGGAATCGAAATGCAATACAAGATCGACCATGAAAAAAAAATTATACTTTGCTAAACCCCCTAAAAATGTATGCTATGCATAACACTCACCTATTCTGAGTGTGACACCTGTGCTTCCACACTACCTATGTGTGCTTTGACATCTGGGTCTTAGTTTGAGATTTGGACAAATGCCCATCTGACCTTAGTCTTTGTCCCTTGACCGAGCTTTCAGATCTATGTCATTTTGCAGGGTGATTGTGTCCATGTCAAGTCCGCTACTTTATTCAAACACCTGATGAAAGTTTGCTGTCAGTTCTCCAATGTCCACCTTGAAGAAATGGATTTGAGACTAACGTCATGATTTGTTCCATCTTGTCGACCTCCTGAAATCGTTTGTTGAATTCCTTTTCTAATTTGTTCAGATGGTCACAATTTTTTTTGGATGGAAGACTTTCGCTGACATTTTGAAGGATTTTTGTTTACATTTGGGAAGTGCTCTCTCACGTTGTTCTTTAACTTGGAGGACCATAGGTCCCTGTGCAGTTCGCGATTCAGCTCGTGACCCTCGCCGAAGGAGAGGATATTGCATTTGGGTCCGTTTATTTGTTTGTCCACACAGAACTTTGGTGTTTTTCTCCGCAACCGTTTGTCGGATTGAGACAAATTTTTCACCATTGGTGCGACTACTCCTGTAGAATGTTTTAATGATAATTATGACATCATATGTCACGTGGTGTGGCAGCCATATTGGAAAAACGGAAAACTTTGGACCTCTATTTCTGAAACTGCACCAAGGAAAAAAATTGAAACTTGGCACATCGCAAGTACTCATTGGGAATGAGTGTGATTTTTTATGACGTCATAATTGCGGATGTAGAACGCTACATTCTAAATTCCTGCCATAAGCAGCAAAGGGCAGTGCATCAGCGGCATAGCCTCAGCCGATGATATCACCACAGTCTTGTGCTGCATACGAAGGCAGAAGTACCCACCGAGGTGAGTGGAAGTGGTGGGGGGAGGGGTTGACCCAATGGTATTTTCATCATCACCTTGCATGTGGTATTGTGTGGAGACTGGCATGGATGTGGTTGTACTTGTCCAACATTAATTTTATTCCAGTAAATTGAAGAGGTCATATCATCTATTATAATAAATGTCAGTGTGTATCCGTCCATCTCCTCCATCACTCCAAAACCATGAAACCTAGTGGGCCCCATACTTTGCATGCAAACTAAGGGAATGCCAAAGTGGTGCATGAATGAAAATTGGGTGTTTGTGTTAATTTAGACACCCCTTTTGAAGATAATTTAGGGGGTGCTCATCACAAAAAATCAAACAAAATAAGCCTTACCAAGATGGTGGCACACCATCTTTGTCAGCCCTCTGTCAGCTCGCAAGAGTCTGAAGCCACCATTTTTTTTTGGCCTGCTCAACAATGCATTGACTTGAACTTGGAACAGACCACAACAATTTCTTAATGATAATATATATTTTTTGTCATTTCCCTTACTCGTATCGAATGTCTCATCATCATACCTACAAATCTCTGGATACATTGCAATGCTTATAAATGCCCAGACACCAGCTTTGGTGACTTTATTTCATAACGTCTAGAATCTCTTGAATTAAGCCGAGTTTCCAAAATTTATGCTGCAAAATTGAACTTCGCAGCAGTTCCTACTGCTTAAAAAAAAGGGTTAATTTGTCCAATTTGGACATGGTTTCACATTTCTGGCATCTCCTGGAGGTGTAAATATGATGGATCAGCAAACGCTAATTGCTTGCCAAGCGAACCGTTCCTTTTCAACCGTTTCATTGGAGTGCTTCAATCACTTGGCGAGCGCACCACAATATTCGCAGTTACTGGATACTGTATGTCGACCGACTTGAACAAAATTCAGGGGCCATTCGCCTGCGTTGTCTCCACATTGTTCTGCGCTGCGTTGGATGGTGGCTGGCTTGCTGAAAACGCAATTTTATTTTACATCACATTTCCCATTTTTGTACGACCTACTTTCATTATACGACCTGTCACTTCAGAAAAGATAAATACATAAAAAAATTAATTGTTTCATTTTTAAAAGTTTCGTCAACCATGTTCTTGGAGTGCTTGCTTGGAGTGCTCTTTAAGTTTCGATCTCTACAAACTTCCTTGGCGATACCGCGATGCAGTTGTCCATGTAGACATCTCCAGCATAAAGAAGGCAAAATGAATGAGATGATTACAATAAGTGAAAAATGTTTTCAGTGACAAAGCAATGAATTGCCGCATCACAGCAGGATAGCCGAGAGGTACGCACGCTTGCTTTTAGCTGTCCAGCCTGGGTTTGAATTCAAACTCAGCTATAAACTGTCATCCCGGTGTTTCACAGGCAGGGTGATTCATCAATGCATGTGCTATTTCTCAGATGGACGTTAAACTGGGCATCACATCTGCTGGAATCCCCCCTACTCTCCCCCTCTCCCCCTCCGCACTCTTCCCTCTCCTCTCTCCCCCCTGAGAGGCATTCATCCTTCTTTGGGCGACGTGCCTCCGCATTGGCCGGAACGTGGAATTGGCCCTCTCTCCCCTCCACTCTTTCTCCTCTCCCACCCCTCTCTCTCAGACCCCCCCTCTCTCTCTCTTACCCCTCCCCTCTCCCCCCCACTTCGTCTCCTCTCCCTCTTTCTCCCACCCCTCTCCCTCTCTCCTCCCCTATTACCCCACCCCATCCCCTTTATTGAGGGGACTGTCGCATGTACGAATCAGATTTGGAGTGAGCCGACCGGATGGGTGTAAAGGTTGTTGCATTGCGAGCATGGATGCATACAGGCAGGCCTTTGCCAGGTTGATAGCGTGGGTTTTAAATGCTCCTGCGCGGTTTTATATAGAACCTGGTGGTTAAAAAGAAAATTTTGCTGTTTGGGCATGTTTTATTGCACTTTCCTTTCCCTCTCATCTCACCACCTTTCCCTTCTCCTCACGCTGTCTTCTTTTCCCCTCATATTGTTGTGGGCCAGGGTTCGGCGGTGATAAACGACCACTAGGTGGAGCAGTAGAGTCATCTCCCACCGAACACCCGGAATTTAGGTCGTGACTCTCGGACAACTCCAAAGGCCACGGGTCCATTAGCGGAACGTGGACGCCAATATTTTGACCGCGTGGTGTAGGGTTAATTGTTTCGATCTCCAATATACCTTAATAACCACGCAGTCGAGCAACTGGGGAAACCACACCCTCGACAGGCTCTGTCGAACCGTGTCACTCTAGTGACCTCGGTCCAGTGTAACCGAGCGGAATTACCAGAGTCCGTCGGACACCGCAAAGGGCTGCAGACGATGACCGAAACCAAGCCACCACGACCTCAGACGAAGGGAATCGCCACCAAAACTGCAGACAAAGCCAATCGCCACCAAGTCTGCAGACGAAGCCAATCGCCACCAAGACTGCAGACGCTCCCAATCACGACCAACCCTCTCCTCTTTCTTTACGACACGGCGACCCTCCTTGACGACGGCTGGCCACCTCGTCTTATCCTTCCCCTCCCCCACGGGTCGAGCGAAACACTCTGAGGGACTCGCCTCTGGATTGGATGAGGGGTTGTCGGGCGACTCGTGGCCGCTGTTGATTGGATGAGCTCATGGTGGGCGGAGGGAACCTCACCCCTGTACGTGACACGCTGCACGTGGGCAATGGATGGCGATGGTGCGAAAACGAAGGATGAAGATTTAAAGATATTAAAAACCTGACTATAAAAGTAACTCTTAGCGCACACACGAAATTCCCATTAGACAGAAGGACGGGACCCTGACGATAAACACATACTTATCAAAATAACTGAACTGCGGGGCTGCTGTCTGTCTGTGTGCAAATGGCTTCCAGATTTGTAACAATATCACAGCAGGATAGCTGAGAGATACCTAATTGCTGAGAGGGGAGAGTGTGCGTCCAACTTTAGGTTCAAGAGCCTTCCCTTCACTTTCTCTCAACACCCTCCCTTCCCCTCCCACTGCCTTCCCCTCATGCCACCTTCCCTTCCCCTTCTTTCAACACTTTCCCTTCCCCTTCTTTCAACACCTTCCCTTCCCCTTCTTTCAACACCTTCCCTTCTCCTTCTTTCAACACCTTCCCTTCCCCTCCCACTGCCTTCCCCTCATGCCACCTTCCCTTCCCCAAACACTGCCTTACCTTCACCTCCCCTCATGTTTACCTCCTTTAAAACCACCTCCCCACTTCCCCCTTCCCTCCTCCTCTCTCTCACATCCTCCTGGCTCTCATACCCACCCCTCTTCTCCCAGGGTGTATAGCGACATTTGGTGAGGCATTGCTCTCCCCACCCACCTTTCCTCGCTCTTCCCCGCCTTCCTAGCTCCCACTTCCTCACCCCCACCGAGCCTCCCCACCACCTCTCTCTCTCTCTCTCTCTCTCTCTCTCTCTCTCTCTCTCTCTCTCTCTCTCTCTCTCTCTCTCTCTCTCCCCCCCTTCTCTCCCTCTCCAGCTGTGTGTGTGTGTGTGTGTGTGTGTGTGTGTGTGTGTGTGTGTGTGTGTGTGTGTGTGTGTGTGTGTGTGTGTGTGTGTGTGTGTAGCTGTGAGTACTGTGTCGTGTTGCTGTTTTTCCTATCCCCTTTTCGCTCCCTTTGTGTCCTTGTATATGTTTGTGAATCTTTCCCCGTGTTTCCTTTCTTTGTTGAGGCAGTAGACAGACAGACAGAGACACAGAGACAGACAGATACAGAGACACAGAGAGAGACAGACAGACACAGAGAGAGAGAGAGAGATAGAGAGAGAGAGAGAGAGAGAGAGAGAGAGAGAGAGAGAGAGAGAGAGAGAGAGAGAGAGAGAGAGAGAGAGAGAGAGAGAGAGAGAGATAGAGAGATAGAGAGATAGAGAGATAGAGAGATAGAGAGATAGAGAGATAGAGATATAGAGATATAGAGATATAGAGATATAGAGAGATAGAACGGACGGTAAGTTTTGTGTGCTTGGCCCAAAGAACCTTGTGTGTTTTTGGGCGTGTACTCGGCTTGCCGTGTTCTTCAACATATTCGCTTATAGTCCAGCAGCCATTTCTCATTTGAGGCCAAATAAGGAAATTCGTTCAACACCCCCTACAGAAAAGGTTTGACTTGACAGGGTGGTAGAATAGACCATATAGAACACCTCCAGGTAGTATGTGGTTTCAAATTGTGGTATCATTAAAATTCTACAGGCCATTATACATACCAAGGGTACTTACCAAGAGGGTCACTGTGGGCTAGCAAAATTTAGGGGGAGGGGTAACGTAAACGTGAATATCTTTGTCTTCCCAGGTCAAAAAACCAGTAAAGACCAGTAGCTTACTGGTCAACTGGTACCAGTTGAAAACCAGTAGCAAACTGGTACCAGTAAAGCCAGTTGGTTTCTTACTGGTTTTAATATGGAAATTGGAATAGAGTGATATATTACCAGTTGAAATACAATTGTATTTAACTAACTGGTATCAACTGGGACCAGTACATTGTAACTGGTATCAACTGGGAGACCAGTACATTGCAACTGGTATCAACTGGGACCAGTACATTGCAACTGGTATCAACTGGAACCAGTAAGACTTTAACTGGTACAAATATGAGCTACTGGTTTTTTCAACTGGGAAATTGGAATTCTGACTGAATTTAACTGGTACCAATTGAAACCAATAGGGACCAGTTAAAGACCAATTAGAACCAATAGAGACCAGTTGAAAATGTGTACTGGTTTTAACTGGTTTTTCGACCTGGGTTGACTCGACCAATTTTCAATATTGAGGTGTCATTGGCTTCCTATTATAATTCTCTATCAGAGTCTGTACAGTTATTTGAAAATGGCCTTTGCTATGGCATCACCAAAGCTAAAATATCACACTAATTCAAACTTTCTGACATTTTTAATTGTTCTCATACGAAGGTGAACGGTGTTTCTCAATTTCTACTGGTATGTATACATTTTGGAAATCAAACGCTTAAGAAAGTATTGTTCTGCAGAAATTCATATACATACAGAGGCACGCATAAAGAAAACTGCAACTGTTGTTTTTAGCGTTCGTCTTTTACTAGTGTATAGCAACACGGAAGCACATACACCAGAGCAGTTTGTAATATTTGTGTCTGGCAACAAGGAATCACATTCGCCTTGGAAGCATGAAGATGTCATCTGTTGTAACTTTTAGTCAGTGTCTTCTTCACCACTGGATTCAAAGATTGTTCTTGGATTTTCACAAGTTTCTTCGGCCATACATGCACATGCTTCTGTGCATGGCATGTGGTTGGTTCTGCGTGTGCAGTCGGCTCAGCGACATAGAGACTTCTTGCAGTGACAGACGGTCAGCTCCAGAAGACCCCGTGGTGCTGGATCTTTGGTCGTGAGCACAGACTGCAGGGCCCCATCCTGAATTTTCCAGCCATGTCCAGCTGCTGGTGGAAGGCTCTGTGTAGGCTCCAATGCTCTCTTTCATACATAGGCCTGGTCATTTCCTCGCTTCATATGTTGCTGTAAGCTGTCGAATGTCGGGGGGGGGGGGGGGGAGAGATTTTCATTTCTTTGTCCCTTTTGACAGAACTGCCAGTATCTCACATTGTTCACTTTCCTCCCAGCCCCCCTTGGTTGTTGAGTACATTGCACATATGAAGGCTTCGCATGCTTCTGAAGTGCTGTTGCTGAGCTCGGGTTCTTCTCCAAGCTGTCCCAGACTGGTCTGATGCTCTTTACTGTCAGGTAAGACATTGAAACCCTTTTTCTTGCCGAGTCCTGAGAGTGCACTGTTTGAATCGCACCCAGTGAGTGCGTGGAAGCCGAGTAAAGCATTACACAGCTCAGGTCCTAGTTTGTGTGCCAAGCTGTGGATAGGAATATACCTAACTTTATCCTTGATTCCAGTCCAAAACCACAGCTCCCAACACTGGAGTTTTCTGTAGTGTGTGGTGCAGAGGACAGTCACATCTGTGTCAGGTGATTGAATCACAATCGTGTTGTGATAATGAGAGGCATGTTTTGCATGTAGCAATATTCATGTGTCTGCCTCTTCATGATCTGACTTGAGGGGAACCAGTTCTTCGCAGTACCCTCTGATGACGAGCACAGACTTCTGCGGCTTCTTGAAACCACCACCGATGACTAGGTGTTGACCATCAAGCAGAGTGTCTACCCCCATGTGACACCATGTGTCTGCCAAGAAGGCACACAAGTTGACTTTGTTTTCTACATTTCCAATGTATTTGATCCACTGCTTTGGAATAGGAGTGGCTGGCCCTTGGATCGTCACCTCTAAAGCTGCAGATGTTCCTCATGTCTCTCGCTCCCCAGCTTTGATTGAGAGGCTGGAGTACCGGTCGAAGACAACATCAACCCGCTGACAACCATTGTGACGTAGAGGGGCAGTAACCAGGCTGTAATACTTGAATGCCATTTCACCGAAGTTTGCAGCACCAGCGGACTTTGTCATCTGTACCAGCGCCATTGCATCGACGATGTGGGCTGTAGACATCTGGCTGGTTGTGACTTGTGGCAGTTTTGGATGGACATCTACCTTCTTCTCTAACTCAGCAATGAGTACGCTCTTGTTGGTCTTCCTCAAGCTGCCATCGTAATGGGCCAGGGATAATGGCACTGTTGATAACTCGTAGCTGAGGAGTTCTCTCAGATTGATGTCCCTTGACTTTCCTGTGATCAGAAGGCGGCCAAAGAGTTCACGGTCAGCACTAAGAGTGATAACTTTATCATCAGTTAGCTTCACTGTTTTCTTCTTGCTTTGTGTGGCAAATGTTTTGATCTTCAGGTTTGGCAGGGAATCCGAAAATGTCACTTCATTGGTATTCAGTCTCTGTTCAACAAATGTTGTCATTTGAGCTGTGCCGATCTGGTAGGAGTTAACCATGCATGTAGCAGCATCTGTGGGCATCCTGATACCTGTGGCAATGTTAATCAGTGACGAAATTCCATCATCAACGTTGTCTAGGGAGAAGGGATCGGTCATAAGCTCTGACGTGATGATGGTCAGCAGCTTCTGAACATCACTTTCATCTCTCTCCACCCTCTTTGGTGCTGCTTCTTTGTGGGTACCAACACGATCTGAGTCCTTATGGCACACATCTCCTTCATCGCAGTTGTGATGGCTGCTCGTTCATGACATGTCAGGAACTATTGTTCTAGAGCTCCTGCTCTCTGACTGATCCCTATGATGCCACCGTTTGTCTTGCTGTCGCGGTTGATGGACTGCTCTAGGGCCATGTCAGTCCACACGTGATATGTATGTACCCTTGGTATGTATAATGACCTGTAGAATTTTAATGATACCACAATTTGAAACCACATACTACCTGGAGGTGTTCTATAGGGTCTATTCTACCACTCTGTCAAGTCAAACCTTTTCTGTAGGGAGTGTTGACCGATTTCATTTTTTTCAGGTCCTTGTTCATGGACTATTATCGGCTTTATCATTTCCTATTTATTTTTATTTTACCTTTGCCTGCAGGCTTTACTCGTGACAGGCTTTCTTTTGTTAGTTTACTCAATTGTTTCCTTAGTTTATTTTTTAGCTATGGCAAACATTCGGTTGCAGAATAGCAGGCGTGAGTCATTGACTCGTAAGCATGGACTCGTTGCTTGCCCGCCCGACGGAATCGGCGTTGAGGACGTGGTAACAAGTCTTGGTGACCTTGTAGGCCTGGATAATATTCTGGCCGCCTCGAAGATGAACCACAGAATCGTGGTTTTGTGTCAGAGGAACACCTCGTTCATGAGGTGGTTGAACACGGTCTGTCCTTGCCACAGGACATTTATATCAGTGTTAGTCTAATGGACACCCCGGCGGTTTGAATGGGCTTGTCAAATTTACCGCCTTTTATAAAAAACGAGCAGATCATCTCTGCTCTCTGCAGCTTCAACACCGTCGTGTCACGGATATCCATGATTTTGCTGTGGTTTCAAGCAGACACCTCGCTCCGACACATCATGACCTTCCGGCATCATTGTTATATCATTCTTAAAAATAATGTTCAGACGCTGAACGCAATCATAGTGCTCTCGGTTAATGGACACAATTATCAAATATATGTGTCGACCGAAACAACGACGTGCTTCATTTGCGGGGAACACGGGCATCTTAAAGCGAAGGAAGATCTTCAAGTAGATCAATCTTTTTGCAATATAACCTCTTCGTTTTTTTCCCCTCGCATCATGACCTTTTCTATAGCTACCTTGAATATCAATGGGGGAAGGTCCCCATTGCGTACGACCCAAGTTAAACTCCTCGCTGAGGAAAAGCATGTCTTGTTTTTTTTTTTTATAAGAAACGAGACGTAGTCCTCCTTGCGAAAGCCAATGGCGAAGATTGATGAATGGCCAATGGTTCTTCAGCAGTTGGACTTGCCCTAGAGCCGGAGTAGCTATATTTTTGCGATCTTCTTTTCTTCCAAATGACATTGTTTTTGAAGACATAATTAAGGGACACCTAATTTCTGTGTCTTTCACCTGCAACAGTTACCAGCACACTCTTTTCAAAATTCACTCACCCAGTGACAGCAATGACAGGGTCACCTTTTCACACAGTTAGAAACATCACTCACTCACGTAGATTTTAATAGTCTTGTTTGTTTGTGTGGGGACTTCAATTGTACTCTGAACTCTGCCATGGACCGGAACGGTGAGAACCTCACCCAGCTAGTACCATCCCTCTGGCAAGAATTTTAACCAAATTTTCTTTTGTTGATACGCGGAGACTTCATAACCCCCTTGTACGACAATATACATGGTGTCACTGTGTCAACATCGCTCGACTTTCTTTTGCTGGGCGACATCGTGTTGATGTAAATCGTGACTTTCTTAACATTATGGGCAATATACAAATTTTACCGGTTGGTTTTTCCAATCATCACATGGTCACCTTTTCTCTTCTTTCTCCTAAACGGAATTTTGTGGCTGCACATTGGATTTGCAATGTGGGCCTTCTGGGACACTGCTTTTGCAGAAGTCTTCTTTCTCTTCCCCTAACCAATGGTGGGACAATGCTAAGGCACATTTCAAAACTTTTTTGTCAGCAGTGTAGATCTTTCTGTACAAAAGATGAATCTCTCTTTAAAAGCATCATTGAAAATATATTTTAGCTTTGCAAAGAAGTCTGTCACCTTCCAATATAATGGAAACAATCTTTCATTAGCCAAGAAGAAAGCTATCCTCAATAGGCTATGTGTGAAGCAAGCTGGAGGTGCCATGATTCGTCTCTGTATGGAGAACTTGCATCATCTCGAAGTGCCCTCCAGATTTTTCTTTAGATTGGAACACTCTTCTAAGAGTAGCCAACAGCTAAATTTGCTACGGACGGTACAAGGTAGCATGATAAAGGATCGGAAAGGCATTATAATCTTTGTGAAGGATTACTTTTCTGATCTATATTACATGAAAGACATTGATGACAAAATGATACATTCTTTGACTGCATCTTTTCCCACCATGTCAGCTTCTGCGCATCAACAGCTAGACAAAGAAATAACTGCAGATGAACTCTTTGCTGCAATACAAACCTTGCCAAACGGCAGAGTCTCTAGCCTAGACTGACTCCCTGTAGAGTTCTACAAAGCTTTCTGGGACCTCTTCGGAACAGAACTTTTTCAAATATTTTCTGACAGTTTACAATCCAACCAACTGCCACTCAGCTGACGTAGGGCAGTACTTGCCCTAATACCAAAGAAGGGAGACCTACAGTGGGTGGAAAACTGGCGTCCGATCTTGCTATGCACGAACTATAAAATATTTTGCAAGACTCTTGCCAATCGCCTTGTCCGCGTTATCAGAGAAGTCATACATCTGCATTATTCCTATTGCATCACCGAGAGAACAACACGACAATATTGTCATCGTGCGTGACATCATAGACATTTGCGACATTGAACATTGGAATGCTCGATTGGTTTTTTGAGATCAATAAAAAGCTTTCGACACCATCAACCACCGGTACCTTTTCTCTGTGTTATGGGGTTTTGCGTTTGGAGACCTGATTATTTCTTATGTTCGTTTATTGTAAACAAACACTTATAGTCTTCTTAAAGTTAATAATATACTGTGCCAGCCTTTCACAGTAAGCAGTGGTATTCGGCAACGGTGTCCCATATCCAGTTCCTTCAACTCCCCTTCCATTGAACCTTTGCTCATTTCTTTGTGAGCGCAGCTTCATGGTTTCCTTACTCATTCGATGGCAAATCCTGTATAAGCTATTGCTTATGCAGATGATCTGTGTGCAGTTGTTTGTTCAGACAACAATGTCTCTGCCTTAGTGCAGTTCACTAAAAAATTTTGTCTGGCAAGTTCCACCAAAATCAATTGGGAGGAAAAAAAATCAAGGCCCTTTACTTGGGTCCACAAAATGTTTTGCCTCCAAGCCTGCCAAGAGACCTTGAATGGGCTTTTGACGATATTTACTATTTGTGTGTTTCTCTTGGTTCTCAGAGTTTCCGTTACAAAATTGGGATTCATTGGTCTTCAAAATTGAGCAGCGACTCAAAATGGAAGGGCCTGCTCAGGCAACTTTCATATTGCAGTAGAAGGATTGTGATTAACAGTTTATCCGCATCGATGCTATGGCATAGGTTCATGGTGCTACAACCCCCATCCAGTATTCTAAAAAAGATTCAAAGCATTTTTGTTAATTTCTTCCTGGAAGGAAAGCACTGGCTCCAGCCTGGTATTCTCAGCTTGTCAACTGCTGAAGGTGGACAGGGACTGGTTGACGTCACCTGTAAAGTGATGGCCTTTTGTCTCCTTTCCCTTCGGAAGCTATTATACAGCAATACCTCATGGAAGGCCTTTGCCAATGCTCTGCTCAAGCAGGCCAGCAAACTTGATTATGGCCAAGAACTGATTCTCCTGGAGAGAGTGAATGTAACGTCGGTCCCCATTTTCTACAGAAGTATGCTCGAAGCTTGGCAGGCGGTCACCGTTCGTTATGATGCCAGTGTTTGTTCCCTCCCCTTGTTTTTGAAAGAAGCAATCTTCTTAAATCCAATATTTGAAGGGGTTTGTAGTGACCATTCCTTTATGCAGCGTTTCACTGATGCCGGGCTCGTGAAAGTCGAACATTTTAGAGATGATTCTTCGCACGGATGGAAACTAGCTCCTGACGTTACCGTAACTACCGGTGTTCAGTCCATCCGATATGTAGAGAAGATATTCTCTGCCATTCCTGGTGTCTTTAGAAAATCTGGCTTAAAATGGGATTTACAGACAGAGGCCGCTTTACCTCCACCTCAGCCCTCTCCCCTTTTTCCCAACTTCATTGTTTGTTTTAGTGGCTTTACTTATTTCATGAAAATCGAAAAACCTTTCATGTATTTGTGGTGCATCAAGACACTTATTTCTCTTAAACCTGCGGAGCCACAAGCTCACTGGAGAGGGTTGCTCCAAGCTAAACCTCATACAGAAATCCAGTGGTCTACTATGTACAAGACACCCATCGTTAAACGTACCGGAGACTTGCAGTGGCGGTTGGCACATCACATTTTACCCTCGAATGCTGTAATACACTGAATGTGTCCACATATCCTCGAAAAGTGCCCTGTTTGAGATGCCCAGGAAACCCTTTTTCATGATTTTCTTGGATGCCCAAGATTGACACCACTTTTTACTGTTTTATCACATGTTATTCAAGGGTTATGGTTGGTTTTCACACACTGCTTTTATATATAGTTTTAGTATTAAACCTAGATGTAAGGATGAATGTTGTTTAGCCAGCTTTTTTTTTTTAATCTCTGAGGCAAAACTGCCTATATATGTATCCAGGAACACAAAAATTCGGAAGAGTCTGCTTCCAGTGGATGATGCTGCGGTCTTTTTCAGGTTCTTTGTGTCATCCTGGGTGTACCTGGAATTATCTTGTGATAACTGTGGGCATTTCCAAAAACGATGGTGTGTGCAGTGTTCCTTGTGCAGTTTAATTTATGGAGTCCTTAAGATAATCCGAACTGTTTTCTTATTGTTTTTATGACTGTAAATATCAATTTCATGACCTGTACAATGTACAATGTACATTCACATTTTTTTTTTTGTATTTGTGGATTTGATGGCCAGACAACTTTTGTGGAAATGATCTCTCCCTCTCTTTTTCTTTTTTTCCTTCTTATCCTCCTCTTTATTCTTCTTCTTTCGCTCTTTATGCCTCTTCTCTGCACTCTTCTTCTCTTCTCACCTCTCTTCTTCTCTTCTCTCTACTTCTCTGCACTCTTTTTTCTCTTCTCTCCTCTCTTCTCTTCTCCCTCCCCTCCCTCCCTCCTATCACTGTCTCTGTCTCTCTAAGTTCTCCCTCACAACTGAAATTCAAATTGTTGAAGAGTATACATCCATCCAAGTGCACAGATGCAAGGGGGAGCATGCTGATGGGGGGGGGGGGGGAAAGTGTGCTGAGAGGGGGTGGGAGAGTGCGCTGAGAGGGTGGGGGAGACCGCGCTGAGAGGGGGGGTATCCTGCGTTGGAGTGTTTATATCTTGCATTGGTATCCTGCGTTGGAGTGGCGACCCGTCCAGGATTGCGCCCAATAGCCAAGGAGACTGCTTAATAGTCTGGGATCCAGGGCACCAAAATTTGAGATGACCCGTCACGGAAAGATATACTTTGCAGACTACTTTTTTTTGCAAGTTCAGACCCTTAGGAAACAGAATCCAGAGGCCTGCTCTGCCAGAGGAATTGCAAAATTGAAAAAAAAAATGCATTTTTTACCACTACTACCCTCAAATAAAAAATTGCCTCTCGTGAAAAATTGAAAATGCAGGATAAAGTTTGGGTAATTTTAATCAAAATGGTACTAAACTTGGCACATTAATAGAACATAACATCCTTTAAAGTATTCACGATAAATTTTACGAAAGGTTTTCAAAATGGCCACCATATTTCCAAGATGGATGCCATATTTTCCCATAGATATCTATGTTCATTATATTCTGAGTATTATTGCAATTATTCAAGTGTTTTGTGTTTGTTACGAAACCATTGCTTGGTTTACTCTTTTTTTTTTTTGGCGTAAAAAACCCAATGTATTGTGGCTGTATCTTTCTAAGATGGCTGCCATTTTGCATGACTGACGATAATTTGGTCCGTAAAGAAACATTTTCAGAATTGTGTTACTTGCTTGATATATGTACTATTCGACCTTTGAAAGTTGGACAAGAAAACACTATTAAATTTAATGAAAAATTCAATATGGCTACCATTTTTTTCAAAATGGCTGTCAATTTCTGACTAACTGTCTGTTCTCACCACAGATTCGATATAAATGCACAACATGAGTTCTTTTTGTGTCTTATGTTGTGACCCTCTCTAATATAATAAATACAAATAGTTTCACATGATGACACTTCGTAAAATTACATCTTTTTACAAAGTCTTGCAAAATTTGACATGTATCATGTTGCACTCATCAATAAAAATGAATATTCCACTGACTAGTTCATTATTTAGTTATCATTAGGAATCAAGAGGTTTGCTTCAACGTGTCCACATTTCAGTGGGTTGCCCATGCAAAGGCAAGCAAAAACACATTTCGAGTTGGCTCGAGTGCACAGGCAGCTCCGAAGACAGTTGCTCTTCTTGCATTTACAGAACTTTTCCTGTACAGCTCTTGGCTTTGGATCCTTTGTCATCATTATTGGCACCAGTTTGCCATTCCTGATTTCTCTGCCGAATGCAGTTGCTATTGGGTGTACTGGTTTCGAAATGTGAGCACTCTTACACACAGCCATTTGGTGAAGACTTCGTAGCAAGTGAAGTAAAATGCATCCTCTGTAGGAGGCAGGCATCTGAGGTCACATTTTTTTGATAGCGAAAATGTGTGCACGCAGGACATCCAGACTACCCAGGAAATCAGATTGTGTATAGAGGGCCAGAAATAAGAATCTAGCAGCTTCAATGACATCAGTCGATACATCAAGGATAAAGTTCTCACCAGGTTTGCCATACTGAGCGAGTGGAAGAAGCTTTTCTGGATTGTCTACAGCACATTTGAAAGCCCACTTCTTTCCTCTTTGGAATGGATAGCTGACTGTATCACAGCCACTCAAGATGTCGGCACTGAGGATAACAGAACATATTTGTTCAGCTTCCATGTTACAAGCCCTTGCCAATGATGCTGCAATCTCATGTGTTGGGATGAAGGTGTCCATCTTTTGGACCCACAGTTCTTCAAGATCAGGAATGCATGTGCTGTAGTAAATGCACATGATCACTACATCTGTATCAGTTGCTTGTACTACTATTCTCTTGTATCCCATGTTCACAGTAGTCTTAACATTTCGTATTTTCTGTTCAACTGTCTTTCGGTTTGTATAACTGTTACGACATTTTACATGCATTTTTGGTTCATGTAGCATAAAGTTATGTTCATCTATAATGTCTCGTTCCAATCTAAAAGCTACTTCATCCATTCGTTTAGTGATAGCGTTAAGAAGTGCTGGATAACCCAGTGGCGTTAATTGTTCGAGCGGCACAGTTTCTGATACATGCTGACAAATTAGACATCTGGAATAATCTGTGTCAGATCGGGATCTTTTCTCCCTTGTGTGTTCTGGTTCCATGATTTATTCAGTCTACTCCACCATGCCAGATAATCTGTGGAAGAAACAAATATGTACTATAGGTTGCAGTCTGGAATAATACAAGAATATCTTTGTATCTCAAAAACATTACATGTACAGCCACTTGTAATAAGACAATTTCTTCTAAAGCAAGAACAAGTATGCACATCTAAATAAGGACTGCTCCCTTGCACTAAGTGACCTGGCATTCTAAAGAACGAGATGAATGTTGAGATTTACCATTTGTTTTATTAATCTTATTGACTTGATATGTATTTAAATAAATTAGAATTTGGGGCATAGTTCATCTCAGGATCACAATATATATAAAATGTATAACATGTCTTGTAGAAAGTAGTACATTGGTCAAAAGTTTGAGTGGGGGGATTTCCCCTGATGATAGGTTTAATTGATGATAGGTTTAATTTGCCATTACAGTATATCATTTCTTTACATGTTTTGATTGTATTTTTTATCATTATGAGTGCAGAAGTATATAATCTGCAATATAAATGTAGCATTACTCACCTTCTTCTGAAAATTGATCGCCAAACAGTCATTTAAAGGTGGCTACAGTGATGACCTACGGGTTATTTACCACCGGAGCAGGTGCACTTCCTGTGCTACTTGCATGTCAACAAATAATTATTAGTAGCATCATCAAACGGACTAAAACAAAATTTTCATTTTCACATATGTTATTAATATGCATCTTTGGAAAAATAATGGGAAGGTTATATTTGTATAAGGACGGTAAGTAGACTATTAAAATGCTTGTAATTCTGTTGCCATGGTAACCAAAAATCCTAATGTTTTTGGCATTATTTCAATATTGCATTCAGAACAGGTAATTAGCTGACCTAATATTTTAGGCAGAAGTATTTTATAATAAATTAATTATTCTTATTATTTAATGCATAAATGCTATTCCGCCTAAAACTTTTACATGTAAGCAGGCCTCTAATTGGTCCGTGGCAAGTGGGTTCTATATCTAATTTTTAAGGTATGGGTCAATGTGTAAGTGTGCCAAGTTTCATGCTTTTAACACAAAACACACATACCACTGCCTTAGCCACCCTACTATTATGGGTATGTTTTGTTTAATTGATAACATGGTCACTTGCACATACTGTATATTATGCAACATTCCAATGTGGTTTCATGCATACTATAACAACATACGTACCTTTTTCTGTGGAGATCTACTTCAATGTTGTCGTCTGCTAGTATGCCAATTTGGAAGAGAGGGAGTATTCATTGCTTAAAAATGCATTTTGTAATATTTTTATTACTTTATTTAAACAAGACAATGAAAATGTTATCTTAAATATCCAGCCTGATATTAGTTGTGTACATGATTTTTAAATAAAATAAAATAATTTAATCATTTGACATGTCAAATATTCTATGAATTTTCTTTTAACTATGGGTATTTTTATTGAGAAAAAAATAAGTATTTTAGAAGATAAGGGCCGTATTTATGTATATTTCCAAATTATTTATCTGAGGGTCACAGACATATGAGAAACTCAAAACTTCACAATACCTTTTTAATATATGTGCTAAATCCTGCCTGGCACCCTGCCCTACTCACCAAACTCTCTTCCCATGGTATTCAAGGCCATCTCCACTCATGGCTCGCAGACTTCCTCTCCTGTCGCAGTCAACGTGTGGCCCTAAATGGAGTTCTTTCATCCCCTCTTCCTGTGCAGGCTGGAGTTCCTCAAGGTAGCGTTCTGGGCCCTGTTCTTTTTCTGGTTTTCATCAATGATCTCTCGGACTCTCTGGAAAATCCTCTATTTCTCTTTGCCGACGACTCCACCCTCTGCCGTACGATCTGTCATCCCTCAGACCGGCAAGCAGCAGCTTCTTCGCTCACTGCAGATCTGGATAAAATAACAAACTGGTCCAACACGTGGAACATGTCCTTCAATCCAGACAAATCTCACACTCTCACTATGTCTCTTCGAAAGGACTGTTTAGAAAACCCCCCCATCCACTTTCTCAACAATCCTCTGGAAGAAGTCTTTTCTTTCAAGCTTCTGGGTCTCACTATCTGCCATGACCTTTCCTGGGAAAGTCACATTTCCAACCTCGCCTCAAAAGCCAGTCGCCGACTGGGAATCCTCCGTCATGCAAAGTCCTTCCTTGGCCCTCTTGAGCTCCTGACCACTTACAAAGCTTTTGTCCGTAGCCTGATGGAGTACTGCTCTCCCCTCTGGGCTGGTGCTCCTGCCTCCCACCTTTCTCGGCTTCACGCTGTCGAAACCAGGGCATTTAAGATCATCGGCATCTCCCGCAATGAAGCTGAGTCTTTGGGCCTCTCACTCAATCACCGCAGGTTGGTCGGTGGTCTTTCTGTCTTCTACCGACTCTACTCCAGCCTTTCTCCCCCTGCTCTCTCTGCGATTTGTCCCCACCACATTTCCACAGGGCGCTCAAGGTCCGCCAACAACCCCCTTCTGGTAAAACTACCAAAATCACGAATCACTGCTCATCTTCACTCTTTCATTCCTCTTTTTTCCCGCCTTTGGAATAAACTTCCTCACTCTATTCTTTCCCATTCTTCCCTCCAGGCTTTCAAAACAGCTGTTCACCACCACCTCTTATCTTCCCCCATCCAAATCCTCGATCTTTTCTACCCCCGATAATCCACCCAAGCCCACTTCCTTCAATTCTCCTGCTTTCCTTCCTGAAAGTCCCTGTAATGTCCATCTTCTCTTAGCCATGTTCCCCATCCCATCCCCATCCCTCTCCCTTCCACAGTTCACCTAATGTGTCTGTTCCCACTGTTTTGTCCCTTCCACTCCCGCCCCTCTTGTCTCATGCCTCCTTGCTGTGAGTTGTGTGTTAGCTCTCATACGAGCCTCGACCAAGGTATACAAAAAGAAAAAAAAAAATCGTTCGGGTCAACATTGGGAGGATAACAGATTTGACACTAGAAACAAACCCCAATACATTGTATTGCACTCCCTAATAGTGTGAACCATGCAATGGTTTTATAACAAACACAAAGCAATGAAACAATTTTAATAATACTCAACGTATAATGGAAGATTGATATCCATGGTCAAACATATTGTCCTATCTTGGAAAAAATGGTGGCCATCTTGGAAATTTTATGTCAAAAGTATAGTGGCAATTTTCAGGATGTTATGTTCTTTTAATGTGCCAAGTTTAGTACTATTTCCATTAAAATTACCCTAACTTTATCATTCTGCATTTTTCATTTTTTTCACGAGAGGCGAGTTTCGAGTTGAGGGAAGTAGTGGTAAAAAATGCAATTTTTTTCCAATTTTGCAATTCCTCGGGCAGAGCAGGCCTCTGGATTCTGTTCCCTAAGGGTCTGAACTTGCAACAAAAAGTGGCCTGCAAAGTATATCTTTCCGTGACAGGTAGCTTCATTTTTAAGGCCCTTTTTGGACCTTGGATCCCAGACTATTAAGCACCACCAACGCTCTGCACAGAGTATGGTCCCGATGGGTGGGTGGTGGAAACTCTCTGCGACCCTCACACAGGTCTAGTTGTTGTTAAGGAGGTGGAGACTGCCTCAAAACCGATAAGCCACACTCCTTAATCAGATGTGTTTCTCCTGACGTAATATCGATGAACAAATGAAACTGGTAAACGTATAAGTGCTTACACATGAGCTGTGTCGTCATGTAACACAACTAACATGTGGTAATAACATTTGTAAACAGAGGTGGTTTGATCGAAAGGAAGGAACGAGGTTAGAATACCTTCAAAGGGTTAAACTTCTTGTTTGAGTCGTGATTTAGCATATTTTGAGGCTGTTTAAAGATGATTAAATGAAAGTTATTTTAATGTTTCCTTCGAAGATTGCTCAAGGAAGTCTGCAATGAGGGAAACTCGCCCGAGCTGGTGTTCTCCAAGATGTCCACGTTTCGGGTATATAAAGCATGCTTTCAGTGCAGGGCCCATGGTGCCGAGACTGAGTTCCATCCCAATACAGGGCTTATGGTGCCGAGACTGAGATTCATTCCAATGAATGCAGGGTTCATGGTGTCGAGAACAGATCCATCTCAATGTGGTGCTGAGAACAGATCTGTCTCAATGTGGTGCCGAGAAGAGGTCCATCTCAATGTAGGTCTCTTCGTGCTGAGACCGAGATCCATCACAATACACATGGTGCCGAGACCACGATCTGTCTCAATGTAGGGCTCTTCGTGCTGAGACCAAGATCTGTCTGAATGCAGTGTTCATGGTGCTGAGACAGAGATTCTTCTTCATGCAGCTCATGGTGCATAGACCAATGTGGGCTCATGATGCCCATTGAGATGGATCTCAGTCCCTGCACCATGAGCCGTGCAGATTGAGATGGATTTCGATTTCGGCACCATGAGCTCTGCATTGAGATGGATTTCGGTCTCGGCACCGTGAGCCCTCCATTGAGATGGATCTCGGTCTGGATCTCGGTCTCAGCACCACGAGTCGTGCATTGGGATGGACTTCGGTCTCGGCACCATGAGCCCTGCGTTGGGATGGATCTCAGTATGTGCACTATGAGCCATGATGTATTGAGATAGATCTTTTTCTCAGCTCCATGTGCCCTGCATTGTTGGGATCCAATTGTTTGTGTTTTCTTTCTTTCTTTGTCCCGTCACCTTCCTTCCGTTCAGCATCATATCAAGCACACGCGAGCAACGAACGTATTCTAACCTCGTTCCTTCCTCTCGATCAATCCACCTGTTGACACAGTTTACAAGATTGCAATGAGATGGGTCCCAGCCTCGGTCTCGGCAGCATGAGCATTGCATTGGTATGGATCTCGGTCTTGGCACCATGAGCCTTGCGTGGGATGGATCTCGGTCTCCGCACCCTACATTGAGATGGATCTTAGTCTTGGCACCATGAACCCTGCATTGACATGGATCGCGGTCTCGGCACCTGGAGCCCTGCATTGAGATGGATCTCGGCACCAAGAGCCCGTGCATTGAGATGGATCCTAGCCTCAGCACCATGCGCCATTAAGTTAGATCTCGGTCAAGGCACCATGAGCCCTGCATTGAAATGGATCTCGGTCTCGGCCCCATGATCCCTGCATTGAGATGGAAATCGGTCTCGGCCCCATGATCTCTGCATTGAGTTGAATTCCGGCCTTGGCACCATGAGCTCTGCATTGGAATGGATCTCATTCTCGGCACCATGAGCCATGCATCGAGATGGATCCTAGCCTCAGCACCATGAGCCATTAAGTTAGATCTCGGTCAAGGCACCATGAGCCCTGCATTGAAATGGATCTCGGTCTCGGCCCCATGATCCCTGCATTGAGATGGAAATCGGTCTCGGCCCCATGATCCCTGCATTGAGATGAATCCCGGCCTTGGCACCATGAGCTCTGCATTGGAATGGATCTCATTCTCGGCACCATGAACCCATTATTGGGATGGTTCTTGCTCTCCGCTCCATGAGCCCTGCATTGGGATGGATCTCAGTCTCAGCACCATGAACCCATTATTGGGATGGTTCTTGCTCTCCGCTCCATGAGCCCTGCATTGGGATGGATCTCAGTCTCGGCACCAAGCACCCTACATTGAGATGGATCTCAGTCCCGGCACCAAGAGCCCTGCATTGAGATGGAGCAAAGGGCGTGGGTTGTCGGTTTCTGGACAGTCTCTGCGTCCTCAATGACAACTAGACTTTCCAATGAGGAAAAGGCAATAAAACGAGATTGCGTAAGTAACGACCAAATACATTGACGTCAGACAGACATCAAAATGTGTATATTAGTGTGGTGACAGATCGACAGGTTGACAGGGGCCCCCACTAGGTCATTATTGTGTTTTGCATGGAGCCCCCAAATGACTAACGCCCCTGGTGCAGGGTGAGGTCAAGGGCATAGGTGGTGGTGGTGGTTGTTGTTCCCCAGACAGTTCTCTCAAACAGGAGTTTGATCCCCAGGAGAGACCCACAGATCCTCACATCCAAGATTGTGTACCCCTATCTTCGTAAAGCCAGGACCACCAGCAAGAGGGGGAGAGACAGTGCATGGCCTGGAAAGACGGTGAGACAAACCACGGTGCTCTTCACGACTGGCGATCATGTCACGATTTTTAAAGACGATTAAGAAAGCTTTATGCAGTTGTCTTTAAGCAACAAAAGTAAGAACTTAAGAAGGACCATTTCATGTCATGTTCTGTTCACCTGTTTGTGAAGTTTGAAATCAATGTTTAATCGTTTGCTTTACCAACCCAATCGGGGCATCTTGAATTGGATTGCCTACGGTTTGTCATTTTAATGTTTTATAGTTATATACAGTGTACGGTTTGTTCATTTCATGTTTTATAATTATATACAATGTACGGTTTGTCATTTCAATGTTTTAGAATTTTCTACATTGTACGATTTGTCATTTTAATGTTTTATAACTATATACATTGTACGGTTTGTAGCCTGGTGTGTTGGCGCAGTGGTTAGGGCAGCGGCTTGGGATCCAAAAGGTCCTGAGTTCAAGCCCTGTTGGGCCACTGAATTAATACACCAGGGGGTTGACTCAGCCTGTCATCCTTCCGAGGTCGGCGAAGTGAGTACCAGTGTACTGGGCCGGTGTATACCCCGGTTAAAATAGGTGTACCATATCCCTGTGTCGTAAGAGGCGACCAGGGTTGCGTCAGGAAGGGCATCCGGCGTAAAACATGTGCCAAATCACTATGCGGATCATACGGATGATCCGCTGTGGCGACCCCTAACGGGAGCAGCCGAAAGAAGAAGAAGAAGACATTGTACGGTTTGTCATTTTAATGTTTTATAAATATATACAGTGTACGGTTTGTTAATTCCATGTTTTATAATTATATACAATGTCCGGTTTGTCATTTTAATATTTTAGAATTATATACATTGTTTTCTTCTTCTTTCGGCTGCTCCCGTTAGGGGTCGCCACAGCGGATCATCCGTATGATCCGCATAGTGATTTGGCACATGTTTTACGCCGGGTGCCCTTCCTGACGCAACCCTGGTCGCCTCTTACGACACAGGGATATGGTACACCTATTTTAACCGGGGTATACACCGGCCCAGTACACTGGTACTCATTTCGCCGACCTCGGAAGGATGACAGGCTGAGTCAACCCCCTGGTGTATTAATTCAGTGGCCCAACGGGGCTTGAACTCAGGACCTTTTGGATCCCAAGCCGCTGCCCTAACCACTGCGCCAACACCAGGCTCTAGAATTATATACATTGTACGGTTTGTTAATTATATATTTTATAATTACATACAATGTATGGTTTGTCAATTTCATGTTTTATAATTATATACATTGTACGGTTTGTCATTTTAATGTTTTATAATTATATACATTGCACGGTTTGTCAATTTCATGTTTTATAATTATATACATTGCACGGTTTGTCATTTTAATGTTTTATAATTATATACAGTGTACGGTTTGTCATTTTAATGTTTTATAATTATCTACAGTGTACGGTTTGTCATTTTAATGTTTTATAATTATATACAATGTATGGTTTGTCAATTTAATGTTTTATAATTATATACAGAGTACGGTTTGTTAATTAAATGTTTTATAATTATATACAATGTATGGTTTGTCAATTTAATGTTTTATAATTATATACAGTGTACGGTTTGTTAATTAAATGTTTTATAAATATATACAAGATATGGTTTGCCAATTTAATGTTTTATAATTATATACCATGTACAGTTTGTCAATTTAATGTTTTTTTAATCATATACAATGTACGGTTTGTTAATTTAATGTTTTATCATGATGTAGTATATACGGTTTGTCATTTTAAGACTTTATAATTAAATACGAACTACGATTTGTTAATTAAATGTTTTATAATTATATACAATGTCGGGTTTGTCAATTTATTGTTTTATAATTATTCGACAAAGTACGATTTGTTAATTTAATGTTTTATAATTAAATACAGCATAAGGTTTGTCAATTTAATATTTTGTAATTATATACAATGTACAGTTTGTAAATTAAATGTTTTATAATTATATACAAAGTATGATTTGTCAATTTAATGTTTTATAATTAAATACAATGTATGGTTTGTTAATTAAATGTTTTAGAATTATATACAGCGTACGGTTTGTCAATTTAATGTTTTATAATTGTATACCATGTATGGTTTGTCAATTTAATGTTTTATAACTATACATACAATGTATGGTTTCTTAATTTATTTTGTTTGATAATTATATACAATATACGGTTTGTTAATGAAATGTTTTAAAATTATATACAATGTACGGTTTGTCAATTTAAAGTTTTATAATTACATACAATGTATGGTTTGTTAATTTAATGTTTCATAATCATATACAATGTACGGTGTGTTAATGTAATGTTTCATAATCATATACAATGTACGGTTTGTTAATTTTATGTTTTATAATCATATACAATGCAAGCCCGGTGTTGGCTTAGTTGTTAGGGTGGCTAGCTTGGGATCCTAGGGTCCTGAGTTTGAGACCCGTTTTCCACTGAATTAACACCAGGAGGTTGACTCAGCCTGTCATCCTTCCGAGGTTGGCGAAATGAGTACCAGTGTACTGGTCCCGGTGTACGCCCCAGTTAGAATAGGTGTACCATATCCCTGTGTGTCGTAAGCGGTGACCAGGGTTGGCGTCAGGAAGGGCATCCGGTCATAAAAAAAACATTGCCTCAAGAAGGAAATCATGATTGCATGGAGCCCACAAAAAGCAAACCAATGCTCAACAGGGAAAATGGCTGTAAAAACGCTGTATAATCATATACAATGCACGGTTTGTTAATTTAATGTTTTTTAATCAAATACATTGTACGGCTTGTCAATTTAGTGTTTTATAATTACATGCAATGTATGTTTTGTTAATTTATTTTGTTTTATAATTATATACAATGTACAGTTTGTTAATTAAATGTCCTGAAATTATATACAATGTTCAGTTTGTTAAGTTAATGTTTGAAAATGAAATACAATGTCCGGTTTGTTACTTCCACCACCGAATGTGAAGGACCTTTTCTGTCTGTTTGTCTGTACTCCACCTCTTTCTGTCTGTTTGTTTGTCTGCAGGATATTCTCAAAGTTGTGGACAGGTTCAGTGTGTGACAATGATGAACTGATTAGATTTTGGAGAAGATCCAGATCCGGGTGTGACTACTAGAATTTTCAAAGTGATTCTTCACCATTGAGAGGGCCAAAAACGATATATCGTACACAATATCTCAAAAAGTTGTGGACGGATTCGGACAAAACTTGTTGGACATGTTGGGTGTGTGACAAGGAAGAATTGATTCAATTTTGGTGAAGATCCGAATCCGGATCTGCATACTATATTTATTTAATTTTTTTAAGTGATTCTTCACCATTTAGAGATATGGCAAAAAACGATATATAGCATGATATTTCAAAAATGTATTGAGCCCGATTAGGCATTGTTGTTCTCGTCGATCAGGCATTAGGTGGCGGAGGTATGCGCTCTACCGAGTGCCCTTCCAGTTTAGTTAATGTTTTATAATTATATACAATGTACGATTTGTTAATTTAATTTTTTACAATCATATAAAATGCATGGATTGTTCATTTCATGTTTTATAAAAATATACAATGCACGGTTTGTTAGTTGAATATTCTATAATCATATATAATGTCCGAGATTCTTTAAGACAATTAAGAAAGCTTTACGCAGTTGTTTTAAGCAACAAAGGCAAGAACTTAAGAATGAGCGTTTTATGTGTAATGTTTTATTTGCTGTTTGTGAAGTTTGATGTAAATGTTTCACCATTTCCTTCGTTGAGTGGATTAGTGCGCAATAAACTGGAATGCAATCATTACATGACGGGAGAACCTTCTTACTCAATTACCGAATGTTCACCTCTTTGAAAATAACTTTGGGTATTGTAAAGGAGTATCGTGGGCTTAAAATGGATGGAAAGAAAGAAACCCTTTCACTGATATTATGGTTGTGTACCAGATTCCACAGAACATTTGGATTTGGATGAGGTGCACTGGACATTAAGCATGGTTTAAGCCGGTGTATGAAATATACACCAGGAGAGTTGAAAACACAACCCGGTGTCTCCAAATATCATTATCTTTAATGTAACTAGCATAACCCGCGCTCTGCGCGACATGTTGGGGTGGGTGTGTTTGAGAAAGGAACTGATGCAGAGTATCAGTAGTAATTTTACTTTAATGCAGTAAGTGGAATACAATGTTCAAAGTACTTCTTGATACACAATGTTTTGGGTTATAGCATTACAAATGCAGTAACCGTTTTTGGCACGATTTCACTGTTTCAGAACCATTTTATTTACTTTTTTGTACCATGCACCTGATATGGTCTTTGAGATAATGTAAGCCGAATATCACGTAACTCGAGCGCAGAACAAAGTCGAAGATAGCGCGACACGAAACTACAAACTCGGAAATAATATATAAGATGTGTGCATAATCCCACTATTACCCAGAGGTTACTGCAGAAGAAGGGGTGGTAACTAGATTAGCCAGGCAGTGATCAACGAGTGCGCAAACACGACAGGTGGGAACAGACAACAAATGAAGACAAGTGAGTGTAGAGAGGTTTGCAAGATGTGATTCATGTGCTGGGGGATGATATTGGAAGCCTGCAAGCAAATACGAAAAGCATTTACTGTGTTCAATCATTAGAAACATTTAATCTTTTTCTTTTTCTTGTCTACACACGAATAACTCCGTGATGCGGCGGGTCGCTAATTGACCGTGAACGCCAATAACTCGACCATGTGACTTAGGGTCCTCTGTCTAATGAATACCGGTTACCTAATGGTTCCGTGATCTAATTACCGGGGGACACGCCCTTGGTACGCCTTGTTCAAACCGGATCACCTTACCGGATCAGATGCAAACGAGCGTAACTGCCAAGGACGAACCGGCTAGGAAAACAGATTGTTGGGGAATAACGTCCCAGCTCGGCTTGGATATGGACCATTCTGGACCAATGAAGGAAAAGATGAAAACGAGCTGGGAACATTTCTATACAAAGCATTTATTTATACTTAAGTGAGGAAAGGTATTAGCAAAGTAAATGGGGTTTATTTGTATTTACAGCTGGGATAGCAAGGAATTTGTAGGGTGCGACAAAAGGCAAGCAATTTACAAAAGCAAACAGAGCAGACTTATCCCGTTAGAACTTCTACAATCTTGACTTCTGCTATGAGAGATGCCATCACACACAAACACACACACACACACACACACACACACACACACACACACACACACACACACAGCTGAAGAAGATTAGATATCCAGAAAGAAAGAGAGCAGATGAGGGGAAACGGCCTTGCAATACCTGGCGCGGTCGGCCGACCAACACAACCCGGTACGCTTTGGGGGAGGTGGGGGTAGAAATACTGGTGTCTAAGGTGTGGGAGTAGGAGGTGTGGTGCAGTGCAATATGGTGGGGGGGGGGTATCGTGCCAGAGGAAACTGTGATTTCGAGTCAGTAATGGATGCTCTTTTGTGTGTCCAAAGGGGACGAGATAGAGGGGTGGAAAGAGAGAGAGGAGAGACGATGCGTGAGGTAAAATATCCCTAACCTAGTCATGCATAGGTCTGCTAGTGTCATGTGCACCTCAGTGAGATGCTCCGCTTGAACATTCCTACCTCAAGAGTTGGTGCATTATCTCCGGATTAGTCACTTTGCCAGGGCTCATGGCAACGTGCGCTCCACACTGGTCCTCTGGAATAAGCACGTCTCAGTCGCACACCAACCATGAGTGAAGAGCCAGCGACAGGCAGAGGCAACAAGGCAAGGAGCAGTGAAGAAGAGGGCAAAGCAGAGGGACGAAGAAGAGAGCGAGCAGCTCCGCGATCTGCCTTTTATAAGCCCTGGGCGAAGGCTGGGGTGACGACCCGAAGCGACGCGCTGTGACCAAAATCCCACTTCTCTCTTGGGGAAAGTGTCCATAGCTATGCCCTGCCAGGCTCCTGGGGCCGGAAGCGGTCTCATTTGCACATCCGGCATGACACAGCCCGGAGCTCCGTACCAAACTCCTGGATTGCTCTTCCCACGACCCCTCCTCGCCGCCTGTCCCAACAGCCCTGGCGACTGGACGAGGGCAACATCAATCCCGCATGCTCTCCCGGAACATTCCCGGTGAAATGCGGCCAGCGCTATTAACATCCGTTGCTTGTCCCCGCATCACACGCTCCGAGTACCCTGAGCCGTCCAGCACGCCTCTGGTTCATGGCGAATTGTATCGATACAGAGGTACGAGGAGGTGCGGGAATATTTTTCTGTTTGCGGGAGGTGTCGGCAGTCAAAGTGGTGAGTTTTTGTGAGTAAGGTAAGATGCCATTGGAAAGTGGCATGCAGTTTTGAATGAAATGGCACGCCATGCGCATGCCGTATCATGTGTTTGTTCTGATGTTGATTCTCTCACGGGAGGCTGCGTAGTTTGTTTGCTATTCATATTGTGGTGTGTGTGCTTGCTTGCTTGATTTTTACAATGGCTAAAAGGGAAGGGTTGGAAGAGAAATCAGAATAGAAGATGGAGATATAATTATTAGACCGAGCTATAAGACCCATGCAATGCACTTCGTCCCGTTAACCCACGACACATGAGGGGAAGATCTGACTGCACAAAGACTAACAAAATAACTGCCTGGGGATTACGATGTTGGGTGCCATTGCCTTAGACTCTTAGAGGCATGCAGTTTTTCAGAACCGCAGCTGTGTGTGTGTGTCTGTGTGTGTGTGTTTCTGTGTGTGTGTGTGTGTGTGTGTGTGTGTGTGTGTGTGTGTGTGTGTGTGTGTGTGAGTGTGTGTGTGTGTGTGTGTGTGTGTGTGTGTGTGTGTGTGTGTGTTTATATGTATATGTGGTGTTTATATGTATATGTGTGTGGTGTATATATATATATATATATATATAAATATGTATATATATATATATATATATATATATATATTTATATATATATATATATATATATATATATATATATATATATATATATATATATATATATATATATATATAGCCTGGTGTGTTGGCGCAGTGGTTAGGGCAGCGGCTTGGGATACAAAAGGTCCTGAGTTCAAGCCCCGTTGAGCCACTGAATTAATACACCAGGGGGTTGACTCAGCCTGTCATCCTTCCGAGGTCGGCGAAATGAGTACCAGTATACTGGGCCGGTGTCTACCCCGGTTAAAATAGGTGTACCATATCCCTGTGTCGTAAGAGGCGACCAGGGTTGCGTCAGGAAGGGCATCCGGCGTAAAACATGTGCCAAATCTCTATGCGGATCATACGGATGATCCGCTGTGGCGACCCCTCACGGGAGCAGCCGAAGGAAGAAGAAGATATATATATATACATATATATATATATATATATATATATATATATATATATATATATATATATGCGTGTGTGTGGTTTTTATGTGTGTGTGTGTGTGTGTGTGGTGTGTATATATATATATATACATATATATACATATATATATATATATATATATATACATATATATATATATATATGTACATATATATATATATATATATGTACATATATATATATGTACATATATACATATATATATATATATATATATATATATATATATATATATATATATATATATATATATATATATATATATATATATATATATAACACGCACACATATATATCGTTACAGATTCTCCGCCCGCCGGCGTGCGAACAACCGCGTCTAACCAATAGCGGCCGCTTCGCCCACCGAACGGACAATCCAGTCGCGACTTTCCGGATCAACGCCAAAAACCAGCCACGGGTGTGTTTTTAAGCACACCACAACTTTGTCCGTACTCTACCCGCGCTACAGGGTCAATTGCCAGATCGTCGATATACCTAATTAATCGCGCAGTCCCGTTGGACCCGATCACTTTACCGGCTATTTAAAAACCAACTATATTCCGAGGGCAAGATGGCAGTTCAATCAAGGGAAAAGATGCAACGAACGAGGTAACATTTGAACAAGCACATTTATTACAAACATAAGCACGTAAGCAGTCATGCATCAATCAAGCAATTATGCAAGGCCGAACACGCACACAAGTATACAACCAACAAAAATAATGCGAAAAAAGAGCTACTACCGTCTATCTATTATGTACAGTCACTTATGCAGTTTTACTGAGAGACGGCACCACAAACACACACACACACAAACACCCAGAAGAGAATGAAAAGGAAAACGGGACCGGGTGGTGAAGTCTTGGGCTCCGTTCTCCAGATCCAGCCTTCACCACTGGCGTCTCTTCCGACTCGACGACCCTGCGAACAAGAGCGCGATTCAGAGCGCCCTACTTGCAATCCCCTCAGCGCACACGATCCTGCCACCTTGTTCCTGATCCGCCTCAGCACCACACCCCGAGACTCTCTCGCCACCTCGACTCCGATCCTTGTGTCAACGGTCATGACTCTCCCACTCTTCTTCTCAGCGCTCGCGTTCCGCCGCTTTGTATTCAAGCCCCGCCCCTTTTCAACTCCCGCCCTTCCTTCCAGAACACGCGGGAAACTTCCAGAAGGAAGCGTTTTCCCGCCAAATTAGGGACGCGTGCCGCCGCGGTAGTTGTCTTGGTTCTTCTCTTTGTCCCTCGCAGGGTGAAATCCACCGCAGAGACGCCATTCGTTCAGGGGAGGGGGAAACGGGGGCCGCCTGCTTTCCCCCGACGAAGGCCAGACCTCTGGCAACCGTGTGCCGAGGTAGAAAACGCAGTGGTCGTTGAGGCGGCGTGGTTGTTGTGGTTGGTGGTTGAGGTGATCATGGTTGGTGGTTGAGGTGATCGTGGTTGTTGTAATGGTGGCGTGGTTGGCGTTGTGTGGTGGTTGTGAGGGTGGTGTGGTTGGGTGCTTGTGGTTAAGGTGGTTGTGTGAAGGCAGTGGTAGAGAAGGTGGTTGTGTGAAGGCAGTTGTGAGAGCGCTGTTGGTGGTGGAGGTGGTTGTTGTGAACGGTTGGTCCAAAATAACGATAGCAAAAGAAAAACGGCTAACTCAAAGATCACAGCCCTGATCACACAAATAAAGCCCATTAGACAACGGTGGGGAAATCTATCTGAACACAGACTTATCGGCATAACTGATCTCAGGACCTATATGGTGCTCTGCGAATTTCCACAGCCGTAACAATAAATAATATATATATATATATATATATATATATATATATATATATATATATATATATGTGTGTGTGTTTGTCTGTATATGTATGTGTGTGGTGTTTATATGTATATGTGTGTGTAGTATATATATATATATATATATATATATATATATATATATATATATATATATATATATATATATATATATATATATATATATATATATATATATATACACGTGTGTTTGTATGTATATGTATATGTTTGTGTTTGTGGTGTTTATATGTACATATATATGTGTGTGTGTGTGAAATGTTTTTTTACCATGGCTGTGTGTCATTTCCGTCCCAAGGACAAGGTCACAAGGTCAAAAACTTAGAAAATTGCGAATTTTGACATAAAAATCATACGACCGCCAAAACTTTGAGAGCAGGGATGACAATATTTTTTATGCATAATCTCGAGGTAATTCCCTACCTAAAGTATTGAAACCATTTTGCTTTATCTCGAACACCTTGCCCGTGGCGCCCCCTTCAAGTTTGTTTTTACGCTGATTTCATCAAAGTATGGATAATCCGAGGAGTGCGAAATGCCATATAGCCTATATGACGTTATATTGTTCCTGGAATGTTCCAGAGGACGTTTTGCACCAAAGGTCATAATCCTTGACTTTTTACCTTTGACCTTTAAAGGCCACAAAGGTCACATTTTCAAAGTTGTGGCAATCGAACCGGGTTTTCGACCTTCTTCGACGAACTAACTCCAATAAGCTATAGCACGTATCCTGTTTCCTTATTTTAATGTCCACAACATTGTTTTGTGACCTTTAAAGGTTATGCAAAGGTCAAATTTTGAAAATTGTTGAACGAAACTGGGTTTTCGACATTTTGGAGCTAATAACCTGTCACTCGTACCACATCATGTTGATCATTTTTATAACTTGGTCAAAAATTATCACATTGTCTCATCCTTGACTTCTGAAACAATCTACATCGTCAACTGCCGCTCGTGAACCACTGTCGTCTTCAGACTTGTTGGTCTTTCTTTTGATTTTGCTCGTACCATATCCTGATGCTATGTGGACTTTGCTTCCCTGCTGATGGACCTCTGGTAGCTTTTATTTGTTACTCCATTTAGGTCTTGGATTGATTGCTGGATCTTGAGTGTTGTCTACTTCCTTACATCTTTGATGTTTGGTTTGTTTCTTTTTCTTTCATACCTATTTTTAGTATTTCACAGTTCCTTTTACTGTTTCATATCTTTCTTTATTCCTATTTTCCCTTCTAATACCTCCCCTCCCCCCCCCCATAACCACAACCCTATCTCCCCCCCCCCTCTTCATTTTTGGGGCATGAGCTGCCTGCCCTCGTGTTCATGAAAAACCAGCAGCTGCTGACTTTGATCGGGTTTTCAGGTTGGGATAATGACTGTCATGCCCTGATCACTAGACATTGTCAGTGCAGGTGGGAGAACTTTCAGTTCGATACCAGGTAACCCTCACCTCAAGCGAGGCAGCCTCTCACCGAAAGGTATCCTGGTCAGCCTGTCTTTTCTGTCTGGTCTGAGCCAACCAAACTCGGTCAAAAACCGAAAAGAGTGACAATAATGTCAGGCTTACAAAAAACGAAAAAGCATACAGTGTCAGAATGAGTCATAATGTTTTGTCAAGTACTTGTAAACATGTTTTGAAAAAGTGTAATTCCTCCAGATGCTGCTGTTGTAAAGTTTTTAGACCTTGTGAAACTTTCGTTTGTCATGTGACAGCTAAGACTTTTGTTGTTGATTGTGAATGTTTGTTGGGATGTAAATCAAAGTACATTATTTATCTTCTCACTTTTGGAGATTGTGGATTGCAATATGTTGGTAGAACTTCTCAATGTTTACATCAACGTTTGAATAGACATTGGTCTGCTGTATCATCTGGGATTAAGACTTATTTATATAGTCACTTCAATGAAGTTGGACATGTTTTTAGTCGTTGTTCTATTCAAATTATACACTCAGTTAATGTTAATGATTTTGATAATAAAGAGGAGTGTAATGTTGAGCTCGGATGCAAATAGGATTTTTGGATCAGGACACCATGTGTGATCTATCCTTTGGGCCTTAATGTCAGGGTACAAGGTACTGGGTGAGTTTCTCAAGGTAATGTTTTCGGTAACGAGTGTTTTGCTAATCCAATCAGGAGACAGACCCAGAGATCATGGACATCATAGTTGGTGTCGTACAGCTCCAAAAATGGAAATTTCAGAGATAATTGATAAACTTTAAGATTTTTATGAAGGAAAGGATTTTCATGATTTTTATGTTCTTCGAAGGTCATGTTCCAAACACGTCTTAGCTCGTATTCTCCGGAGTTCAGCAGGTTCATATGACGTGCTTGTTTCTCATCGAAGCTTTTTGTAGCAGGGTTCTGGTGAAGAAGTCTACTCTCAAAGTTGATAGGATCCGCATGTTCTTTGTTTGTGATTTTTCCAGCAAGCAGGTCGATAGGCTTCAGCTTCATTCTATTTTTAGGGATACCAGTGTAGAGAGTTTATTACCAGATAAAGTTGGGGAGCGAAGCCATTGAAGGTTTATTTCACTCTCACGAAGGACATAGGACAATCCTTATTCAATTATGGTATATTTCTTAAAACTCTTCGCATAGATAAAGTAAAGGACATTTTGGAAACTGCTCGATATAGCATGTTTGTCTTCCCCTTTTTAACATGGTCCTTGTGGACACGTAGTTTCTGTGGATTTGAATAAAATGAGTTGTAGTGAAATTAGTGATCTGATGAAAATGGGAGTTAAATATAGGGAACCAGTAACTCAACCTTGGAGCTGCATTAGGTCTTCAATTGAGGATTCTGTCTCTAATTTGTTGGTAAAACAAAATATGCATATTTTGTTGGTGCATATTTTGTTGGTAAAATATGCACCAAGTTTAATTTATCTGTAAACAGTTTTAATGCATGGTTTAACGGAGTTGTGGAAGTCCTGGGGAATAGGATTAAGTTTTTTAGTAGTCAGGGCTTGCTTTCACTGTGTCGGTCTAAACCAGTGTTGAACAAGCCGAGTGTTCGTAAAGACATTCGGGAGCTCCATGATAACTACGTAATAGCTCCAGCAGATTAGGCTGCGAATAATTTTGTTGTGGTTTGTAAAAAGTTTTATGTAGAGGTTTTATTAAGAGAGTTAGGCATTGTTACGGTTACTTTCACTAGTATCTTTACTAATAAAAGGCTGTGTGTGTGTGTGTGTGTGTGTGTGTGTGTGTGTGTGTGTGTGTGTTTGTTTGGTATCTACCTCTGTGGGTATCAGAATGTTGAATGGAGTCCTCCCAGGGCAGGCTCAAAGTGTCCCCCTTCATTTCGCTAAGGGGTCACGATTCATGGACCAAGCTGTGAACTTTTCTGTTCTCAAAGTTTTATGCCGAGGGTTCTCTTCAGGATTTTCACTGAGTTCCGGACAGCTTCCAACTGTAGTTCATTTGTTATAATATTCCTAGGAATGGTTTTTATCTCACCTGTAAAGTAGTTCCAGGGAGCTTATGAGATGGTACGTCATCCGTCCGACCGTCCACAAGTACTTGCAACTTCTTCTCAGAAACTACACATACGATTTCAATGAAATTTGACCACATCCTTCATCACCCGTGATGGCATAAAAAAAAACAGGATCTGAACGGGTCTACAGAGGGAGTTGTTCGGTGGGGGGGTGGGGGGGAGTGGATTACCTCCCCAAAGAGGTATTTGATTTCTTCTCAAACGATACACACAATTCTTTGAAACTTCACTACAACCTTCATCACCCATGATGTATCAAAGTTTGTTCATGACATTAGAAAAATCTGCTCAAAGGGGATTTAAGGGAGGTTGCCCCCCAAAATAAGGCCAAAAAAAAAAAATGTTGCATTGGCGTAACCCGCCCGACCCTAAAAATTCCGCCGACCCTACGTTTTTTTTTTGTTTTTTTGCTATCGAAAAATTTTGCCGACCCTATTTTATTGCTATTTTTGTTGTTTTGCTATCGTTTTCAAGTATCTTGTTGATTGCGATCGCGATCGCAAAAACCCGGAAGTGTTTCGGACAGAACCCGCCGACAAAAAGGGTGGTACTCGAGCCGGGGGAGATTTTGGGAGGGACTTATTAGGAAAAAAAAAAAAAAAAAAAAGATCCCGACCGACCTACCCTATTTTTCAATGACCCGTTACGCCAATGCAACATTTTTTTTTTGGCCTAAGTATTTGCTTTCTTCTCCAAAATTACATATACAATTCCGATGAAACTTCACCACCATATTCGCCACCCATGATGGACTAAAGTTTGTTCACGACATAAAAAAAAAATTGGCGTCTAAGTGGGTCTGTTGGGAGAGGGGGTTTGTCCCCCAAAATATGCATTTGCTTTCTTCTCAGAAACTACACACGCAATTCCGATGAAACTTGACCACAACCTTTATTACCCATGATGTACCAAGGTTTGTTCACGACATTAAAACAAAATTGGGGTCTGATGGGTTCAGGGGGGGGGCGTTGCCCCCCCCAAATATGTATTTGCTTTTTTTTTCTGAAACCACACACACAATTTCGATGAAACTTGACCACAACCATTATCACCCGTGATGTACCAAGGTTTATTCATGGCATGGAAAAAATCCATAGCTATTTTCTTTCTTCTCCATTATATATTTTGTGGGTCATCCATGCCTCCCAGTGGTTGCCTGGTTATCTTATCCAGCCACTACCAGGTGAGTACCCAGAGGTATTGCCCCTATGTTTAATATCTTTGTCATAATTCCTGTAGGTCCAACTATCACTAGTACAACTTTGGTATTCTTCAGTTTCCAGGATCTTCTCACTTCATTCTTGAGGTCTTGGTGTTTAGTCATTTTCTTGATTTCTGCATCGTTTAGTCCATCATCACTGGTATTAACACCCCAATCAGCAATGCCTTCTCATTTTTGTACCGAAGTATGATATCTGGTTGCAATACTTTTTCGATGTTCACGCTCGATGGGATCATTAGGTCGTACGAGAGTGATAGGTACTTCCATGTTTTCATTGATTAATTTTGGTTCATGGTCCCACAAATTTTCTGGAACTGGGATATCAAAGTTTTTGCAGATGTGTAAGCACATTACATTATAAACTCTGTTGTGTCGTTGTGTGTACAGCTGTTCTGACATGAGTTTTGTGTGTGTGTTCGGTCATTAAGCATAACATATCATTCTGTTTAATAACCCCACCTCCACCCATCACCTTTCTCTCTTCTTCTTTTTCATACTCCTCTCTCTCCTCTCCCTCCTCTCTCTCCCCCCTCTCTCTCCTCTCTCTCTCTCTCCCCCTCTCTTTCCTCTCTCTCCTATCTCTCCTATCTCTCCTTTCTCTTCTCTCTTTCTCCTCTCTTTGTCCTCTCTCCTCTCCTCTCTCTTTCTCTCTCTTTCTCTCTCTTTCTCTCTCTGCATGTAAACTCATTCATGGGTTTGGCATTTGCAATTTCACCATTTACTGCATCCGGAAACAATCACTAGTTCAGTAATTTTAAAATACAATTATGAGTTGAGTTTCCACCCGTGAGATGCCGATCTTTCTCCCAAAGGTGGAATGAAGATGAGGAATCCAGTTAAATTGAATTGTCCATGTGTAAACACATTCGGGGGTTTGGCATTCGCCATTTTGGCATTATCTGTGTATAGACTCTTCCGTCAACATCACACCACGTTCACTTGAGACTTTTTGCTATTTTTCTGTAAATAACCTGTAAATAATTCCCACGTTTATATTACGAGTGGGCGTGTTTGTCCGATGGACCAAATTTTCGTTGATCTTCACAGCCTTGTTGCATATATCTGTCTGCTGTACTGTTTGAGCATTAGCTTGTCTTTCACTAAGCCCAGATGTGCTTGGGGCCAACGTGGGGATTATATGTTCGTTATTATTATTGCCATATGATACTACCATCTATATATTAATACTGAAGGACCAATTTTGTGCTCCTCCTATCGGCCGCCTCACACTTTTCTCGGTACTGTGACCTGGACTGAAAGAAACATGGTACCTATGAGAGTGCATCGCACATCGTGGCAATAGTCAACTTTCAACTCCGAAGCATAATAAACACTTTTCGTTTTACATTCGTTTACATGGCGACGTGTGACGTCACCGCTGAGAGGCGTCAGGACGTCATGACATCATCGGTCATTCGCTGACGTCATTACGTCTGTCGTCGACAGACCGTCACCGCTGAGAGGTGTAATTCCACTCCTCAAAAATAGCGACTGCAATGTAAAACCCTCTTCTGCACATGCTGACTACCTCAGAATGTGAATTTGACAAAAAAAAAATGTAACAAGAAACATTGTATCTCTATATATTAATACTGAAGGACCAATTTTGTGCTCCTCCGAGCGGTCACGTCACGTTTTTCTTGGTACTGTGACCTGAACTGAAAGAAACTTCGTACCTGTAAGAGTGCATCGCACATAGTGGCAATTGTCAACTTTCAACTCAAGCAGAATAAACACTTTTCGTTGAGACGGGGGCGAGGAGTGAAGAGACGGGGGTGGGGGGGGTGAAGAGACCAGGGGGTGAAGAGACGGGGCGGGGGTGAAGAGGCAGGGGGAAAGGTCAGCAAATTTTTTGGCGGCGGTAAGCAAATTGAAAGCGGGAGACGGGGGAATGGGGCGGGTGCTGGGGTGAATTAGGCGGGGTTGAGTGTGAGGGGGTGGACAGTGGGGGGTGAATCAAGAGACGGGGGGCGGGGCCGGGGTAATTAAATTTTTGGGTGGGGGTAAGCAAATTGAAGGCAGGTGGGAATGGGGCAGGGGCGGGGGATGAGTAGGCGGGGGCAAGCACACCCTGTCCAGTCCATGTCCCTCGAGTGTGGGTGAGCTGGTGAGGGTGGTTGAATGAACGGAATCCATGTGACGGGGTTTTGGCTAGTTATTATTGTTGTAAATATTATTCGTATTAATATATGCTTTGTCACAATGTTATCATTGTTTTTGTTTTTTATTTTGTAATTGGAATGCCGTGCCGTGGTAAAAGGACGTGTTGAGTTGTTTTATACACATTAACATGGCGTGTGTTTAAAACATGGGAATTCTGATGGTTTTTTTGTAGTTAATTAGACTAATCAACTGAGGAGGTCATTACGATCATTTTGGTGTGTCACATTCCACATCAGAACGCTCTAGTTGAACTCTACAAAAAACATGCCTCGCTCACGCGCGCGCGCACACACACACACACACACACACACACACACACACACACACACACACACACACACACACACACACACACACACACACACACACACACACACACACACACACACACACACACACACACTTTCCTCATCCTTTATAGTTGAGTCTTAAAGGGTCAACATGGTCTTAGGGGTTTTGTGTGTCTTTTGGGTCCTTGGGGTCTTATGGGTCTGCGGAGTCTTTTGACCCCTCAGGAACTTTTGAGTCTTTTGCGTGTTTTGGGTCCTCGGGATAAAATCCTGAAAATAAAACCACGGGAACTTTTGGGGTCTTCTGGGTCCTCGGGAACTTTTGGAGATTCGGGGTCTTTTGGGTCCTCAGAGACTTTTTGGTCTTTTGGGCCCTCAGAGACTTTTGGGTTATCTGGATGTTTGTGGCCTCAGGGACTTTTGGGTCTTTTAGGTCCTTGGGAACTTTTGGGTCTTTCCGGTCGTTGGGGTTTTTTTGGTCCTCGTGGACTTTTGGGTCATCTCGGTATTTTGGGTCCTTGAGGTCTTTTGGGTCTTCGGAGGTTTTTTGGGGTTCTTGGGGACTTTTGCGTCATGTGGGTCTTTGGGGGTCTCTTTTGGGTCCTCGGTGTCTTTTGGGTCCTCAGGGTATTTTGAGTCTTCGGGATATTTTGGGTCTTTTGGGTCCTCTGGGAATTTTAAGTCATCTGGGTCATTTGGATCTTTCTGGACTTTTGTGTTATAGGGGTCTTTTGGGTCTTCTGGATGTTTTGGGTCTTTGGTGTCTTCAGGGTTTTAAGGGTCTTGTAGGTCCTCAGGGTCTTTTGGGTCTTTGGGATGTTTTGGGTCGTTTGCGTCCTTTGGGTCCTCGGGGTCTTTTGGGTCATCAGGGTCTTTTGGGTCCTCTGGGTCTTTTGGGTCCTCTGTAACTTTGAGGTCATTTGAGTCATTAGGGATTTTTGGGTCCTCTGGGTCTTTTGGGTCCTCTGTGACTTTTATGTCATTTGGGTATTTTGGGTCCTGGTGGTCTTAAGGGTCTTGGGGGTCTTCAAAGGTTGAGGGGACTCAGCAGTCTCAACTCTAAAAGTTCAAAATGTACATTCCAATAGTGCCTAATTAATGAATACACGTACATAATTGATATACACAAAAAGTACTGGGTGGAGCATTTATATCTGACACATTTGCAATCTCTCTCGGAAGCAGTCTTGGTATAACTACAGTAATTATTACCTTCGCATTCTGCGAAAGGTTATGTTTTGGTCGGCGTGTATTTATTTATTTATTTATTTATTTGTAATCTTGTGATTCGTAAAACTCAAAAAGTATTAAACCCAATTGCATGAAATTTGGTGGGATGATTGGTTATTAGCCAGGAAGCATTCGATTAGATTTTGGGATCGTTCGGGTCAAAGGTCAAGGTCAAGGTCACGAAAAGGTCAAAATCGTCTTTTTACGATAACACGGTCAATTTTTATTCAATTTGCATGCAACTAACGCTAAAATGTTCAGAATTCAACGCCTCATCTTGTGATATGCAATATGACACAATGACCCCCATACTCTTGTTACCGGTTAGGGGTCAAAGGTCAGGGGGGTCACGACCTTGAAAACGAGATTACCTTCTCTTGTTGAAACGTTGTATTCACCGAGCTTGCGAGTGAAGACTCGCCAAAACGACGTGAGTTGATTGTTGTTTAGTCCGTAGCCCCCGAAAGTCGGAGGGAGGGGTCATGGTCATGTGGTTTGTGTCATAAGACCATTCAATATGAAACCAGTTCCCCACACTCATACCAAGAACAAAAAAAGTAGTGGCGGCGAAGGTATGCTCTCTATGAGTGCCCGTTCTAGTTGTTTTTTTTTAGATCCTCGTGGAGGATCTCTAAGTCTTACTCATGTTGTTGTTCTTGTGGACTTTTTTGTTTCACAGCCTACAGTTTTCATCGAAACTTCCTAAAACATGGAATATATATGTAAAAATACCCTGCGCAGACAGTAACCATCTCCGATTTTGAAAATTCCTCCCAGGAAAAAAGTTATGACATCAAAATATCTCCGCTAATGGAAATCGCCAAAAAATTATCTCCGAAACCAGGCAAGCTTTTTGAATTTTGTTTTCGGGAATCGAACAGGGCATGAGCAGAGATGAATCACCGCACATATGATGCATCACTATGACGTCATCAATTTTTATGACGTCATTCCTATTTTTTGACATTTTTTGTTTCACAACCCAGAGTTTTGATCGGATCTTCGTGAAACTTCGTATATGCAGAAAGCCCACGCGCAGGCAGGAACCATCTCCGATTTTGGAAATTCTTCCTCGAAAAAAAGTTGACGTCATAATATCGCCGCTAATGGAAATCGCCGAAACCATTATCTCCGA
>NC_140970.1:3943158-3975658 GCF_056783735.1 Eptatretus burgeri | reverse complement strand
TATCTTCTTACTGTTGGATTCCAGTAGTGGAGGGGTCAGTCTTTTATTTCTCCTAATTTGCAAGATAAACTGGACACACTTAATGTGGACGATGTATGTAACACAATGGTTACCCATTACTGTGGAAAGGCTCATATATGGATGACTGTAAATGCAAATCAAACCAGAAAGCATCTGAAAATGCAAAGCCCGTCCACGTCCGCTTTGTACTCGAACTAAACTTGACAAAAAAAAACGACAGTTAAAAAAAATTGTACATTTTATTAATTTGTGTTCTGCACAATCTCATAAAGGTTTGTTGTAGATTTGATGACGAAAGCTCAATTGGTAAAAATGTTCCGGCCTGGATATAATACGCACTGAATCGCAATGGTAAACAAGGATTTTGATTAAAACATTTATGGCTGGTCTACCGCTTCACCGATGACATCATCCTAACGATCCTATATTCCCCATTGGGTGTAGAATGAGATGTGCAAAGTTTCAGATTTTTCCAATCAGCAGTTTCAGGGATATAATGTATTTATTTATTTATTTATTTATTTATTTATTTATGTTTAATCTAAGATGGTTGCCATACCATGTGACCGACAATGTCACAATTGTAATCAAAATATTCTCCATTGAGGGGTGGGTTTCTACCCTGAAAGTTTTGTCAATTGGACAAGTGATTGTTTGGCGGGGGGGGGAATGTTAAAAAGTATATAAAACAAAAAGTGTTGAATAATAATTACAACAATGATAAGAACGAAAATTATTTCAATGAAATTATTAATTTGTCTTCTCCATATTCTCATAATATTGCTTTTTTGAAAATTTGATAAAAGGTCAAACGGTAAAAAAAGTTACAACCCACACAGAAGTGATTGCAAAACCCCATCTTCCGCTGCGTGGGGGATGAGCCAAGTAGAACGGCACGCAGACGAGCGCATACCTCTGCCAGGCTGAAGTGTACGTTTTGTATCCCACTCAGGGGCAAATCCAGAAATTGGGTAGGGGGCGGTTTCCAAATAACAGAAAATCTAAGTCATATGAACGTTATGAAAACTTTATTGCAGCTTTCAAATGAATTCACATTCACATATTCTTTGATATGCATGTATTGTGCAAAAAGATATAAAAGTTAATTAATTTAATATTTAAATGCATAACGAAAAATAAAATACCTTGAATTCAATAAACTTCAAGTTTCAATCTTAAATATCATGACTCGTGAGACCGACCTGAGTGATGGTAGTACCTATATGACATACTAGAAGGAGTTCTGGGTGACCAGGGAACCCCTGGGTTTGCCACTGTAATGGTAAATATATTTTTGTGGGGAGGGGGGGGTTCCGGGCAACCAGGAAACCCCCTTGGATTTGCCACTGCCACTGATAGGCCGGATCTGCATCCGGACCTGAACTGAAATCTAATAGGCTTGTTATTGTCACCGAATTTGTTCATCCACAACTTTTTGAGATGTCGTGCTATACCTGTTTCTCATTTTGGCCCAATCTCTAAATGGTGAAGAATCACAAGTTTTTATAATTCTTGGATCCAGATTCGGATCGTCGTCAACATCTAATCGGTTCATCTATGTCACATACCCAACCTGTCCACCAAGTTTCATCCAAATCCATCCAAAACTTTTTGAGAGATCCTTCTCACTGAAAAACAGACATACAGAGACAGTGGTGATAACATAACCTCTGCCCACCTCCAGTGGCAGAGAGAAAGAGAAGCGCTGAATCCTGTTGTCCCCTTGGTGTGTGAACGAGTGAACCAATACTGAGCGAAGAAACTAGAGATGGTCTCAATTTGCCACAATTTTCTGCTCTTTAATGCATTAAAGCATTGTAGGTTGGTATGGTTGCCAATGCTCTCAACATTTGAGCGTGGTAATGGACAGCGGTGTCGAACCAGACCTCCTGCACACTGCGTGGAATTCTTAAATATGGTAAAATCATTCATTATCAGCATTACGTCATCAATGAGGACTTGGCTTTTTCTGTTGGTCATATGGTTTGAATCTGACTACTTGAATTTTTTTTTTTAAGTGATTCTTCACCATTGAGAAGAAGGGCCAAAAACGATATATAGCACGATATTTCAAAAATGTATTGGGCCAGATATGTTCTCGTGGATCAGGCATTGCGGTGCAGAGGTATGTGCTCTACCGAGTGCCCTTCTAGTTTATTTTGAGACCTCTGTGGAATTGGTGGAGAACTCTGTTGTGTGTATTTAATGTACTCGCCTCAACACCATGGTATGCCTGTGTTGTAATGCTATACAATTACTCTCGCATTTAAGGAGTAATAAGTTTGCTGTTGTAGTTGCACTTTGGAATAGCTGGTGGATGACTCCATGTGGTCTTGTTATTTGTACCCACAAATAAGTGTATTCCGGTTGTTTGTGATCAATGACTCATCATAATTTTGTGGCTTTAAAGGGAAACCCAAATGCTCAGACCACCTCGACGTTAAACTATCCCTTGATACCGTACAAAATAGATATGATGTGTTTTTTGCAATTTACAAAGTAGGTAATTTTGCGATTTTAAAGGTCAAAATCATCATCTTCATGATTAGCCATGATGTCATCTGTATGCAGACCGCAATATTTGTACTGTCGACGGGTTATATCGTGGTACAATTAAACTCAAATGACAAATAATTTACGATTTCCCCACAAATATGCCGAGTCGATGCCTCCGTTATTGTTGTGTAGTAGTAGTCGTATTCCAAACTGAGATGGTTTCATATTGCATCGATGGCGAAAAGAGTCGAGTGTTGCCATAAATTGGACGAGGTTTGTCCGGAATACCAGAATGTGGATCGGGCCTATAAATTGTTTGCTTTTCTGCTCAGAACATTTTTCAGAGCGCTTTTATGAAAAGACAGAAATGGATAGACCTTGTTATCTGACACAGTCGAGAGAGGATCAGATCAGATCAGATCAGGTCAGGTATGGGAGCATACGCCGGAGCAGCACATCTCGGCGTTCACTTTTTGTCAGTACTCCAATGGCCTCCATCTGGCCATCTCCCAGACAGGTGCCTGGCCCATCCCCATCTCTTTGAGATGTTGATCAATCTGCTGCAACCACGATGCACGTGGCCCGCCCATTGGCCTCCTACTCCACTCACGAGGCTCCCTCGCTAAGATAATCTGGTGAGCAGGACCTGCGTTGGGGAAAACAAGCCACATATCCATTCAGCCACAGCTGATGCTCACGGACGATGAAGGTAATACATCTCATTTGAATCTCTCAGCAACCGCTCGTTGGACACAAAGTCCGACCAGCGATAATGAAGGATTCTCCGAAGAGACCTGGTACCAGAGGAATTGTCTACATCTCAGATCCTTGGTCAGAGTCCGAGTCTCACATCCGTAGAGCAAGACTAGAAACGCCAAGGACCTGAAGACTTGGACTTTCATTGCCCTGCACAGGTACCTACAGCGCCACACCCCATGACATCTCTTGACCTCTGGCTCACAGCCAGCAGAGAATGCCATCTCCACAATTAAGTGGAAGAAACAACCATTGCTCAAAACTGTAAGACAATCTCTACTGAGCTACCAACACATGTACAGAGACGATTTGAGTGGTGAATCAAACATTTGTGATGGCCTGCCAGAGACCGATCTCACTTCACCACCACCCACCTCGATGGTGGGACACGGCATGGCACGACACGACCACAGACACTACGGTGGGGCACAACTCCGTACGGACATGAGGGTGGAACATAGCATGACCACAGACACAAATGGCGTCCCGGAAAAGTATGAAATAGGACGGTCCCTTAACATACAGGACGCCTGGTCAGCCTGTGACGGTGGGACAAAGCAATCATCCCCCATTTTGTCGGTCCATTGTCGCAATCTTCGTCTGAATTGCTCGCATGAGGCTCAAAACGAGACTACTCAATAATTCCCCCAAAAGTGTTTCCATCATTAATTTTGTCTCCAATAGTTCCTTCAAAATTCCACTGATCAGTTTCGACGTACAGAGGACCTTCAAAGTTGCTCATGGTGGTGGCATCGACATCAGAATCTGAGCTCAAAATTCACTGTTTTTTCCATGTGAAGTTCAAGGTGTAACATCACTGGCAAAAATAGAAAATCGACATTAGGACTTTTTGGCCAAAAAATTCAGGCGTCCCCCCCTCCCTCCCTAAGTTATACCGTGATGATTGTCAATAGTTTTCAGAAAAAAATAATTTCTGTTTGTGTTCCCTGTTAAAATCCATCACCCTCCTCAGAGTGATCACCACTTTCACTGTGCAATTATCTTTCCTTCTTTCTGAAGCTATAATAAAAAATAATACGAGTTCCTTTACAAGGAATTTCGATGCACGAGGAGGCCATTCGGCCCACCAAAGCCTGCGCTATTATTACCAGCCAATGGTTTTGTCTTGGTTTGTTTTGTATGGTAAGCAGAAGTCTATAATGGTCTGTGTGGAGCATGACTTCTTTAAAAGTGGTGTTTTTAACTTCGCCTAAAACGATGTGGATGCTTTGTCTTATTTTGAGAACCTGTATACTGTCCCATGCTTTTCATTGTTTTCTCATGTTCAGCACAATTGTACAAAATTACTCGCTAGCTATCATGTGCAGCCTGCGGCTGCTAGTTGCGTCATTTTATTGGGTGTGGCTGTTGCTGATGTACATTACCAGTAAACTGGTACTCATTTTGCTGTCCTTGGAAGGATGACAGTGAGTTAACCCCACCTGGTGTTGATTCAACGGCTGACGGGGGCTCAAACGCAAGACGCCTAAGATCTTAAGCGAGCTACCTTAACTGTTCAGCCAACACGAGACTTTACAAAATTACTGCGTCTGCCTTTGTTCATAATTATCAGTGGCAAAGGTTATGTTTCACCCTGTTTGTTTGTTTGTTTGTCTGAGTACAATATCCCAAAAAGTTATGGACGAATTCAGACGAAACTTGGTGGATAGAGGTTGAGTGTGTGACAAGGATTGATTTATTAGATTTCGATGAAGATGTGTATCCGAGAATTTTAAAGTGAATCTTCACCATTGAGAGATGGGGCCAAAAACTGTGTGTGTGTGTGTGTGTGTGTGTGTGTGTGTGTGTGTGTGTGTGTGTGTGTGTGTGTGTGTGTGTGTGTGTGTGTGTGTGTGTGTGTGTGTGTGTGTGTGTGTGTAACTACTGACTGATATTAAAGATCAGTACCTTCCAGGTGACGTAGAAAGCTGAAATTTTGCGTGCCGATGGACATCAAAGCAAGTACACCGGGAAAAAAAAATCACAAAACTGTTGGAAAATATTCATAAATGAAAAATCAAATGCAGGGGAGTGACCCGAGACAAGGGGAAACACTGTTCGTATGTTTACACAATGTGTAAGCACATCCCGCTCGTAATCTATAAAAGTCTTTCTAACCACTGACTGATATTAATGATCAGTGCATTCCGGGTGACGTAGAAAGCTGAGATTTTGCGTGCCGATGGACATCGAAGCCGCTACACCGGAAAAAAAAATCACAGAACCGTCGGAAAGCATCTGTAAATGAAAATATAAATAAATGAAAAATCAAATGCAGGTGAGTGACCCAAGACAATGGGGAAACGTGGTTTGTATGTTTACACAATGTGTAAGCACACCCTTTTTTATATATATACACTAGCAAATACAACCTGTCGCTTCACTGACGGGGTCAATTGGGGGGTGGGGGAGAGAAAAAGAGAGAGAGGAGGCTGGTGTTGGGTGAGCGGAGGAGGGGAGGCAGAGGGTGAAGAAGGTGTAGGTGAGGAGAGCGACAACTCACCAAATAGTCTAGAAGCCAAAATCTGTAGCTAGCTTAGAAAATAGGTTCGCTGCTGATTTCATGTTAGAATGGTGCAACTGGTGTTTTTTTTTGAAACTGGTGTTTAAAATGTTGCTATGCACTGCGGGAGGGAGGTATGTGTGTCAGCGAAAGAGCGACAGAGGTGTAGGAGGAGAGTGCTGCATTTTATTAGGAGGGGACAGAGAGAGAAAGGTTGGGGGGAGGAGGAGAATAAAAAACATAAGACAGGTGAGGGGTGGAGGTGGGGTTAGCAAAGAGAATATGTGAGATGCTTAATGACCAAAAACGAAAAAAAAACAACAAAAAAACATGTCAGAACAGCTGTACACATGACAATACAACACAGTTTGTAAAGTAATTTGCTGGTACATCTGCAAAAACTTTGATATTCCAGTTCCAGAAAATTTGTTGGAAAATGAATCAAAAGCAATCACTGAAAACATTGAAGTACCGCTCACGTTCGACCTAATGATCCCATCGGCCGTGAACATCGAAAACAAAGCATTGCGACCAGATATCGTACTTGGGTGCAAAAAAAAAGAAGGCATTGCTGAAATCTTGATGTGTTAATACCAGTGATTTTGGACTAATGATGCAGGAATCAAGAAAATGACGAAATAACAAGACCTCAAGAATGAATTGAAAAGATCCTGGAAGCTGAAGAGTGTCAGTTGTACCAGTGATATATATATATATATATATATATATATATATATATATATATATATATATATATATATATATATATATATATATATATATATATATATATATATATAGTGTGTTCAAAAAGTATCCAACCTTAATTTTTTCGTGCGTGAACAAATGAAGCTAGGGAGACGTGGTTTGGTGCACGTATGTAGGCGATCCTAATTCGTATGCGTGAATATTTTCCCGCCTGCAGAAGCTGTCAGTCGCCGACAGACCGCCGATGAGTGAGGAAGTGTAAGTGAGCGCTGTCGGATTTTCGTTTTTGACAAAATGATGGAAAAACTTGAACAACGATACTGCATCAAATTTTGTGTAAAGCTTGGCGATTCCCAAGTGGAAACGATCCGCAAGATTCAACAGGCCTTCGGGAACAAAGCAATGGGCACCACACAGATAAAAGAGTGGTACAACCGCTTCAAAGATGGTCGCACATCAGTGGAAAGTGAAGCACGTTCTGGTAGGCCCTCAACATCTCGAAATGAGATCGTCATTGACCAAGTGAGGACCCCGCTGATGCAGGATCGTCGAATCACGATCAGAGAACTTGCAGACGAGGCGGGCGTCAGCATTGGATCCATTCATTCCATTGTAACTGAGGATTTGGGCTTAAGGAGAATCTCAGCGAAGTTCATGCCAAAGCTGCTAACGATCGAGCAGAAGCAACTCTGTTTGGAGATCGCACAGGACATGCTGGAGACTGTGAACAGCGATCCCAACTTCTTCAACACAGTGATCACTGGCGATGAGACCACAGTGATCCGTCATTTTGTCAAAAACGAAAATCCGACGGCGCTCACTTGCACTTCCTCACTCATCGGCGGTCTGTCGGCGACTGACAGCTTCTGCAGGCGGGAAAATATTCACGCATACGAATTGGGATCGCCTACATACGTGCACCAAACCACGCCTCCCTAGCTTCATTTGTTTACGCACTAAAAATTAAGGTTGGATAATTTTTGAACACACCTCGTGTGTGTGTGTGTGTATATATGTATATGTATATGTATATATATGTATATATATATATATATATATATATATATATATATATATATATATATATATATATATATATATATTCTGGACTCACTGAAAAAAATCTGTCAGTTGTACTCACAGAGATATTAAAAACCATCCCTGGGAATATTATTACAAACGAACTGCAGTTGTAAGTTTCCTGGGCTGAGCGACGATCCTGAAGATAGCCCTCGGCACAAAACTTTGAGAACAGAAAACTTCACAGCTTGGTCCATGAATCGAAATGAAGGGCGATACTTTGAGCCTTCTCTGGGAGGACTCCTTTTCAACATTCTGAAACCCACATAGGTGGATACGAATGAAAGACGCACACATGTACACACACACACACACACACACACACACGTATACACACACACACACACACACACACACACACACACACACACACACACACACACACGACAAACACAAAGATTTACCTTCAAACAGAGTTCTTTGAAAGAGGAATTCAAGTGGGAGATTAGCAAAGTGCGATTGAAAAAGATATCAAGGACCAGAACACAAAATGTCGATCTCTGCTTTCTGCCTTCATTTATTAGATTCGATTAAAAGATTGCACAAAAATTTATAACAAAACGAAGTCCTGTCAAAATAAAATTGCACATTTTCAGCGGATGAGACACCTCCCGAGACACCAACCGCATGGCACTGAAGGGCCGAACACAGGCGGAAACGTACATCTGTCTTATCACTATTCCATTGAGAGTGGTACTTTAACCGAAACTAACAACTAAGCAGCTTGGAGAGTGCTTCCCAAGTGGCTTAAGCACTTCAACGAAATGGTTGAGAAGAAATGGCTCGTTTGACATGCGATTAGCAACACATTAAACGTACACCTCCCGGAGCTGACCTCCGGGTGTTTATAAGCATTGCAATGTACTCAGCGATTGGTAGCTATGATGAACAGGCATTCGATGATATGAGTGAAGAAAGTGGGGTGGGGGGGGGGGGAACAAGCTCGAATGAGCCAATATCCTCGTCCTCTTAATGATGACGTCATAAAAACGAATATGATGTCATTGTGATGTATCAGGTTTGCGATAAATTATCTGTGCTAATGCCCGGCTTGATTCCCGCAAACAAAATTCAAACAGCTTGCCAAGTTTTGGAGATAATGGTATAGGCGATTTCCATTAGCGGTGATATTATGACGTCACCTTTTTTTCGAGGAAGAATTTCCAAAATCGGAGATGGTTACTGTCTGCGCAGGGTATTTTTACATATATATGCCAAGTTTCAGGAAGTTTCGATGAAAACTGTAGGCTGTGAAACAAACTAGTTTCGGAGATAATCGTATCGGCGATTTCCATTAGTGGCGATATTATGATGTTAACTTTTTTTATAGGAAGAATTTTCAAAATCGGAGACGGTTACTGCCTGCGCGTGGGTTTTCTGCATATACATGGCAAGTTTCACGAAGATCCGATGAAAACTCTGGGTTGTGAAACAAAAAATGTCAAAAAATAGGAATGAGGTCATAAAAATTGATATGATGTCACAGTGATGTATCATATGTGCGGTAATTCATCTCTGCTAATGCCCTGTTCGATTTCCACAAACAGAATTCAAAAAGCTTGCCGAGTTTGAGATAATTTTTTAGGCGATTTCCATTAGCGGAAATATTTTGACGTAATAACTTTTTTTTCTGGGAGGAATTTTCAAAATCGGAGATGGTTACTGTCTGCGCAGGGTATTTTTACATGTATATATGTATATATATGTATATATGTATATATATATATATGTATATATATATATATATGTATATATGTATATATATATACCGTGGTGCCCCCAGAATCTGAATGCCCCATTGTTTGAACAAATTGGAATCCGAACAATTTTTTTCGGGAATTTTGTCCTAAAAGCCGAACACATTTTCGAAAACCGAACACAACGTGGCGTTCATGTTTGTTCACGTGCGTCTCCCCCCGCCTGTTCGACCCTCATCTTTGCGCTTTGTTCATTCAGTTCGTCGGTGGAAGTACTCGTGAAAGCATCTCTCGTGTGTCGATCGCTACTTTACCTCATGTTTTCACCTTGATTTGTGCATTTTTTTTTTCAATTATCACCCTTGTGCATTCACCATGGCACCCAAGAAGAGCAGTCAAGCAAATAGGAATAAGAGGAAGTCCGTGAGAACGATATTTGAGTTGAAGAAAGAACTTATCGCTAAGCATGAGAGCGGTACGTGTGTGTCTGATCTCGCTGCCATGTTTGAGCTGCCGAAATCGACCGTGTGTAGGATTCTGAAAAATAAAGAAGCAATAAAAGCGCGAAAACCCGTCGTGAAGCGAACTCATTCAATGAACCCTCTGACGAATCGGCTTTAGCAAGCTCAACGTGTTTTTTTCGCGAGCATGGTAGTGACGTCATGCTGCGTCACCCAATCGCTTCACCTCTTGATTCTCTCCCGTGGAACCGTGCGGTAGAAACGGCACGTTTGTGTCTACACAGAGTGTACTGGGATATAAAACACCATTTGGTGCTTCATGGTTAATTACATACCTCCACCAGGCTGAACAGTTTACGTTTTGGATCCCAATGGCCACTGATAGGCAGGAGCTGCATCCAGACCTGATGGAAGAAGCGACAACGCTCCTGCTCATCCCCCAGGCTTGGAAAAAGATTCATGACCCAGAAAAGGTCATTTACTCATCTTATTTTACCTTAAACATGAGTAATTTCAGTTGAAAGTGTCTTGAAAGTGGGTTTTCTTGGGGTCCAGGAACGGATTAATTCACTTTCCATTATTTCTTATTGGGGAAAATAGTTTTGGAATCCGAACAGCCTCTTGGAACGAATTAAATTCGGATTCTGGGGGCACCACTGTGTATATGTATATGTATATGTGTATATATATATATATATATATATATATATATATGTATATATATATGTATATATATATATATATATATATATATATATATATATATATGTATGTATGTATGTATGTATGTATATATGTATGTATATATATATATATATATATATATATATATATATATATATATATATATATATATGTTCCAAGTTTCAGGAAGTTTTGATGAAAACTGTACACGTATGAAGAGTTTGAAAGCTATGAAACAAAAAATAGGAATGACGTCATAAAAATTGATATGACATCACAGTGATGTATCATATGTGCGGTGATTCATCTCTGCTAATGCTCTGTTCGATTCCCACAAACAAAATTCAAAAAGCTTGCCTAGTTTCGGAGATTGTTTTTTCGGCGATTTCCATTAGCGAGATATTTTGACGTCGTAACTTTTTTTTCTAGGAGGAATTTTCAAAATCGGAGATGGTTACTGTCTGCGCAGGGTATTTTTACATATATATTCCAAGTTTCAGGAAGCTTCGGTGAAAACTGTAGGCTGTGAAACAAAAAAGTCCACAAGAACAACAACGTGAGTAAGACTTAGAGATCCTCCACGAGGATCTAAAATAACATTATCGTTAAGAAATCGTTGCGGCCTGTTCCAAGTCGAGGCATGGTTGAGCAGGCCAAAAAAATGGCAGCTTCCGACCGCAGTGAAGTTACCCAGAGAGCAAAGTCGCCGAGGATCGCCTGATGAAGGATATAATTAAATAAGGCCGTTAATTATCTTCAAAAGGGGTATTTTAATTAACCCAAACACCCAATTTTCACCCTTGCACTTCCTTAGAATTTTCTTTGTGTGCATGCAAAATTTCAGACTGCTAGGTTTTATTGTTTTGGAGTTATGGAGGAGACACACCGACACACGCACGCACGCGGACCCCCACACACGCACGCGGACACACACACACACACACACACACACACACACACACACTGCCGTGTGTGTGTGTGTGTGTGTGTGTGTGTGTGTGTGTGTGTGTGTGTGTGTGTGTGTGTGTGTGTGTGTGTGTGTGTGTGTATATACTAGCAGGGATACCCGTGCTCCGCACAGAAATCCCGTGGATGACGGCGTGTCTGAAGGAGTATATGTCACAGTTAATTGTAGAGGCTGCCACCATTATTATTTTTTTATCACCACTATATTATTATATTTTCCCCGCCATGTTTTATATGCAGAAGACTCGAGTTCAAAAATGTTAAGATTTATTGCCGCATCAGATAAAAAAACCATAATGCCTCAACAATGTGAGGCTGGTTTCATGTCATCATTTGCGACTTAATTAATTCTCATTCTCCAGCAAATTATATATATATATATATATATATATATATATATATATATATATATATATATATATATATGTATATACACATACATACTGTTGCGGTTCTCGGAACCGCATGCATCCAACAGATAGTTGTCCCAAGACAGTTATTCCATTAATATACGTGTAGATAGTTCCCTCCCTTTTGTTTAGTGGGACGACAGGGAGTGCGTTGCGATGGTCTAATAGTTAGGGTTATTAAATCATTTTCCCCTCCATTTCATTCCAACTCTCCTTTTCTTTTCTGAGGCAAAATCTGCGACATGCGCTCGGTGCAGGACTGTCACTTTGAGCTTCCACGACAACCCACGGTAACTTCCCCTCCGATCACTTCTGAGGTAAATCTGCCTGCTGCACCAACGTCTACCCGAAACCCGACATGTGCAGCGAGTCGCGTGCGTTTTCGCTGTAAGGTGGGTGGGCTGCCGCGCCGCCTTGGAGGATCTGCTGCACCAACGTTTACCCGAAACACCGCCCAAGCTGGTGGACCACGTGATGGGTTGGGGCCAATCAAAGCGCCCGATTCGGGTGATGACAAATTCGGCATGATCCCCTCCCCCGAGCTTCGGGCTTTATCAAAGATGGAGAAGCTCCTCCGTCTGGGTGTGTGTGTGTTTTCACGTGGTGTGTTCCTGTTCTCACCTCCTGCTTCTCTTCTCCACCCACGCCTCGCCTCGTCCACCCGCCTACCTGGTCCCGCGCACTCCTCCACCCTCACACTCTGGACTCCGCCCTTCTCCACTCCAGCTCCTCCTTCACGAGCACAGTCTACACACGTGCGGCTGGGGCCAGAGACAATGCAACAACTGTCGGGTACCGTACCATGGAGCACCCCTCCCCCCCACCCCCCAGAAACTTATTGGTGGCACGTCGTACCATCAGGCGCCCAGGTACCGAGAGCATAACCTCAATTCCCCTCCCTTCCTCCCTAGTTGCAAAAGTCCCTTCTCATCGGGGTTTCTTTTTCTGTGTGTGTCAGTGTGCTCGCGCCTGTCTGCTAAGTAAGTCTGTAGAAGATCATTATTGTTATTACTGTTATTAATTTCATGTCAAGTCTGCTCTGTGTTTGCTTTCGTAAGTTGCTTATATTGTTGTCGCACCACACCTCTCTCCTCTCCCTGCATTACATACCCAAATAAATCTTTATTGTGCCACATATTTTTCCTTGCCCATTGTAAATAAATTATCATTATTAGGAATGTTCCCTGCTCGTTTTTGTCTCCCATTGGTCCAGCATGGTCCGAATTCTACTCTCGCCGGGACTTTATTCCCAACGATCCGTTCCTTTTCGCCGGTACGTCCTTGGCAGTGTCGCTCGGCTGCATCCGATCTGGTTCGGACAAGGCATACCAAGGGCGTGTTTCCCCGGTAATTAAACCACGTGATTAATTAGGTAACCTGATTAACCCATAGACGGGAGGACCCTCGGTCACGCCGTTGAGTTATTGGCGTCCACGGTCGGTTAAGCAACCCGCCGCGTCACGGAATTATCCGTGTGCGACGGCCTACAATTCCGGGGAGTCTGGTGGGAATCGACATAGCTTCCCCCACTTAGTGGTCTTCTCACCCGACCCTCGGCCCGCAACAGTTTGGTGTCAGGAGTGGGATTGACCCTCATAAAAATTACGGGATTTGAACCCGCAATAATTTGGTATCTGGAACGGGATTCGAGCCAGGGGCGTGCTTAGCAACCCCCCCCCTCCCCGAAATTAAGAGCAGGATTCAAATTTATTTAATTATCGGTATGGACCATGGCGGACAAAGACGAGCTGGTTCAGGTGGGTTCTGAAACGATGTTTGAGGAATCCATGGCTCAGGACAACACCTTTCAGGGAGATCATTCCCTGCAGCCATACCAGAGGAACATTGGGGGCAACAGTGACAATGCTTAGGGACTCCCAGCATTAAATTTCGCTCACAGACGACCTAGCGATCCCTATCGGATCCACACCCGATCATAGCAGGTCGGCTTCGCCAAAGCCATTGGACACGGACCAGTTTATGGAGATAATGAGACAAATGATGAAGCGCATGGATTGGAATACGCAAACACTAAAGGGCGAAGTGAAGGCGGGTCAGGAGGAAATGAAAGCGGAGCTGGCAGAGGTAAAGAGCGAAATTAAAAACTTGGACCGGAATTTTACAAATTAGATCAGTACTGTACATGAAGAAATGACCGAGTTGAAAGAGAGTGTGGAAGGTATTTGGACCGCAATGAAAGCAGGTAAGGAAGAGGTGACGGATAAAATAACGGCGGTTGGACGAGAAGTGGATAAACTCGGACAGGGGATGAAGGAAATAAAGAAAGGACAAGGGCAATTAAAAGTGGAGATTTTGAAAAACACAGCCGCAATACAAAATTTAAAACAAGGCCAGCAGGAAACGAAGGGGGAATTGGGGGCCGTAAAGGAAGAGTGTAAAATGAGACGAAGAAATGATGAAAATGGTTAAGGAGATGGGACGGAAGGTTGAGACGAAGAGCCAGGAAATGTGGAAGCAATTAAAGAAACACGAGGACGAGACAAAGGAATGTTTTAGCATAGCAAAGGGGGAATTAACAGAGACACAAAGGGAGATAGAACAGGTAAAGGATGAATTACATAAAGTATATGAGGAGCAAACACAGGAAGAGGGGAAGGTAAGGGACATTAAGGTGGAGCTTGTGGAATGTCTTGAGACCCGATGTAAGGGGCAGGATGGCCTCCTTCATTAACAGAGGGAGAGAATACGCTCCCTTGAAGCAAATTGTGACCAGGTGAGTCCAGTGAAGGTAAGGCTTTCCGAGGTGAAGCAGGAGCATGATGCGAAAGGGTACATGCCAAGTTTGGGGGGGGGCAGAGGCTCCGGTGTCTCTTGGGCTAACACAAGCCCCCAGTGTGATTGTGCCGGAGTATGTGCAGAGTGAGAGTAATATGGCATGATCAAGTGCACAAGACAGTGTGGGGCGTGCATCGACCCAGACGGGGTTGACGAATTGTCCGGGTGAGTGGCTTGGGTTCTGCGGGGGTAGAGCACTGCCGGAATCCGGAGGGTCCGCCCCTGCATTTGTCCCTCAAGGACTGGTGAATGGGGCTAGGAACCCGGGAAGCTGGTTGGTGCCGCTAGCTCCGTACGATGGGAAGACCGACCTGAGGGCGTATTGGGCCAATTTGACCACGTGGCCAGGGGTAATGGCTGGAGCGTGGACGAGAGTGGGATCCATCTCGTGGCGGCACTGCGTGGCGCGGCGGCTGAGGTCCTGACCACAATGCCCCCGGAAGCAATGACGTTGGCAGGCCTCCGTTCGGCCCTAAGTAATCGATTTGGAATAGAGCAGCAGAGCGAGCTTGTTAAAGCTCAGCTCAGTGGGCGAAGACGGCAACCTCGTGAGAAAATGGGGGATTTGGCTTATGACATTCGCCACACAGTGGGCATCGTGCATGCGAACATGGCAGCACCCTACCAGGAAGACCTTGCCCTGGACTTTTATCCAGGCTCTTGCGGGCACCGACACCGGGGCCCTGCTGATGACGTTCTGGCCGGAAAACCTCCAGAAGGTGGCTGACACTGCCGCCCGATGGGAGGCAGCGAAGCTGCCGGCCAGAGGGTCCGAGCACCATGTGATAACTGTCCGGCAGGTGGGCCCCGTGGACAGTTGTGAGCCTAGAGCCAGGACTGGTCTTGGCACCCAAGCAGAGCTGGAGGGAATGGTCCAAGACATGGTCGACTGCCGGTTGGCAGGGTCTGGACCATTGCAGGTGGCTCGCAGGCCGACACATGGTGGGCTATTGGTAAATACCCCAATTCAGAATGAAGGGGGGTACACTTTGGAACATCGGAGGCATGCACCTTACCCGGTTAAGTGCTATAACTGTGGTCGAATGGGCCACCTGTCGCGGGAGTGTAGGGCCCCGCGCAGGGAGAGACCCCGACCCACCAGACCACCAACTCCGCCCCGAGCGGACCGGACTAGCCGGCCCCCGACACCCCCCCTCCCCCCGCCAATCCCAGGGAAACTAATGAGTGCCGAGCATATAGGGCCGTGTTTGGCAGAACCAGATGGGAGAGAGCCCTCACCGCTGCGACAAGTCATTTATTGTGGCCAAATTGGCACTGGCAGTTTGACGATTAGGTGCAAAATTGCTGGCGTGGGGGTAGATGCCGTTGTGGACACAGGAGCAAGTGCCAAAATCATCAGCCCTGTGGTCCTTAATTTGAGTGTAGACGGTTGGGATGATATCCACCGTCTGCAAAATCATAGTTTGCAGCTGGATACCGGGGCAACGGCCCCCATCATAGGGCGTGGTTTCGTGACCCTTAAATTGGCCAAGTTAAAAGAAAAATAGAGGTTTGGGTGGCAGAGGTGTGTGACCCATGTCTAAAAGGTTTAGATGTGCTGACCGCCGGTGGTTGCAAAATCGACTTGGGCCGAGGAGTCATGCAGATGGGTATTGAAGAGTTGCCGTTGGGAGACATGAGCACTGATGAGAAGGTGGAGCTGGAGGCTCCTAACTCCGTGATTATCCCCCGGGTGCCGAGGAAATAGTTCCGGCATGGTGGTGGGCTCACCCAACCTGGCAGGGTTCCTGTGGCCTGGTCGAACTACTGGTGGGGCACTCGACCCCGGATTTACTCGTGGGCCGCACCCTAGTAAACACCGACGGGCCTGTCGTGCCCGTCAGGGTAATTAATGTGAGCACGGAACCACCCACTATTGGACGGGGCACGAAGGTGGCAGACTGCACCCCAGTGGTACAAGTTGCAGAGCTGAGGGAGGATAACATCGAGTCGGACCGCCCCAAAGGGGGTCTTTAGAACATAGTAGGAATTGGCCCGATCCCATTTGCGAGATGGTAAATCAAAGTAGTGTGGATTTAGAGGAGGCGCAGCGGGAGTCCTTACACAAGCTGGTTGACCAACATATCGAAATCTTCTTCTTGTCGCCCGAGGATATTGGATGTATGGGCCTGGTGAAACATTACATTCACACCGGTGGGGCCCAGCCTGTCCGTCAACCTGCTCGACGTCTCCCTTGGAGCAAGAGAGAGGAGGCTGATGAACAGGTAGAAAAGATGCTCAATGCAGGTGTCATTGAACCCTCGGGAAGTCCTTGGATGTCACCGGTTGTGTTGGTTAAAAAGGATGGGACCACGCGTTTCTGTGTGGACTATCGTCAGCTTAACAACGTGACACTCAGACTCATCCCCTGCCTAGAATTGACGATACCCTCGACGCCGTTTCAGGCTCTAAATGGTTCTCAACTTTAGACCTCAAGAGTGTGGGTACTATAGGTGGAGATGGATGAGATGCGGAAGGAGAAAACAGCATTCTCTACAGGAAAGGGACTGTATCAGTTCACTGTAATGCCATTCGGTTTGTGTAACGCCCCCGCCACCTTTGAACGATTGATGGAGCGTGTGCTGGGCGGCATGCCATAGCAATCATGCCTGGTGTTCCTGGATGACGTCCTGATACACGCTAAAACATTTCCCCAGGCCATAGCCAATTTGGACCAGGTGTTTGGGCGCCTCAGGCAGGCAGGGTTGAAGTTGAGCCTGAGGAAGTGCACTTTGTTCGCAAAAGAAGTGGCCTATCACGGACACGTGATAAGCCGCAATGGGGTGAAAACCGACCCAGGTAAAATTGCAGCGGTAGAGGAGTGGCCCGTACCTCGTAACGTCAAACAGGTACGGGGTTTTTTGGGTCTCTGCTTCTACTACCGGCGCTTTGTGGAAAAATTTACAGACATAGCCAGACCCCTTCACTGGCTTCCAGAGAAGGGTTCGTGATTTAATTGGACAGAGGAATGCTATAAGGCCTTCCTCAAATTAAAGGGGTGTTTGGAACATTGACGTATTGACATCCAAAACGTATTGACATCCACACCCATTTTAGCATACCCCACCGATGACTGAATGTTTACCCTGGACACAGATGCAAGCCAGGAAGGATTGGGTGCAGTCTTGTCTCAGACACAGTGGGTTGTGAAAAGAGTGATTGCATATTATAGTCGGGCCATGAGTCGGCCCGAACGAAATTACTGCGTCACTCGCAAGGAGCTATTGGCCATGCTATCTGCCATGAGCCATTTCCACCCGTACCTGTATGGGACGAAATTTTTGGTTCAAACTGACCATTCCTCCTTGCAATGACTCTTACGGTTCAAGGAACCAGAGGGCCAAATTGCAAGGTAGTTGGAAAAGTTGCAGCAGTATGATTTTAATGTGGCACATAGAGCCGGTAAGGCTCATGAGAATGCCGATGCACTCTCTCGACGCCTTTGTCTGGGAGAAAATTGTAGATTTTGCACGAGGTACGAGGATAGGGACCAATTGGCGGACACCTCCCAGAAGCTCCTAGCCCGTGCAGCCCGGGTGGTAGGCCCAATTTTGCCACTAACCGCGGACGAGGAATTTGGCAATTTGGCGTAGAGCACAGCCCAGCGGGAAGAACCCGTGTTCGGGACCATGTATGAGTGGGTCCGGGTAAATAAGAGACCCAACGGGGACGTGGTCACCTCATTCGGAGCGTGAACGAAGGCATACTCGGCTCCCTTGGCAATGAGAGATAACATCTTGTACCATAAGTGGATGGAGATCCCCTCGGAAAGAACTTCCTGGCTAGTGATAGTCCCCAATCAATTCAAGACCAAAAGTTTGGACCAGGTGCACGGTACCCGCCCCGGCGGCCATTTGGGCAAAACAAAAACAACATCTCTGGTCCGTCGGCGGTTTTATTGGGTCAATATGGGGCACGATATACAGAACTGGTGTCGATCATGCGACGCCTGAACTGCCAAAAAGGGACCGGCACGGCGGATGAGGGCCCCGCTTCAACTGAATCAGCTTGGGGCCCCCCTTGAGCGAGTGGCCATGGACATTTTGGGTCCACTGCCCCCCACTCGCCAAGGTAACCGATACATCCTCGTAATTATGGACTACTTCACTAAATTGCGGAGGCCTATGCCCTTCCCAACCAAGAAGCCAGGGTTGTGGGACAGGCCTTCGTAGAAGGTTTTGTATGTCGGCACGGGATTCCAGAGGAGCTGCACACCGATCAGGGATGAAATTTTGAAAGTGAATTGCTAAAAGAAGTGTGCGGTCTCCTGGCAATTTGAAAAACCTGGACAACGCCCCCAAGGCCACAATCTGACAGGATGGTGGAGAGGTTCAATAGAACCCTGATACAGCAATTGGCACTCTTTACCACCACCCGTCAGGATGACTGGGACGAACATCTCCCGTATTTGCTAATGGTTTACCGAACGAGTCAGCATGGAGCCACCGCTTGCAGCCTGGCACTGTTCATGTATGGATGGGAGCTGCGAGCCCCCGTCGATTTGCTGTGCGGCCTGACGCCTGAGCATCCGGATGGACCCCCCAGGGAAGGGCTACGCATGTCAGTTGGAGGAAGGCATGGAACTGGTCCATGCCTTCACCTGCCTCCAACTCCAACAGGCAGGTGTGAAAATGAAGCGTAGGTACGACCACCGGAGCCAGGCGAGTGAGTACTCTCCGGGGATGAAGATTTGGTTATTCAACCCTCGGAGGAGGAAGGGCAAATGCCCGAAACTCACCTCGCCCTCGCAGGGCCCGGGGGTCGTCCTGGCGCAAATTAGTGATGTGGTCATCAAAATAAAAATGGGGCCACGGGCCCTTCCCTGTATCATTCATGCGGACCGCCTAAGACCCTATATGGGTGACCTTACGCCTTCATGGATTGACCAGACCGAAGGAGCCGGGGCTATAGCAACCGCCCCCGCGGAGGCATAAGGCTCGCTGAACCTTGCCATGAGTAGACGATGCCCGGCCAAGATGTAGCAAACATCCTTGCTGGGGGCAAAGGAGCATTAGTGAGGGGAAGGGTTTAGAGCTAGATAGACCGGCCTCATGGGGGCATGAGTCGTCTTCCATAGGGCCTGGTAACACAAGTTAGGGGAAATTTAGGTTAGAATTTGAAATGGATTTGAGAACAAGGACAGACACGGAACGTGTAATGGGGACGTAGCTTAGCGATAGAATTAAATGGAACGTGCATTTGAATAAGGGATGACTGGGAGCACGAGTTAGTTAGTAGTAGGGGAATGTAGTTAGTAGAGTGTTGGAGTGAATTAAAAAAAACAAAACATGATGAGTGAATATGGGTCAGCGGGCCCGAGTGTGAATGGAGTGAATGTGGAATGCATGGTGCGAACGAATGATTGGGGGGAGGAATGAATCCCACCAAAGGGAACCCAGGGTTTGTGTAGTAATATTTAGTGGGTTAGTTAAATTTACCAAAAGGATGTCGATTGGTTGTTGGTGTTGAACGAAGGCACAAAACCTTTTGTAGGGTGCAGGAGACTATTGACCGGCTGGGAGTGTGGCTGGTGAAATGTGCGTACTGAGTAGAGGCCACCGAAGTAGTCAGCCAGAGTAGGCCATGGGTCCAAGCGATCGAGTTAGAGTAATGGGCACGAGTACCCAGGGGAAAGGGTCCCGGGGTGCCAAAATGCCACGTGGGCATCGACACGGAAAATGCCAGGAAGGGCATTCCCCACGTTCATAGGTTCGGAGACGGCCTCAGAGACCCGAGCGTGCCAAAGATCGTGTTCGGCAGGTGGGTAGACCTGCCAGTGGAGCCACGCTGCCCAGCCATGAAATTGTGCAAGAGCACGGGACAAAATTTGCGGGCCAGGCCCAAATTAAAAACTAACACCAACACAGGTGACTGGAATCGTGGTTGCTAGAACCAATAGTTTCAAGAGACAGGCGTGTTGAACAGCCCCGGAGATAGATTAAAGTTTAATAAATAGCAAGGACAGATAGACAACGTGTACCCCTTTGCACCATCCATCCCTTCGCTGTTCGTAGGCCGCTGGACTCATCTTGCGAAATGCTGAAACCTGTGGGAGCTATTCTGAGGCTGCATTGGGCCTCGGGACAGATTCAGTTGTCTCTTCCTCAATCCTTTCAAAAGGGATCTTCGGATTAGGAATAGAGAGTTTGGACAGGTCAGTCGAGAAAGACAATAAGGGGGTTAGGGACACAAGTAATTATTATAAATTAAAAAAAGCTTTAATTTTTTTTTTTTTTGTTACAAGCTAATAGGGTGGGTATGGAGAAGGACAGGCATAGGCAATAGGTTGGGGGGAGACCATAGGATAGGACCGAGCCTGTCTTCGGACTGGCCAACGCCACCACACTCGTTTCACAACCTCACGAGACCACTCCGAGGCCGGCCAGCTTCATGTGCCGACCTGTTGTACTGCACCTTACCTGGTCCGCATTTGCCATGCCTTTATCTGCCTTTGCCTTGACTCCATTTGCCATACCTGCCTATGGCCATGCCTTTATTGGCCTTGCCATATCACTCAACCTTACCATGTGCCAGGACCATCTTTGTGGAAGTATTTGCAAGGACTGTCATGCAGGCAGCCGCGTTACCGGGGACTACATTTGTGCAGCCCGAACATCTATCTCCTTGTGTATAAAGGCCAGTTCAAATGGACTGAGACGGCGTGTGGCCTGCCTTGTTAGGGTGAGTTGCCTCCAGCAGCCAGGAAAACAAAACAACAAGCAGTCATAGACTGGTACTTACGAAATCGTCAACTTGACCTCTGACCTTGTCTAATAAAAGCTGTCTCTCGAGAAGGTAGCAAAGCAAACCAGAAGTTTCTACAATGATTGTGTACCAAACCATCAAAAATCGAATGTTTGACCTCACTGTAACCTTGACCTTTGACCGATTTTGACCAAAATCTAATCAGCGCAAGCCATCACCCTCCTAAATCACGTCGTGTAATTTGACATTGGTAGCTTCTTCCGTTCTCAAGTTATAACTTTTTTTTTTTGGATGTTTGACCTCACTGTGACCTTGACCTTTGACCGATTTTGACCAAAATCTAATCAGCGCTAGCCATCACCCTCCTGAATCACCTGGTGTAATTTGACATTGGTAGCTTCTTCCGTTCTCGAGTTATCGTGCCTACAAACAAACACACACACAAACTGATGATGGAAGTCATCAATATACTTATATTACAAAATCGAACAACCAACCAACCAAACAAACAACAAACAAAGGACCATTGAGGGCCCTGAAGATGCCTGATCATCGATTGCCTGCTGTTGCACTCATCCCCGAATGTTGCCTTTATTGTGTTCTCTCCTCAAGTCACAGGTCCTGGGCCATGGGTAATGTAAATATTTGAAATTTATATAGTTCTAACCCACCTGTTTGTTTAATTCAAATTTCCAGCAATGTAGATAAGTTGTCCGTATGAGTCTGTTAGTTTAGTTTCGCAACACACTAGATTATTTATTTTTGGGACATGTATTTGAAATGTTGCACTCAGGGATCCGTAGGTAGAATGTACCAGGGGAACCTACGCCTGCATACCACACGAATGTTAACGACTCGGGTCGAGTCCAGCAAAAGGGAGGGGGGTAGTGTTGCGGTCTCGGAACAGCATGCATACAACAGATAGGTGTCCCAAGACAGTTATTCCATTAATATACGTGTAGATAGTTCCCTCCCTTTTGTTTAGCGGGACGACAGGGAGTGCGTTGCGATGGTCTAATAGTTAGGGTTATTAAATCATTTTCCGCTCCATTTCATTCCCACTCTCCTTTTCTTTTCTGAGGCAAAATCCGTGACGTGTGCTAGGTGTTGGACTATCGCTTTGAGCTTCCACGACAACCCACAGTACCCTCCCCTCTGATCACTCCTGAGGTAAATCTGCCTGCTGCACAAACGTCTACCCGAAACCTGACATGTGCGGTGAGTCATGTGCGTTTTCGCTGTAAGGTGGGTGGGTTGCCACGTCGCCGTGGAGGATCTGCTGCACCAACGTCTACCCGAAAACCGGCCCAAGCTGGTGGACCACGTGAGGGGTCGGGGCCAATCAAAGCACCTGATTCGGTCGATGACAACGAATTCGGCATGATCCCCTCCCCTGAGCTTCGGGCTCTATAAAAGACGGAGAAGCTCCTCCGTCTGGGTGTGTATGTGTGTGTTTTCATGCGGTGTGTTGCTGTTCTCACCTCCTGCTTCTCGTCTCCACCCACGCCTCGCCTCGTCCACCCGCCTACCTGGTCCCGCCCACTCCTCCACCCTCGCACTCTGGACTCCGCCCTTCTCCACTCAAGCTCCTCCTTCACGAGCACAGTCTACACACGTGCGGCTGGGGCCAGAGACAATGCACCTACTCTCGGGTACTGCACCACGGAGCACCCCCCCAAAACGTATTGGTGGCGTGTCGTGCCATCGGGTGCCCAGGTACCAAGAGCATAACCTCAACTCCCCTCTCTCCCTGGTTGCAAAAGTCCCTTCTCATCAGGGTTTCTTTTTCTGTGTGTGTCTGAGTGTGCTGGCGCCTGTCTGCTAAGTAAGTCTGTTGAAGATCATTATTGTTGTTACTGTTATTAATTTCACGTCAAATCTGCTCTGTGTCTGCTTTGTCACACCAAACCTCTCTCCTCTATCCCAGCATTGCATACCCCAATAAATCCTTTCTGTGCCACATATTTTTCCTCGCCCATTGTAAATAAATTTTCATTATAGTCAATCCCCGCTTTATCGCGGTTCACCTATCGCGCCCCCGGTTCATCGCGGGTTTTCCCTTGGAACGTAACTAATTTTTTTCTGCGGATTCCCCCTGTACATCGCGGTAATAAAATATAAAATATAAATTATTTAAGCAATAAATTATAACGCGTGGTGCTCGACCAGTCACACAACGCACGAGACAAAGTTTCGCTTGTGAACTTCGAATATTTTCTACGTTTTTTTTCTCCAAGCCCCACGATGCCGCCCAAACGCCCTGCACCTTCTAAGGTTTCTGGCAAGGAACCAAAGCGCCAGAGGAAGGTCTGACGCTCCAGGAGAAGGTTAAGGTGCTTGATATATGCTTTGGGAAGGAAAAAGGTTTGCCGCCGTTGGACAAGCACTGCTCATACCCAGCACCTCAAAACCGACCAGACCAGACGAGTCAATCTCCAGCACCTCAAACCCAATCACTGCCAAACCGACCAGACCAGACGAGTCAATCTCCGGCACCTCAAACCCAATCACTGTCAAACCGACCAGACCAGACGAGTCGATCTCCGGCACCTCAAACCCAATCACTGCCAAACCGACTAGACCAGACGAGTCGATTTCAGGCACCTCAAACCCGATCACTCACAAACCGACCAGACCAGACGAGTCTATTTTTTTTTTGGGGGGGGGGAGGGAGGCATCCATTCATCACGGATTTTCACTTAGCTCGGGGAGGTTTGGAACGTAACCCCCGCGAGAAACGGGGGATTACTGTATTAGGAATGTACCCTGCTTGTTTTTGTCTTTTCTCCTATTGCTCCAGCATGGTCCGAATCCTACTCTAGCCGGACTTTATTCCCAACGATCCATTCCTTTTTGCCGGTACGTCCTTGGCAGTGTCGCTCGGCTGCATCCAATTCGGAAAAGTGATCCGGTTCGGACAAGGCGTAACGAGGGCGTGTTTCCCCGGTAATTAAACCACGTGATTAATTAGGTAACCCGATTAATCCATAGACGGGAGGACCCTAGGTCACGCCGTTGAGTTATTGGCGTCCACGGTCGGTTAAGCAACCCGCCGCGTCACGGAATTATCCGTGTGCAATGGCCTACAATTCCGGGGAGTTTGGTGGGAATCGACATAGCTTCTCCCCACCTAGTGGTCTTCTTACCCGACCCCTGGCCCGCAACAATATACATATATAAATATATTTTTTTTTTCATTCGCATAAGGCTCAACGAACACAGCTCTGTAATTCCCCCACAATATTAATAAATTTAACACTATTAATAATAGATCTGGATCTGAGAATTTTAATTATTTAAAAAGTTATTCTTCACCATTGAAAGATGGTGCCCAAAATGATGTGGAGCAGGACTTTTCAAAAAGTTGTGGCCGGATTATGAGAACTAGCTGGATGAGTTGGGTAGGTGACAAGAACACGCCAATCAGATTTTGGTTCAGGTCCGGATACAGATCCAGCCCATCAGTGGGATACAAAACGTAAACTGTTCAACCTGACTTACCGAAACTAAACTAAACTAACAGACTCATACGGACAACTTATCTACATTGCCAGAAATTTGAACTAAACAAACAGGTGGGTTAGAACTATATACATTTCTAATATTTACATTACCCATGGCCCAGGACCTGACTTGAGGAGAGAACACAATGAAGGCAACATTCGGGGATGAGTGCAACAGCAGGCAATCGATGATCAGGCATCTTCAGGGCCCTCAATGGTCCTTTGTTTGTTGTCGGTCAGGTGCTCTACCGAGTGCTGTTCTGGTTTCTCTTTGTGGTGATGTATGACTAATGCCATCATGAGATTGTAATTGGGAAAAAAAGAAACACACACACACACACACACACACACACCTGTTCGTCTTGGACCTTGTGTTTACACTCACCGGTTTCGTCGGTTGAACTTCAGTAATTCGTTTGTTTGGAGACACCACCGTTTGTTTATTTTGACTTCTTTCTGCAGAGCGAAAATATTGTCGGCAAGGATTTCTTCTTTTGGTTTGGAATAGGCTGCAATCATTACTATTCTAACATATAACACTGCCATGGTCATCAACATCTGCACCACTGTTGAGCCTGAAAACAAACTTTTCCTTCAGTTCTTTTCCTGTAGCATATTTGAACACCATGTTGTCATGTATCATTCGGGTCTTGCGTCTACTTTATTGAAAATGGGCTTGAAGATGAGAATTATTGTTTAAACTACAAAGGGTAGATTCTTGTCTGTGAAATACCATTAGACTTTCATTATCTTCAAACTTTTAAAATTTTCAAGAATATGCAGAGGACATCCAGCTTGAAGTCCTTGTTTTTAAAAAAAAAAAAAAAAAAATTTAAATGATTTAATTTAATTTTTTTTTTTCATCGGTAGCATGGTCTTGAGTTTTAAACTGAACTAATTGCCCCATTTTGAGAAGTCGGTGTAATGATATGGTAACTTCTTGCCGTGTCTTGCTTCCATTTTGCAGCAGCAGTGTTAAAGCCTTCCAGCCCACTGCCTTTCGCTCCCGTAGAAACAGTGTCAGCTTCATGAGCTGCCAGTCCCTGGTGAGTGTTCTTGTATTCCTTCATGGAGGTAGTTTTGCTGATTTGTTTATCAGATTATTTGTAAGATCCTAAATTAATTCCTTTTATCCTGTGGCAAAGGATGCCTTTTTTAGTTTTTTTTGGGGTGTTTATTTAAATACAAAACTGTGGTGTTATTCATTGTGATCTGATGTGGTAATTTTTGAGCAACACTATGACTGTGTAAACTTGCTGATTAGTCGTTTGATTATTTATCGAGTCCATAACAACATCCAGGTTGTTGGTGAAACAAGATTGCGTATGTTCTAAGGGGCTGCATACAAAATCCGTGACTTTATATTTTTTATTTTTGGAAGTTTTTGTTTTGACACGCCATCCCCTCCCCCCCCCCCCCATGATGCTCGGTGACGCTTTATGTGACCCTGTGAATGACAGCAATGTTACCTTTTAATTTTTTTTCGATCTGCTTCCATTCAGCAAACTTTTCACCATTGGCAACCGACAGCATCAATGATTGTGTTGTCCTTCAACTCCCTCCAAATTTTACAAACTTCCAATTGAACTTCCTGCTTTCTCCCGCCCCTCTCGTATGCCCTCTCATAGCTTTGAATTAATGATTTAAACAGCACCCCTGACATTTTTGGACAAATTTAACCAAAAGCAAGGATGTTCTAAAGTGATATGGCCTGTCATGGTGAAGGGAAATACAAGATTGCTAAACTCATGAAGATGAAAATGGTGTCATGTGACTGTGGCTCTGACAGCCCCCGATGACGCTCCAGGAAAAACCCCCACCCTTCAAAGCGTCACATATTTTATTTATGGCCGCTATGCAAGTCCATAGACTTTTTTTTGTTTTTTTTTGATGCAAGTAAAATTGAAAGTGGTTACAGGTTATCAAAAAACAATAACTATCTTTCTTTCATAATTTTTTTGAGCTTTTGTGCATCTTAATATTGTAGTTGAACATCTTCCACAAATTTAAGTGACTAGAAACACCTGCTTCCTACAGGAGAGTAATACCCCGACATCTGGCGGGGGTCTTCAAAACGCGCACGATGCCCCATGTAAAGTGCAAAATTGCAAGTGATCTCCACAGCTGACTTGCAATACCCTCTCCCACCACCATCGGGTGGCACTATATGCTCCACATTTACATAGAGAATTTGCCTCGTCCCCTCCCGAAACCCTTGACTACGATTTTTATTTTATTTTAGTTTATTTTTAACTCCTAAGGCCCAGCCCAGGCAGTGTGACCACTCCTTGGCTTTTTTCACAAGATCTTGGCTATTCGTTGTTCACCTTGGCGTCTTGGTTTTTTATAGGTTTTCTTGGCGTATAGGTTTTCTATTATCATCGCTTTTCCGAAACCTTGTGAATTCTTAGCTTTTTTCATTGGCTCACCTTGGCATTTATGAAAATGAGGAGTGGTCACACTGAGCCCAGGCACACTCCAAGTACAACCACCAAACTTACGCATTCCATACAGAGGTTTAGGAGTACATACGAGTCACACAAACACCTACAAGCTGAATATATAAATATGATTTGGATTTGGCTGAGAACACATTGTAGTTAAAGCGCTCTTTATGTTCCTTCCCATAGCCTCTGATGACTGTTGATGGCCGAGGAATGGATCTCGCAAACAGAGAGGGCCCTCATGAACGGTAATGGTGGTTATGGTTGTTGTGGTTTTTTTTTATAATATGAATTTTGTTTTTTGTTGAGGAAATCTGCCACTTGCCATTGGCCATTTGAAAGGTTGGATTATTTTTTTTATTTTTTTTTAATCTATGGCATGTGAACAGGTACGTGGAGCCGATTGCTTGCAACTCTGAGCGCCCCACGCCTGGTGCTGCCCTCAAGCGCAAGGGTGAGAGCATGAGATGGGGTGAGCGGGAAGGGACTGAAGTAAAGGCAGAGCTATGACTTGCTGTTTTAACCTTGTTAGACTTGTCAGCTTTGGAGTTGAAATAGTTGTTATTTTGATGGACTCTGGACACTTCAGGTGGTAACCATGACCCTGCACATCGAGTGATGTGTTTGTGGCACTTAAATGCAATGATGGTTGTTGAGCAGCATTATGCGCATTGCTAAGCAGCTATCCTTTTCTTTTGTTAATTTGTGAATGCACGATATTTAAAACAAACGTTTAACCGATTTAAAAAAAATTAGTGTTTTTTTTTTTGTATTCCTGCTGGTTTTTTTGTTTGTTTTGTTTTTCGGATACTTTTTGGGGATATGAAGCTGAAATGGAGACTGACAGCCCACCAAAGCGAGTCCAGCATAGCAGTGACATGGACTGCAGCATTTCTACTAACACCGTGCTACAGGGGTATTTTTGCACACCGGAATGAGTTTTTGGTCTAAATATTGTAATTACTGCTACTTGTGCACATAGCTTTGAATACCAATGCTGCTTCAGTTTTATTTGATTCATCAATTTTATGATCAGTCTGTAGAACCTACATTTGATGGAATCAAGCTTGCATTTTATGGATCTTGAACATATCACGTATTTATGGATCTTGAAAACCAGACTCGGTAGCATAATGGTTAGAGCGTCCGCTCCGACTCTGGGAGGTCACCTATTCAAAACCCGGCCAAGTCATACCAGGGACTTTAAAAATGGTACGTGCTGCTTCCTTGCTTGATGCTCAGCATTTAAAGGATAGAGCTTTTAGAAGGGGGGGGCAATCTCGGTTGCTATTCATGGGGTGGTGGAAATTTCTCCTTGATTGCCCTGCCAATTATGGAGAGAAAAGCAATGTCACTGGTCCTCAGAGTGGTCTGGGAGCTGATGTCGCTTCCCCCAATCTCAGCGGCTGTGTTTGTGTGAAAGTCAAGTGTGGTGTTTTCTCACTTATCTGTCTATGTATGTGTGATTTTGTGTCGCAGCTCCTCCACAAGCCTCAGAGCCTGCAAATATAAGTTAAAAGAAAATTGCAGTCACACATTTGTGGTTCGGGAAGGAATTTAAGATCCTCTGATAGATGAGGAAAGTTGTTTGGCATTTGAATATTGATAGCAGTGATGATTTATTTCACTTTTCCTTTACTTACTGGATTTATTTCCTCACCTTCTACCCAAATCCAATCCAGCAACCCAGAAAGAGCAGAGTGCAGTCACTCCCAGAAGATTCCACCATCTGGAGTCCAAGCTGCGACGCCTGCGACTCCTTTGACCCACTGTTTCCTGTCTCCATTCCTCCCTGTGACCCGTCCTTCTACACTTTGACAACTCGTTTAGAAAACGTCCGTCTTCCTTCAATGTCTTTTCATCTGTTCTTCATTGCACATGCGTTTTTAAAAACAAAAGACTATTGTTTTGAGTATCTTCGGCCAATCTATGCATGACCCTGTTTTGTGGGCAACGTTTGATAACAACACGTCGGTTGCTGTTAGGTTGCAATTAGCGGGATGTTGCTTGTAAAGACAGTGTGGGATAATGCGAGAGAGAATTGCCCATTGAGAGTCGGGTAACAGAATGGTGCCCCAGCCCCCCAGCCTGCCCCCAATGGTAAACCAAGTTGATCACTGAGGTGATTGCGCAATAATAAGGCACATTTCATGACGGGGAAACTAAAATGCAGTCGGCTCATTTGGCTTTAATGGAAAGGTTAAAATTTAATTCGTGGCAGCAGACGATTATCATTTAAAAATATCTGCAAAAACTTTTCATGACCCATTCACCACGCTACCATGGCAACCTCTTGAGGCCTTGCGAGAATGTGACGTACCTTTGCTGGGAACAAGAACAAGCGTGCAAGATGACGGAGTGTCAGGCGTTTGACTATCTGGGCGAGCAGGGGAAAAAATAAAGGCTTCTTCCCTCAACCAATGGCAGCATAGACTTAGTGGTGCAGTTAGCATCAGCGATTACAACGTCCGCTATTCACACCACACTCAATTCTTACCTGTCCTCTCTTGAGCTGCACGAAGCTATCACTAACTTTACTCAGAACTTGATAAAGAATTCATGTTCGCTAATTTTGCTTAACCGTTTTCGGGTTTAAATGAACGTAGTTGAATTCTATCAGAAAACTCGTTACATTCTGAAGACTTCAACAGGAACGAAACAAAACTTCCCTCTTGAAGGATTTGGGCAGATGCTCCCGGAGCCTGTATGACACTTTGGTAAGCACTTCCAGTGCCGTCGTGGCAGTTGCCATCATTCCGTCGTCTCGTATTATTCAAATTTATCTTTAATTCCGAAACATTTGTGAACCATAGCGAATATTCGAGGAGATAGTGCATCAAAACAAACCCCCAAATATGGTGGTATTTAACGCTGACCTTAGTTTCCCTTTAAAGAAGTCTGCTGCACTCGTCTCCCCATTTCGATTACACCAGTTTGCTCACACGCACGAATAGTCCGCACTTTGTCTTCGACAACTCGTGGCATTTCTCAACATTTTCACGCGCCGCAAGACGCCATACAAGATAAACGAATGGCCTGAAGCAGAGAGCTCTTCTCACCTCGGCGAACAGCATGAGCTCGTTGAAGACTCGCCCTGGCCGGCCGTGAAAACAAGCCATGTGACTGTCGGATGTGGCAGTCGCATCACGTGTTTTGTTCGGCTATTAGGAAGCGAAAAAAGTTTGTGAAAAAGGTATTTTTGGTGCCAGCGGTTACTATTGTGAGGGGTTTCATTAGGCAGTAATCGGTGTATTTGGCATACGAGGTGAGGGTCAAGTTAATGGGTCTGGGGGAGGGCGGGGTGGTGGTTGGGGTTTTTCGGTAAATTGTCTTATTGGAGTGACTATTCAAAATTGTGGAATGATGAATGAAGAAAGATATTCCTGTTTGGGATGGTAATCACTGAGGCTTCACATGCATTTGTCTTCAACAGTGTTAAGACAATAGAGCTTTAACCAAAAGTATAAAAATTGATGAAGGGTGATCAGTCAATAACCTTCAATTACCATATCAGTGTTATGTATAAGCTTTCCAGTCTTGAGTTTAAAAGAGAGGAAAAATGAAGAAAGAACTCCATCTCTAAATCTTCCGAAACATTGTGCCAATGTTTTTTTTTTTTTTTAAGATTGTTGTGTGCACCCGCCACCTCCTGCCATGTGTGTCATTATTATAACTTTAGATTGCTAGTTCTGTGAGGGTCTGATTACTGTTCCTTTTTATTTTATTTTTTGACCACCCTTGTGTCTGACTTATTTTCTGTGACTTCCACTTTGAATTACATGATGCGTGCCATAACCCTCCAGTGTCCACCACCCAAAAAGGTTTTGACCTCATGTTTCATTGCCATTTGATGACTTCCAATCCCCAGCCCCCCAGCCTGCCCCAACCCCCTCGTCGCCATCAAATTTCCTTCGGTGTGCATTCGTTGCCTTGGTAAACTTTGTCTTATTTCATTGGTTCTTCTCTACCTAACGTTCTGCAGGTAGTTGCACCCACCACCTCCTGTCAAGCCCGTTAGCTGCTTGAGACCTGGTTTCTCATTTGAGAATATTTTTTTTTCTTCAATCAGATTGTGTGTGTGTGCACGCCTTTGTGCACCTGAAGCCGTGCGCACACTCGTTTGTTAGCGTCGCAGCGTAGCACGAACTGGTTTGTACACCTTTATAGATCTACATTTGGGACATTTAGTACGATCGGTCGGCTTTGTGAACCATAAGCTCGTGGTCTCCAGGCACGAACGCCGATGTTTTTTTTTTATGTCTTGTTAACCGGTTTTGTACTCTGCAGCAATAGTTTTGTCTATGTTGGTGATGTAAACTTCCAAGCACAAGTTTTGTCAAAGTGCTGAAGTAATTTTGTTGTATAATAGGTTGTACATAAACCTTGTACATAGCCTTTGTTGCAAATGACTTTTAAAATGCTGCCAGCTTTTTATCATTATTGTGATAAGAACTTTTGTTATATTATATTTTATTTTTATGTTTATGATTGTTTATTCCAAACTTTTTATTCTCAAACACTTGTTTGCCTTATCTTGTAGCAAAAGGATACCCTTCCTAAAACACAAGTTTGTCCCATATCTCTTCGCTGGGTTCCCACCCCCCAATCATTCATTTTGATCTCTTCCTCATCACAACTCCCAACCCCCCTTCAACCTCCCTTTGTTGCCCATGGACTTTATCTGTTTTGCGGCATCTTGCTCCCATGTTACACTCGTGGTGGTGTAGTGACGGTTTGCCGACGTGGCTTGTGATGAGGCGAATGGGTCGTATGCTGCCATTGTCTGCGTCCATCAAAGAAACGAATTGCATCACAGCAGCTGCCATTTTTGGGCGAGCGTCGTTGCACCCGGAGACCGGAGCGGCGACCCGTCCGGGCTTGGGTCCTCGATGCTCTGGAAACGGTGCACGGCGATGGACCGATGACCATCGCGTCGCGATAGGCCCAAACCAGTCACCGAAAGGTCAATAGTGTTGGAATGTATCGGAATGTTTGAAGCTTTATGATGATTATTCTTTTATTTTCTTTTTTTTGCACGAAAGTGGTTGCGAAGCTTGACTTTCTTTGGCACGCCCGTCATTCAAAAGGTTTCCTTGCCCGGAGAGTTCTGTTTGAGCACGTTGGTGGTATATTTATTTTTTTATTTGTAATTTTTTTTTATATATATATATATATATTCTCTCATGTTGGTGAGAATTCCTTGTTCGGCGTTTTTTGAGTGTTGTGCCGTGCACGTTTGTTTGTTTGTTGGGTTGTTTTACAACCACCTC
>NC_140970.1:3903158-3938158 GCF_056783735.1 Eptatretus burgeri | reverse complement strand
CACAGACAGAGACACAGACAGAGACACAGACAGAGACACAGACAGAGACACAGACAGAGACACAGACAGAGACACAGACAGAGACACAGACAGAGACACAGACAGAGACACAGACAGAGACACAGACAGAGACACAGACAGAGACACAGACAGAGACACAGACAGAGACACAGACAGAGACACAGACAGAGACACAGACAGAGACACAGACAGAGACACAGACAGAGACACAGACAGAGACACAGACAGAGACAGAGACACAGACACAGACAGAGACAGAGACACAGACACAGACACAGACACAGACACAGACAGAGACACAGACAGAGACAGAGACACAGACAGAGACACAGACAGAGACACAGACACAGACAGAGACACAGACAGAGACAGAGACACAGACAGAGACACAGACAGAGACACAGACAGAGACACAGACAGAGACACAGACAGAGACACAGACACAGACACAGACACAGACAGAGACACAGACAGAGACACAGACAGAGACACAGACAGAGACACAGACAGAGACACAGACAGAGACACAGACAGAGACACAGACAGACATATTACACACACACACACACACGAAATATAGATAGAAATAAATAGATGTGACAGACAGGATGTGGATTGAGAGACAACTTTGTTAGGCCTTTTCAACCTGTGGTCCTCCAATAAGCTTTGTTTGGACTGGGAATGGGGAAAAAAAATCACACACACACGCACACACCTACCTGTACACAGTTACACACATTCGCATACACACCTACCCGGACATACACACAGACATACACTTGCACACACATCTGATGCTCGTTTTGTTTGTCCATCTCTAATCCTTGCGGTTTTTTTGTCCACATCTGATGCTTGTGTCTTGTTTGTTCATCTCTAATCCATGTGGTTTGTTTGTCCACATCTGATGCTTGTGTCTTGTTTGTCCATCTCTGATTCTGGAGGGTCTTTTGTCCATATCCTCATGCTCCGAGTGTTTGCTCAATTGGTGTGTGAAGTAAATGGCGGTTCGTTACGATATAATCAGAATCGACCAAAAGTTCGTCGAACAGAGTTCTGATGACGATGGTGGAGCTTGGGTAGTGGGGAGGAGGACGTATTGGAGGAACACGCAGGTTGTTTTGTTCGTTTCAGGTTTTTAACCTCGCCTTGTTTTGTGCCATCAGTCTAATCAAGGGTCGTCCTTCATCAATATGATGTGACTGGTTTCATCGTATCCTCAAGTCTTTCCATCAAACAGACTCCTAACTGCCTAAAACAGAATACATTTCCATACCGAAGCACTTTTACCCTCCCGATATCGATCCCACGTCCCTCGGTTACGTGTCGCTCCCTCCCAACCCCCATTCTCCGACTCTGGACCAGCGCTTCCTCAATGTGAGACAGTTTAGAAACCTGTGTTATAATCTTTGCTGTGTTCTCTTGCATTCAGAGTGTGATAGTAGTTTGTGAGTGCATATTGGATTGAAATTTGATTCTGAATTCAACCCGCTGGTTGCATCCTTATTGAGGCGTGGCTATGTCGGCGATCCGTTGCTCCTGCACATTCGGGAAGGGAGTCGTAACTTATTCAGGGTGATTGCAATATCTCCCCCTACTCGTGCAGGACACCATGGGATCTTTAATGCCGACCAGTGACTAATGCTGGCAGACGGGTCCTCCAGTTTAATGTTCACCTGATGGATGGCACACTTGTCGATGCCTCGCCCTGCATACGAAACACCAGGTTGACAATTTAAAGCTGGGTCGGGATTCAAACCCGGGCTTGGCGGCTTCAAATGCGCTTACCTCCTCACTATTCCAGCAGTGGCTGCAGACGTCTATTTTGCAGACATTTTTCTTTGGAGTGCTTTGTCGGCCATTTTAAAGCACCTTTTATGTAAGCATGCTCCACCTGCTTGCTGTGTTCTGAAACGTTGGTGTGCACGTAATTGTACGAGTCAGGATAGTTGGTTTATTTTTGTTAGCCTCAGATGAAATGGCCAGGCTATTGAAATCTGTCTGTGTGAGTCCACACGCACATCTGTTTTAATATACGTACATCTTTAATTTTCAGATCTAAGCTCACCTACGTACCCCAGCGTGCCTCTGCATTGTTAAATGCTCAATCTTGCTTCCTTTCCTCCTCTGATGTCCCAGGGATTCTGATGTCCCAGGGATTTGACTTACTGCGTTTGTACCCGTTGTAGTTTCGTTCGGTATTTGTGGTCTTTTTTTTCTTCTTCTTCTTCTTCTTTTTTGTTTGTTTTTGTTCGAGCTGCTTCATCTGGCGAACCTCCGAGCAAGTGAGCCCTGTAATGGACGTATTAATTGTGGCCGTCACTGTCCAAGCTGGGTCGATCGCTCGCCAAGATTGCCAGCACAAAAGGGGGCCACGTTTCTGGAAATTGTACGTCCCAGCCGTTACTGAAAGACAGACACACCTGCACCATCCGTTCCGTTTCATCCCCCTTGATATCCGATGCCCGTGTTATCTGTAGAAAGCGAAAAGCTTATAAAAGCTACACCTGTTGTCCGTCGACTGACTACGGGCTCTTGAGATTTGGCGGTGAAGCGTTTGATCGAGCCGCTTGTTCAATATCCCGTTTAGGGCCGTAGCAAACGTCACCTGGAAGAACCATCGCGAGAAAACGTCCGGGAAAAGAAAATTGGAGCAAGCTCATTTCGGTCCAGGAACGAGAGTATATAATAGAGATAAGTGAGAGGGTTTGACCAGGTGCTGTTTGTTGTTGGCCACTTTAGCTCTCACCTTGGCTTTGCAGCCCAGTGAAGCCGTCGCTGCTTCCTGTCCATTTTAGGAATCGGAAAGCGGGGGGGGGGGGGGGGAAAGCAAATGTTTTGCTCCAATTTAACAATGGTCGAGTGATTGTACGTGCAGCTGCGTCTTTTGTGTCGTGCTTAAATGGCACGTTACCACGGCCTGTGGCCTCTGGCGCTTGTTTGCGGTGACTGTCTCGTCGGCACCTGGCACCTGCCAGGTAGGGGTGGGCAGGGGGCTTGTCCCATATTGATCGCATGTGCCGAGATTTTGATTGGCCGAGGTGTATCCTGCTTTCGTTTAATTGTGCTGTTAAGCATAGGCCTCAGCGACGGTGGAGGGATGAAACGCAAATTTTTGTCGCGTTTTCTCTTCACACAAGGTTCATTTCCTCAGTCGTGATCGACCGTGCCGGGTTTTACTCGGGATGGCAGTTCTTTTGGCCGTCTCCACACACAGAGGCCGTTTTTGTCCCGCCGAGGAGCGAGTAAAGGCCGTGTCCTGTGTGAAAACGTCTCCGCACAGTAACCTGCTGCGTTGTTACTCAGTGTTTGGCCGCGCATCGTACGGGGTTGTCGTGGGTGGGGTGGGGGTTCAGGGCCACGAGTGCTCAAAATGCGCGCACAAAAGCAACGGTACAAAATCGACCCCACGTCGGCATCAATAGGAATCGGGAGCGTGTCTTGGCGATTGCAAAAAATAAAAACTCTACAATCCAGGGAGCTTGGCATAAGATCAAGGTGGGAAAATGACGTCGGGCGTGACGCAATTCCAGTCCTTGGTAATGGTGCTGGGAGATCTAGCCAATGGAGTTTGCTTGTATTGGCCTCTTCCCACCATCACTGGACATGCAGGCAATGATTTGGAAGTGGAAGTGTGTGTGATGAGAAGAGGAATTTCTTCATTTTGTTTTCCATTTTAAAATCCACAATGATTTGATGTCTGTCCCCGTTTTTTTGCTTCGAGCGCAAGGTGTTGGTCGTGGCTTTGGGGGAGGGGCTAGATGAGTGAAGGGGGAGGAGTGGAGACTATATTGAGCACTATAGCAATGGGCAAATCCGAAAACAAGTAAAAAAAATAATGGACCGAGTTGGTGAAATGGAGGCGGGCATTGGAGTTATTGGTTAGAGATGGGCGTGAGCCGAAGTCAGCTGCTGTAAACATGGAAGCTGTTGGCATAAGGTGCTGGCTGAACTCCCTGATTTTGAAAAATAATGATTTTTTTTTTCTTCTTCTTCATAGGAGTGCTTGGTTTGGGAGGGAAAGGAGCTTCCTCACAAGCTGTACTGCCCTTACTCGAGTGCATGAGGTGGCGCGCCAGTTGGCATCTTGCCCGCTTCTTCCTGCCTTGCCACCATAGTGTGCACGGCCTTTCGCTTGCTTGTCCAGTGGGCCTTTATTTTATTTTTTTCTTCCTCTACCCTCTGTATATCGCTATCTCCTCTCTGGTTTACTCACACACCATCCCTTCCTTATTTCACCATATCATTCCTTTATTTTGTGCCTCTGCCCAAGTCCAACCAAGCATTGGGTCATCTTTGTGGCCCTGCCTTCTGGCCAAATCTTTTCGCTGAACCAGACACAGCTGGCGAGAATGGTCTTCCATGCGAGGAGGTAAGAAGGCCACATTGGCCAGCACTCTTCAAATTATACATTTTGTGTCGATGTATTTGTTTTTCTTTCAGCCATCCTTGCCTACTTAAAGTGCCCATATACCTCAATCTCTATCATAATCCTGATAAAACAGTGTTGTTTTTTAAATTTATTATAATCATTATTTTATCTTTCCCATGTGATATCTTTTGTTTGGGGGGTTTGACGGGGGGGGGGATTGACGGGGGTGCTCCAATCAATATCTGCCTGGTTTTGCACTTTTTTGTTGAGATGGCACAAAGGTTTATCAAAACGACATGCCACCAAGGTGTTCGTGTTATTTTGTGAAAAATTGCCTGCAGTACATTTACCCAAGCAGCCAAATCACTTTTTCATTTGGCCTTTTTTATATTGAAAAGCTCTGTGTATTTTAATTATTTTGGGACTTTTTCCATGCCCAAACACATTTATTTGTTTGTTTTTTTGCACGAAGCGAACTCGCTTCCCATCGTTTGCATCCTCACGCACACATGCCCAGCTATGAACCTGTGGAAGAGCGTTTTCCAAAATGGCGTCGAAGCGGAACAATTGTGACTCGCCGTGCAATCCACCAAAGTCCCACATGTATTGTGGTGGATAATTATAATAGATGCCATGAATGAGCGAGTAGTTTTGAAAACGACTGCGGAATGTGATTTAAAAAGGAAGCAGTGGATTTTCTTCCTTGAACTATACGTTGTTATGGAGGTGTTTACTTGGTCATCTCTGCTTATGAAGACCCTTACTGTATTTTTCAGCGTACGGTCAATACTTTCTTCCCCAAAAGTCTGGGCCTCGACTTGTACTCGGAATCGACTTATCTATGGTTTAAGACATTGAACTGCATCAATGAAGAAAAAAAAATTCAAAGTGTAATATTTTCTGAAATGCATTTTACAATTGTTGATTTAAAGCACACGACAGGAAGTGTCCCCTTAATGTCGAGGATGCGTTCCAAGAAAGTACGATGTTAAGCAAAACAAAGTTAAGCAGCCAAGATATTCCCATGGACATCGTGTTATAACGGGGAGATGCATTCCCAGGGCACATTTTCGGTCATCCTCACATCACTTTAACCTCATTTAACTGCACATTAGAAACAAATATTGAACAAATCAACAAAGAACACTCGTGAAATACACAAATGACCCATTACATGAACAGCTACAGGGGTAATCACCAAAATGTAGGGCTGAAATTGCTTGTCGGGACGGGAGAGGTGCGGGTGTGAAGTGGACATATTAAGACAGGGAGGGAGACGTGGTGATGAGATACACCTCAGTGCACGCACAGGAAATATGATGCCAGTGAGAAATGTGTTTGAGCCTGCATAAAGTGAAGGATGCGTTGCGGACTACCAATGAAACCAAGAAGACTAATCGCGGTTGCAAGGCAAGTGGCCAACCATCGAGTGGTTGTATTACCATAAGTGTCAGGTGTTCATGTTGATTAAGGAGTAGTGGACTGTGACGAAATGTAATGTGCTATGAGCCAGTGCTGATGATGATTCTGTCGCTTGTTTGAAACACGACCCCGCGCTCCGCACGTAGTTTCTAAATTGAGGGTTCGTTAGGATGTCAATATATCCAGTGTTCACAATGTGATTTATAGAATTTCTTTATATACAATGTTTCTTGTTACATATTTTGTGTCAAGTGCACCTTCTGAGGGTAGTCAGCATGTGCAGAAGAGGGTTTTACATTGCAGATGCTGTTTTCTAGGAGTGGAATTATGCCTCTCAGCAGTGACGGTCTGTCGACGACAGACGTAATGACGTCAGCGAATGACCGATGATGTCTTGATGTCATTATGCCTCTCAGCGTTGACGTCACACGTCGCCATACAAACTAATGTAAAAATTAGAAAATCGCCAAAAATTCCCAAACCTGTCTGTCTGGCGCGATCTCACATAGCCTATGTTGTACATTAGACCAGAGAGCACCCGCATGCCGAAAGTGGTGACAATCCGTCTGGCAGTTTCGGAGAAGATACGTCCTCAAAATATGGCTTAGCGTATTTAATATAATAATGCTTGCTTGTACCATAGGCAGCAATGTGTTGAGTGTCGTGGAGGAATTGCCACCTCTACTCTATTGTCCTGACCGAACGATAGTTTTGCGAACTGCCGTAATTTATCTAATTTTGTCTAGTACTTCAAATAGACTCATCTATGAATGAAGGAAAGAAAAATGGGAAAATTAGGCAATTCAACTTCTACTCCACATCGACTTGGAGGCCGAAAAATACGGCTCCCCAATAATAAAAACATTATATCTTGTCGTGTTTTATGAAATAGATCCTTTGCAAAAATACAGAATCTTACACAAAATAAAAATTATTGTGCACAAGTAATTCAATGGAGTTAGGCAGGTGTGTGTAAAACAATCCACGATAACAATTGTCACCTGTTGTCTTCAGACCTTTCTGACTGAGCTGCCCAAAGTTTGACAAAAACACTGATTTTGATCGTCACTGAAACAAAAATGACTCTCCTATGCTGGAGTATTGAAACCCCAAATTTTAATTCTATCCTCCCTCTCTCCTCCAGCATTCCTGAACAGCATCCTCCACCAAAAAAGCCCCGTTTTGTCCACATTAAAAAAAAACTAACGGGGGAGGGTAAACTTCCACAAGGGCTTTAAACTTAGATGGACTTCACCATATAAATTGCTCTTTCACTTCATCATAATCTGCACCCTAGTCATATTTATGGCCTGGCTTAAAGGCATAGCATGCTGATTCATATTCTCAATCCAGGAAGATAAAAGTCTCTTCATCTTTTCCATTAAACTATACCAACATCGCATAAATTTTGTAGCAACTACGTGAGTCATGGACTGACTACGTACAGTATGTGATTGAAACAAAATTTTTTTGTCTTTGTTCTTTACAATTGTCGTTGAGCGACAACAAATAAATCAAATTCACATGCAACGGTGGTGGCACCAACACCTGACTCCATCCGTCTTAACAATTTAAATTTCAGCTCATTTCACAATTACTAATCAGTGAAAGAAACTCATGTTTCAGTGGTTGCACAGTGCAAGTAAATTTAAGTAAGTGCAAGTAATACCTTTGATTCACTTGCACTTTGTGCAAGTAAAGCTCTGAAGCCATTTTATACCTCCCTCCCGTGTCCTGCCTAACCACTATACACCAGGAGCTCTGATTGGTCAAACTGACTCAGGTTGACCAATCACAGGGGACTTTACATGCAGAAGTAGCTCACTACTTTACTTCAAATCTAGGCAATTTAAGCAACATTTGCTTCAAATATATAGTAGATTATGTCTCAATGATTTGAGACAGAATAGTGATAAGATTTTGGTTAAATTACATACATATTTGTTAAAAAATGACACTTGAACCAAGGAGGAAGTGCAGTTTGCAGTGCCACCTACATCCTGGCCATGCTTTCTGAAGCAAACCAAAACATGACTTGGGCTTGAATACTCTGTAAAATACAGCTGTAAATGGGCTACAAATACTTTCCAAGTAAGTTTCTTTTGTTAAACAATGTTCCTGTGAAAGTATAAATGATATTGTTATCCCAATTGAGGCCTTAGACGAAAAATGATAGAATCATTTGAGAATTTCATAAAGTTTTATAATGGGGTTAATAGGAGGCATTGGCCAATATTTATAATGGGATTTTTGTTAATATTCACCTGAAACATTGCTCAGATTTTATTTTTGAATATGTCTTGGAATAAAATAAATGGAAGAATTTTTGGGACATTCCAATTAAAAACAGAAAAATATTATTGTAATAAAATTTACTATCACAAGCTATAAAATAATTTTTGCCATGTTAACTCTATGCTTGAAGCCTGGTGTTGGCTTAGTGGTTAGGGTGGTGGCTTGGGATCCCAGGGTCCTGAGTTCAAGCCCCATTGGCTGCTGAATTAACACCAGGGGGTTGACTCAGCCTGTCATCCTTCCGAGGTCGGTGAAATGAGTACCAGTGTACTGGTCCCGGTGTATGCCCCGGTAAGAATAGGTGTACCATATCCCTGTGTCGTAAGAGGCGACCAGGGTTGGCGTCAGGAAGGGCATCCGGCCATAAAACATTGCCTCAAGAAAAAGCCCAACCCCTGCACAGCAAGGAAAAATGGCTGTAAAAAAGTTTTGGTTTTTTTTGTTTTGTTTTTTTTTTTTAACTCTATGCTTGGATGTCTTTAATATTTTCCTATTTATTCATATTTATTTAACTTTTTGTGGAAAGGCAAAATTTTTCATCATTCTTTTCATTGCATTTTGTATGTAGTGACTTGAAAGTAATCTTCTCACTCATTTTCAGGTAAACACTGCCCAAAATGCCTCCAAAGAAAGTCAAGCAAGCAAGTTTATTTGCATACAAGTTCAAGCGCTCTGCAACATCAGAAAAAAGTGGCCAATCTATCACTGAACATGATATACACAAAAGTCCATCTGTAGAAGCTGATGGTGCTTGTGAGGTTCAAAATGATTCTGTTGGAACTGGTTCCCCTAACACCATAAACACAGACATATCTGAAAGTGACATTGTTTCTGGGTCTCCTCTACAAAAACTTGCCCTCCAAAGAAAGCCAAATCTGACAAGGAGGCTAAGGAATATCACTTTCAAAAAAGCTGGTACACCTCCCCTGTTAGGTCAGAAAGACAGTGGCTGAAATATGATGAACAAATGAAAATCATGACATGCGAGTACTGCATTGAGCTTTATCAACATCAAAGTGGAGGTAGCAGTATGACTCAACTTGGTGGAACCACTGGAAGCAGTTTCATCCTGGGTTGCAGCACACTGCGCTATACAAGTGTTCTGGCCCATGAAAAGGCAGCAAATCACCAAAAGGCATGTGAAGCTTACTTCGCTAAGAGGGCTGCCCCATTTATATTAAGACTCCAATTGGGAAGGGCTTCAGGAAAATGGATGAAAAGGAGTTGGAGAAAAGAAAATTCCAGTTTGTTACAGCTTTATATTTAGCTCAACAGGAACTACCACTGTCCCATTTTCAGCCCCTGTTGGCACTGCAAGACAAAAACCTTAATGCCAACCTGTGTAGCAACTATGCCAATGAAAAACAGTGTAAATACTTCATTGAATATATTGCGGAAGTCGTACGAAATGAAATTGCAGAGATGTTGAAGAGGAATGACTTCTTCAGTGTACTCAATGATTCATCATCAGATCCTGGGGTTAATGAACAAGAAGTGGTTTATGCAAGAACACTGAATGAAACTTGTGAGCCTGTGATAAAGTTTTTGGCAATCAAGAAACTTGCTGGTGGTGATGCCACGAGTATCAAGCAGGCTGTTTTAATTGTATTGAAGATGATGGAAGCTGTCCAGACTGGAGAGACAGACTTGTTAGCTGTACTGTTGATGGTGCATCAGTCATGACTGGCAGGCTGAATGGAATGGTGAAACAAGTGCAGGAGGATGTTCCTCACTTAATTGGAATTCACTGCACTGATATTGGTTCTCCCATTTCAAAGGTAGTTTCTGATGGAGCAAAACTACTGGAGTAAATCAAACAGGAAATTGACAGAAGGTTTGAAAGTATGACCCTCCGCAATAAAAGTATGACCCTCCTGAAAGTATGACCCTCCTGACTACTTACAAAGCTTTTGTCCGTAGCCTGATGGAGTACTGCTCTCCCCTCTGGGCTGGTGCTCCTGCCTCCCACCTTTCTCGACTTCACGCTGTCGAAACCAGGGCTTTTAAGATCATTGGCATCTCCCGCAATGAAGCTGAGTCTTTGGGCCTCTCACTCAATCACCGCAGGTTGGTCGGTGGTCTTTCTGTCTTCTACCGACTCCTCTCCAGCCTTGCCCCCCCTGCTCTCTCTGCGATTTGTCCCAACCACATTTCCACAGGGCGCTCAAGGTCCGCCAACAACCCCATTCTGGTAAAACTACCAAAATCACGAATCACTGCTCATCTTCACTCTTTCATTCCTCTTTTTCCCGCCTTTGGAATAAACTTCCTCACTCTATTCTTTCCCATTCTTCCCTCCAGGCTTTCAAAACAGCTGTTCACCACCACCTCTTATCTTCCCCCATCCAAATCCTCGATCTTTTCTACCCCGATAATCCACCCAAGCCCACTTCCTTCAATTCTCCTGCTTTCCTTCCTGAAAGTCCCTTTAATGTCCATCTTCCCCTCGCCATGTTCCCCGTCCCATCCCCATCCCTCTCCCTTCCACAGTTCACCTGTGTCTGTTCCTCAATGTTTTGTCCCTTCCACTCCCACCCCTCTTGTCTCATGCCTCCTTGCTGTGAGTTGTGTGTTAGCTCTCATACGAGCCTCGACCAAGGTATACAAAAAAAAAAAAAAAAAAAAAAAAAAAAAAAAAAAAAAAGTGTGCTGAAGTCATTCAGCCATCTGTTTGAACCCAAACGCTGGCCAGTGGACAAAACAGAATATTCCACTTATGGCGATGAGGAGCTTGAGGTTCTTCAAGGACATTATGGTTCCTTGCTGGACAAGAAAGGATATGATTGTTCTCTGGCAACTTTGAGAAATGAAATGACTGAACTCATGCTCACTGTGAGCATTCTGCATCAGCCGACATACAGGATGACCTTCAGAATGTGGTCACTATTCCTTGTAATGAACAAAAGTCAAGATGTTCAAACCTTAAAGAACATTCTGGCCTTGTTATGCATCTACATGGTCATTCCCAGCAGCACTGCTGAAGCTGAACGAGGGTTTTCTCTGATGCAGTGAATCAAAAATGACCATCGTTCACCTCTCTCAGGTTCCACATTGACTGATCTGATGATAGTTAAGCTCTGTGCCCCGGACTTGGATTCATTTGACCCAGTGCCAAGTATCTCCATGTGGTACACTAGTGGGAAGAGGCGTCTCCAAAGGTGGCGTTCCACAATGTCCAAGGTTGCCCAGGCTGCACTTTCTACTCCAGAGGATGATTCAGAGAATGATAGTGAGGAAGATGCTGAGAATCAACAAACTCTGAGTGATCCTGAGTTAATGTAATTGAATCAGTTGGACTGATTTACTGGCCACATTTAATGAGCGACTTGAAAAATCAAGCCATGGAAATTTGGAAAAGTCTTGAGAAAACAATGTAATGAATTTTTCCTTTCATAGATGGCAAAACATTACTGTGACAAGTTTGCAGATATTAACTAGCCAAATAAATCATTTTGACCAGTATTATGTCTCCCGAACACTAATAATTAATGAGCTTTCTAATGACTATACTAGTCTCACTTTAACATTTTGAGACTGACATCCTGGGAACTTACATTGTAGAATGAATGAAGGTGCTACTTTTACTTAGCATAGGCTAGGCTGTGTTTATTACAGCGTGTGCGCTGTATACAATTGCGCTGTATACAAGAACACTAATAAATCATTTTGACCAGTATTATGTCTCCCGAACACTAATAATTAATGAGCTTTCTAATGACTAGTCTCACTCTAACATTTTGAGACTGATATCCTGGAAACTTACATTGTAGAATGAATGAAGGTGCTACTTTTACTTCGCATAGGCTAGTCTGTGTTTATTACAGCGCGTGCGCTGTATACAATTGCACCGACTTTGAAATGTCCCCGGTGTCTATCACGTCTCCGGTGTCCCCTGTCCCCCCCCCCCACCACGTGCCTCGACAGCCAATGACAGCCGTCCGGTAGATGCAGTGCGTAACCTAGACGGAAATGGTGAGAATTGATGGAAATACCCGAGTATTTCAATGGAAATTTGTGAAACTAATGTTATATTTGTGAAAAACATTTAATTTATTGCTTGACGGGGAAAAAAAACAAGAAACGCGCTCCTCTCATGTACGAACGAATGAAAGACGTCATTTCTGCCCACCATCGCATTTCGCGCCGAAAGACGTCATTTCCGCCCACCATCGCATTTCGCGCCGAAAGACGTCACTTCCGCCCACCATCGCATTTCGCGCCGAAAGACGTCATTTCCGCCCACCATCGCATTTCGCGCCGAAAGACGTCACTTCCGCCCACCATCGCATTTCGCGCCGAAAGACGTCATTTCCGCCCACCATCGCATTTCGCGCCGAAAGACGTCATTTCCGCCCACCATCGCATTTCGCGCCGAAAGACGTCATTTCCGCCCACCATCGCATTTCGCGCCGAAAGACGTCATTTCCGCCCACCATCGCATTTCGCGCCGAAAGACGTCATTTCCGCCCACCATCGCATTTCGTGCCGAAAGACGTCATTTCCGCCCACCATCGCATTTCGCGCCGAAAGACGTCATTTCCGCCCACCATCGCATTTCGCTCCGATCGCCAAATGCTGAAAGCTAAGTTCTTCTTATGCTATCATTCTTTTGTGGCCTCCTGCCATGCTGTATCGAACGATTTCATTCCTTCTGTTATATATATATATATATATATATATATATATATATATATATATATATATATATATATATATATATATATATATATATATATATATATATATATATATATATATATATATATATATATATATATATATATATATATATATATATATATATATATATATATATATATATATAGGTGCTTATCACAATAATAACAAGATTTTTACATTTCAAATATTAAGTACGCTTTTTAATTGTTTTTCAACTGAAAAAGCATAAATTGCATATTTTAACATTAGTGTACTCATTTGCTTCACCACACATGCTGTATTGAAGGACTTCACTTGTTTTAACTAGTATTACGTAACCTAGTACATTAACCAAAGTTTGAAACTGATGTTCATGATGTTTAATTAGATGCATTAGATAGCAGTAGATAATATTAGACATTAGTTATTAATTTGGTATTACACTGTGGACATTCCAAATCAAACTGATCAGGAGTTATGGAATGATGAAAAGGACACTCCTGAGATTATTTGGAAGCTTGATTTCTAGTATTTGTTATATTTTGTTGACATTTTAATATCACTGTTAATATTATTTGAAGAAAATGTCAGAGATACAGTCTTGCACTATGTCAAGGCTGCAAGACTTATTTAACTTATCATGTTCATACAGTTATTGACTCGGGTATAATAAATCATTGTAATTTGAATGTGTAGAATTCACTGGTTTGCTTGTTAGATATTAGAACATTTTTTATGGTTTCATAACTATAAGGATATGATTTATTACTAGCTCATAATGTCAAGAAATGGCAAGAGCCAAAGCCAGCATAAAACATGTTGACTTGAGATCCCTAAGTTACAATTGTATTGTGATACATACATATTTTTTGGTTTTTGTTTGCATGATTAAACAAGTTAAAAAATACAGAACACAAATGCTCCAGTCTTGAATTTTATTGAATATAACATATTGACTAGGTAATTATGTATTTCATATTATTACATCATGTATATTATATCATGCAAAACGATTTTGAAATATGCCATTTGACTATCAGTGAATCTCAACCAGTAAAAATGTTTTTTTTTTTTAATAAACTTGGCATAATTCTTTATACTTGACTCTAGAAATATATTAAATTTGATATACAATGCAAAATTCACACAATCTTAAAAAAATTACATTCTGCCTCCAATCCTCCAGTGGAATACGTGCGAAGTTTCGTGTTAATCGGATGAGGTGTGTTTTTCTATCCAAGATGGCCGCCAAACCATGTGACTTGTGATGTCACAATTTTTACTATGTATGCAGACATGATGGAAGATGGTAGTTGCAAATTTTCGCTTCGTTAGGTTATGTGATTCCAGAGAAAACATTATTTAATATTTTTATTGAATCCAACATGGCTGCCAAACCATGTGACCTATCAATTAGAAAATATCAAAAGGCACCAGTTCACCACTTGCTTAATATATGTACCAAATTTCGTAAATATCAGGGGTTTCCTTATTTTTTGGAGTGGGAGGCTACCATTGAAAAGTAGCAGGTTACCATCACCGCGAGCGAAGCGAGCGCAGCTGAATGGCCAGGGTCCAAGGCCCGAGGTGGGCCTTGAAGCCGGAGGATCCTAGATGGCTGGAGATGCATTTTCGCATGATTTCTGACATTAAATAGTTCTCATATTATCATGCTGTTGGGGTGGAAAACTCCACAAAAACAGGTGGTTAGGCCTATACTGGATGTAGTTGCATTAACATACTGACTGACTGACTGACTGACTGAAATTCAGCTATAGTGTGTAGTTAGTTCAAGTCTATGGCACATGCATGTACCATTGTACCTGCGGTACCAGTATTCAGTTGGCCAGTTCACAGCTGCTCATACTTGGCCTTCACTTCAGTGAATAAATGGCCATTTTTAGTGCAAATAACCAAGAATAATAACATGTACAAAAGCTGCTTTAAGCTTATAGGCTAATTACTTTATAAATTAAAAAGGCACAACGGGTGACCGTGTATTTTGGAGCCGCATCACTTGACAAAAGCTCAAAATGGACGAGGTGAAACACGTGTTTCGTGAAACAACAACGTCGCACTTGCGAGAGTGCAAGTTTAGACCAATTACTGATGGCCAGAAGCTTACCTCCCATGTCTTTGGACTTCTTCGAAAATCCAAAGTCAAACAGGGATTTTCTTTTCGATGCCATCATTTCGGCACCGAAACTGCGAGGCCTACAAAGTTTATTTTCTTGAGGTCATTGCTGTATGGTATCAGGGTATCAAACCAACAATCCAAAACGAGGCTAAAGCAGAGAATTCTCTTGCAGGAGGCGGTTTTAGCTGCTTGTGTAATTTTAAGGTCATTGTTGTGCTAGACCTGGCGAGAGTACTAACAGTAAAAGTAAGCCCGCTTTTATCGAAATACTAAGGTGTTTTCGTCTCGGATTTCAAAACAGGGGGTGTAGAGATTTCGTGGTGACAAAAAAAAATCGAAAAATCGGCGCTGAAGTAGGCGGCGACATTTGACATTTTTTCTCTTAGTAGACGGCTGCGGGTCACCGGTAACCGGCTTCTAAGGAAATTCCTGAAATATATCTTGAGGGGATTTGTAGTTAAGCTCCGGAAACGAAATGTGACGGACGGATGGAACCATTTCTCTCCCCCTCCACCCCCTCCCCCAACTTCATTGGTTGGCGAGGGATAAAAAAAAAACACCTAATTTTTAATGTGCAAGTAAAATTACTGTGTGCAAGTGAAATGACGCATGAACTTGCACAAGGTGCAAGTGATTTTTTTCATGAGTTTCTATCCCTGCTAATATGGGTACGCATAGAGCAGGAAGACAATAATGTACATGCTGATTGGTTGAGAGGAGACGCACTCTGATTGGCTGCCAGCAATGTCAACACTTGCGGTCACGTTTTCTGTCCAGGCGGTGCATTTAAACTTGTAACTTTTGATTCGCTTCATGGATTTTAATTTTAAAATTTTGTTTATTTTTTAGTAATCGATAACTGAATATTAAGGTCATGCTAAAGCGAATTTGCACAGTGTGGGGTATCGCTGTATATATATTTTTTATTTTTTGCATTTCGTCAGATATCTAATCATTCTTCCCTCTGCCACCAAAGGTGAAGGAGGTTATCTTTTTACCCCTTCTTGTCTGTTTGTCTGTTTGCTTGTGTACAGGATATCTCAAAAAGTTGTGGACGGATCCGGATGAAATTTTGTGGACAGGTTGGTTGTGACAAGAACGAACTGAGTAGATTTTGGTGAAGATCTGGATCAGGATCTGACCACTAGAATTTTTAAAGCGATTCTTCACCATTGAGAGATGGGGCTAAAAAGGATATATAGCACGATATCTCAAAAAGTTGTGGATGGATTACGACAAAACTTGGTGGACATGTTGGGCATATCGCAAGGACGAATTGATTCGATTTTGGTGAAGATCTGAATCCGGATCCGGATACTCGGGTTATTTAATTTTTAAACTGATTCTTCACCATTGAGAGATAGGGCCAGAAACGATATATAGCATGATAATTCAAAAATGTAGTGAGCCCGATATGTTCTCATGGATCAGGGATTGAGTGGCGGAGGTATGCGCTCTACCGAGTGCCCTTCCAGTTGTGGAAGGTTTAATGTTGTTTTAACCAGGAATTGCTGGTTTGCGGTGAGCATGTGATAATGTTGTTGCAAATTGGCAATTTGGCATTTCCCTTTATGCAAGCTGCAAAACTGGGTTCTCATATTTTAAAAGGATTTTTTTTGCATGATCCAGGGTTATTGATCACATGAATGGAACGGTCATAATTATGCTTGCGTGCAATGATTTTATATCGTAATTGTGTATAAAAATTATTGAACTCGCTCTGTAATGCTTTGTGACTAACCCAAGCCATCTTCGTCACATTATTTCCCCCTCCACCCTCGTCCTCTGCCCCACCCCCCAAAAAACTAAATGCTCCACAAGTCTTGCCCAAAAAGAAGAATAAATTGCAGACGTCATTTTGGTTAAAACACCATTTCCAATGGGAAGGAAAATGGATCATTGGGTCATCATTGACTCGTTTATTTATAAAGTCCTTGTTTCTCTTGTGGGTGAAACATTGGAGGTTTTACAGGGACACAAAACCACACCAAGCAGGAACATAACAATTTGCGATTATAATTAAATGATAACTTGGAGTCAAATGGATCATGTGTAGTCTTTGTAATTGAAGGGAATTGGTATCGTGCTGCCGTGTGGAAAGCCTCGAGGAATGAGCAGGCCTTAAAAGTGTAGGGGAGCTGGTTCCAGAGACTGGGCCAGGTTCAGTGGCTGAGAAGGCAGGGCAGATAACAGGAGAGTGTAGGTGGTAAGACCAGGGGACAGATTCCAGCAAGGACGCTGATATATAACGCAAGAAGATTAAAGAGAACCTGAATCGGCCTGCGCTGGTCTCACAGGACTTCACGACTCGGACTCGATTATACCGTAACGGTTTTCATCGTGCTCTTTAGGCAGGAACTTGCATTTGGTCAGCATGGAAAGCTAATGTTGGGCCGACGTTGATTTGATCATCCGGCGAACATTGGTGAATGGGTCGGCAGCTACAGCTGACTTGATACCCGATGTTGGCTGAATGTCGTCGGTGTCCATAAAGCCACCCTGTGCCTTTTCCTCTCAAAGCCGATGATCAACCAACCTTGGCAACATGCGTTCCACCAACCGCTACGATGCAACCCAAGCCCGATGTATCTGCCAGCTGGTTGAGGTTTTGTTCTTCAAAAACGTTTTTGTTGTCAAAATGTCCTCCAGTTTCTCAAATCAAGTCTAATTTGTATACACAACATATCTTATCATGTGTTTTCATTCCTATCATCATTTTTAATTGCATTCGCACAATGCATTACCAAGTGTGGTTCAGCGTTGCCTTTTCGATGGAAAGAGATGGCTGACCATTCCCAGATGAGATGGAAGTTTTTACTAACGCTGCTGTTCGAGTTTTGCAGTGCCAAGAGGGGGCGCTGCAACACGATGCAAGCCTTCTGTCGGATGAAATCCTACTGCACTGTGTGCACACAGACTCTGGATGTTAATCTTTTTCAAAGAGTAGATCATTGTGTCGTTTTCTGGCCAATCTCAACTTCTGGTTATCTTTATAGTTTACACTATATGTGTATGATCCAAGAGTGTTTGAATGGGTACATGATACATATGTGATGGGCCAAATTGCCATTGCATGTTACAAGTGAGGCTGTAAAGGCTGCTTGGTTGATTTTATTTTTATTATTGTTTTTATTCTTTCTTTTTTAGCAAAGATATGGGACAGTTTGTAAAGTGTTGGTAGTACAACATACATTTTTGTCATGGCGCCTCCCATCCTTTGTGCAATTGTCCACATAATGATGCTCGTTGCCCGTAAGGCAAAACCATGATTGCGAGAAATGATTGTGAAATGTGGTTTCCTTTCTCCATTATTTCATGTAACTTCTGATGGGGTTTGTGTGAGAAACTTGTCTACCAGGAGGTGTGGGTTGAAAGGTTAAAACCTTTTTCAACAGGTCTCCAGCAGAATTTGATAGCGAGCATAAAGTGTCGGCCTTGAGCGAAGGGCGTGAGGGTTAAGCTCCGTATTTTAGGTGCATGGGAGCAGTGACAGCCAATAAAGCAGAGATTGGTTAATGGCTTTCCACTCCTGATTTCACCAGGATGAGGACGCTGAGACTGACTTCTCTTGGCCCACTGTAGCAGCACGACATGGGATTGCAGGATTGTGATGGTGCAAACCATGACGTGCGGCTGCTGCGTGCTACGGATCGCGCACTGAGATTTGACTGATCGGTGATGGTCACGACCCCTTCGATGCATCAAGATTCCTATATCGGCCTACCTCTGTCATACAATGCTTTGTCATTTCTAATGGTGACAAGCACTTTTGAATTGAGCAGGAGGTAAGACTGTTCTGATCAGAGTTAAGCCCATAGCACAGCGTTTCCTCCCCTATTATCACCATCCTCCCATTGGGTTTGCAAGTGATGCATCCTATTTGTGCTATTTTTTTGTAAAATGTTCCAAAGGGGCTTCTTCTCCTTTTTTGACAAAAGGTATTTCTCATCCCAATGGTGTGGTGTGGGCACACAGCATGGGAACGAGCAGAAAATCCAGCCATTTTTACCTTCGCAAACTTCGTTTGACGAAGGTATTGTATTGACCCCTGTGTATTTATTTATTGGTAAATATGTGTGCGGACAACATTGCGCAAAAACTGCTGGACCGATTTGCATGAAATTTTCAGAGATGATGTGCAGTTACTCAAGGACGCCAGGCGAAGCTTTTGGGAGCAATCGGATTAAAGGTCAAGGTCACGGTCACGAAAAGGTCAGAATCGTTTTTTCGTCATAACGCGGTCAATTTTTTTCCGAACGAGATAAAACCAACACCAAAATGTTCATTACTCAATTCTACATTCTAGGCTATGCCACATGAAAGTGTGGCGTAATTACCCTAGGTAGCGGTTGGGGGTCAAAGGTCAAGGGGGTCACCACAAAGCATTTTTCATTGGGCAGCGTCGTGGACATTACGCAAAAACCACTTAGCAGATTGTCATGAAATTTTGTGGCCTTGTTTGACATCATGAGAGGACAAATCGATTAGATTTTGGGAGCGATCGGATCAAAGGTCAAGGTCAAGGTCACAAAAAGGTCAAAATCGTTTTTTTGCGATTAAAGTGTCAATTTTGTTCCGATTTACATCAAATTAAGTCCAAAATGTTCAGTATTCAAATCCCAATCCAGTGATATAGCGTATGGTATAGTGTTTGCAACCCTAGTTAGTCTGTGGAAGTCAAAGGTCAAGGGGGTCACCAAAATGGAGTTTTTGATTGGGAAGCGTTGTGGACAACATTACACAAAAACCACGTCGCAGATTGTCATGAAATTTTGTGGATGTGTTTGGCATCACGAGAGGACAAATCGATTTATATTTTGGGAGCGATCAGATCAAAGGTTAAGGTCAAGGTCACAAAAAGGTCAAAATCGTTTTTTCGTGATTAAATTGTCAATTTGTTTTGATTTACAACAAATTAACTCCAAAATGTTCAAAATTAAATTCCCCATCCTCTCATATGACACATGGTATAGTGCTTTTGTCAACCAAGGCAGCGGTTGGGGGGTCAAAGGTCAAGGGGGTCACACAAATTCACATTTATATCGGAAAGCATTGTGGACAACTTAACACAAAACGCAGAGAGGCTTTAATTGTTTTGGATTTGTTTGGCATCATGAAAGGACAAATCCATTAGATTTTGGGAGCGATCGGATCAAAGGTCAAGGTCACAAAAAGGTCAACATCGTTTTTTTCATGATTAAAACGGTTAATATGTTTCCGATTTACATCAAATTAACTCCAAATTGTTCAGTGTTCAATTCTCCATCTTCTGAAATGACACAAGGTATAGTACTATTGTCAACCAAGGTAGCGGTTGTGGGTCAAAGGTCATGGGGGTCGCGAAATGCATATTTGTATTGAGATGCATTGTGGACAACTTAATACAAAGGTAATAACTAGAATATATCTCTGTCTCTAAACTGTGTCTCTGTTGATGCAATAAGGGCCCTACCAAACTTAGTTACAAAGTAAAATACAACAAATTTTTATTAAAGAGAATTGGTATAGTTTGATATGCATATAGCTTCGCTCATGGTTTAGGAAAAAGGAGTTTTACTTTCTTGTTTAATTAGACGCCAATTAAAATGACGTTTTTGTCCTCGCTCGGATTTGAAAACATGATCTACTTGATCCAGGTCGTGTCTGCATGGTCAGTGACGTTCGACTGAATCCGACCCTACATGCTACAGAGTTCGGCACTCGGGACAACGAATCACCTAAAATTGTCATAATCGTAATAGTTCTAATAACAAAATCCTTTCACAAAATCCAGATCATGGACTTTAAATTTGCGAAATTCCCGAGCAGATTTAGTGGAATTTTAGTTCCTCATTTCACTCTCATGCCATGTTCAAACTAGTGGCTGCGGCGAAGGTATGCGCTCTACGAGTGCCCGTTCTAGTTTTTAATTTTTTTCAAACAATATTGCTTTGGAAGGTCGGTGTCCTACACTTGTGGGCCAACAATAAATCGGGTGCTTTTTGTTCCATGAAAACTAATTTTCTTTCCGTTTAAAAGAAGTAAAGATTCTGAGTGGTGTTGTTTTTTTGTGTGAGGAAATACCATAAAGTGCAACTGATTGCATCAAATCCATCAAGAGCTTTGCAGTGCTACATTGCATACGATCGACATGACGCCTTTAAATGCATTGGGCCCACTTTATGGTTATGCGTTGTCATAAAAAGTGACTGCACAAGTTGGACTTGCTCGTACTCTAATTCTGTTCGCAAGGAAATTTTCTGCTATGGTTCTTAACACGCACTCCTTCAGGTGTTTCTTGGGAGTTGTTACACAAAGGAAATTCGAGGCATTTTGAAGTTTTATTCCACTTGTCAAAAAAATTAACTCTGGTGTTTTGCCCCCATGTCTTTGGTGCACAACCCTCTTTTGCAAGTTACCCCAGTTTACCTCGAGCTCGTACATGACAGAATACGGTTTTGTCTCCCACCTGAGTGAGTCCGCTGTAGCAGCACGTAAAATATTGGAGTGGCACTTTGGCGCTTGTACTGAGCCTTCAATATTGCACGTGCTGCTACAATGTGCGCACACCTGCTTGGAGCAACGACACCTTCCGAAAGTGTCCACATCAGGGCCATCCAGCACTTATGAACCACGTTGACAAGGAAGTGAGGACAGCCATGTGCAAGGACTGATTTGCCACAATGAGATTTCTGAATGGGAAGTTTGGATCCTGCCATGCTGCTTTGGAACGACTGCACTTGGGCTATGTTGTATTAATGTTTCGGGATTATATGCTTTCAAAAAAAAACTCATCACAACAGTCTGTTCTTCTGCCATGATGTCAATCCGATATGAGCTTTACATATTCCATTGTGTTGAATGTAGTTAACCATTTGTCCATGCAGAGCTTGTGCTTCATATCATTATCTTTATTTTGATATTATCTCCATATTATTAATATTTTAAATGAAACTTTGAATGTGCAATTAACATTGGGGGATGCATTAAATATATAACGATTTTATATATATTTTTTGTATTTGACCCTGGGATCATGCCACAGCGGGTAGGGACTTGGGGTGACGGGTCAAAACAGAAGATTTTTAAACTCATAATTTGATAGTCTTTCCTGCCTTTCCTGGTGGAACTTTTTGCCATCTTTCAGCTTTGCTTTAGGTGGGAAGCATGGGGATTTGCGATGGCATGCCATTGACTTCGCTCTTGTTACCCTCACCAGAGGAGAGGGTATTGCATTTGGGTCCGTTTGTTTGTTTGCACAGAACTTCAGTGTTTTTTCTCCGCAACCTCTTGGTGGATTGAGATGAAATTTTCACCATCGGAGCGACTACTCATGTAGAATGTTGTAATGATGATTATGATATGATGGGTGATGTGGCAGCCATGTTGGAAAAATGGAAAAACGTTGGACCTCTGTATCCTTGAAAGCGCACCAAGGAAAGAAATTGAAATTTGGCACATAGCAAAGTGCTCCTTATGGGGAATGTGATTTTTGTTTTTTTTTAATGATAAATTTGGTGTCTTCGTTATGATGTCATTGCATATGGAGAATGCAACGTCTGATCAGTATGAAAATTTGTGAGGGTCATCTCGGGATAAAATGATCCGCAGAAGAAAAAAAACCAAGATGACTTCATCGGTCACGTGATTCGACAGCCTTTTTTAATTTTTTTTTTTATAACCTTCAAAAATCTTCTCTGAAGTGGCTGAACAGATCGAGGTGAAACTTTACACGTATGACCATATATCCATGAGGAACAAAAGATTCATACATATGTTGTCATTGGTCACATGGCTTGGCAGCCATATAGGATTTATGCTTAAAAACTATAAAAAAAAATCATCTTTTTCAGAACGGCTGTACAGATCGAGGGCAAACTTCACATAAATGTTCCCCAAGCCTTGGCTGTACAAGTTTGGTAAGGAATAATTGATGTCACATGGTTTGGCAGCCATATTGGATTGAAGAGAAATATTAAATAATGTTTTCTCTGGAACCACTTAATCAATCGACGTGAAACTTCAGAATTATGATCTCGTGATGTGGAATAAATGTTTTAAATTCCAACTTGATCGGACACATGGTCTGGCAGCCAGAATATTTTTTTATTTTTTAGATCTGGGTTATTTTTATTTTGGTTTTTTTGAATAAGGCTCACCTCATTGTGCCTGGATGGGTTTGAGGGTGGAGGAGTGGCAGCTGAAATGTGAATCCTATCTAGGTTCCTTCTGATGACTTCATCTCTGCTTTTTTCTTGTTTGGGTTCCTTCTGATTACTCCAATGCAGGACTGTGCTTATTTGGTCTTGCATTTGATTTGAATTTAATTTATCCCATTCCCATTTATCAATTTAACAAATCCCATTCTAAATTCAAATGAAAAACATTCGGGTCAGCGTCAAGTGTCCGATCAAAGTGGGACGTCTTGGTATCTGGTCATCACTGCCAGCAGTTATAAAGTGGCAGTTCTAACGATGGCTCTTATTTATTACGTAACACACCAGTACGCAAATGCCGCACAAAACAAGTCCTGGTGAGGGTCTGCAATCTCTGCTCTTTTTCTTGTTTGAATATATAAGTACTCTTGTTAAAGGTGGCGCATAAATATATTTTTTAAGCGTGTTTATTGCTGTTAATATTATTTTTATTTCAGAGTGATCCATTATGAGAGATTAACTGTGGCTCAAAGATCACAAATTCCTTCATGGTATGGTTTCGTAGTCTGTGGTGTCAAGAAATCGGAAGACCTGCCACTTTGGATTAAAAAACGAAATGCCACTTTTGATGTCACCAAAAGTATCTTTTCACACCTAAAAGTTACACCAAAGGTCACAAATGTCACTTTGGATCCATGGCATCCAAAGTGGCATTTGTGTACCATTTTGGATGTCACCAAAACCTTGTAACTGGTTCAGTCAAGGACTTAAGATGATCAGGAAAAACCTACAACAGCGAGATCACCAGAAGCATTCACTGGGTACGTGACATGCTCACAACAAGGAAGTCAATCAGATAAGCGTTGAGAGTGGAATAAGTTATCATGCAATCCAGACAGTTTTGAAGAAGAACTTAGGACGTCTTCATGTTCAGCAGTTATTTCCAGGTGCTTGTGATGAGAATGGGGTTTTGTTAATATTTCCTTCAGTGGATTGATGACTGCCCAGGTGTGTTGCATAACATTATCTGGTCTGATGAAGTTGTTTTCCATGTTGGTGGTTGTGTCAACAGATATACCTGCCATTACTGATCAGGAAATGATCCATAAATTACAGGTGAATGTTGCTAAAGTTGGCCAAAACTGCTTGATTGGTGCCGAATGACTTCATCCCAACTCGGATCTCGCATCCTCCGTGATGCAATCAACGGACAGATACTTGGAAATGCTTCAAAACTTTCTTGTTGCAAAAATTCAGCTATGTGACAACACAAATGAAACCATTTTTATGCAAGATGGTGCCCCTGCACACTTCTCTTTTCAAGTTTGTTATTGGTTGGATACCCGCTATCCACCCAGATGGATCAGGTGACGAGGATCGATGGGATTCATTCAGGATTCCTCATTTAAGGATTTCATTCAGGATTCCTCATTTAACCACATGTAATTTTATTTTATTTTGTGGGGATGGGTGAAAGAAAAGGTGGATGCCAGAAAACCCGCTAATCTAGGTGAATTAGAAAGTTCTGTCCACAATGTTTTTGCTGTAGGAGTTTCTTAGGCGTTCAGAAGAAAATGTTGAACTTTGATGTTCATAAATTAAAATGGCAATAAATGTCCTTTCAGGAAGAAAAAATATTTTGGTGATTTGTTTCCATTAACATAACGTGGTATTTCTATCTTTAAAAGAAAGACTTTATTTTGGATCACCCTGTATATCTGCCGATGCCACAGGTGTCCTTTTTTATTCTGTCCAAACTATACTCGTGGAAAGAAAAAAAAAGGCGACAGTGGGGTTGTGGGAACGAACCGGACACAAGCAACCAGGTGGAGGGATGAATCGGAAAATAATAAAAAGATCACTTGCTGGGAATGGCAAAGGTTAACAGGATGAGGTGTGGTAGAAAAGATCATGTGTGGTGATGGTAGATGAGCATAACGTGTACTGCTTGCTGTTGTTGAGCCCTGGAGTAAATCTTAGATTTGCACTAACATGGAGAGTCTGTTCCACAGATAGGAGGAAAAAAACAGTGAAGATGAGCAGCAAGCCTGGATTTTTGAAGTTTCGCAAGAAGAGGGTGACTGGAAAAACACGATACATCCTTTGATTAGACATTCCTTTTGGATTTGATTCATTGGACAATCTTAGAGGGACAAAGTGAGAATGTTGACTGAGAATGTATTGAATGACATAACATGTTTCAGCATAGCATCTCATCCTTTCCAAATTAGAGATGTTGCATTGCCGATCTGTCGTTGGGATTGGATACCATAAGGCAGAATGTAGAGTTGTTTGTATCATGGAAAATAGTGTTTTCTCTGCCATCGAAGTGGTAACTAGACATTAGGAACAAAATTGGACCCAAGGCAAGGCCTTGTAACTTATTGGTCTCTAGCCTGGAAGCTTCATGTTGTATAAGCAACTTTTATGGGTGCTTTTCCCAAACTCATTTGATTTGTTATTTTGGTTATGGTGAACTCGGCCAGTTTATCATCTTCAGGTCTGTCAAATAATTACTGCACATAATACCTAACAGAGAGAGGGGTTTGCAGAACTCAAGTGAATCAATAAAACTTGATGTCCTGGTATGTCATTGTTTGGCCAATGTAGGGGTTTAAAAAAAGAAAGAAGAGTTTCAGGTTTAATATTCAAGTTCAAAGTTGACGAGTCATTCCAAACCTACTTTTGCTTTTTCTTCAGTGCTGCCCTTCATTTAATATTTTTCTTTTGTAATGGTATGAGTATATATGACCTGCCACTTTGCTGACAGGAATATTGTTCTCTGCGCAATTGTTGATGATTACGGTGTGCCTTTCTGTGCTGGCCAGCATCACGACACTGTCTTTGGGAGCGGTGCTCCTCAATTTCCTCTTCTCTTGCAGAGGCATGACGCTGCCGGTCTTGATCAACTCATTGGGAGCGGTGCTCCACGGTTTCTCTTTCCCTAGCAGTGGCCTGATTATGCTCTTGCTGTTCAACTCGTTGAGAGTGGTGCTCCTTGGTCTCCTTGTTTCTGTATGCTGTCTGATTCCTTGCATCTCGAGCACTCATTCCAATTTGGGCTTTCTGTTTCTTCGGCATAGCTGTGATGGCTAAACTATTGGGCAAGAACAAAAAAAAAGAGTTCCTGGGAGGTCCTGCTCTTCATACAGGGCTACCCAGTGTCGCAAGTTGGTGTTTGCAGTTTTGCTATGTATGCCCATGTACCCATGCACAAACCTACCTTCCTTTTTTTTGCATTTCAAACCTTCCTGTGAGTTCCTGAAATCCACCATCATTGGTTTCACTGTAATCCGTTAATCCGTTCTCAAATTATTGGCCGACAAACAAATAGATAGACACAGCTCCTTTTATAATATAGATTCACAAAGCTATTAAGAGGAATGATAAAGCTGAACACAGGGCAGTGTTTCATGTTCCTTACTTTTGCTAACATTGAAAAGTTTCAAAATTACTGGTGCTGGATTTGGAAACCATTGCAACCATGCCCTTTCTTCATTCCTTCAACTTCCTGTATCATTTCCTCTTTCTCCCCTCTCTTTTCTCCACCAAATATTTCTCCAACTTTCACCCAACTGATCTGCTATGCAGCTGTGGAATTTACGAAATGTCATTTGTGAGTCCTTTTCTTTACTATAAGGATGCATCTTAGATTGGCCCTTCTTTTTGTGCCCAGCTGGTGGCATTACTGTTTTGTTTGTAAAATGCCCCTTCTTTTCAAATCTTTGTGATGTGTTGTATTCTCAACCTGGAAATGCTTTCTCTGATGTCCACTTAAGATGCAACTGAAGTCGAGGCTCTTGAAAGAGTAAACGACATGGTGGGTCAACGGACTGGAAGAGGTGGACTGATCTCACACATGCACCACAGTCAGTAAAGGGTACAAGCAAGCAAGAAAAGGTGATGGTTCACCGATGCTCCACCACCTGATTATATGTACTTGACAATCAAAATGGAATCGGCTCTTATGTATGGATCACTGATTTTTGCTTATTCCAAGCTGATGAGCTCAGGAGAGTGCAACATCCTTCACATCAAGTAATGTAGTTTCCAGCATACCAGTGATTGAAATAGCTTGACCTTTCAGCAGACAAGGGGATCATCTGACTAACTCCTGCTCATCTCCACAGATGCTATTTCCTGCAAATGTTGAAAGGGCTGGACATAAAACTGCAGATCTTGATGAGACAACCATGTCTTAGCCATTGTGCTTAAAACCTGGCCAAAATTGCTCGGCCTCAACCCCCAATGCAGCTACAATACAGCCATTTAGTCAAGGTGGTAACCTCCCAGGCTTGAACTCGTCACTCGATTAGAGGCGATTGTAAAATGGCAAAACAAGTCCAACCTAATTTATCAATCTAGCCCCAGCCACATCCTTATTGCAAAGCCAGAATACAATGGCACACCTGAGTCCTGGGGAAGTAAACTGGGCTATCCCACATCCAAGGCCAAATTGAGTTGAGTGCAGTAAGTTAGTTTATCATTGATTATTATTCAATGGGATTCTAAATGGGAGCTTGAACTTTTAATTTTTTCTTCTTCTCAGAACTTGTATCATTGTAGACAGCCCAGTTTACTTGCAGTTTGCATTATATGCTGGTTATGATGCGTACAACAAAGCAACAGGATAAATTTCTGCAAATGGATGCCACTAATTCAAAATTTAAAACCTCTGTTCTTGCGCAGTCTATTTTGAAATCCATTTTCCTAATCTGGTGTACTGCTCCCTTTCCTGTTTGCTTGTTTCCTTATTCTCAAAAAGCCTTTGGTTCCCTCTCAATCCTCACCATTCATCTATCAAACACTCTAATCTTTTTGTCGTAATTGCTGTCATTCTGAATATGCTCTGCCTTTACCTTGATCATGTCCCACAAATCTACAAATCCAAACCATTGTTGTACTACGAGTTTAATCAATTGCACTAGCACATTACCTGAAGGGTGATTGCGTCACCACGTCCCACACCAACTCCTCCCCTGACAGTGACACACACATACACACCAGAAACAAGTTATTTCAATTGAATGTTATATATTTTGAACATGAATCAGAAAACGAACCTTCTTGCTTTGCAACTTCTGAGATCAGATGTAATCTGTTTACTCATCTGTGAGCCAGCAGATATTTGATTAGACTATTGAACAGAAAAGATTTTAGGTGTGTTGGTGATAGTGCTTGAGCGATGTAAAAACAAGTTTATGCTCGCGTTACATGCTGGCACCATGTGAAATGGCACCAAAGGTGGGTTTTAATTATTTTTTCATGTACAAGCATAATGCTTCCATGAAATTGCAGCTCATGTTATGTAGGTTCAGAATCCATGACATAAGAATGTGCTTAAGTTAAAGTTGGTTACTTAAAGTTAAAGTTGGCAGAGCTGAGCTGTTCAGGGAGCTGAGGCGTAAAACTGTACGTGCACTGAGGGTGGACAAGGAGGCCTATGTGCGAGGAATCTGTGAGGGGGTAGAGCATCACCTGTGGACAGGTGATTCTCGTCCCGCTTACAGGGGAATTCGCGCATTACGTTCATCCAAGCCCATCCCTCGGAGCACTACAGTTCGAGCAGAGAGTGGTAGTCTCTTGACAGAGGAGTCTGAAGTGAAGGCCCGCTGGGCCGGTTACTTTGAGCGGTTGTACCAGGCTGATCCCCCAACTGTCGAGTTGGACGTCAAGGGTGTTACAATCATGTTGCTGACCCTCGAATCAACTGTGGTCCACCTACGCTTGTGAAAACACGGGCTGCGGTGAACCAGTTGAAACGGGGAAAAGCTCCAGGGATATGTGGCATCCATGCCGAACTTCTCAAGGCTGGTGGAAATGCTGCACTCGTGTCGTTGCATGCAGTTTTGTGCTCTGCCTGGAACACAGGCATCATCCCAACTGACTGGAAGAGGGGCCTTGTTGTCCCTCTCTGGAAAGGGAAGGGTGATCGTCAAGACTGCAACAACTACCGAGGGGCGACGCTGCTCTCAGTGCCGGGCAAGGTCTTTGCTCGGATAATTCTCGATAGGGTTCGCCACCATCTGCTTGAGCACCAGCGTCCAGAGCAGTCAGGCTTTACACCAAAGAGGTCAACGATTGACCGTATCCTTGCACTTCGTGTCCTCACCGAACGCAGACGAGAGTTTCGGCAGGGGCTGCTTGCAGCCTATGTTGATCTCTGTAAAGCGTTCGATTCAGTGAATCGGGATGTCCTCTGGAGGATTCTTGGTCTTCGTGGGGTGCCACCAAAACTGATCGATCTGTTGTCTAACAGCTTATTTCCAGTTGTTACTGGAGTTCGTCAGGGATGTGTACTTGCCCCCACACTTTTCAGCACTTGTATGGACTGGATTCTAGGGAGGATGTCGGAGAGATCAAGTTGCGGTGCGTCATTTGGGAATGTCAAGATCTCGGACCTTGACTTTGCAGATGATGCAGTCATCTTTGCGGAGACTTTAGACATCCTCTTGGGGGCCCTCGAGGTGCTGAATGAGGAGTCGGAGCCGTTGGGATTACGGGTTTCTTGGGTCAAAACTAAGATCCAGGCTTTCGGTGACATCTTGGATGCTGCTGTCCTGTCTGTGTCTGTTTGTGGTGAGGATGTTGAGGTCGTGGAGAGATTCACTTACCTTGGCAGTGATATTCATGTCTCTGCTGGCTGCGAGTCAGAGGTCAATAGACGTCTGGGTCGGGCCTGGGGAGTCATGGATTCACTGGATCATGGGGTGTGGCGCTGCCGGTACCTGTGCGGGAGGACGAAAGTCAGAGTCTTCAGGTCCTTGGTACTTCCAGTCTTGCTCTATGGGTGCGAGACTTGGACTCTGACCAAGGATCTGAGACGGAGACTTAATTCCTTTGGTACCAGGTCTCTTCGGAGAATCCTTGGCTATCGCTGGTCGGATTTTGTGTCCAACGAGCGGTTGCTGAGAGAGACTCGGATGAGATTTGTTACCTGCATAGTCCGTGAGCGTCAGTTGCGGCTATATGGACATGTGGCTCGTTTTCCTGACTCTGATCCTGCTCACCAGATTCTCTCAGCGAGGGAGTCTCATGAGTGGAGGAGGCCAGTGGGTCGACCACGTTCCTCATGGTTGCAACAGGTTGACCATCATCTCAAGGAGATGGGGATGGGCCTGGCATCTGCCTGGGGGATGGCCAGACGGAGGCCCCTGGAGTACCGGCGGAAAGTGGACGCAGCGACGTGCTGTTCTGGCACATGCTCCCATACCTGACCTGACTTAAGAACAATGTCAATATGGGACAAATAATCGAAACCCTGTAGTTTTTCGTCGCCATCGATTTTGAAAATGAATATGAGTAATCCAGGTCAGCAAGACTCAATTTTAACATCATATTCGAAGGACAAAAGAGAGCATGAATGATAAGATGAGAAGCACATCAATTAAGCAATAGGTGTGATTATGGCATTTTCAATTGTATCCGAATGTTGCAGGTCTTCTCTTTGGGATGGTGAGGAGCCATCGGCACTGTCTCCTCTTTCGGCAATTGAGCCCACTGTATGTGAATCCATGCCAGCCAACAAACTAGATGATGTATCATGTTCCCACATTACTTCCCCCAACTGATAAAGAGTTGGCAGGTGAGTCCAAAAGCAGATTTATGATTGATCATGCATATGATGGAGACCGCATCTTCGATAAATAGATCGCTCAGAAGTAAGAAATCTGCGAGTCCAATGATTGGAGTAATTCCTCTATCACAGGTATTGATTTGACATTTTCTATTTCGGAGCCCCCTCTCAGTGGTGTGACCCGCATAATACACGGTGTCAACACCTCAGGTGTTATAATGCCCATGAAAGACGTATGGATAATACAGCAAGCCACATTCAAGCGAAAGCTGCAAAAGACATTCATGGGGTTTAAGTATCATAAAATAATTTGCTTTCTGCCTCAAACTTATGGAAATGCGCATGGGTATCACATCATGTGTTACAAACATTTTGCTGCTGTATCGAACGACAAACAAGTCACCAAAAGAGTGAAGGAGGTACTTGAAAACAGACGTGTGCCAAATAGAATGAGCAGACTCACTGGAATGACATTGATCAGGTGGGGGGAACCTTTCCAAGTTGTAGGGCCGTAACAGCGATTGTTAAACTTGCTGTGGGCCGGATATATGCCTATAATGATGTTAGTAATTTAAACACCACATATGCAGATAAATAATGTAACAAATCATGACTGGTGTTACTGCACATATAAAAAATTTTGGAATGCAATTAAACATCCTGATTCTTTATTCCAACGAAACAAAAGTAACAAAGGAAACCATACACCGTTTAATAATAGTCAGAATACGAATAGTTTTAAAGTAACTTGCCTAATATAACTTCAGAGGTTCCTTCCATTTGATGAGAATGATCATGTTGGGGGGGGGGGGAATACTTGTTGCTATTCTTAAGTTGTTTTTGAGTGAAGTGACAATAGCGACATGAAATATCACAACGTGGGCTGGGATCTGGCCGGATATTCCCCTGCCTAGAGTAAACGCAAACTATGATGGCAAAAAAAGTTTAGTTGATCGGAAAGTGGATATTAAGAAATTTGATACAGGAATTAAAAATCCATGACAATGGAATTGGCTTGATAACGAAGTGGACAAAACAGCAGTTGGTCTGAGTTTAGAAAAAAATATCCCAGCCTGGTTTTGCTTACCACAAATTGTGCACCAAAGAAACCAATTGTGAGAAATGTTGTCACTCTTGAAGACCAGGTGGGTTGTTTGAAATGTAAACAACTGATCTGGAATCAAAGGACTAATTATGCACTCCCATGCACTGTATGTATTGTTATGTTTATGGGTGGGACACAGGAGACAGCACACTGTCTTAAGCACTGTTTTGTGTTCCAGTTAACATATTAGCATGTTACATGTGTATTAAGTGCATTTCAAGTTTGGTACTTCCCAGAAAGAGGAAGTTTCAATAAAAAAAAAAAAAAAAAAAAAAAAAATATATATATATATATATATATATATATATATATATATATATATATATATATATATATATATATATATATATATATATATATATACACACACAGTCATGTGCCGCATTACGACATTTCGGTCAATGATGGACTGCATATACGACGGTAGTCCCATAAGATTATAATGGAGCTGAAAAATTCCTATCGCCAAGTGATGTCATAGCGCTGCCAGTCATATAAAAGTAAAGTATATCACATACAATTATGTACAGTACATAATACTTGATGATGATAATAACTACAGTGTGGCCCCGTTATAACGGGATCGTTGAGGTCCATAAAATGTCATCGCGAAAAAAAAAGCGGGGTCGCGCTAAATCGGGATTCAAGAAAATCAGCGTTCCCACTGTTCTAACATTCGCACTGTTCCGAAAATATATCACACAACTGACAGGTGCTCATTTCTTCATTTGTAAATTATAACATCGTTGCAATGATTATTTATAAAATCCAAACGCTATTTATTCACCTTTCTATAATCGATGCGAGAGAAGATTGTAAGCAGCCACTAACAACACACATGGCTGTCATGAACAGCACAAAAGTAAAACTAACGTGTCTTCTGTCGATCTTGGATGTATGTTGCAATTGCCTACAGTATTCAGTACAGTAACATGCTGTACAGGTTTGTAGCCGAGGAGCAATAGGCTATACTATATAGCCGAGTAGTGTAGCAGCATAGCAAACCTGTTGTGCATTTTGTGATACAAGCACCAAATTTGGCACAAATGTACATTAATATTTTGCGAACATTCTCAGATATTGGGCCACTTGAAATTCTCTCTTTATGTCCGCCATATTGGATTTCAAAATGGCCGCCACTTGAAATCTGCATTTGCTATTATCTCTGGACGCAATGCAGCTATTGACTTGATTCTGGTATCTAAATGTATGTTTTTGGGGGCAAGGAATCCAATGGTACCATTTTAAACTTAATATTATCTATCACAGTCTGTTATATAATTTTATTTGGAAATTATCTTGGCAAATATTGGATTCAACACAATACTTTGAAAAGAATGTCTTAGTTCTGTAAATGTCTTAGGTATAATACTGACATGCTACATGTTCTAGTATTTGAGGCTAGGTGTACTGGTATCTGAGGCTCGGTATATACCGGTACTGAAGATACGTGTACATAAACAGTGTCATGTTAACAAGTTCAGCATTGTCACAAGTACATGTATGTTGTTGACACATCATCATGTGCAGTCCCCTTCACACACACAGAGGGCTGTGCACTGAAGGGCAGCCTTTTTGCACCTGCAGCGCCTCACACACCCTTTCTTGCACTTTCAAGAAACCAGCTCAATGCAGCTGTGAGCTGCCTCAGTTAGCCTGGTCCAGTAAGGTGTGTACTGTCCTTCTCCAGTCCTTGACCAACCCCAGTTGGTTGGTGGAGGGAGCTCTGGTGCTGGCAGCATTATCTGACCCCACACATGTCCACCTTGATACACTGCCGTCTTGACATGTTCCTCCAGAGCTGCCTTCGTTGGAGGGATGAGCTGCACATTGTTCTTCCTTGTGAAGAGTTTCCTCCTGGCCTTGTCAATGTCTGTGCATTTGCTGGTTCGATCATACAACAGGATCACAAACCTCTCGATGATGCGCTTTGCATCGTCTGGTATGTCACGAGGTGCAGAGGACAGCAGCAGCAGCGCCTCAGTGAGTTCTGGCAGTACCGTCCAGACTGCCCACGCAGTCTTCTTGCCATGTCTATGAAAACTAGACACAGTGTCGCATCCAGTTAGAGCGTGGAACATTGGCAGTGCACGAGCCTTCTCTCGTCCCAATCCAGCTGCTATTTCGTGTGCTGCTAGGTATCGGAAACTCTGGCCTGTTCCGAATGCCAGCCACAGTTTGTCTTCTGGTTGCAACTCCTGTGCCAGGGACACTGCCAGCACCACAACATTGGTGTCTACAGTCCAGATGAGTATTGCATGGTGTCCATGCTGGACTGCGTGAGATGCATGCAGCAACATCCGACTGTCAGCTTCTTCATGGTTACATGGGGCGAGTGAGGTCAGATCTGGCAGTAGTGGCTTGCTGAGCACTGCCTCTCCATCAGTAATGACGAGTTGCTTGTCCTCCTGGTCAAACCATTCCATGAGAGCTGCTGAGAGGAACCCGAACAGCTCAGTCTTGATGCTGTCCACTCGTAGGAAGTTCTGCGAGTTTCCTGGTATGGCTGTGGCAGCCACCACATGTCTCCGCACACCTTGTCCCCGCTTTGCACGTGTACTATCTTTCAGTGAATCAGCAAGGTAAGTATCCCAGACCAGATCCAGGCGTGGCACTGTTTGCAGCTTCGTGGACATATATGGGATGAAGATCTGTTGTGCATACTCTTCAAAGGTCTTTGATGCAGCCGGCTTCAGCATCTGGACGATGGCTGCTCCATCAAGCACAATACAGATCGTGACAGGATTCTCTGTCTTTGCGTCGGAGACTTCTTCCAAGCATGTGAGGAGATCACTCTTGGTACCAGTGCAGAGGCTTCCACCATCAGACAATGCAGGAGGACATGCCTGATTCTCGTGACAAAAGAACTCAAGGTTTCCATCCCTCGTCTGGCAGCCAATGTACAGGCATGCGAAGAGTTCACGGTCATTCGTGATGGAGGCGAGCTGTTGCTGACCTATGCCCTGGCTTCTTGGAGTGGAAGTGCTGAACACCTTCAGCTTGTTACGAGGAATGGGTGCGTCCACTGCCTTTGTTCTGTCCAACAGACACTCTCTGGTGAAAACTTCGAACTGCTCTTGGCCAATCCTCTTGGCATTCATCACGGTCTCCACAGCAGCAGGATCTGCGATCTCCTTTGTGTCCAGTTTGACTACATCCTGACTCTCCTCGAATGGGTTGCCCATCTCCTCTATGACACCGACGAGAGAGAGCGAACATCTTTCACAAATGAGGCCTGTACACTTGGCGTCTGATCATGATGACGTGTGTCTGCTGTTTGC
>NC_140970.1:3895658-3898158 GCF_056783735.1 Eptatretus burgeri | reverse complement strand
AGTCTCGCACCCATAGAGCAAGACTGGAAGTACCAAGGACCTGAAGACTCGGACTTTCGTCCTCCCGCACAGGTACCGGCAGCGCCTGTGTTCTGATGATGCCTGTGTTCCAGGCAGAGCACAAAACTGCATGCAACGACACGAGTGCAGCATTTCCACCAGCCTTGAGAAGTTCGGCATGGATGCCACATATCCCTGGAGCTTTTCCCCGTTTCAACTGGTTCACCGCAGCCCGTGTTTCCACAAGCGTAGGTGGACCACAGTTGCTTCGAGGGTCAGCAACAGGGATTGTAACACCCTTGACGTCCAACTCGACAGTTGGGGGATCAGCCTGGTACAACCGCTCAAAGTAACCGGCCCAGCGGGCCTTCACTTCAGACTCCTCTGTCAAGAGCCTACCACTCTCTGCTCGAACTGTAGTGCTCTGAGGGATGGGCTTGGATGAACGTAATGCGCGAATTCCCCTGTAAGTGGGACGAGAATCACCTGTCCACAGGTGATGCTCTAACCCCTTACAGATTCCTCGCACATAGGCCTCCTTGTCCACCCTCAGTGCACGTACAGTTTTACGCCTCAGCTCCCTGAACAGCTCAGCTCTGCCATTCAGCCTGGCCCTGCGACTCTGGTCAATGGTATCCAGTGTCCCTTGAGAGACAAAATTCTTCTTTGCACTGCGGTGAGCTCCAAGGCATCCACCGGCAACATCAAGGATGGTGGTCTTGAAGGCGCTCCACAATGCTTCAGGACCCCCCAAAGCACCCAGACCCCCCAAGTGTCCACTCAGCCTGTTCGTAAACTCCTCAGCTACTCTCTCATCCCTGAGCTTGGCAACATCCAGCCTCGGCTGGGATGGTACCATTCTCCAGGATTTAAGGTGCATCTTTAGAGTTGCTACAACAAGCCTGTGGTCAGTATTGAGGAACTGAGCACTCCGGTAGACCCTGCAGTTCTGGATCATCCTCCAACGACCGTCAATGAGGACATGGTCAATCTCCTTTGCCACACCGCCAGCGTTGGAATACCAAGTCCAGCGATGAGCTTGTGGGCGCTGAAACCATGAACCAGCCAGCTTAAGTCCTTGACTTCTTGCAAAGTCAAGGAACTTAGTGCCATTCTGGTTCATAGTTCCTGACCCATGGGGACCAACACACACCTCATAACCGTCCCTATCAGTTCCAGTCGATGCATTGAAATCCCCCAAGACTAGAAGTGTATCTCGTCTGGGGCACTGATCAACCACAGACTCGAGTGTGGCGTAGAATGCATCCTTCACAGTGAGATCACTCGCCTCAGTCGGAGCATAAACAGAGACCAGGGAAATAACACCTAAGGAGTGACTAATCCTTAATCTCATAATACGCTCGTTGACCGGTGTTACCTCAATTATCATTGGGGTCAGCTTATTGGACACAGCTACAGCAACTCCTTGGGTATGGTAACCATCAGAGCGACCAGACCAATAGTAGGTGTAACCACCCACCATTATCTCGCCGCAATCCGGTCTCCGAACCTCAGAGAGAGCTGCAATCCCGATGTCCAAACGCTTGAGCTCAGATGATAACAGAGACAGGTGATCATCCTCCCTTAGGGATAGGACATTCCAGGCACCCACCCGAAGGGACCACCTCAGGTTAACCCAAGGAGACCGCCGTCTGGTGGACGACACCTCAGCACCACTCCGACACACTCTCCCGCAATCTGACCCAGGGATGTTACCCCGCGGTTTCCCTCCTATCAAAGATTGGGGGTCCCGAAGGCTTTGCCCCAATCCCGTCATCCGGTGAGCTGCCCTGCGAAGGGAAGCTGCACAGGAGGTACTCCCACGGAGTGGGTTTTTCAGATTTTTTTGCGTTTTGCGGAATGAAGGGTTTTACGGTGGCCGGAGTGCAAATCCTGCCACCAACCTCCTAATAAGAAGTGACCCAACTGCAGGAGGACGTCCGCAGACACAGTTGGGTACTAGATATGGATGGCCGTTGGCTCACAAGGAGCTCCTCCGCCCTTTGACAGGTTTTGTTTTTAATCCTGCTGGGTGTCCATATCCAAACACCCTCCTCACCAGAAAACCTGGTGGGGGAGACGGTTTAGTCGCCGACAACCCGACCATGGAACAGCTTAGTACAGGTTTACATGGTACCTGTAGCAGGTCACAGATCGAACCTGACCTGACAGTAGGTGGTGGTTCCTGGTTGGTAGGTGATCAAATACTTATTTCATGCAATAAAATGCAAATTAATTATTTAAAAATCATACAATGTGATTTTCAGGATTTTTCTTTTAGATTCTTTCTTTCACAGTTGAATTGTACCTATGATAAAAATTACAGACCTATACATGCTTTGTAAGTGGGAAAAACCTGCAAAATCGGCAGTGTATCAAATACTTGTTCTCCCCACTGTATATATATATATATATATATATATATATATATATATATGTATATGTATATATATGTATATGTATATATATGTATATGTATATATATATATATATATATATA
>NC_140970.1:3875658-3885658 GCF_056783735.1 Eptatretus burgeri | reverse complement strand
CCAGGTCGCGCTGCCGGCCTCCCTCGGGCGCGCAGCTCCTTGCACGACGCGAGCACCCTTCGTCCGACTCGCCGCCTCTCCACAGCTCGTCCCCTCCGTTCCGACTCTCCTTCGCCTCGTTCCGACCTTTACGACTCCCTTCTTCCTCGTTCCGACTTTTTACTACTCCTTTGACTGACGAACACCGTCCTTTTATCCCCCCGTAACTTCGCCTTTGACCCCCTCCCTTTGACCTTTCAACTCGCTCCCCATTGGCCCGAGAAAAAGTGGGCGTGAAGGCTTTTGATCCACAAATTTGCATATATCGATCGCCCTGGGGCGGGGCCAGTCGCCCCTCGCTCACCGATTGGACGGCAAAAAGTGGGCGTGTGTCGTTTTGGATCCGTTTTTGAAGCAGAAAATCCGTGATTTTGTACACGCTGTTCAACGTGCGCCCTACACGAGTCCAGCATCGGTGCCCATGAGTGGCGCGAGATGACGGTGATGCGATGGTGGCGAGTTGCGACGGTAAAGGTCATGGCGGTTGTGGTGAAGCGGCGTTGTGGTTGGTGGTTGTTGTTGTGGTTGTGATGGTGGCGATTGGTCCAAAATAAAGATAGTAAAAGAAAAACGGCTATCCTGAAGAGTCGCAGCACGTATAAATGACATGTATTCCCACTAGACAACGGGTTTGGGCCTAACTACACATGCACTTACCGAGATACCTCACCTAAGGGACCTGAATGGTGGTTTGCGAATCTGGTAACCACAACACTACCCCCTTCCCTTTTTACAGACTCGTCCCGAGTCGTCAAATTTTCGTGTGCCATCATGTGTAGTTTTCCCCTAGTACATTTTACCTACGGATCCCTGAGTGCGACATTCATGGTATTCGTGTCCCCAAAATAAATAACCTGAGGGCTGCGTAACTATCTAAACAAACTCACTCACACGGACGACTTAAATAAAATTGCCGGCGCTAAGACAAACATGCCGGGGGCGCACTCATATTTACAGTACATCTTAACCTTAACTTACAAATTTTACACTAAACCATGGCCCAGGATCACTGAACTCTGCAAAAAGAAAGCAGTTCGCAGGGAGCCAGGCTGCCCACACGCAGTCTCTGACTCAAACAATGCAGGTGACAGGGAACGTGGCTGGCTGCTCACACGCAGTCCAAGGCCTTCCCTTTTGAACTGAACGCAGTGAACCACAACGGTGCTTGGGCTGCACAACGCAGTCTCCGTGCCAGCTCAAGTGGCACACGCAATGAGCACAACGAATGGATGCATGAACGCAAACACGGTGCACGGGCTGCCACTGCAGGCCCGTGTTGTAGCTGCCAACAGGGCAGTTCTCGCAGCTTGCAAACTGTTGCCTTGCGGATCCTGGCGCACATGGAAATGAACAGGGGGGGGCAAAGCAAAAATTGAACGGGGCTGGTGAACAGGGGCAGTGGGCATGGCATGGCAAAGGCAGCAGGCAAACGCAGCCCGCAGAAGAAGGCCGCTGCAGGCAAACACAGCCGGCAGATGAACTGGCCGGCACAGGCCTTGAAGAAAAACAGCCAGCAGATGAACTGGCCGGCACAGGCCCTGCAGCAAAACAACAGCTGCCGATGAAGTTGGCCGGCCTCCGCCTTGAAGCAAAACACGGCCAGCCGATGAAGTTGGCCAGCCTTTGCCGTCAGTGGAAGTTGGTGGAGGGAGTGCGGTGGTGCTGGCCACTTGGAAGGCGGGCTCGGACCTACCTACCCGTCTCCCTCCCAACCTATCGCCTTTGCCTGTCACTGTACATACCCACTCCCTTAATTTGTCAAACCCCAATTTAGCCCCAACTTATTTTTTGTTGTTTTTATTTTTACTTCCCCACTATAAATCGTCCCCTAACCCCCTTTATCGTCCTTGTTCGGCTAACCTATCCTGTCACCTAGCCTACTCCCAACCCCTACGTTCCCTTCCCGGAGGGGAATAAGGGAGAGCTAGCGTCCTGTGTCGAGGCCCAACGAAGCCTCAGAATGGCCTCCCCAGAGTTCGGCGATCTTAACACCAAGTGGGTCCAGCGGCCCACAACGACAGCGAGGGGATGGATGGTGCGGAGGGGTACATCTCCTAATCTACCCTATCCATTTAACTGTTAAACTACCCCGGGGCTTTCAACAAGCGCCTCTCGCTTAAACTATTGGTTCTAACAACCCAGATTCCCGTCGCCTGTGTTGGTGTCCTCACAATTTCGGGCCTCGCCCCCCAATTTTCTCTCCGTGCCCTCACACGGTCTCCTGGCTGGGACACGTGGCTCCCTTTGGCAGGCACGACCCTCTGCCGATTCTCCCGCTATGGCACCCCGGGCACTACACTGCCTCCGAGCCTACCAGCTCCCTAACACCGGGAGTGCCCCCATGGCACCTCCCTGAAACGCACACGTGGCAGGCCGGCCTCCCGGACCCCTTTCCGAGCGCCACCCCTGCCCACTGCACTGCCCACGCGGCTAATGGCGCCCCGGGCCCCCGCACCAAGCAGGCGCACCCGTGCCCACTACTCTATCCCGGCCCCCCCATGGGCCCATGGCCTACCACGGCCGACTAGCCTGGTGCCCGGGGTACCCACTCAGCGATACTCACCTTTCGCAGCCACGCTCCCAAGCCCGTCAACAGGGCTCCTGCACCCCTCCAAATGGGTCTCGAGCCTACTTTCCCACCAACAACAAAACGACCTCCGTTTTGTAAATTTGACTAACCCCCTAACTCACTTTATACTGACCCCGGGGTCCCTTGGGCGGGAGTCACTCCTCCCCCCAATCACTCATCGCACCATGCATTCCCCATTCACTCCACACACACAGACCCGCTGGCCTCACTCACTCACCAAGCACATGCTTCCACCTCACTCAACATGTCTTCACCTCATAACTCACCAACTCTTCAACACACACACCACTGAACTCTACCATTCTTCTAACTACATCCCCTAACTAACTCGTGCTCCCACGTCGTCCCTTAAACTATAGCACGTTCCTTTTAACACTACGTAGCTAAGCTACGTCCCCTCTACACATTCATAAGTCTGTCTCTGTCTCCAAATAATCCCATTAATCAATTTCCCAGGGGGGGAATTTCCTCCCTTCCTACTGGGCTCGTGAACTCGTCGCAAGACTCTGAGAGCCCTGCGCCTCTGCGGGAGCGGCTGTTCCAGCACCGACTCCTCCGGCAAGACATATCCATGAGGGCGTAAGGTCGCCCTTGTAAGGCCTCAGGCGGTCCGCGTGGACGATCCGAGGGAGGGCTCGTGGTCCCATTTTAATTTTTAGGACCACGTCACTGACTTGCGCCAGGACAACCCCCGGGCCCTGCCAAGGTGAGGTGAGCTTCGGGCATCTGCCCTTCCTTCGCCGGGGGTTAAAGAACCAAATCTTTGCCCCCGGTGGGTATTTGCTCACCTGGCTCCGGTGGTCGTACCTGCGCTTCATTTTTATGCCCGCCTGTTGGAGCTGGTGTCGTGCGAAGGCGTGGACCTTCTCCAAGCCCTCCTCCAACCGACGGGCATAGCCCTCCCCCGGGGGCCTATCAAGCCGCTCAGGCGTCGGACCGCACAATAAATCGACGGGGCTTCTCAGCTCCCGTCCATACATCAACAGCGCCGGACTACATGCGGTAGACCCGTGCTGGGACGCGCGATAGGCCATCAGGAGGTACGGAAGGTGTTCGTCCCAGTCCTCCTGGTTAGTGGCGGTGAAGAGGGCCAACTGTTGGACCAGGGTCCTGTTGAACCTCTCCACCATGCCATCAGACTGTGGTCTCAGGGGCGTTGTCCGTGTTTTTCGAATTTCCAGGAGCCTGCACACCTCTTTTAGTAATTCACTCTCAAAATTTCGTCCCTGGTCCGTGTGCAGCTCCTGCGGAATCCCATACCGGCATGTAAATCCTTCTACGAAGGCCTTGGCCACAACCCCTGCTTCCTGGCTGGGAAGGGCAAAGGCTTCTGGCCATTTGGTGAAATAGTCCATAATTACGAGGACGTACTTATTACCCTGGCGAGTGGGGGGCAGTGGTCCCAAAATGTCCATGGCCACTCGCTCCAGGGGAGCCCCAACCTGATGTAGTTGGAGTGGGGCCCTCATCCTCTGTGGCGGGCCCTTTGGGGCAGTGCAGGCGTCGCATGCTCGACACCAGTCCTGTACATCGCGCCCCATGTTAACCCAATAGAACCGCCGGCGGGCCCGAGATTTTGTTTTGGTCCTGCCCAAATGGCCGCCGGCGCGGGTACCGTGCACCTGTTTCAAAATTTGGGTCTTAAACCCATCAGGGACTATCACCAGCCAAGAAGTTTGTTCAGAAGGAATCTCCACCCACTTGCGATACAAGATGTTGTCCCTCATTTCTAGGGTCCTCCACTGAGCCCAGTATGCCTTTGTTCGCGCCCCGAATGGGGCGATTTCCTCCCCACTGGGCCTCCTGTTTTCCTGGACCCATTTGTACACTGGCCCTAGCACGGGGTCTTCCCGCTGGGCCGTGCTCCATGCCAATCCACCAAATTCCTCTCCTGCGGTTAGTGGCAAAGTTGGGCCTACCATCCGGGCCGCACGGACTGGGAGTTTCGGGGAGGCGTCTGCCAATTGGTCCCTCTCCTCATGTCTCGTACAATATTTGCAGTTTTCCCTCAGACAGGGGCGTCGAGAGAGCGCATCGGCATTCCCATGAGCCTTACCGGCTCTATGGACCACACTGAAATCGTACTGCTGCAATTTTTCCAACCACCTTGCAATTTGGCCCTCCGGTTCCTTGAACCGTAAGAGCCATTGCAAGGAGGAATGGTCAGTTCGAACCAAAAATTTCCTCCCGTACAAGTACGGGTGGAAATGGCTCACGGCAGACAGCATAGCCAATAGTTCCTTACGAGTTACGCAATAATTTCGTTCGGGCTTACTCATGGCCCGACTGTAGTACGCGATCACTCTTTCCACGCCCTCCTGTGTCTGAGACAAGACTGCTCCCAATCCTTCCTGGCTTGCATCCGTGTCCAGGGTATACATCCCGTCATCGGTGGGGTATGCTAAAACAGGTGCGGATGTCAAACACCCCTTTAATTTGAGGAAGGCCTCCTGGCACTCCTCCGTCCAATTAAATCTCAACCCCTTCTCCGTCAACCGGTGAAGGGGCCTGGCTATCTCCGCAAAGTTTGCCACGAAACGCCGGTAGTAGGAGCAAAGTCCCAAAAAGCCCCGCACCTGTTTGACAGTTGTAGGTACGGGCCACTCCTCCACCGCTGTAATTTTTCCGGGGTCGGTCTTCACCCCCTCGCGGCCTATCACGTGTCCGAGATAGGCCACCTCTGTCGCGAACAAAGTGCATTTCTCTGGGCTCAATTTCAGCCCTGCCTGCCTGAGGTGCCCAAACACCTGGTCCAAATTGGCTATCTCCTGGGTGAATGTTTTAGCGTGTACCAGGACGTCATCCAGATACACCAGGCATGACTGCCACGGCATGCCGCCGAGTACACGCTCCATCAGTCTCTCAAAGGTGCCGGGCGCGTTACACAAACCGAACGGCATCACAGTGAACTGATACAGTCCCTTCCCTGTGGAAAATGCCGTTTTCTCCTTCCCCGTCTTATCCATCTCCACCTGCCAATACCCACTCTTGAGGTCCAAAGTTGAGAACCATTTAGAGCCTGCAACGGCGTCGAGGGTATCGTCAATTCTAGGCAGGGGATAGGAGTCTTTGAGTGTCACGTTGTTCAGCTGGCGATAGTCCACACAGAAACGCGTGGTCCCATCCTTCTTTTTAACCAGCACAACTGGTGACATCCAAGGACTTCCCGAGGGCTCGATGACACCTGCATTGAGCATCTTTTCAACCTGTTCATCAGCCTCCTCTCTTTTGCTCCATGGGAGCCTTCGAGCAGGCTGACGGACAGGCCGGGCCCCATTGGTGTGGATCTGATGTTGCACCAGGCCCGTACGTCCAATATCCTCGGGTGACAAGGAGAAGATCCCGATGTGTCGGTCGACCAGCTTGTATAAGGCCTCCCGCTGGGCCTCCTCCAAATCTACACTACTCCGATTTACCATCTCACAAATGGGACCGGGCCAGTTCCTAATCGAGTCTGGAGACTCCTTCTGGGGCCGGTCCGGCTCGACGTTATCGTCCCTCAGCTCTGCGACCTCTTTTACTGGGATGCAATCTGCCACCTTCGTGCCCTTCCTGATAGTGCGTGGTTCCGTGCTAACATTTATCACCCGTACGGGCACTACTGGCCCGTCGGTACTTACCAGGGTGCGGCCCACGACTAAGCCCGGGGTTGACGGCCCTGCCGGTAGTTCCGCTAGGCCGCAGGGGCCCTGCCACGTTGGGGGTGCTCGCCACCGGGCCGGGACCACCGCCTCGGCACCCGGGGGAATGACCACGGAGTCAGGAGCCTCCAGCTCCACCCTCTCATCCGTGCTCACGCCTCCTAACGGCAACTCCTCACCACCCAACTGCATGACCCCCGGCCCAAGTCGATCTTACAACCACCGGCCGTCAGCACATCCAACCCTATTAGACATGGGTCGTACACCTCTGCCACCCAAACCTCTATCTTGGTTTTCACAATGCCCAATTTAAACGACACGAAACCACGTCCTATGATAGGGGCCGTTGCCCCGGTAGCTAGCTGCAAACTATGGTTTTGCAGACGGTGGATCTCATCCCAACCGTCTACACTCGAATCAAGGACCACAGGGCTGATGATCGTGGCGCTTGCTCCTGTGTCCACCACGGCGTCTACCCCTACGCCGGCAATCTTGCACCGAATTGTTAAGCTACCTTTGCCAATTTGGCCACAACTGATGACCTGTCGCAGTTCTGAGGGCTCTTCTCCGTCTGAGTCTGCCGAACACGGCCCTACATGTTCGGCACTTCTTAGTTTCCCGGGGACTGGTGGGGGGGGATGGTTGGGCCTGGCTATCCCTATTGACCCGGGGCGGAGTTGGTGGTCTAGGGGGCCGTGGCTCTTCTCTTCGCGGGGGCCTTTCCCTGCGCGGGGCGTTGCACCTCCGCTGCAGGTGGTCCCCTGCGCCACAATTATAACACCTCTTCTGGTAAGGTGTTTGCCTCCAGTACGCCGAATTATACCCCCCTCCATTCCGAATTGGGGTACCCCCGATGGCCCATCTCCCGCCCTTCCCGGGCCCGACCGCCTCTCCACAGGTCTCCCGAACCGGCGGTCGAACATGCCCTGCACCATCCTTTCCACTCGCGCTTGGTCGCCCAGGGTTGCCCCGGCTCCCAGTGCACTGTCGTGCACGGGGTCCACCTGTCGGACTGCCACCGCATGGCGCCCAGCCCCTCCCAATGGCGTTCTGGCTGCCTCCCAGCAGGCAGCAGTATCAGCCGCCTTCTGGAGGTTGTCCGGGCGCCATACGGTGAGCAATGCTCCGACATCGGTGCCCCCTATTGCTCGAAGGAAATGGTCCAGGGCAATCTCCTCCCGATACTCCGGCGGCATGTTGGTGTGCGCGATCCCCACCAAGCGGCGAATGTCATGTGCCAATTCTCCCAGTGATTCCTGGGGACGTCGTTTGCGCCCGTTGAGCTGAGCTTTAACAAGCTCGCTCTGCTGGTCCATGCCAAATCGGTTTTTAGGGCCGAATGGAGATCCTCCAGGGTCGCCCCTCACTGGGTACCGTGGTCAGGACTTCCAAAGCCACGCCACGCAGGGCCGCTGTGAGTTGTGCCACACCCTGCACCTCGTTCCAGCCATTGCCTCTGGCAACACACTGGAACTGGGCCATATATGCCCTCAAGTCCGTCTTGCCATCGTACGGGGGTAGCGGCACCCTCGGTTCTTTCGAGGTCTCCTCCCGTTCCCTAGGGACTCCGGGAGGAGTGTACCTCCCCAGTCCCAACGGTGCCTCACTCCCGCAGGGTCCGAGCCATTTGCCCGGGGGCTCCACCACCCTTGTCTGCGTCTGTCCGTGCCCCGCGTCGTCCCGCTTATTCTCCCAAGCCATTGGACTCACACTCTGCACACCCCCTGGAACAGTCATTCCGGGTACCCCCATTAGGCCAAAAGACCCCGCGGTCTCTACCCTCCCCAAGCTTGGCATGCTCACCCCCGCATCGGGCAAGCCTCCTCCTCCGCCCTGTGACACCGGCCCCCTGGGCACGATCCGCCTCGAGGGAGTATATCCTCTCCCCTGTTCCCGAAGGAGGCCACCCTGCTTCTCACACCGGGCCTCCACCCTATCCGTCAGTCTCTTCTCCATTTCCTCCATTTTCCCCTTTATTACCCCATTTATTTCCTCCCCTATCGTTCCTAACGACAGTTCCCCGACTTTTTCTCTTATTTGCTCCACCTCCCCTTGTACCTGTGTCACCATCTTATTTGTCTTGGATATTTCCTCCCTCGTTGTCCTAAACTGCTCTTCTGTCTCGCCCCGGTTTTTTCCTATCTGCTCCCCCAGTTCCTCTGTCTTTTCTCCGGCTTTCCGCTCCATTTCATTAATTACCTCCTCATGTCTCTTTCTACATTCCTCCGCCACCTTCTTTAATCCTTTCTGTGTCTCCGCTTTTACCTCCTTTCGCAGGTTTTCAACTTTGTCTGTCATTTCCCGATGTCTTTTCTCACAGTCCTCCTTCACGGCTCCCAATCCCTCCTTTATTTTCCCTTGTTCTCTTTTAATTCCTCTATCGCCATCGTGTTCCTCCCGATTTCCTCCTTTATTTGGTCTTGTCCCTGTTTTACTTCTCCCAATCCTTTTCCTACTTTGTCTATTTTTCCCACCACCGTCTTTATTTCGTTTACCCTCTCTTGTTTACTTTCTTCCATTGCGACTCCCACTCCTTTTACTTTCTCTTTTAACCCGGTCACCTCCGCTCGTATCGTGTCGACTTCCTTTTTCATTTCGTTTTTTAGTTCTTCCAAGCTTCCTTTTAGGCTCATTCCCATGTTCTGCGTCTCACCCCGCAGCTCTTTCATCTCTTCCCTCATTTGCTGTGTATTCGCATCCATCGTCGTTTTCACTTCATTTGTATTTGTATCCATCTTTTCATCCATTTTTTGTGTATTCGCATCCATCTTTTCGTTCATGCCTTTCATTTCGTTTTTCATTTCATTTGTGTTTGCATCCATTTTTTCGATCATTTTCGCATTCATCTTTTCGTTCATTGCCGCCAGCATGGCGCATAGCTGGGCCATGTTGGATGCACTCAGCTGAGCAGTTTCGGCAAGGGTTGGGGAAGGGTTTTGGTGGAGAGGGGGGGGGGAGGTGTCATACGCCGCGGCCGCACCCACCTCGGGCCCTGGGTTCAGTTGGGCGAGTCCGTGTTCCTGCACAATCAACATTTCCTGCTCGGGGATTCCATCCTGGACCATGGATCCTACACATTCTACATCCATTTCTAATACCCCCGGCTCCCGCTCGCCTTGAGACGCCATCTTGCTTCTCGTGAAGGGTTAATTTGCTCGCTCGTAATTTGGAGGGAATCGGGGGTCGCTTCTCTCACCCCTGGACCGATTCCCGTGAATTTCGCTGGAGACAGGAGAGCCTGTTGTCCCGCTCTCCAATACCAGTGCCGCGAGGAGGGCGATGAATTTGTATCCCACTTCTGACACCAGTGTTGCGGTCTTCGCGCCCGCCGGCGTGCGACGGCCACGTAACTCGAATCGCGGCACGTCGCCCACCGGACGGACAATCCAGTCGTGACCCTCTCGGACTAACGCCGGGAACCAGTCACGGGTGGACCTTTCGGTCTCACCGCGATCGAGCCAATCAGCCCCCGCGTGGGATAGGGTTGCTCGCCAAATTCGAACTACCTAAGTACCCACGCGGAGGGTAGACCGGGCGATCGCACCTCGCCGCAGGTCGACTTCGGACACGGGCCACTTAAGCGACCCGTTCCGTACTATCAGAATAACCGAGCGGTGTTATCGTCGACCTCGACGGTTCGATTAATTATCGGGCGTATTCAGCCCACTACCAACCCTTTACGTGAAGCAAGATGGGGGTTCAATGGGGAAAAAGACGAAGCGAAGCGGGA
>NC_140970.1:3863158-3870658 GCF_056783735.1 Eptatretus burgeri | reverse complement strand
TGTGGGAAAATTGGCATGGGTTTGTGAGTTCTGCTGGGTTTTCGAGTGACAATCGGGACAGTGGGTAATTGGAAACAAAGCGGGCACGAGTGGCTGTCCAATGGCTGGTGCGTGGATCGGGTGAGAAGTGCTGTGTGAGTTGTTTTAAGTGAAGAAGTGAAATGTATGGTGCACACATTGTTTTTTTATTGGGCATGGTGTGTTAACAGGGAAGGTCATGGTCGGTGAAGTGTTAGAAATGCAGGTGTCACATGTAAGGCCGATGGGGTGGGGGAGTCATGTGGGTTTTGTGGGTGGGGATGATGTGCTTGTCCACAGGGATTGCTGAAGCTCACGGTGAGCGTGAATTGCGACCCCCTTCAAGGAGATTCACCACCTGGTGGCTAATGGTGACAGTGTCTGGAGGCAACTGGGAGAGGGTCTGGTTGGGCGACCAAGGCGGGTAGGACCTTGGCGACCCAGGAAGGCCAGAGGAGCCATTGAGACCCCTTCCAGTGTGTTGTACGGGATGAGAGCTGATGGCTACCAGGGGGGTGGGAATCAAAGGGAGCGGGGCGGAGAAATGTCTGGGTTGGACTAAAGCTTACCTGTGGGCATGGTTGCACCTGAGATGCCCCCATCATCTTGTGGTAACGCACCCCACGGCCATGACGGGATTCAGCCTGCATGATTAAAATGAGGACCATGACCTAGAAATGTGATGATGACCATGGTGTGAGTGTTGTGAAGATGTATGAGTCCCACTCGATCCCGCACAACTTGACATGTGCAGCAAGGGCATGATGTCCGCATAATTTTGGGGCAAGCAAATTTGAAAATTGGCTCCCCAGGTAACGCTGGGTCTATTAGCATCCACTGGGGGAGGCGGTCAAGTGTAAATATCCTGTGAATAGTGTCGTTAAGGCTTAGAGTAGGAATGTAAAGTATAAGTGTTGTGTTTTTGTGGAACCTTTTGTTTCCCCTCCCCAGATCACTGGAAGAGCGTTGGGTAAGAGCGATGATCCAGAAGATGGAGTGCAACTTTGCTCAGTGCTCTCATGTGATAAAATTTAAAAAAAAACAAAAAAAAAACGAATGATTGTTTCGGTGAGGATAAGGCCATAAGGGGTTCGTACATTAAGCAGGATAGGTAAGTTAGCTGCGACTCGCTGCCCATTGCCCCTCCTACTTTATTTCGTTAGGTTAATTAGGTGTGAGTCAGTAAGTGTTAAGGCTGGTACGGTGGCGCCTGTGATATACCTTGCAGGAGCTGCGGTACCAGAGGAGGGGGCAGTGTTACGTTTGAGGGGGGGGTATGCATTCAAAGGGTAATTAGGATGTTTAATCAGGTATGCCATGCTGTTCGAGTTTACCAGGATCTCGATGTAATAAGGAGCAATTCAGTGGTGATAAGTTGTATCGTAAATGTTCATTTCTTCAATGGGGGAAATGATAATTGTCACGTAATTAGATAGGGACACGGGATAGGGAGTCCGGGGGCTCTCGGGGCTGGTGGAGTCCGGTCGAATCGAATCCGGAGAGGAGTCGCCAGCCGGATCGCCGTTGGAGGCGCCATTGAAGGCACTGGTGGAGTGCGGGCAGAGACACCGAGGGTAAGTGTGTCTGCGTAAACCCCTTTTGGTATTCTCTGGAGACTGGCAGTGACGTCACAGGACAGTGCAGCGGATGGCTCCGCCCCGTGATCACGATTGGCAGAAGGCGACGGCGGTGGGCCAATAAACGGCTCGATTGGAAGTGACGAGGACAGGAGGATAAAAAGGTTCTGTTCGGGGTCGAAAAGGAAGAGGAAGAAGATCTGGACAAAAACGATCGTGTTTTTTTGGTGTGGAGGCTGTTGCGCAGCAAGCATCCTTGTTGTTGTGCTGATTCGATCGTGTTCTTCATCGTGTCTTGGAGCCTTGCTGAGCCTCGTGCCTCACCTTGGTTGGCTCTGGGGTTCTGCTGACTCAGAGTACGGGGTCGAACGGCGGGCGGACCTGCCTCCCTCTCCTGCTCGCAACTTGGTGCCAGAACTGGTTCCCTGGCGGCTGTGAGCGGACTTGGGCCAAGACCAGGAGGTCGACAGCACCACGGTTTCTCCTGCCCCCCTGACGAGAGCAAGGCCAGCTCGTCCGATGCCGATCCAGGGACAGTTGCGTCCACACCACAGTCCAGCCTGACCACCAGAAATAGCTACGTTTTATGTGTGTGTGTGTGTGTGTGTGTGTGTGTGTGTGTGTGTGTGTGTGTGTGTGTGTGTGTGTGTGTGTGTGTGTGTGTGTGTGTGTGTGTGTGCTTGGCGCCTAAGAGGGTTTGAGATCTCTATATTCATTGGAATTGTCTGTTTTTCCCCACGCCCGATCCCACACCATCCCGTCGAATCGCCCCGGATCCCTCTTCTTGCCGAGTCTTGTTATTTCTGGTTACTAGTAAAAACGAATAAACATCATCAACTCAGTGAAAAGTGACTCGTGCCACCTTCCTCGTCCCGTTTGCGGTAGAGCGATTAGAACTGCCATGTTTGGGTTATAAATAAATAAACCGCCTCCATCGTTTCGGCTCATTCTACGTTGGCGGGACTGTTCAAGTCCCGTGGACGTCACAATATATACATATATATATATATATATATATATATATATATATATATATATATATATATATATATATATATTGTGACGTCCACGGGACTTGAACAGTCCCGCCAACGTAGAATGAGCCGAAACGATGGAGGCGGTATATATATATATATATATATATATATATATATATATATATATATATATATATATATATATATATGTACGTACATATATGGCTTTTCCCCCCGCGCGCCGGGAAGGGAGGGGAAAACGCTCCGGGGCGATAAAAGGGCGGGGTTGGAACGCCGAGAAGGCAGTCGAGTTCGGAGAAAGAGTGGAGGACGGAGTTGGCAGCAATGGAGGGAATCGAGTTCGGGAAGGAGTGAAGGAAGGAGTTGACAGTTGGCGAGTGGGTTAAAGAGTCCCTCTCCTTGATCTCTCTCTCCTTGGTCGTTGGAGGCTCAGTTCGAGGCGCCGTTGGAGACGAGAGTGGAGTTGGGAGCTGGTGGAGTCCGGTCGAATCGAATCCGGAGAGGAGTCGCCAGCCGGATCGCCGTTGGAGGCGCCATTGAAGGCACTGGTGGAGTCCAGCGGAGTGCGGGCAGAGACACCGAGGGTCACCGAACCAGGGCCCAGCGAGTCACCACGAGGGTGGCAGGTCACCTGCCCAGCCTCTCAGAGCCTTGCGGTCATCCCAGCTCCGAGGAACATTAAAGGCCTGCGGGCCCAGTTCTTTTTGGGGATATTTGCATGGAAGTCTGTCGCGCCTTGTCCGTGAAGTAGTGAATTGTTATAAGTGTATGTAAATCATAGACAGATCGGCTGTAGGTCTTTTTGCTCGCGTCTTGTCCCCTACCACCATTCATTGCCATTCATTGCTTGCATACGATTCCAAATAAATGTCCGCATTGTTTGAATATTCACCTGCTCATTGCGTCCCTTTCTCCATTGAGCTGCCGTTATTGCGTTCGGAATAATAGCTGGTTTTTAATAGCCGATAAGTAATCGGATCCGACGGGGCTTGGCGATAATAAAACCGCTCGGCAATCACAAATGGAGTGAGCTGCTTAAAACGGCTCGTGTCTGTACAGGTCACGTTGAGGTGTAAATCCCCGGCTTTTCTGTCTGCACGAATAATTAGGTAAATCGACAATTCGGCGATCAATCCTGTCGCGCGTGGACAGAAGAGTTGGCTGATTTATGGTGTGGTTAACAACACCCGTAGTTGGGTTTCGGTGTTGATCCGAAAGCTGCGACTGGATTGTCACGGTCGGTGGGCGCGCAATTAGCTAAAAGCGGTCGTCCGCACGCCGGAGTGGTGACAATCCACAACAATATATATATATATATATATATATATATATATATATATATATATATATATATATATATATATATATATATATATATATATATATATATATATATATATATATATATATATATATATGAGCCTGGTGTTGGCGCAGTGGTTTGGGCAGCGGCTTGGGATCCAAAAGGTCCTGAGTTCAAGCCCCGTTGGGCCACTGAATTAATACACCAGGGGGTTGACTCAGCCTGTCATCCTTCCGAGGTCGGCGAAATGAGTACCAGTGTACTGGGCAGGTGTATACCCTGGTTAAAATAGGTGTACCATATCCCTGTGTCGTCAGAGGCGACCAGGGTTGCGTCAGGAAGGGCACCCGGCGTAAAACATGTGCCAAATCACTATGTGGATCATACAGATGATCCGCTGTGGCAACCCCGAACGGGAGCAGCCGAAAGAAGAAGAAAAAGATATATATATATATATATATATATATATATATATATATATATATATATATATATATATATATATATATATATATATATATATATATATATATATATATATATATATATATATATATATATATATATATATATACTGAAAAAAGTTAAAGATGTTTCATGTGCAAGGCCTTTCATCTAAGAAGAATTTTTTTTCTTAAATCAAAAGTAATATGACCATGCTCATGTTATTATAGATCTTGTGACCAATGTTATGTTATCGGATTCAGAAATTTGATAGTTTCGCTTCTAAGAACCATGTGAGCTTTCCAAACAGTTTTGGATACTATTTTATAATTATAATCATAATCATAATAATAACAATAACTTAATTCAAGATGCTTCTATTTATGCTTCAAGATGCTTCTATTTTTGTGACAATTTTGTTTTTTTGGCTCGATGTAATAATGCTGTGGACGATTAAGGAATGTGTGAAGATTAATTGAAAACTAGGTTGCCACTGCCATATAAAGGTTGGCAAAAGGTAAGAATAGACACCATATATAACTAGCATCAGTATTCGTTATTTTTATTCACTGTTTACAAAAATATGGCAAAGTACCAGACATAGGACTAAAATGTCATGAAAACATCATGTTTATCGCACCTCAAGTTTTTCTCATATTTACAATGCTTTTTAATTTTTTTTTATAAATTTGGTTAAAAATTGACTGAAATGCAGGACCATGACACGTGATTTTCAATTTTCTGGTGGATCATTCCTGCCAACCCCCTCCCTCCCCCCAAGCATACACGGGGACCTCTTCGCAATGCACATGGCAGCACTTTGTGCTCCATAAGCTGTTACCTTTTTTGGGGGGGGGGGGGTGGGGCGGTGAGAAATCTGTCACTCACCTCCTGGATAATGTACTGATTCGAAGCATCGGAATATTTTAGGTGATGCAGATGATTTTGTCACACTCAGCCTATTTCTATTACACAACTTTTCCAGTGTGATGGCACAGCACAATGATCAATTGGCATACTGTTCTGTTCATCTATGTAAAATCACAACGCCTGTCAGACTGGAGTATGACATCATCACTTGTACCTACATAATCGCCTTTAGTTGTGTGGTAATGCTTACTATCAATTCGTAGACTCCTTTGTAAATGATAACCGTTGACACTCTTGATAGGAGAGGATATTCTTCATGTCATACAGTCGATGTACGGATTTTGCTTCTTATGAACTTGAATAAATGCCGATTGAATGGAAGTTAATTAGTACTGATTTGCTTTTTAGCTCACCTGGAACTTAGTTCCAGGGAGCTTATGGGATGGCTCATCATCCGTCCATCAGTCTGTCCACAAACATTTGCAACTTCTTCTCTGAAACTACACACACGATTTTGATGAAACTTCACCACAACCTTATTCACCCGGAATGTACCAAAGTTTGGTCACGGTGTTAAAAAATAAATAAAAGAAATTGGGGTCTGAGGGGGTCTACAGAGGTAGTTTATGAGGGGACTGCCCCGCACCCCTCCCCCCCCCAAAAAAATTGCTTTCTTCTCTGAAAACAGAAACAATGTCGATGAAACTTGACCACAACCTTTATCAACCATGATATACCAATGCTTGTGGACACCATTAAAAAAAATTGGGTTCAAAAGGGGTCTCCTGTGGGTGGTGGGGGGGGGGGGTGGTTGCTACGCAAAATAGGTATTTGCCTTCTCAGAAATTATACAAAATTCCGATGAAACTGGACCACAACCTTCATCACCCATGACATACTAAAGCTTGTTTATACCATTAAAAATAAATTCGGGTCTAATGGGGTCTACGGTGGGTTGGGGGGGGGGTTGACCCCCAAAATATATATTTGCTTTCTTCTCTGAAACCACACACGCAATTTCGATGAAACTTGACCACAACCTTCATCACCCGCGACCAAGGGCGTCGATCCAAGCCAAAATGTGGGAGGGACAGGTAACTGGACCCTTCTCCCAAGGTGTGCTCAGGCAATAGATCACCACGACAACTGCTCCCCATGAATCGATTAGGCGACATGAACAATGGACTGCAACGTTTTTTTTCAGTTTCAGATACGGTATATTAATACAGTGTATTCATACATGTACACATATAGGTACATGTACTGTACTGTATTTATCGAAATAGAGTGTGACGGTTTGGAACATTGGAAATGAACGTATTTGCCAACTCGTGGGGATCCACTGCTGCCAACCAATCACTGTGGACGTGGCAAACGATGAGATGGTTCAGTCTTTGACTCATCGTACTTCTCAGCCAGATTTTCAGACGCCTGAGTGTGCTGAAGGAGTGCTCAGCCGAGCAGGAGCTTGCTGGGGAGATAATGAGTAATCAAAGCAACCGTTCAACCTGCACCTCCGGTGCACCTCCGCACCTCCGGCGGGAACAATTGGCGCACCTCCGGTACCATCTTTTGGAAGATGGCTTGGTAATCCTGAATACAGGAACCAGTGTACTGCTTCTTGAAGAAGAGCAATTCTTCTTTCAGACTCTGACAATTCTGGATAAATGGTAACGGTGTCAGGGTCAAACTCTCCAGAGTAACATCTTTGCAAAGCCGCCGTACCATTGCAAGTCTGGAGAGGTGAAGTACGTAGTCATGTTCGAAGTACCTGAATCGAGCACGGCGAAGTATTCTGCTCTATATGCGTCTTCAGCCATCGAAAACTCATGGGGTGGCGCCTCAGTATCCAGTCTACGAGGAGCTCTCCTCTTCCTAGGAGGAGCGAAAGGGTCAATGCCGTGTTCTTCCATCTGTTTCTCCACGTGGACGAATGTGTCATTGAAGACCTCATTGTTGTGAAGATGCTGTATCTGCTCTTTCACACTCTCACCCAACTGTAGCATACCCGCTACAGTCTGCGGTGGCGCTTGCAGGGCTCTGTTGAACCCTTCCATGCACTCTAAGAGCGGTAGCGATGCATGCAGACCGAGCAAAACCTTCCCAGTCGCAAGGTTTCCTCGAATGCCGCTTGTGCGACAGCCAGTGTTCGAGCCGAACTCCGCGGAGGCCTTCTCGAGTGCATCCAAAATGGACCCGAAGTTCTGAATGAATGCGCGAACATCATTCGCATGAATGAGCCACCGTGTAGGGCAAATTGGTTTCAGCCGGTCGGTGAGGCGGAGATGGG
>NC_140970.1:3845658-3858158 GCF_056783735.1 Eptatretus burgeri | reverse complement strand
GGTTTATTTATCAATCTCGAAGCTTCTTTCCAAGATGTTGCGAATCTAATGTTTTGCCTGTTTCTAACATTTTCCATAGTCTTTCCAAATACAGCATTATTCATTAATTTATAAAAGTCCCCTTCAAATTTTACTTTTGTATTTGCTCTCATATCTGTATTGAATTGAATATACTTTTTCACCCAAGGACTTTGTTTAAATTTTAAAACTCTATGAATTTTAGCTACTCTCAATCCTTCTCTCAAAAACTGTTTTAAGCTTCTCTGATGCAAAACATATCCCTCTTTATCATAGAATGTTGTTAATAACTTTTCTGTTGATTTACCTTTAATATTAAAACTTTTATGATAATCACTTAACCATTCTTTCTTTGGAGTTTCTTTCTCACATGCAAAAGGAAGATCTTTATGCTTATTATGAAGATCACTCGGGTACCTCAAATCAACTTCAAAATAATAACCTTCTTCTTCGTCATTCAATTCCTCTTGAGAAGAAATAACAATATTCATCAAAGCCTTTTCATAATTCTTTTCTTCCACCCACTCTAATTTACCATAAGGTAGAGATTGAGACATTGCCCATCCATACAAATTATTAGCATCAAAATACATCAAATAATTACTATCTTTTTCACTATCATAATTTGGGAGATATTTATTATTTGCTTTAGCATATCTTTTTGAACATACTTGTGATATTCCACCTCTCTTGGACTTCTCAATCATCAAAAGCATATCCACATCACTGATTAAATCTATATCTTGTTTTGTCATTTTCAACATTGCACTCCAAGCTAAACCAGGAGCTGTGAAATAGTGGGCAGGATCTAACCCATAACAATTTTTATTATGACAGAGTGATCTAAAAGCTTCAAACACATCAGCTAACAATAAAACATCTGTTTTTAGATATAAATCGTGATATTCTCCAAGGTTCTTTATCTTAAATATTTTCCATATTTCTTGTGCGTGTTTATATTCCTTATCACTTATCTCTTCTTCATAAAGGTTATGATAGAAACTTTCTTTTGAAGGAAGTTGTGTTTCTTTAAATCTCATAAATGAATCCATATAATCATAAGGATAAATTCCCTTACTTGTAAGAATTTTCTCTTTACTTTGAATTTCATTCCTTGTTTGAATTTCCTCTCTCGTAAGAATTCCTTCTTTAATCAGAATTTCATCTTTAATCTGAATTTCCTCTTTAGTGAGAATTTCCTCTTTTGGAAAGAATGAATTAAGATTTGGAAAAGAGTCCGTGGAGCTTAGATTTGATGCGAGGTAGGCTAGTGGTGTTCCCATAAACTTGTAAGAATCTAAAAACCTAATACGAGTTATAGGTTTTGTGAATATCATTTTTGAAAATGAAATATACTTTTGACTTGTGTTTGTTATAGCAGAAATATTCCCTGGTGTTTTTGAAAGTTCATTTATAAATAGATGTGTATCATAGTTGGCGCTGTTGTGAAGAAAGACTGGAATAAAAGAAGGTAATTTATAATTAAGATTACAACAGGAATGAGCGGGACCTCTATATTTACCAGTAAGATGACAATGGTCTCTAACTTTAAACTCCTTAATTACCCCCTCACAAATATGACAGATATTGTTCATTCTAAATTCTAATTTTTCTTCTTTGGTTAATTTCATCGGTTCATTTGTTTCTTTCATTAATTTAGTGAGTCTTATACAATCCTTTTCTAATCGTTTTACAAACTCTTGTGAAGCATTTTTTCCACGATAATGTTCAAGTTTGTTATACTTTTCTCCAACAGATGATTTGATATAATAACAAAAACCACAAGGAATATGTTTTTGATATTTATTTGTATATGGTTCTTTTGGATTAGGAGAAGCAGTATTTATCTTTTTAAGGATACATTCAAAATCAGCATATATCACAAATGGGTGCATGATAGATTTATTATAATCTTCAAAATAAATCTTTTCACCAGGTTTAGGCATTGTAATTACAGCTGATTTATGATTACTACAATATTTTGAATGTTGTTCTAATCGTTCTTTTGTATGAAATGAATTAAGACATCGCTACAAGGATATATTTTGTTTGCTGTTCTGAATACCTGAGAAGAGATTAATCTTGATAAATTATTGATGTATGTGTAATGTGAATTCTTTCCAACACTAAAATATAAAAGGTCAATGTGTGTTTCTTCATTTTTATAGTTGTTTGAAATTTTTAATATTTGAACTTTGTTTGTATCCGTTAATCCATATACATTAATAGAAAGATTATTCTTTTTCTCAAATTTAGGAATATCTGTTAGTGGCATTGGGAATTTAAAATCTTTAATGTCCAAGGTATTCTCATATTTCATATATTGTTTTACTCTTTCTGAATTACATTTTGGTGGATGTAAGTGTGCAAGAACAGACCAGAGAAAACATTTATTATCATTGTTCTTAATATTAACAACTGCCTTCTTTAGTTTTATTTCTTTTGGTAATTCAATATAAGAAGAAGCTTTAAGAGGGTTTGATTTTAGAATGTGTATATCTAAAAAGATGATTTTTTTAATATTGAATCCACTTCCTACCACTGTATTATCAACATCCTCCTCTTGTCTTGATAGTTCTTCATAAACCCCACTATTCAAAAAATCTTGAAATGATGTTATAAAATGAAGATCTGTTCTCATATAAGGAGTTTGTTCTTCATCTTGTCTTTTCATATTCATTTTCACTCCCATATAAAACTTTAAAGTTTTTATTTCTTTTAATGTCTTTTTAATAAATTTTTCAACATCGGGTTTCACTATTTCAATTGAATCAGCTATTGATGATGGACCGGGTTCTCCAAATTGAAAAATCCTTATTTTTATATGCCCTTTAAATGCCTCATCAGTGTTTTTAATATAATAGTCTCCCTTTACTTTAAACTCATTTTTCTTGTGTTTTTGTGATTGAAGATGTTGATTATAACTACTCTTCAAAACATCCTTTGAACAGATATCACAATGTTTTCTTTCCAACTCAAGAGGAGATATTTGATGAAATAGATTAAATGTGTGTTTGTTGGTTCGGAGGTGTTTTCTATAATGTTTATATTCGTGATTACAAACATCGCAGTACGTTGTATTCACCATATTTATAGAATAAAACTTTGCTTGAACTAAAATTTTCTTGATGAAAATTTCGTTTAATTTATAGGTGAATCTGTGCTTAAAAACATTTTATCCTCCAACTTTTTCACTTAATAAATACAATGTTTCAAGACACAAAAGACAAGTTTCAATCAATCTCTTCATCTGTTAAAGATACTGAGAAATATGTCAAGGATGTAAAATTGAACAAAGATAAATATAACAACTATTGGATAAAAACTATTATGGTAAATAATATGAGTTCTTCAATTTCCTTCAGTGGAAGGGCTTTTAGTATACCTGGTAGAACATCAATTAAAGTATCTCTAACAAAAGTTTCTCCTCTCCTTCTAGTAATATATTCAAAACTAGAAAAAGCAATGAAACAAGAAAAAGTATCAAAGAACAAAAACCTTATGGATGAAGCTTTAGAAAGAAAAGATAAGACCATCTGTAATATGCAAGGAGAAATTTGTATTTTTTCAACAACCCTAAAGATGTAAATCTTGATGAAATAAAGGATGTTAATATATCAGGTGAAATGACATTTCGTTCAATAGTAGTTAACGATAATTTTAAAATTACCTTTAATATAAAAAATGTTGTCGTTGAATCTGATAATGAAAAAAAGTATATCGATATCGATGGTAATATACAACTGAAAGTATAGATGAATTTCAGTTTAAGTAAAGTTTTACTTTATAAATATGCTAGACTTTCCTGATTCTCCATATGACAAATTTGAGAATTGTCCTGCGTGTGAAAGACGGGGATTAAACACAGAGTCAAAAGCCTATAAACAATGTATATTCTGTGATTATCTTCTAATTAATGATAATAAAAATATAAAAAGGAAAATAATTCTTTTAGATTTACACCAAAAATGAATTACTTTACAAGATTGATTAGAGAAATGAATGTAAAGTATGAGGATGATAACACACCTTTCCTTACAAGGGAAGAAACTGAACGTATAAGAGAAATGTTCAAAGGATTGTTGTTGTATATTATTCATGGATGTAATTTTCAGGGAAATATCAACACAAGATATTGTATAAATAAAATAATGGATTATCTTGAAATTAAACCTGAACTTAGGATAAAATATAGAGTTTCTAAAAAAGCCAATAATAAATTAAATAACCTGTTTTTCAAATATATAAATGAATGATTTTTACCTATTTGGGAAAATAAGATAAAATTTAACAACCATAAAAATCTCCCAAATTCATTAAGATGTCTCATAGTTGGTTCAAGTGGATGTGGAAAAACCTGCTTACTTTTAAAAATGCTCCTCACTCCCAACTTTTTAGATTATGATAATTTAATAATTTTCACAAAGTCGAGTTTTCAACCAGAGTATCAACTACTCTCACAAGGTTTTAATGCTGGTCTTCAAAAGAAGATATAATAGGTTTATTTAAACGTCAAAAAAACCTAAATGATTATAACATTGAAGATATAATTCAACTATTTTGTGATACACAGAGATGTAAAAAGAAATCAAATCTTATAACTTGTATTCTTAGTGATAATACGGATGATATACCGTCTCCCCAAGATTTGGATAAATCAAAAAAGAACCTCGTTATCTTTGATGATTGTGTTAATGAGAGAAACCAAACGGTAATGGACAGCTACTACACAAGAGGGAGACATTCTTCTTGTAATTGTATTTATCTTAGTCAATCGTACTTTCAACTTCCTCGTCGTTCCATCAGAAACAATGCTAATACTTTTATTTTATTCAAGTTAAATTCAATAGATATCAATAATTTTTGGAGAGATAATTGTTCTACATTATGTAGTAAAAAGAAATTTGAGGATTATATGAAGCACACGACTGAAAAATATAAATATATTGTTGTGGAACAAGATGAGATATTAAGGGATATATTTTTTGTTTTATAAACAATTACATATATAAATGACAACTATTATTATAAATCTTGTGGGTAAATCTGCTTCTGGAAAAAACTTTCATAAATCAAGGTTCTTGTGTAGTACAAATGAGAATATTGTAAATTTACTTAAAAAACACCACGTGATACGCATTGTATCAACAACAACTAGAGTAATAAGACCTGGAGAAGTAAAAGGTGAAGATTATCACTATATTTCAGTGGAGGAACATATGCGATTGAGGAATGAAGGACAAATATTTGAGGAGGTTTCTCTTGGTACAACAAAATATTCACATTGTAAGAGTGAGTTAAAGAAACTAAAATCTGGTGATGTTGGGATATTAGAAACTAATCCAGAAGGAACGAGACAAATTATTAAATATCTGAGCGGAGTGAAGATTTTATCATTCGGTTTTGATGTTGATGAAGAAACTCAACACAAACGTATGAAAAGCAGAGATGCAAGGATTAGTGAAGAAGAAATTACAACTCGCATTAATGTTAATAAAGAATTTGATGAAATATTTAAAGAAAAGGATTTATTTGAACACATCTACTTGAATGATGAAGAAAAGGAAAATTTCCCTGTTGATCTTTACAATTCATTAAATGATATTTTACAATAAATAAATGGATACAAAAGAAAGAGCAAGAAGATTTAAGGAACATCAAGAGTTGGTTTCAAAAGTTGTAAAACAACAGGAAGACATAAAGAAGAAACGCAGACAGAAACTAACGGGCGAAGAAGCATTTGAAAAAAAACAAGAGAAATTTTTTAAACCACTTTTAAAAACTTCCCAAGAAAAAGTGAAAGATGTTTCCACAGTTCCCACAGTAGAATATACTCCTAGAAAGCTTCAAATGTTAAAAGATTTCAGTCAAATGACGGAGGAAGAATTAGAGCATTTAGGAGAATTAGAATATGATGATGAAGGTTTATTTCAACAACTGGAAGAGATTAATCAACCCCCTGATTATATTGTGAATGCTGTTCAAAACAATGAATATTCAGCGGATTCAAAAACCAAAGCAGGACTCATTCCAACAGAACAACCAGCAATATTTCTTCTTGTTCAAGAAAAGGTATTGATATTTAATGATGAATTAAGGTTCTTAAGTTCTGCTCAACCCCTGTTAAACTAACTCCGAGATTAATGTTTCTTCTCACAAAAGATGGAAGGCAAGGTTCAACTGTGAGGGATGAATCAAAGTATATTGATAAACCATTGGATATGGAAAATAATGATGATAGAGTATATATTGATTTGCTGAACACTCTAAATTATAAGGTTATTCTTTCTGGTAAAAGTAGGAAGAATGAGAAGGAGAAACACATTATTCAGGCTTTAAGTATCCTTGGTTCAGGTATTAGTTTTCTTCCAAATGACCCATCGCAATTAGTTAATAGACTGTTATTGTTGTTCGGCAGTAAGAAGGCTGGAAATAACAATTGTTTTAATGAAGCATCAGCCATTTTAGACCAGTTGATGAACATGAAAATAATTAATAAATCTCAATATAAAGACATTTTAACTCATATTAAATAAGATGAGAAGCACAATCCTGAGTTTTAATTTCACAACAAGCGACCACACATCTTCATTCCCATACCCACTACAACTTGACACAACAAAAGAATATGAGGCATCTTTATTGTCCATGGAGACTTATAATACCTTATTTAATATAACCGAGAAAAATGACAAGTTTAGTTATAATCCGGGAAGTGGATACAAAACGATAACAGTCTCACCGGAGCATACGAGATTTCTCAAATATCTTCCGAAATTGCTCGTCTTATGAAAGAACAGGGTGATGAACCAAAAAATATTGTTATAAACATTCAAAAACATACTTCAAAATCAACGATTAAAGTTAAAAATAACTACAAGGTTGATTTCACAATTGATAATTCATTTAGAGAGTTATTAGGTTTCTCCTCAAAAAAGATTGAAACTAATGGGACGTTTTACAGTGATAATGTCATTCAAATATCCTCAGGAATAAATTCGGTGTTAATTCACTGTGATTTGATTGATGGTGCTTATAATGATGGATTAAAAACAAATACAATATTTTCATTCAGCGCATACTCAACCCCAATTGGTTATAAATTCAATATGGAGCCTAAAAATTTGGTTTATCTACCTGTGTCAGGAAAAACCATACACAGAGTAAATTTTAGGATAACCGACCAAGATAATCGTGTGATTTCTTTTAATGGAGAAGTTATATCCATCAGAATTCACCTACGTGAAGTTTTTCAATAAATAAATACGATGGTTATTGTGAGGAAGCACGAGTTGGGAAAATATAAAATAATTACAGGGGATGGGATGTTCCTTTCCCGTACTACAAGGGTGAAGGTATGTATCTTGGTAGAGGATACTATAAACCTAAGAGACAAAGGGGTGTTGGACATCAATTTAGAGGAGATGGGATAATTGATACTCTCATGGGTATTGGTTCAACTATTCTTAAACATAAAGACCTAATTGGTTCAACTGCTTCTGCTGTGGGAAATGTAGCAGGTGCTGTAAAGAGTATAAAAGATGCTCAGAAAGAATCTCATAAATTACAAGCAATAAAAGAAATTAAGAAAGGTAAAACTCAGTTGTCCCCCAAGAACGACAGAAAATAATTCAAATACTTGGATCAGGGTTTCAAAAGTTTTAACATCTTTTTTCCTAAATAAATACAAGTATGGAAGCAATTGATAGTATCTATGATTTGGATGATACTATTATTATCTCAAACTCCACTAAAAAAGAAGATTACTTCAAGGTAAATGCAATAACTGGAACAGACTGGAATACAAATGGTACAAAAAGTTTTGAAATAAATAATCAACAAACCTATTTGAATCTCTCCGAAAGTTTCTTGTTGTGTAAATTTAAATTCACTAAGGCTGGGAATAACACAAACGCTACACTTGTAAATGATTTCTTCTGGAAAATGTTTGATAGTGTGCGATTGTATATTGGAACACAAGAAGTTGAAGCGGTTGATTATGTCTCTGCTGTATCTGAAATGATGAAATTTACACTCTATACATTCAGTGATAGAATGGGAAAGGGGTCTGTCGAAGGTTTTATTCCTGATATGTCAACGGGAACAAACACAGACCCTGGATATATTCAAAGGAAAGGAATGTATAATGATGATACAAAAGCAGAAAATAGTTTTACTGTGGCAGTTCCTCTTAAAGGTATATTTGGATTTTGTGATTATGATAAAGTTCTGTATGGTCTTAAAATTAGATTTCAACTACAAAGGAATGATAATGAAAATAGATTGCTTTTTGGTGTTGGTAATGCTTTTGGTGATCAGAATAAATTTGTAATTGAGGAGATGAGTTGGTATATCAGTGAATATACTCCTAATCTTAAAACAGAAGAGATGTTGAATCGAAGACTTAACTCAAAGAGACCACTCAGTGTATCATACCTCAAAAGAAGATGTCAACACGTTAAACTCAATCAAACTACTTACACGTGGAATTTGGGTGTTCTGGAAGGAAAGCCACGATATCTGTGGATGATTTTTAAAAAGCCAGATGGTGATACTGCGACTGATAAGAATAATGCATTGAGTGATAATGCTAAGGTGAAACAACTTCGCGTTTCTCTAGATGGAACATTTTATCCACGAGATAGATTGGAAATTAATTGGGAAAAAAATGATTTTGCTGAAGCATACAAGTCTTACCAAAAGGTGTGTGAAAGTAATGGAAATAAAGAACCTATTTTGGATATGACAGCATTTAAAAGTTTGTATACAATCTATACGTTTGACCTGAGCGCTCAAAAAGAAACTATAAAGTCTAATCGAGTGGATACTTCCCTATACATTGAAAGAGGAGAGAGTGAAGAAGTTGATACATATTGTTTGCTTTTGGAAGAAACAGAATTGCAGATTAATACAGATAATGGTGTGATGATTAGTCTCACATAATTTTTTTGTTAAATAAATGAGTGGCAAAGTACCAACTGGGGTATATGTTAATCAAATCAATCTTCATAAACTATCATCTTGTGTTCAAAATCAAAAGCCTTGTACGATTAACGTTAATACAATTCAGAGAAAAGGAGCAGTAAGAATTGATGTTTTGCTCACAAGAGAACAGGTTAAAATCTTGAATGACACTGGCTCACTTAAAATTAAAATGACAAAACCAATGTTGAAAAAATATTCAATAAGAGAGACGAGTGGAGGATTTCTCCCATTTCTAATTCCTTTATTTGCTGGTTTAAGTGCGGTTGGAGCATTGACGGGTGGTATTTCAACAGCGGTCAAAACTGCCAACGAAAGGAAGGCTCAACTCCAGGCTCAAAAAGAATTGGAAAGACATAACAAAGAGTTGGAGAAACAAATTAGTGGAAGTGGTGTAATTGTAGATTTTGCTGAAAAACTTGAAGGTCTGCCTGATAAAGCGAGATTGTTAGTTGGAGATATGCTTTCTTCTATAGCACAAGCAGGTGTAAAATTAACGAAAAGAGGTAATGGATTATATCTTTCTAATAAATAAATGAGCATTGATGAGTGGTTGAAAGAATTTGGAAAGAATACAACATCAAATTTACAACTTGCCAAATATTGTAAGAAATTAAAAATTCATAATGTAGTTATTTGTATGAGAGATGAATTAACAAATGTGTCGAAACATACAAAGAATATTATTATGAACTTAGAAGATAATGATGGGAACGGTTCTCATTGGGTTTGTATTTTTAATAGTCAAGACAAATATTATTTTGATAGTTTTGGTCTTCCACCACCTGTTGAAGTCATAAAATTCTTACAGAATGGTGTTTATCAAACATTTCAAGTCCAAGAATTAAATTCCAAGTGTTGTGGTCAATTATGTCTATATGTGTTATTTCAACTCAACAAAAATAAAAAATTTTATGATATTATTTTTAATCTAATATAAATGACTTATGTTGGTAAAGATGGTTCTATCTTTGGTGTATCTCAAGAACTGGATATTGATTTATCAAATTATTACACAAAGGCACAGGCTGAACGATATAAATATAATATAAACAAAAATATTAACATGAAAAATGCTTATAAATTAAAAAATTATCCAAGCCCGACTGACGCGAATGACTTGGTGAGATTAAGCGATTTATCACAATATATATACTTAAATAAAACGGCTGTGTATTCTAAAGATACAGAAGTGTTGATATTATCTCCAGGTCATACAGAATTCACAGTTCGAATTAAAATAAATTTTTATAAAGAAGGGCGTATCGTTTGTATGAGAATAGAACAATGGGGGTATGATATGAATGATTTAGGGTATAATTGGTCATTTAAAATTAACCTCGAAGACCTGGAACAATTAAATCAGTCTCGTAAGGAAGAATATTATCCACTTGGTATCGAGAATGAGTTTTGTGGAGCCACGATTAGTAAACAACAAATAAAAGAATTTAATAAGGGTAAATATAATAATGGTTTTGCCCTTGTTTATCTCATGAAAACAGAAAAAACAGGATTATATATAATAAGTAAGGAAATACAAAATGATTTAACTATGGGAAGATGGGGAGGTGTTTCGTGCCATAATATTATTCTAACATATATTTCTAATACATAAATGACAGCAAGAAGGCTTCAAGAAAATTATCATTTCTGTGTTCAAGCATACCTTCAAGAAAAGGGTATTCGGTATTTTAATAAATATGTTCTACAACATAAGAATGAGGTATTTTCAATAAAAGATTGGCATTATGCTGATGTTGATAAACCAACAACTTTAGATTTAATTAGAATGTTAAATAATGAAAAAATTATAAGGTTAAGAAAAGGTAAGGCTCTTTTAGAAATTCAAAAGAAATTTTATTGGTATCCTGTTGTAAAAAAATTATTTTGGATACAGGAATAACAAGAAATCCTGATGAATATATGTATAATATTCTATGGGGTGTAAACGATTCAAGTATAGTAAGGGATGAGGAAGGAGTTGAAGAAGAGAGGGAAGAGGAGGAAAAGGAGAAGGAGGAGAGAGAGAAGGAGGAAAGAGAGAATAGAGAGAGGGAGGAAAGAGAGAAGAGAGAGAGGGAGAAGAAAGAGAAGGAGGAAAAGGAGAAGAGAGAGAAGGAGGAAAGAGAGAAGAGAGAGAAGGAGGAAAAGGAGAAGAGAGAGAGGGAGGAAAGAGAGAGAATGAATAAATATCAAAATATGGAAACCAGTGAGATTCAAAAAGAATAGAGGTATTACAGAAAATAACTCAACCCACCGAGGAGGAAAACAAAGAATTGACAAGTCTATTTGCAATACTTTCGACAAGACTATTAGCATCGACAAGATATAGATTTTAATTCAAGTTTTTCTTAAATAAATGGAGGAGAGAGTGAAGGCATTTCTAAGGATTCTTTATGTTTTAAAAATTAAGATTCAAATGTGCATGTTGGAAACTAAAAAGGTTTTTGCACTCTGCAGAAATTTTTCTCATAAATAAATGAGTTATTGTCTCAAATGTAAAAGAAAACTAATACTAAAAATATTTCATATATTAAAAGTAAAAATAACAGGGTTATACAAAAAGGTATATGTTTGGTGTGTGGTTCAAAAAAAAATCAATTTATCTCCAAACACAAACTCGGAGGAGATATACAAAAGTTTTTATCAGGAAGTAAATTTACAACTACTGGAATACCAGGCCAATTACATCTTCCAGGTTATTCTTTCTGTGGTCCAGGCACAAACTTAGATAAAAGATTAGATGAGGCAGACAATCCTAAATCCTGGAGTAAACCAATCAATAGAGTTGATGAAGTGTGCATGAGACACGATATTGATTATGGGAATACCACAACGTTGGAAGAAAAGCATGAAGCCGATAGAGAAATGTTATATAATTTGTCTCTGATACAAAATCCAACCTTGAGAGAAAAAGTTGATAGGTTCATCGTGAAGAAGATGATTAGTGCTAAATTGAAACTTGGACTTGGAAATTCAAAAAACTTATAGGCTCTAATGATGCCATTAAGACTGAAGAGCAATTAGCTGATGAATTACATAAACCAATATTCACAAAGTTTCAGAGAAGGAAAGTTTATTCCAAGGAAGTTGATTATATCTGGTCTGCTGATTTGATTGAACTCAATAATGATAAGGGGTACAAGTATGCTTTAACCGTTATTGATTTGAGGAGTAGATATGCGTGGGTTGTCCCTTTAAAAAACAAAACAGGTAATACTCTTATGTTAGCTTTTCAACAGATATTTAATAAAAGTAAGAGAAAACCTAAGAAATTGTGGACTGATGAGGGTAGAGAGTTTTATAACAAGACATTTATGAATTTTCTAAAAAATAACAGTATTACATTATACAGTACCTTTAATGAAGGGAAGGCAGTTGTTGTTGAACGTTTTAATCGTACCTTAAAAGAGAGACTATATAAAAAATTCACACAACTCGGTTCACAACAATGGTCATCTTTTATTCAGGATATTGTGGATAAGTATAATGACACGATT
>NC_140970.1:3823158-3840658 GCF_056783735.1 Eptatretus burgeri | reverse complement strand
GGCGTTGATTTTCTCCACGGCGATAGCGTGCGGCTTGCTTTTCTGGTGAGCGTGGAATTTCTCTAAGGCCTTCTTCCAGTTGTAGAAACCACTCATCATAAACGTGTCTTCGAAGATACCTGAACAAGTGCCGAACAGCTTCTTCCTACTTGCACTCACGCATGTATAGCACAATACCTTACCGAGTCGCTCGTCGAAATGAAGCCATGGGAAGTCTTTGAACCATTTTGTTTGAAATTTCAGCGTTTGCTTAGCCAGAGTCTGAGTTGGGATCGAATCCGGATCTGGTTGATGTGTCTTGAGGAGTTCAGGACACTCATCATCATCATCATCACTCACGGAAACAGCTGCACCAACTGCTGAATCAGACGCCTCAATAGCGGGAGGCAAGGGGGGATCTGTCCAAACCTCGTCATTCGGGTCTTTCGCCTTCACCTCTTTTGAAGGATGGAAAAAGTCCAGGATCTTGGTATTTTTCTTCTCCATGTTAGGCGTCTAATGACCTGTGCCCCGTTCTGTAGCGACGCAGGTTGTGACACATCGCTGAGCCGAACGCATATGCTCAACGTAGGTACCTACTGGAAATTCCTAGTTTCGTTTTCAGCCATGTACACTGTATGAGTGTGAGCGATAGAGCTGCCATCAGTGGATGTGAGCGACCAGTCAGCGCCATGTGCGGAAGAGACGGTGCATATCGGGGGTGACGGTAATGTACATCATGCACACCACCGTCGCCCCCTATATGCACCGTACAGTACATGAGGTATATCTACAACGTGGGGCTGCATGGTATTTTGACAAGAATAGCAACGAATGCTTATCGCTATGTACCAACAGCCATTGCTTGATTTTTTTTCTTGCATTTTTCAAATAGACATGGGACTCAATGTGTGGGGGGGGGGCAGAATATACTCTGTCCCCCCTGGTTAAAAAAGTGGGAAGGACATGTCCTCCCCCCCCCTCCGGGATCGACAGCCATGCCCGTGACGTACTAAAGCTTGTTTACACCATTAAAAAAATTGAGGCCTAAGGGGGTCCACAGGGGGTTTGCCCCCCCCCCAAATATATATTTGCTTTCTTCTCTGAAACCACACACAATTTCGATGAAACTTGACCACAACCTTCATCACCCGTGACGTACTAAAGCTTATTTACAACGTGAAAAAAATCGGGGTCCAAGAGGGTCTCCGGTGGTGGGGGGGGGGTCACCCCCAAATGTTTGCTTTCTTCTCCGAAACCACGTATGAACACACACACACAAAATTTCAATGAAACTTGACCACAACCTTCATCACCCATGATGTACCAAAGTCTGGTCAAGGCATGAGAAAAAGCGAGATCTAGAGGGTTTATGGCAGGGGTCGGGAACGTGTGGCTCGCGAGCCAGGTGTGGCTCTTTTGATGATTGCATCTAGCTCGCAGATAAAATTGGAGTTTGAAACTTTGAAAGCCCAATATTTCTCGCGGAAGCTTTACCTATAGTTTGAATGGTGTCGTGCTTCATTCACGTGCAGGGCTGAACTTGCCAGAAGGAGAGAAGAAAAAACGCCTCCGAATTGGCTGAAGCGGTTTTTGTTTCGTCCAGTCATGCGGCCGAGGTGACTCATGATTTCGGTTCCTCCGATGACGTGCCGCTGCCGACACGCGTAGCGGAATTCATCTCGACCAATCACGCGCCACCGCTGAGGTGACAGCATCCCAGAGTCGGCCGGCCGCGCCGCACCTCTCGAGTATATAAGCCCGTGCGCAGGCCAGCCAGACTCACTATTTGCCAAGCCTCAGTTGGGTCAACATCTCCCTCTCTCTCTCATTTGCTCAAAGCTAACCCTTCGACGCAGAAGATGGCGAAAAGAAAAAAAGATGAGGAGTATCGTACATTTCAGGACGAATGGGCTGAAGAATTCGCCTTTGTGGAGAGAGCAGGTTCTGTGGTGTGTCTAATTTGCAATGACAAAATTGCATCGATGAAACGGTCGAATATAAAGCGGCACTTCGACACATGCCACGCTACCTTTGCATCAAAATACCCTGCGGGAGACGGCAGAAAGAAAGCGTGCCAAGAGCTACTGAGCAGGGTGCAAGCCAGCCAGCAGCAACTCCGCGTATGGACCCGGCAAGGTGACTATAATTCCGCTCGCTTTGCTGGATCTTTAGCAATAGTGAGGAACGGAAAACCATTCACAGATGGCGAGGGTGCTAAAACGTTCATGTTGGATGTAGCCAATGAACTTTTTGATGATCTTCCGAACAAAGACAAGATAATCAAACGGATGCAAGACATGCCTCTATCGGCAATAACTGTTCATGATCGAACCATCATGATGGCAAACCAAGTGGAGGAAACGCAAGTGAAGGACATAAATACAGCGCCGTTCTTTTCCCTGGCTTTGGATGAGTCAACAGACATAAGCAATTTGTCGCAGTTCAGTGTGATTGCAAGATATGCTGCTGGTGATACACTGCGCGAAGAAAGTCTTGCTGTTCTGCCAATAAAAGGGTCCACAAGAGGTGAGTATTTATTCAAGTCTTTCATGGAGTTCGCTCAAGAAAAAAAATCTACCTCTGGATAAACTTATCTCAGTGTGTACTGATGGTGCTCCGTGTATGGTGGGGAAAAACAAAGGATTTGTGGCGCTTCTCCGTGAACATGAAAATAGACCCATCCTAAGTTTCCATTGCATTCTACACCAGGAGGCACTTTGTGCTCAGATGTGTGATGGGCAGCTTGGCGAAGTGATGTCGCTGGTCATTCGTGTGATCAACTTTATTGTTGCCCGAGCCTTAAATGGTCGCTAGTTTAAAACACTGCTGGATGAAGTTGGAAATAACTATCACGGTCTGCTTTTGCACAGCAATGTGCGTTGGTTGTCAAGAGGGAAGGTGCTTAGCCGTTTTGCGGCTTGCCTGAACGAAATCCGGACTTTCCTTGAAATGAAAGGGATTGAGCATCCTGAGCTAGCCAAACTGAGTGGCTCCTCAAGTTTTACTATCTCGTGGATATGACTGAACATCTGAACCAGCTCAACGTGAAAATGCAAGGCATTGGAAATACAGTGTTATCGCTTCAACAAGCCGTGTTTGCTTTTGAAAACAAGCTGGAGCTCTTTATCATGGATCTTGAAACAGGTCGTTTACTACATTTTGAAAAACTGAGACAATTTAAAGATGCATGCACAGCAAGTGAGCCCACTCAAAACTTTGATCTCCACCAGTTAGCTGGCTTCACATCCAGTCTCCTACAGTCATTCAAAGCACGCTTTGGAGAATTTCGTGAGCACACTCGTCTTTTTAAGTTCATCACCCATCCAAACGAGTGTTCACTGAACACAGCCGACCTGAGTTACATTCCTGGTGTCTCCGTCAGAGATTTTGAAGCAGAAGTGGCTGACCTGAAGGCCTCAGACATGTGGGTGAATAAGTTCAAGTCACTGAATGAAGATTTGGAAAGAATCGCACGACAGAAAGCGGAGTTGGCGAGCAAGCGCATGTGGACAGAAATGAAAAAACTTCAACCCGAAGACGAGCTGATTATCAAAACTTGGAACGCGCTTCCTGTCACATACCACACACTGCAGCGTGTGAGTATTGCTGTATTAACCTTGTTTGGATCTACGTATGCATGTGAGCAGTCATTCTCGCATCTTAAAAACATCAAGTCCAACCTACTATTACGTCTAATGGATTAAAGCCTCAACGCTAGCATGAAGCTTAACCTCACCAAGTCCCAACCAGACTACAAAGCCATCAGCAAATCCATGCAGCACCAGAAGTCCCATTAATGGTGAGTATTATAACAACATTATTTAAAATAATAAATTCAGAGGCTTATTATACTCACATTTAGTTAAATTCAGTCTTAAAATATATTATATGGCTCTCACTGAAATAGATTTCCAAATATTTTGCTTTCATGGCTCTCTGAGTCAAAAAGGTTCCCGATCCCTGGTTTATGGGGTGGTGGGGTTGTCCTCCAAAATAGGTATTTTCTCTTCTCAGAAACGACACACACACAATTTGAATAGGACTTGACCACAACCTTCATCACCCGGGATGTACCAAAGTTTGTTCACTACATTAAAAAATATCCATGGGTATTTACTTTTCTTATCCGTTAAATTTTTTTGGGTTATTCATGCCTACTAGTGGTTTTCTTATCCAGCCGCTACCAGGTAAGCGCCCAAGGGTATGCCCCTATTTTTTGGTGTTGAATAGTTTCAATTATTGAGCCCAAGATGTGTTTTCCTATTGACATGGGGCATATTCTCACAACTGCATGCTTGGGCTTGAAAGTGTAATTAAAACTTACTTTTGATGCCACTTCACATGGTGCCAGTGCCAATTAATTTACATGGCACATTGCAAGAATCAACTTTTTCATGATACTCAAGCACTCTTTCACTAACACACACCTCAAAATGTTTGTGCTCGATAGACTAATCAAACACAGTGGTGTAATGGTTCAAGTGTCTGCTCTGAGTCTTGGAGGTCGCCGATGTGAACTCCGACCGAGTCATACCAAAGACAAAAATATACCATCAGAGATGGGGAATCCCCCACCATTGAATGAAAAAGGTCATACAAAATTCCAGATAATGAGGGAGGTGAATTGGAAACAAGACACCATTTGATCATCTCAAAAAAGTTCCCTAGGGGTGAGGAACGTAGTAACCAAAAATAATTGAAATCAGATAAGCGGTTTTCCATTTATTACAAAAAAAATTTTTTTCCAAGATGACCGCCCCAGTCGGCCATCTTGGATCCGGCTACGCCCAAAATCAATAGGGTTCTTCCTTTTCAGGTGGTACATGTGTGATTCAAATTTCAAATCGATATGGCGAACAGTTTATGAGTTATCGCACTCAGCTATAAATGCTGACGCCCGGACGGACGGACGACCTGGGTGACAACAATATCCCCTTTCCGCCACGCGGCGGGGGATAAAAAGTCTCTGCAAAGTATGTGAGCTGTAGTTTCAAAGTAGGCATTCATTGTTTTGAGTAATAAGATCAGGCCACAAAATCAAAAAAATTGGATGCATGATTTGGCATGCACAGTCGAGCAAAAACAAGATGGCAACATTTATTGGAAAGAGCAGAGGGGAGAAAAGTTTGTTGACAAAACCATATTTGTCACGTGTGGTGATCAATACTTAAGTCCAGCAAGAAGAGGCCGATACACATCCACTGCTGCACGTGAAGCTTGCTGCAGAAAGCAATCCAGCTCTGATCTGCATGGGATATGAAACAGATGCCATCATCATCTACCTTGGCTTGAGGGACAAAAACATCAGGCATAGCACCAAAACTCGTATCAGACTTGTTTATTACACAATATTGGTTGCAGTGCCGGGAGCTGAGGTGTGCACTGCATTATTGAACATCATCCGTGGACTGGGTATGATCCTCTCAGTGCACTCACTGGGTGGGCATTGAAAGATGAAAGCCAGGAAAATCAATCTCGGCCAGATGTTCAGGAAACCATGAGCATCTCTTTGTCCCAACTGTGAGCTTCCCAGAAAAGTGTTCAACATCTTCGAATAATTCACTCGTCAACTTTACTGCAGCAACACTAAGGTGAACGAGCTACGGTACCAAATGTTCCATTGTGGAAAAGGGGATGTCGAGTCTGGACAGCTGCCACCATGTGAAGACATACTTCTCTCCAGCTCACACTTTAAGGCCCAGTCACACCTTGACGTTTTAGCCAGCGATGGCAACGTATTAAAATTTATGTAAAACGCTGGCTTACGTTGAACTTTTGATGTTTTTTTTTTAAAGATTCGGACGTATTCATAGCGACTTGGTCTTATGTATAACGCATTGGTAACGGACACAGAACGTTTCGTTGTGTTAAAGATAACTTATACCAACGAATGCTGAACCTGTTGTCGGCCTACACAACCTATGCCCAACGATAGTCTAACTTAGGCATAGCTCGTTGCACGCATCGCTGACGATATCGTGACGTAGCCGATTAAAAGGCTGACGCACAACGATTCAAATCATAACCGCCGTAGAAATGGAAGTGCCAACATCGCAGTCACACCTTGGCGATCTTGCCAGCGTATGCTGACCTAAGAAAAATGTGTCTAAAACGTTGGGGCACGTCAAATACGGTATGAGTAAGTTTGGTATACGTGAGTAGAACGCTAAAGTACGCTATCATACGTCGTAGTAAGTAGAGTACGTCAAGAAATTTTAAACATGTTCAAAATTTTACGACGTACTTGGCGTATGACACACGTTCCGCATGCGATGGGGATAAGTTGTACACACGATATGCGGACGCTTATACACGTCCACAAAGGCTACTTACAAGCTACTCATAAGTCGAAACACGTCGCGGTAATGTCTTTTTTACGCGAAACTTATTTCTAACTTATGTTTGACGTGCTTTGAACCAATTCTTTACGTAGTCCCAACACACATTGACGTATGTAGACATATTCCAATGACGTCTTCCGGTCGACAAAAAAATAAATGAACGTGTTTCTAACTTACAACTGCCATATAAAGACGTGTTCCCAGCGATTTTGGGAATTGGTATATAAAAATGCTGCTCATAAAAGGGGAACCCAACAGTGTTTTCGAGTCCTTTTTGAGTCGATGTCCATGTCAGCAGTAACAGTATCAGTATAAGTATTAGTATTAGTCGTAGTTTGTTCATGTTGGCAGTAGTAGGTGAGTGTGAGGGGGAGGGTGTGGGTTATGATGGATCCTCCTTGCGTCCGCGTGTCCACGGGTAGGAGACATCTTTGCACCATTGTTCGAAGTTCTTCGCGGTTAATTTTTTATGGGGCTTTTTCAACAATGAGCTATAGCTTGTTTTTACGATTTAGGTCTATTCATAACGGGTTGGACAAATGCACAATGAACTAATAATGTGCATAGAGCACTTCGATAACTTATAGATACGGTATACCAACGAATAATTATCGTGTAGCCGGTGTTCACAAACTATGCCCAACGATAGCCTAACTTATCCATATCGTGCGGCAGTTTATCTTTGCCGGTGACGTGGGGTTTGCTATTCATAGGCTGCCACTCAACGATTTAAATGGCTGCATCTCCACTATTGAAAGTAGACGCGCTCAACAATTTGATTTTTTTTACACTCAACGACTTTTAAACGGTACCACTCAGCTATTTTCATTGTTTACAATGAACGATTTAAATTGCTGTCACTCGCCTTTGTTTTTTGACGCTGGTTTTTGAAATTTGAAGCGTTTCTTCTGAACGTGTTAAAACGCTCAAACTCGACTATTTTAAATAGACGCTGCCGATGGACAATTGGAATCATAGCCAAGCTAGACATCGAAGTGTGAACATCCTCGTCATGCCGAAGAAAAGTTTGAAGAATGCTGCAAATAAGTGTCCTGGCCGTGGCCGTGGACGCTGACGCAAGGACGATCCATTATACCGACGTCTTTCAGCCTATGAGAAACTTAAAAGTAACGTCTGTCGACGTGTGGCAACGATCGCGTAACGTGCCAACAACACGTTAATCATAGGTTAGAAATAAGTTTCGGGTACGCTAAACATTACCTCCGTGTGTCTCAACTTATGATTAACTTACAAGTAGCATATGTTGACGTCTGTCAACGATCGCAGACCGTGCATACAACTTGTGGCCAGAGTAGCGGAAAGTGTGAGTCATACGCCGGCATACGTCGTGAAATTTCAAGCATGAAAAAATTTGAGGACAACCGAAAAGTAAAACGTTTAAAGCCAGCGTACAACGACGTATGGCAGTGTTTTTCAGCGTGCTCTCAATGTTATCAAAACTTACCCATAACGTATTCAACGTGTGCCAGCGTTTTAGAAAAAAATTTCAAAAATCGACATACGTTGGCTAAAACGTCAAGGTGTGACTGGGCCTTTAAGCAATATATTCAGCTGTCACCTGGAAGCAGAGCCTCATTTCCTGACATTGGCACACATCTGTTTTCAAGTGCCTCCTTCACTTTTTTAGTTACTTGTTTGTCATTCGATAAGCAGTAAAAAATTTGTAATACACAATGTGATACCCATTCACATTTCTATAAGTTTGAGGCAGAAAGCAAATTATTGTCTGGAATGTCAGAAGTTTTCCAATGAATGACAGTTTCCCCGGTCCAAAAGGTCGTCATTGGTATAATTTCACACAGGTGTTCTCTAGCTTGCCGGCCATCAGACTGACTGTGTTTGTGTTTGCTTCTTCAATGATCTTTTGTGCACTGTAGCCTGTAAGTTTCTAACCTGCTCCAACATGGACGATAACTAAGGTTCGTGTGATAGTGATAATAACTAAAATGGTGTTTTTTTTTTTTTCTCTCGGTTTGTGTAAATGGAATTGTCGTGCTTTAATGCCACATGATTAGGCATATTTAAATGTGAAGTCTTAACATTTGTATCTCACAAAGTTATGTTCATACTTTTCAGAAAGAGAAATTGTATGAATGTCCAAATCATTGCCGACATTACGTGCATGATATTGTTAGAATAAATTGAAATTCTGAAAACCTAATTCTGAATCGAGATGCTACATAATACGTGACTTTCAAAATCACGTAATCCACCCCTGAATGCTCGGTGCACATGCACAGAAGCCCCAGGTAACGAAGTCCATTGGGGACAGCTGGATGAATATCAGGATTGCAGCATGAAACGGTTCACAGAGCTTTTAAAGAACCCGAATGTACTTGGAAACTTAGGCCTTAGTTATTTTATAACTTGGTTTACGGATCTGCCGACGGTATATTTGCTGAAATGAAATATAAATATAAAACGCATTTTTAACCTTTTTTTATACATTTTCCGCCGAAGGTGCAAAAGTTTCAAAACCCGAAATGTAAACGTCGGCATTTATTTTCAAAATATAATTTCGTGTGTGCGCGACAAAATGCCGAGCCATCTTTGACCGAGCTGCGCAGTGGTCTTCGGTCATGGCGTCTGAGCAGTGGCCTGTGTGGTTCAGATTGACTGTTGTTTCTGGGGCGAAAGTGATTGTTTGTTGTTTTTTTTTGTTTGTTTTTTTTTCTATACCTTGTCGAGGCTCGTGTGAGAGCAACCACACAATGCACATCATGGGGGACATGAGACAAGAGAGGAGGGAGTGGGAAGGACAAAACAGTGGGGAACAGAGACATTAGGAGAACTGTGGAAGGGAGAGGTATGGGACGGGGGAGAGGTATGGGACGGGGAACATGGGGAATAGAAGATAGACATTACAGGGACTTTCAGGAAGGAAAGCAGGGAATTTGAAGGAAGTGGGCTTGGGTGGATTATCGGGGGTAGAAAAGATCGAGGATTTGGATGGGGGATGATAAGAGGTGGTGGTGAACAGCTGTTTTGAAGGCCTGGAGGGAAGAATGGAAATTAATAGAGTGAGGGAGTTTATTCCAAAGGTGGGAAAAAGAGGAATGAAATAGTGAAGGTGAGCAGTGATTCGTGATTTTGGTAGTTTTACCAGAAGGGGGTTGTTGGCGGACCTTGAGCGCCCTGCGGAAATGTGGTGGGGACAAATCGCAGAGAGAGCTGGGGGGGGGGGCGAGACTGGAGAGGAGACGGTAGAAGACAGAAAGACAACCGACCAACTTGCGGTGAATGAGTGAGAGGCCCAAAGACAGCCTCATTGCGGGAGATGCCAATGATCCAAAATGCCTTGGTTTCTACAGCGTGAAGCTGAGAAAGGTGGGAGGCAGGAGCACCAGCCCAGAGGGGAGAGCACTCCTCCATCAGGCTGCGGACAAAAGCTTTGTAAGTGGTCAGGAGCTCAGGTGGGCTGAGGAAGGACTTAGCACGATGGAGGATTCCCAGTTGGTGACTGGCTTTTGAGGCGAGGTTTGAAATGTGGTTTTCCCAGGAAAGGTCATGGCAGATAGTGAGACCCAGAAGCTTGAAAGAAAGGACTTCTTCCAGAGGATTGTGGAGAAAGTGGATGGGGGGGTTTTGTAAACGGTCCTTTCGAAGAGACAAAGTGAGAGTGTGAGATTTGTCCGGATTGAAAGACATGTTCCACGTGTTGGACCAGTTTGTGATTTTATCCAGATCTGCAGTAAGGGAAGAAGCTGCTGCTTGCCGGTCTGAGGGATTACCGATGGTACGGCAGAGGGTGGAGTCGTCAGCAAAGAGATATAGAGGATTTTCCAGAGATTCGGAGAAATCATTGATGAAAACCAGAAAAAGAACAGGGCCCAGAACGCTACCTTGAGGAACTCCAGCCTGGACAGGAAGAGGGGGTGAAAGAACTCCATTTAGGGCCACATGGTGACTGTGACAGGAGAGGAAGTCTGCGAGCCATGAGTTGTTAAGAAGTATGTCAGCGGTATAAATTCGAGTGACTGTATTGGTGATTTATTCACGCAACATCTTGACGACGAATATTCTGGCCGAACTATTGCATCAATTCAGTGCAGCAGCAGGGATGATTCGCACGCTACTCTCGATTGTGCAGATTTTGTTTCCATCGAAAGTTGTACACCGCTGTTCGTATTGAAAGATTTCGGTGCCAAGTACGTCAAAGTTTCCCTGCGAGATGCTGATATTCCACCTTCAATGGACCAGAAATCAGCCTTTGATGTGCTCATGGGATGGGGACACGGTACGATCAGATGCCCACTGAAAACTAAGCTGGTTATGGCTCTGATTGACCGTTTTGAGCGTTTTTTGACTCCGAGTAGACACCTTTTTTTAATCATATCCAGCACTATGCACTGGTGTGCATGCACACATCTACGACTTGGACAGTAATTTTCTCAGCATTGTTTCCATTTGTTTGATGATCCAACAGGTTCCTATAAGAAAAACATGCCAGACTATATTGTAAAAACAAGTTTTAATCTTTCTTTATTATTTTTCACATCAGATGATACAGTGAACAATGGCATCCTGCATTTGAATGCTTTTCCATCTTCAATGTTTTCTTAGACCCTCCTGGTCCAGGATTTATATTTACCCCCCCCCCCCACCTACCCTTGTCTTTTCCATGGAACATCTGAAAAAAATCATAAAAATATATTATTTCTAAAAATTGAAATTATATTTATATTTCGACCTACCGACCCTACATTTTAGCTGAAGAGCTGCGTAAACCAAGTTGTAAAATAACTAAGACCTTACCTGTCAGAAATGGGTGGGCCTCTGCACAATGAAATATTTGGAGAACTTTATGATCAACTCGTCTGCGAAGTTGATATTGTTGCGGATCTGGAAGCCATGAGTACACAGACATTCAGGTTCCTATAGATTAGTTATCTCAGAAAGTACGTGTTTAATAGATAGCCCTTTCCCTAGTCTAACGGGTAATTAAATGTTCCTGCGCTGTGATTTATTATAATATTCAGGTTTTCTTTTAGTTCATTTTTAAACCACCGACATGACCACCGACCACACCGTATCGCCCTCTGCATTCGCTTCCTCTACCTGGCCAATCGCGGGGTTTGCCGCCCGTTTTGGCGAATGAGAGGAATGCGAGGGCGCATGCGCAGAAGGTCGTCCCGTGTGAAGAAGGCGGAGCTCGGGGAGTGGCCACGCGGCGGCCCTCGACCAATCGAGATGAAGCGGTAGGCGGAGCCATGAAACTCCCCCGCTGGAGACTCCGCCCAGATAGTCACGTTCACTATGTCAGGAAATTGATTTTCGTTCAAAATATTGGTAGATTAGACAACCTATACATTTTCGGAAACGTTATTTCATGGAGAATCCGAAAATCAATGTTTACATTTACGGACATACCGCCGTGGTGGCCATTTTAGATTTTCAAAATGGCGGCCATGCAGGTATGTCCGCAAATGTAAACATGTATTTTTAGATTCCCCATGTCATAACGTTTTCGAAAATGTATAGGTTTGCTAATCTACCAAGACTGAACGAAAAAAACATAGTGGACCTGACTAAGAGGGATGGGAGCGCCCCGCCCACCGCGCGCCTGTCCAATGGCAAGCGGACAAGGAGTCGAACGATGTTTCCTTTCCAATGGGAGAGGAGACAAGCGTTCGACTGAGCGGGAGGGGGGCGGATGTAAGGGTCCTGAGGAGATTATCGGGGTCGGCTCTCTTGAAGTTGTTCTGGTACAGTTCTGTCCTCTCCTGCTTCTTCGCTTCCCGGCTCATCACTTTAGCCTCTCCAGCGACCGGCCTCGTCCCGGCTCCAGAGCCTACGTCTCGTCCCTTTGCGCCTGGCTAGTACGGCGACACCAGCCCCAAGAGAAGCAGACGTCCAGCCATGCTACGCGGCCAGGTAGCCTGCTGCCCCCTGGCTCTCACAGCCGGACTGTCCTCCTCGGCTGGAGAGCCGCAATAAAGACCCAAGAGAGTCCATTTCTGTGTGTGTGTGTGTGTATGTGTGTGTGTGTGTGTGTGTGTGTGTGTGTGTGTGTGTGTGTGTGTGTGTGTGTGTGTGTGTGTGTGTGTGTGTGTGTGTGTGTGTGTCCGTGGGCCCGTCTGATAAGTAGTGAACTGTTAAGTGCTTTTGCCTGTATATTATTTGCCTTGCTTGATAGTCGGTATAGCTCTCCTCTTGTGTGCTCCCCTAGTCCCCCATCATTGGTAAATAAATATACCCAATTGTTTAAATGTACTCAGCTCGTCATGTCATTTCTCTATTGACTGGGTGTGTCGTGCGTGTGGGAAAGTGAGCAATCATTTCCGCTATAACGGAGTAACAGGATAATCGGGTTGGCGGAATTCGGCGATTATAAAACCGCTCGGCATCGCACACGGAACGAGCTCGCTTAAGCGGCTCGCTTCCGTACGAGTTCCGTCGAGGGTGAAACACCCCGGAAGCTGGATCACATGGGTACTTAGGTAAATTGAAGTTGGCAATTGACCCTACCCCACGTGGTCTACCCATTGGCATATTTCGGTCCAAAATAACCAGGACCCACCGACCTCGGACTTCTCCGGGCCGGCGATCTGTAATTCTGGGCGATCGAGCCGAGGTGGCCCCACTGCTCCATCGAGGGTCGTGCTCGTGGCGACGCGCCGGCGAAACTACAACAATATATTGCGGCCCATGCTGCAGAAAGGCCTGAAGGTTCGGTTCGCAGACGTGCACGTTCTAATCAAACCTTTGTGCTTCTTCACACCAATGCAAAGGTCATATCTGTGACGTGTGTGTGTGTGTGTGTGTGTGTGTGTGTGTGTGTGTGTGTGTGTGTGTGTGTGTGTGTGTGTGTGTGTGTGTGTGTGTGTGTGTGTGTGTGTGTGTGTATTGTTGAGGTTCTCCTAACCGCATGCATCCAACAAATAGTAGTCCCAGGACAGTTATTCCATCAATATACGAGGTGTGTTCAAAAAGTATCCAACCTTAATTTTTCGTGCGTAAACAATTGAAGCTAGGGAGACGTGGTTTGGTGCATGGATGTAGGCGATCCTAATTCGTATGCGTGAATATTTTCCCGCCTGCAGAAGCTGTCAGTCGCCGACAGACCGCCGATGAGTGAGGAAGTGTAAGTGAGCGCCGTCGGATTTTCGTTTTTGACAAAATGACGGATCACTGTGGTCTCATCACCAGTGATCACTGTGTTGAAGAAGTTGGGATCGCTGTTCAGTCTCCAGCATGTCCTGTGCGATCTCCAAGCAGAGTTGCTTCTGCTCGATCGTTAGCAGCTTTGGCAGGAACTTCGCTGAGATTCTCCTTAAGCCCAAATCCTGTCACAATGGAATGAACGGATCCAGTGCTGACGCCCGCCTCGTCTGCAAGTTCTCTGATCGTGATTCGACGATCCTGCATCAGCAGGGTCCTCACTTGGTCAATGACGATCTCATTTCAGGATGTTGAGGGCCTACCAGAACGTGCTTCAATTTCCACTGATGTGCGACCATCTTTGAAGCGGTTGTACCACTCTTTTATCTGTGTAGTGCCCATTGTTTCGTTCCCGAAGGCCTGTTGAATCTTGCAGGTCGTTTCCACTTGGGAATCGCCAAGCTTTACACAAAATTTGATGCAGTAGCGTTGTTCAAATTTTTCCGTCATTTTGTCAAAAACGAAAATCCGACGGCGCTCACTTACACTTCCTCACTCATCGGCGATCTGTCGGCGACTGACAGCTTCTGCAGGTGGGAAAATATTCATGCATACGAATTAGGATCGCCTACATACGTGCACCAAACCACGCCTCCCTTGCTTGTTTACGCACGAAAAATTAAGGTAGGATACTTTTTGAACACACCTCGTGTGTGTAGATAGCGGGACAACAGGGGAGTGCGTTGTGAAAATCTCATAGCTAGGTTTGCTTACATCATTCCTTCTTCATTTCATTTCTAACTTCATTCCTTCTTTTATTTTCTGGTTATTCTTGAGGTAAATCTGAGCCACGTGCACCCTTCGCTGTGAGATGGGTCCCCAGCAAAGGCCAAGCAGGCATTACACTGCCATCCCTCCGTATTAAACACAGCCTGCCAAACGCACGCGCAGCAGTAATTTCCACCCAATGGACAGGAACCACATCCAGCACGACGCCCACACTGCACGGAACACGTACCGAGGAGAGGGAAGAAACAGCACCTGAGAAAGGGGCGCTCAAACACCACATGACCATCGACAGCACAGAGCTCCCATCCTCAAGCGATCCCTCAACCTAACGTTTGCGGCGAGTTATACAGTATGCTCAGCAGCTCGAGATTGTCAACTCGAGCTTCCGATGATCTGGGGAAGATGACCGGTTGCATTGAAAAGGCATACAAATTAATCTCTTAAAAAGGCTGCATGGATGGTGTTTTCCACAACACAGGAAACACACCCAGCACGCACGGAACGCGTACCGAGGCCGATAATAGAAAGGCAACCCCACGACACGTTGGGCAGGATGCGATTGTGCAAGATGCAAGTGGCGCGTTCCTTTCAACCCATTTCTGGACTAATTTGCCCCGCACACACGATAGAATCTGGCGAACACGAACGCTGGCCACGTGCGTAATGGCAGATCTATGCACACTGTACAGAATGTGCTCAAAGACAGACCCGTGCGCCACAACCGACACTTTGTTATTGTTCAGAGCAGGGCACGAATGTACCGCTCGTGACACTTTATCGTACAGAGCAGGGCACAAATGGACACATCTTACTGTCTGTGCATGGGTTTGCCATAACATCGTACCTTCGGTCCTCACTGGCGGCTGCGGATGTTCCCCACGGTCGGCGAACGTCTGCTCGCCTCTACGGCCAGCGAAGCTGCGATTGGGCAGAGCACTGGTAGATTGACCATTGAGCATTGACCAGCACTGGTAGAGGCGCCCGAGCGGGAATGCGGGACCGACGCTGCCCTCGGCCGGTCATCAGGGCACGGCCCGAGAGTTCTTGCAAGTCAAGTCATGACGCGGAGTTCGGTGTGGGTGATTCATATAATGTCGTGTGGTCGGAGCAAGACTTTTTTTTACGGCTCGGGGTCACCTTGCCGGAAATGGAATGTTGCGGCTTCCGGCCATCGCGACCGGGCCGCGCAGGAGGTCGGGGCCAATCAGAGTGCCCGATTCGGGTGACGATATCGCGTTTCGGGGTGGCCCCCGCCCCGCCCCGCGGGGCCGATAAAGGTCCGAGCAGAGCCTTTGCTCTCTCTCTCGGCCCTGCCTCTCCTGCTCAAGCTGGACTTCGACTCCGCCTTCTGTCATCATCGCCTTGACTCCGCCTTCTGTCATCATCGCTGGATTCCTTCTCCGCCCACACGTCGCTGAGTCCACCCACCCACCTGGCCCCGCCTACCTCTCCGTCCACTCACTCTGACTCCACCCTCCCAACTCAAGCCCATCTTTCATGCCCACGGTCGCCACGCAAGCTGTCCGAAGCAACAGACTACGTGCCAGCTGTGGGGGGGAGGGGTACCGCACCAGGGAGCATTCCCCCCAAACGTATTGGTGGCACGTTCGGGCAATCAATTATACAAAGGTACCGAGAGACCACAGCATCAACTCCTCTCCTGTCTTGCTTCAATTCCTCTTCATCGGGTTTTCATGTGTGTGTGTGTGTGTGTGTGTGTGTGTGTGTGTGTGTGTGTGTGTGTGTGTGTGTGTGTGTGTGTGTGTGTGTGTGTGTGTGTGTGTCATGGCGCCTGTCTATATAAGTAAGCCTGCAGAAGATTGTTATTATTTTCGGGTTAGTTCTGCTCTGCATCCACTTTCATAAGTTGCTTGTTTATTGCTGCATCACACCTTTCTTCCTTATTTCTGCTTGCACACCCCAATAAATCTATTTTCTCAACTACATATCTTTCCTCGCCCCATTGTAAATAAATCATTGTTAGAAATGTTCCCTGCTCGTTTTTGTCTTTTCTTCCATTGATCCAGCATGATCCGAATCCTAGATTAGCTGGGACTTTATTCCCAACAATTCGTTCCTTTTAGCCGGTACGTCCTTGGCAGTGTCGCTCGGCTGCATCCGATCTGGTAAAGTGATCCGCTCCGGTAGAGTGATCCAATTCGGACAAGGCGTACCGAGGGCGTGTTCCCCAGTAATTAAATCACGTGGTTATTTTTAGGTAACCGGATTAACTAGACGGAGGACCCTAAGTCACGTGGTTGAGTTGTTGGCCTCCATGTTCGTTTAAGCGACCCGCCCCTCGTGGTCTTCTCACCTGACCCCCGGCCTGCAACAATATATATATATATATATATATATATATATTGTTGCGGAAATGGCCCTTAGTAGGCTACTAAATATAGAATTAGCCCAGATCCCCCATTAAATGCATTGTTTAGCTCAGCTGTTCAATAAAATGGACGTTGCATGTGTGTCGGGAGGTGTCACAGGCTGTTATTTGTTTGTGCAGTGGTGGTGAATCGAGAGATTCCTCTTCTTCCTTCCCCTCTCCGGACGATAGGCCCCACCCAGTCAGCTGAGGGGGAGTGGCCTGGAGAGGGAGGTGGAGTTTGTCGGCTTCGTAAAGGGGCGCGCCCCAAAAAGGCAAGGTGGAAAGAACTGAGAGGGCAGAGTTGAGCAGTCGGGCTTCGAAGAAAGAAGAAAAGCCAGTGGTGATTCTGCAGAGGGAAAGAACTGAGAGGACGGAGTTGAGCAGTCGGGCTTCGGGGAAATCAGAAAGAAGAAAAACCAGTGGTGATTCTGCAGAGGGAAAGAACTGAGAGGACGGAGTTGAGCAGTCGGGCTTCGAGGAAAGCTGAAAGAAGGAAAGAACTGAGAGGACGGAGTTGAGCAGTCAGGCTTCGAGGAAAGCAGAAAGAAGAAAAGCCAGTGGTGATTTTGCTGAGGAAAGAACTGAGAGGACGGAGTTGAGCAGTCGGGCTTCGAGGAAAGTAGAAAGAAGAAAAGCCAGTGGTGATTCTGAAGGTGGAAAGAACTGAGAGGACGGAGTTGAGCAGTCGGGCTTCGAGGCGGGAAGGCAAGAGAAAAACGACGGGTGTCGAGGCAAAATCTGCTGGTTGAGCAGTCAGGCTTCGAGGCGGGAAGGCAAGAGAGAAAGGACGGGTGTTGAGGTGCGATCTCCTGGATGAGCAGTCGGGCTTCGAGGCGAGCAGGCGCCGGGAAGGCAAGAGAGAAACGACGGTGCCTCTGACTGTCCCTATTCACCT
>NC_140970.1:3800658-3813158 GCF_056783735.1 Eptatretus burgeri | reverse complement strand
TCATATATTTTATAAGTCCAAGGAACTGTATCTATTACATCAACAATTTTAAAAAGTTCTTTCGTCCATCGTTCAGTAAAACCCTTTTCAAAATGAGATTTCCACCTATATATTCTTACGATATCACCAACTTTGAACTTAGGTTTTCTGACATTAATCTCTTTTTCATATTTTAATTTTGTAAATGTTTCTGATGGCTTCATATTCGTTGACGTGTGAATCGTGTCATTATACTTATCCACAATATCCTGAATAAAAGATAACCATTGTTGTGAACCGAGTTGTGTGAATTTTTTATATAGTCTCTCTTTTAAGGTACGATTAAAACGTTCAACAACAACTGCCTTCCCTTCATTAAAGGTACTGTATAATGTAATACTGTTATTTTTTAGAAAATTGATAAATGTCTTGTTATAAAACTCTCTACCCTCATCAGTCCACAATTTCTTAGGTTTTCTCTTACTTTTATTAAATATCTGTTGAAAAGCTAACATAAGAGTATTACCTGTTTTGTTTTGTTTTAAATCAATAACGGTTAAAGCATACTTGTACCCCTTATCATTATTGAGTTCAATCAAATCAGCAGACCAGATATAATCAACTTCCTTGGAATAAACTTTCCTTCTCTGAAACTTTGTGAATATTGGTTTATGTAATTCATCAGCTAATTGCTCTTCAGTCTTAATGGCATCATTAGAGCCTATAAGTTTTTTGAATTTCCAAGTCCAAGTTTCAATTTAGCACTAATCATCTTCTTCACGATGAACCTATCAACTTTTTCTCTCAAGGTTGGATTTTGTATCAGAGACAAATTATACAACATTTCTCTATCGGCTTCATGCTTTTCTTCCAACGTTGTGGTATTCCCATAATCAATATCGTGTCTCATGCACACTTCATCAACTCTATTGATTGGTTTACTCCAGGATTTAGGATTGTCTGCCTCATCTAATCTTTTATCCAAGTTTGTGCCTGGACCACAGAAAGAATACCCTGGAAGATGTAATTCCCTGGTATTCCAGTAGTTGTAAATTTACTTCCTGATAAAAACTTTTGTATATCTCCTCCGAGTTTGTGTTTGGAGATAAATTGATTTTTTTTGAACCACACACCGAACATATACCTTTTTGTATAACCCTGTTATTTTTACTTTTAATATATGAAATATTTTTAGTATTAGTTTTCTTTTACATTTGAGACAATAACTCATTTATTTATGAGAAAAATTCCTGCAGAGTGCAAAAACCTTTTTAGTTTCCAACATGCACATTTGAATCTTAATTTTTAAAACATAAAGAATCCTTAGAAATGCCTTCACTCTCTCCTCCATTTATTTAAGAAAAAACTTGAATTAAAATACATGTCTTCTCGATGTCGATAGTCTTGTCGAAAGTATTGCAAATAGACTTTTAATTCTTTGTATTCCTCCCTGGTGAGATAAGTTAATTTCTTTAATACCTCTATTCTTTTTTGAATCTTACTGGTTATCATATTTTGATTTTTATTCATTCTCTCTCTTTCCTCCCTCTCTCTCTTCTCTCTTTCCTCCTTCTCTCTCTCCTCCTCCTCCTTTTCCTCCTCTTCCCTCTCTTCTTCAACTCCTTCCTCATCCCTTACTATACTTGAATCGTTTACACCCCATAGAATATTATACATATATTCATCAGGATTTCTTGTTATTCCTGTATCCAAAATAATTTTTTTTACAACAGGATACCAATAAAATTTCTTTTGAATTTCTAAAAGAGCCTTACCTTTTCTTAACCTTATAATTTTTTCATTATTTAACATTCTAATTAAATCTAAAGTTGTTGGTTTATCAACATCAGCATAATGCCAATCTTTTATTGAAAATACCTCATTCTTATGTTGTAGAACATATTTATTAAAATACCGAATACCCTTTTCTTGAAGGTATGCTTGGACACAGAAATGATAATTTTCTTGAAGCCTTCTTGCTGTCATTTATGTATTAGAAATATATGTTAGAATAATATTATGGCAAGAAACACCTCCCCATCTTCCCATAGTTAAATCATTTTGTATTTCCTTACTTATTATATATAATCCTGTTTTTTCTGTTTTCATGAGATAAACAAGGGCAAAACCATTATTATATTTACCCTTATTAAATTCTTTTATTTGTTGTTTACTAATCGTGGCTCCACAAAACTCATTCTCGATACCAAGTGGATAATATTCTTCCTTACGAGACTGATTTAATTGTTCCAGGTCTTCGAGGTTAATTTTAAATGACCAATTATACCCTAAATCATTCATATCATACCCCCATTGTTCTATTCTCATACAAACGCACGCCCTTCTTTATAAAAATTTATTTTAATTCGAACTGTGAATTCTGTATGACCTGGAGATATCAACACTTCTGTATCTTTAGAATACACAGCCGTTTTATTTAAGTATATATATTGTGATAAATCGCTTAATCTCACCAAGTCATTCGCGTCAGTCGGGCTTGGATAATTTTTTAATTTATAAGCATTTTTCATGTTAATATTTTTGTTTATATTATATTTATGTCGTTCAGCCTGTGCCTTTGTATAATAATTTGATAAATCAATATCCAGTTCTTGAGATACACCAAGATAGAACCATCTTTACCAACATAAGTCATTTATATTAGATTAAAAAATAATATCATAAAATTTTTTATTTTTGTTGAGTTGAAATAACACATATAGACATAATTGACCACAACACTTGGAATTTAATTCTTGGACTTGAAATGTTTGATAAACACCATTCTGTAAGAATTTTATGACTTCAACAGGTGGTGGAAGACCAAAACTATCAAAATAATATTTGTCTTGACTATTAAAAATACAAACCCAATGAGAACCGTTCCCATCATTATCTTCTAAGTTCATAATAATATTCTTTGTATGTTTCGACACATTTGTTAATTCATCTCTCATACAAATAACTACATTATGAATTTTTAATTTCTTACAATATTTGGCAAGTTGTAAATTTGATGTTGTATTCTTTCCAAATTCTTTCAACCACTCATCAATGCTCATTTATTTATTAGAAAGATATAATCCATTACCTCTTTTCGTTAATTTTACACCTGCTTGTGCTATAGAAGAAAGCATATCTCCAACTAACAATCTCGCTTTATCAGGCAGACCTTCAAGTTTTTCAGCAAAATCTACAATTACACCACTTCCACTAATTTGTTTCTCCAACTCTTTGTTATGTCTTTCCAATTCTTTTTGAGCCTGGAGTTGAGCCTTCCTTTCGTTGGCAGTTTTGACCGCTGTTGAAATACCACCCGTCAATGCTCCAACCGCACTTAAACCAGCAAATAAAGGAATTAGAAATGGGAGAAATCCTCCACTCGTCTCTCTTATTGAATATTTTTTTAACATTGGTTTTGTCATTTTGATTTTAAGTGAGCCAGTGTCATTCAAGATTTTAACCTGTTCTCTTGTGAGCAAAACATCAATTCTTACTGCTCCTTTTCTCTGAATTGTATTAACGTTAATCGTACAAGGCTTTTGATTTTGAACACAAGATGATAGTTTATGAAGATTGATTTGATTAACATATACCCCAGTTGGTACTTTGCCACTCATTTATTTAACAAAAAAATTATGTGAGACTAATCATCACACCATTATCTGTATTAATCTGCAATTCTGTTTCTTCCAAAAGCAAACAATATGTATCAACTTCTTCACTCTCTCCTCTTTCAATGTATACGGAAGTATCCACTCGATTAGACTTTATAGTTTCTTTTTGAGCGCTCAGGTCAAACGTATAGATTGTATACAAACTTTTAAATGCTGTCATATCCAAAATAGGTTCTTTATTTCCATTACTTTCACACACCTTTTGGTAAGACTTGTATGCTTCAACAAAATCATTTTTTTCCCAATTAATTTCCAATCTATCTCGTGGATAAAATGTTCCATCTAGAGAAACGCGAAGTTGTTTCACCTTAGCATTATCACTCAATGCATTATTCTTATCAGTCGCAGTATCACCATCTGGCTTTTTAAAAATCATCCACAGATATCGTGGCTTTCCTTCCAGAACACCCAAATTCCACGTGTAAGTAGTTTGATTGAGTTTAACGTGTTGACATCTTCTTTTGAGGTATGATACACTGAGTGGTTTTTGAGTTAAGTCTTCGATTCAACATCTCTTCTGTTTTAAGATTAGGAGTATATTCACTGATATACCAACTCATCTCCTCAATTACAAATTTATTCTGATCACCAAAAGCATTACCAACACCAAAAAGCAATCTATTTTCATTATCATTCCTTTGTAGTTGAAATCTAATTTTAAGACCATACAGAACTTTATCATAATCACAAAAACCAAATATACCTTTAAGAGGAACTGCCACAGTAAAACTATTTTCTGCTATTGTATCATCATTATACATTCCTTTCCTTTGAGTATACGCAGGGTCTGTGTTTGTTCCCGTTGACATATCAGGAATAAAACCTTCGACAGAGCCCTTTCCCATTCTATCACTGAATGTATAGAGTGTAAATTTCATCATTTCAGATACAGCAGACACATAATCAACCGCTTCAACTTCTTGTGTTCCAATATACAATCGCACACTATCAAACATTTTTCCAGAAGAAATCATTTACAAGTGTAAGGCGTTTGTGTTATTCCCAACCTTAGTGAATTTAAATTTACACAACAAGAAACTTTCGGAGAGATTCAAATAGGTTTGTTGATTATTTATTTCAAAACTTTTTGTACCATTTGTATTCCAGTCTGTTCCAGTTATTGCATTTTACCTTGAAGTAATCTTCTTTTTTAGTGGAGTTTGAGATAATAATAGTATCATCCAAATCATAGATACTATCAATTGCTTCCATACTTGTATTTATTTAGGAAAAAGATGTTAAAACTTTTGAAACCCTGATCCAAGTATTTGAATTATTTTCTGTCGTTCTTGGGGGGACAACTGAGTTTTACCTTTCTTAATTTCTTTTATTGCTTGTAATTTATGAGATTCTTTCTGAGCATCTTTTATACTCTTTACAGCACCTGCTACATTTCCCACAGCAGAAGCAGTTGAACCAATTAGGTCTTTATGTTTAAGAATAGTTGAACCAATACCCATGAGAGTATCAATTATCCCATCTCCTCTAAATTGATGTCCGACACCCCTTTGTCTCTTAGGTTTATAGTATCCTCTACCAAGATACATACCTTCACCCTTGTAGTACGGGAAAGGAACATCCCATCCCCTGTAATTATTTTAATTTTTCCCAACTCGTGCTTCCTCACAATAACCATCGTATTTATTTATTGAAAAACTTCACGTAGGTGAATTCTGATGGATATAACTTCTCCATTAAAAGAGATCACACGATTATCTTGGTCGGTTATCCTAAAATTTACTCTGTGTATGGTTTTTCCTGACACAGGTAGATAAACCAAATTTTTAGGCTCCATATTGAATTTATAACCAATTGGGGTTGAGTATGCGCTGAATGAAAATATTGTATTTGTTTTTAATCCATCATTATAAGCACCATCAATCAAATCACAGTGAATTAACACAATTTATTCCTGAGGATATTTGAATGACATTATCACTGTAAAACGTCCCATTAGTTTCAATCTTTTTGAGGAGAAACCTAATAACTCTCTAAATGAATTATCAATTGTGAAATCAACCTTGTAGTTATTTTTAACTTTAATCGTTGATTTTGAAGTATGTTTTTGAATGTTTATAACAATATTTTTTGGTTCATCACCCTGTTCTTTCATAAGACGAGCAATTTCGGAAGATATTTGAGAAATCTCGTATGCTCCGAATTGAGACTGTTATCGTTTTGTATCCACTTCCCGGATTATAACTAAACTTGTCATTTTTCTCGGTTATATTAAATAAGGTATTATAAGTCTCCATGGACAATAAAGATGCCTCATATTCTTTTGTTGTGTCAAGTTGTAGTGGGTATGGGAATGAAGATGTGTGAGTAAGCTTGTTGTGAAATTAAAACTCAGGATTGTGCTTCTCATCTTATTTAATATGAGATAAATTGTCTTTATATTGAGATTTATTAATTATTTTCATGTTCATCAACTGGTCTAAAATGGCTGATGCTTCATTAAAACAATTGTTATTTCCAGCCTTCTTACTGCCGAACAACAATAACAGTCTATTAACTAATTGCGATGGGTCATTTGGAAGAAAACTAATACCTGAACCAAGGATACTTAAAGCCTGAATAATGTGTTTCTCCTTCTCATTCTTCCTACTTTTACCAGAAAGAATAACCTTATAATTTAGAGTGTTCAGCAAATCAATATATACTCTATCATCATTATTTTCCATATCCAATGGTTTATCAATATACTTTGATTCATCCCTCACAGTTGAACCTTGTCTTCCATCTTTGTGAGAAGAAACATTAATCTCGGAGTTAGTTTAACAGGGGTTGAGCAGAACTTAAGAACCTTAATTCATCATTAAATATCAATACCTTTTCTTGAACAAGATGAAATATTGCTGGTTGTTCTGTTGGAATGAGTCCTGCTTTGGTTTTTGAATCCGCTGAATATTCATTGTTTTGAACAGCATTCACAATATAATCAGGGGGTTGATTAATCTCTTCCAGTTGTTGAAATAAACCTTCATCATCATATTCTAATTCTCCTAAATGCTCTAATTCTTCCTCCGTCATTTGACTGAAATCTTTTAACATTTGAAGCTTTCTTGGAGTATATTCTACTGTGGGAACTGTGGAAACATCTTTCATTTTTCTTGGGAAGTTTTTAAAGTGGTTTAAAAATTTCTCTTGTTTTTTTCAAATGCTTCTTCGCCCGTTAGTTTCTGTCTGCGTTTCTTCTTTATGTCTTCCTGTTGTTTTACAACTTTTGAAACCAACTCTTGATGTTCCTTAAATCTTCTTGCTCTTTCTTTTGTATCCATTTATTTATTGTAAAATATCATTTAATGAATTGTAAAGATCAACAGGGAAATTTTCCTTTTCTTCATCATTCAAGTAGATGTGTTCAAATAAATCCTTTTCTTTAAATATTTCATCAAATTCTTTATTAACATTAATGCGAGTTGTAATTTCTTCTTCACTAATCCTTGCATCTCTGCTTTTCATACGTTTGTGTTGAGTTTCTTCATCAACATCAAAACTGAATGATAAAATCTTCACTCCGCTCAGATATTTAATAATTTGTCTCGTTCCTTCTGGATTAGTTTCTAATATCCCAACACCACCAGATTTTAGTTTCTTTAACTCACTCTTACAATGTGAATATTTTGTTGTACCAAGAGAAACCTCCTCAAATATTTGTCCTTCATTCCTCAATCGCATATGTTCCTCCACTGAAATATAGTGATAATCTTCACCTTTTACTTCTCCAGGTCTTATTGCTCTAGTTGTTGTTGATACAATGCGTATCACGGGGTGTTTTTAAGTAAATTTACAATATTCTCATTTGTACTACACAAGAACCTTGATTTATGAAAGTTTTTTCCAGAAGCAGATTTACCCACAAGATTTATAATAATAGTTGTCATTTATCTATGTAATTGTTTATAAAACAAAAAATATATCCCTTAATATCTCATCTTGTTTCACAACAATATATTTATATTTTTCAGTCGTGTGCTTCATATAATCCTCAAATTTCTTTTTACTACATAATGTAGAACAATTATCTCTCCAAAAATTATTAATATCTATTGAATTTAACTTGAATAAAATAAAAGTATTAGCATTGTTTCTGATGGAACGACGAGGAAGTTGAAAGTACGATTGACTAAGATAAATACAATTACAAGAAGAATGTCTCCCTCTTGTGTAGTAGCTGTCCATTACCGTTTGGTTTCTCTCATTAACACAATCATCAAAGATAACGAGGTTCTTTTTTGATTTATCCAAATCTTGGGGAGACGGTATATCATCCGTATTATCACTAAGAATACAAGTTATAAGATTTGATTTCTTTTTACATCTCTGTGTATCACAAAATAGTTGAATTATATCTTCAATGTTATAATCATTTAGGTTTTTTTGACGTTTAAATAAACCTATTATATCTTCTTTTTGAAGACCAGCATTAAAACCTTGTGAGAGTAGTTGATACTCTGGTTGAAAACTCGACTTTGTGAAAATTATTAAATTATCATAATCTAAAAAGTTGGGAGTGAGGAGCATTTTTAAAAGTAAGCAGGTTTTTCCACATCCACTTGAACCAACTATGAGACATCTTAATGAATTTGGGAGATTTTTATGGTTGTTAAATTTTATCTTATTTTCCCAAATAGGTAAAAATCATTCATTTATATATTTGAAAAACAGGTTATTTAATTTATTATTGGGTTTTTTAGAAACTCTATATTTTATCCTAAGTTCATGTCTAATTACAAGATAATCCATTATTTTATTTATACAATATCTTGTGTTGATATTTCCTGAAAATTACATCCATGAATAATATACAACAACAATCCTTTGAACATTTCTCTTATACGTTCAGTTTCTTCCCTTGTAAGGAAAGGTGTGTTATCATCCTCATACTTTACATTCATTTCTCTAATCAATCTTGTAAAGTAATTCATTTTTGGTGTAAATCTAAAAGAATTATTTTCCTTTTATATTTTTTATTATCATTAATTAGAAGATAATCACAGAATATACATTGTTTATAAGCTTTTGACTCTGTGTTTAATCCCCGTCTTTCACACGCAGGACAATTCTCAAATTTGTCATATGGAGAATCAGGAAAGTCTAGCATATTTATAAAGTAAAACTTTACTTAAACTGAAATTCATCTATACTTTCAGTTGTATATTACCATCGATATCGATAAACTTTTTTCATTATCAGATTCAACGACAACATTTTTTATATTAAAGGTAATTTTAAAATTATCGTTAACTACTATTGAACGAAATGTCATTTCACCTGATATATTAACATCCTTTATTTCATCAAGATTTACATCTTTAGGGTTGTTGAAAAAAATACAAATTTCTCCTTGCATATTACAGATGGTCTTATCTTTTCTTTCTAAAGCTTCATCCATAAGATTTTGTTCTTTGATACTTTTTCTTGTTTCATTGCTTTTTCTAGTTTTGAATATATTACTAGAAGGAGAGGAGAAACTTTTGTTAGAGATACTTTAATTGATGTTCTACCAGGTATACTAAAAGCCCTTCCACTGAAGGAAATTGAAGAACTCATATTATTTACCATAATAGTTTTTATCCAATAGTTGTTATATTTATCTTTGTTCAATTTTACATCCTTGACATATTTCTCAGTATCTTTAACAGATGAAGAGATTGATTGAAACTTGTCTTTTGTGTCTTGAAACATTGTATTTATTAAGTGAAAAAGTTGGAGGATAAAATGTTTTTAAGCACAGATTCACCTATAAATTAAACGGAAATTTTCATCAAGAAAATTTTAGTTTAGCAAAAGTTTTATTCTATAAATATGGTGAATACAACGTGCTGCGATGTTTGTAATCACGAATATAAACATTATAGAAAACACCTCCGAACCAACAAACACACATTTAATCTATTTCATCAAATATCTCCTCTTGAGTTGGAAAGAAAACATTGTGATATCTGTTCAAAGGATGTTTTGAAGAGTAGTTATAATCAACATCTTCAATCACAAAAACACAAGAAAAATGAGTTTAAAGTAAAGGGAGACTATTATATTAAAAACACTGATGAGGCATTTAAAGGGCATATAAAAATAAGGATTTTTCAATTTGGAGAACCCAGTCCATCATCAATAGCTGAATCAATTGAAATAGTGAAACCCGATGTTGAAAATTTTATTAAAAAGACATTAAAAGAAATAAAAACTTTAAAGTTTTATATGGGAGTGAAAATGAATATGAAAAGACAAGATGAAGAACAAACTCCTTATATGAGAACAGATCTTCATTTTATAACATCATTTCAAGATTTTTTGAATAGTGGGGTTTATGAAGAACTATCAAGACAAGAGGAGGATGTTGATAATACAGTGGTAGGAAGTGGATTCAATATTAAAAAAATCATCTTTTTAGATATACACATTCTAAAATCAAACCCTCTTAAAGCTTCTTCTTATATTGAATTACCAAAAGAAATAAAACTAAAGAAGGCAGTTGTTAATATTAAGAACAATGATAATAAATGTTTTCTCTGGTCTGTTCTTGCTCACTTACATCCACCAAAAATGTAATTCAGAAAGAGTAAAACAATATATGAAATATGAGAATACCTTGGACATTAAAGATTTTAAATTCCCAATGCCATTAACAGATATTCCTAAATTTGAGATAAAGAATAATCTTTCTATTAATGTATATGGATTAACGGATACAAACAAAGTTCAAATATTAAAAATTTCAAACAACTATAAAAATGAAGAAACACACATTGACCTTTTATATTTTAGTGTTGGAAATAATTCACATTACACATACATCAATAATTTATCAAGATTAATCTCTTCTCAGGTATTCAGAACAGCAAACAAAATATATCCTTGTAAGCGATGTCTTAATTCATTTCATACAAAAGAACGATTAGAACAACATTCAAAATATTGTAGTAATCATAAATCAGCTGTAATTACAATGCCTAAACCTGGTGAAAAGATTTATTTTGAAGATTATAATAAATCTATCATGCACCCATTTGTGATATACGCTGATTTTGAATGTATCCTTAAAAAAGATAAATACTGCTTCTCCTAATCCAAAAGAACCATATACAAATAAATATCAAAAACATATTCCTTGTGGTTTCTGTTATTATATCAAATCATCTGTTGGAGAAAAGTATAACAAACTTGAACATTCTCGTGGAAAAAATGCTTCACAAGAGTTTGTAAAACGATTAGAAAAGGATTGTATAAGACTCACTAAATTAATGAAAGAAACAAATGAACCGATGAAATTAACCAAAGAAGAAAAATTAGAATTTAGAATGAACAATATCTGTCATATTTGTGAGGGGAAAATTAAGGAGTCTAAAGTTAGAGACCATTGTCATCTTACTGGTAAATATAGAGGTCCCGCTCATTCCTGTTGTAATCTTAATTATAAATTACCTTCTTTTATTCCAGTCTTTCTTCACAACAGCGCCAACTATGATACACATCTATTTATAAATGAACTTTCAAAAACACCAGGGAATATTTCTGCTATAACAAACACAAGTCAAAAGTATATTTCATTTTCAAAAATGATATTCACAAAACCTATAACTCGTATTAGGTTTTTAGATTCTTACAAGTTTATGGGAACACCACTAGCCTACCTACATCAAATCTAAGCTCCACGGACTCTTTTCCAAATCTTAATTCATTCTTTCCAAAGAGAAATTCTCACTAAAGAGGAAATTCAGATTAAAGAGAGAATTCAAAGTAAAGAGGAAATTCTAACTGAAGATGAAATTCTAATTATAAAGAAAATTCGAACTAAAGAGGAAATTCAGATTAAAGATGAAATTCTGATTAAAGAAGGAATTCTTACGAGAGAGGAAATTCAAACAAGGAATGAAATTCAAAGTAAAGAGAAAATTCTTACAAGTAAGGGAATTTATCCTTATGATTATATGGATTCATTTATGAGATTTAAAGAAACACAACTTCCTTCAAAAGAAAGTTTCTATAATAACCTTTATGAAGAAGAGATAAGTGATAAGGAATATAAACACGCACAAGAAATATGGAAAATATTTAAGATAAAGAACCTTGGAGAATATCATGATTTATATCTAAAAACAGATGTTTTATTGTTAGCTGATGTGTTTGAGGCTTTTAGAACACTCTGTCATAATAAAAATTGTTATGGATTAGACCCTGCCCACTATTTCACAGCTCCTGGTTTAGCTTGGAGTGCAATGTTGAAAATGACAAAACAAGATATAGATTTAATCAGTGATGTTGATATGCTTTTGATGATTGAGAAGTCCAAGAGAGGTGGAATATCACAAGTATGTTCAAAAAGATATGCTAAAGCAAATAATAAATATCTCCCAAATTATGATAGTGAAAAAGATAGTAATTATTTGATGTATTTTGATGCTAATAATTTGTATGGATGGGCAATGTCTCAATCTCTACCTTATGGTAAATTAGAGTGGGTGGAAGAAAAGGATTATGAAAAGGCTTTGATGAATATTGTTATTTCTTCTCAAGAGGAATTGAATGACGAAGAAGAAGGTTATTATTTTGAAGTTGATTTGAGGTACCCGAGTGATCTTCATAATAAGCATAAAGATCTTCCTTTTGCATGTGAGAAAGAAACTCCAAAGAAAGAATGGTTAAGTGATTATCATAAAAGTTTTAATATTAAAGGTAAATCAACAGAAAAGTTATTAACAACATTCTATGATAAAGAGGGATATGTTTTGCATCAGAGAAGCTTAAAACAGTTTTTGAGAGAAGGATTGAGAGTAGCTAAAATTCATAGAGTTTTAAAATTTAAACAAAGTCCTTGGGTGAAAAAGTATATTCAAT
>NC_140970.1:3775658-3795658 GCF_056783735.1 Eptatretus burgeri | reverse complement strand
AGACGTCTGGGTCGGGCCTGGGGAGTCATGGATTCACTGGATCATGGGGTGTGGCGCTGCCGGTACCTGTGCGGGAGGACGAAAGTCCGAGTCTTCAGGTCTTGGTACTTCCAGTCTTGCTCTATGGGTGCGAGACTTGGACTCTGACTAAGGATCTGAGACGGAGACTTAATTCCTTTCATACCAGGTCTCTTCGGAGAATCCTTGGCTATCGCTGGTCGGATTTTGTATCCAACGAGCGGTTGCTGAGAGAGACTCGGATGAGATTTGTTACCTGCATAGTCCGTGAGCGTCAGTTGCGGCTGTATGGACATGTGGCTCGTTTTCCTGACGCTGATCCTGCTTACCAGATTCTCTCAGCGAGGGAGTCTCATGAGTGGAGGAGGCCAGTGGGCCGACCACGTGCCTCATGGTTGCAGCAGGTTGACCATCATCTCAAGGAGATGGGGATGGGCCTGGCATCTGCCTGGGGGATGGCCAGACGGACGCCCCTGGAGTACCGGCGGAAAGTGGACGCAGCGACGCGCTGTTCTGGCACATGCTCCCATACCTGACCTGACCTGTTACGTTTTAGGGGGGGGGTATGCATTCAAAGGGTAATTCGGATGTTTACTTAGGTATGACATGCTCTTCGAGTTTACCAGGATCTCGATGTAATAAGTAGCAATTCAGTGGTGATAAGTTGTCTAGTAAATGTTCATTTCTTCAAGGGGGGAAATGATAATTGTCACGTAATTAGATAGGGACACGGGATAGGGTAAGTGTGTCTGCGTAAACCCCTTTTTGGTAATCTCTGGAGACTGGCCGTGATGTCACAGGACAGTGCAGAGGATGGCTCCGCCCCGTGATCACGATTGGCAGAAGGCGACGGCGGTGGGCCAATAAACGGCTCGATTGGAGGTGACGAGGGCAGGAGGATAAAAAGGTTCTGTTCGGGGTCGAAAAGGAAGAGGAAGAAGATTGCAACCAAAAGATGGTGTTTTTTTTGGTGGGGAGGCTGTTGCGCGGGGAGCATCCTTGTTGTTGTGCTGATTCGATCGTGTTCTTGATCGTGTCTTTGAGCCTTGCTGAGCCTCGTGCCTCACCTTGATTGGCTCTGGGGTTCTGCTGACTCGGAGTACGGGGTCGAACGGCGGGCGGACCTGCCTCCCTCTCCTGCTCGCAATTTGGCGCCAGAACTGGTTCCTTGGCGGCTGTGAGCGGACTTGGGCCAAGACCAGGAGGTAGACAGCACCACGGTTTCTCCTGCCCCCCTGACGAGAGCAAGGCCAGCTCGTCCGACGCCGATCCAGGGACAGTTGCGTCCACACCACGGTCCAGCCTGACCACCAGAAATAGCTACGTTTTGTGTGTGTGTGTGTGTGTGTGTGTGTGTGTGTGTGTGTGTGTGTGTGTGTGTGTGTGTGTGTGTGTGTGTGTGTGTGTGTGTGTGTGTGTGTGTGTGTGTGTGTGTGTGTGTGTGTGTGTGTGTGTGTGTGTGTGTGCTTGGCGCCTTGGAGGGATTGAGAACTGTATATTCATTGGAATTGTCTGTGTTTTTCCCCACGCCCGATCCCACACCATCCCATCGAATTGCCCCGGATCCCTCTTCTTGCCGAGTCTTGTTATTTCTGGTAATAATAAAAACAAATAAACATCATCAACTCAGTGAAAAGCGACTCGTGCCACCTTCCTCGTCCCGTTTGCGGTAGAGCGATTAGAACCGCCATGTTTGGGTTATAAACAAATAAACCGCCTCCATCGTTTCGGCTCATTCTACGTTGGCGGGACTGTTCAAGTCCCGTGAACGTCACATTGGTGTCAGGGTGTTGGATGTTCGAACCCCTCTAAATTATATACCAGGATTAAAATCTTGCCACGAATTGGAATCTAAAATTACTACAGAAAAGCGCGCGAGTGCGGGAAAATTTTGGCGGGATTTTTCAAATTTAAATTAATTGGCGGCAAACGGGACTTCTGCACCATGGCGGATGTGCAGATGTTTGAGGAGGAAGGCCACGTGTCTGGCAACGAGTCGGGGGAAGAGGGGAGAGACGGGGGTAGGGTTGGAACCTCCCCCATTCCGAGCGTGGACCATGCTTCATTGCCCGTAACGGGGCCGGCAGTGCCGGAAACCGGTGCGATGACGATCCAGACACTGTTGGAACGTTTAATAGGGGACATGACGGCACAGAGGGCAGAAATGACGGCACAAATGGCAAAAATGACGGCACAGGGGGCAGAAATGACAGATCAATTGGGGGTAATGGGGGTACAGTTGGGTGCACGGATTGATTTAATGAGGGATGAATTGGGGGAAAAGATGGAGAAAATGAAAACTGAGATGCAGGAGTGTGTGGATGTTAAATTGGGAGAAATACAAAGTAAATTCGAGGATAGATTGGAGGAAACAAAGGTAGAAATTATATTGGACGGGGAAAATATATGGAAAAAATTGGTAGATAAAATTGATGCAACGAACATTCGGGTTGATAAAGTGGATGAAAGCCTGGAACGTCATCGTGCCTGTGTGGATGCTCGTATGCAGCTGCAAGTTGAAGAGTGGGGAGAGCTGAGGAAGCAAGGGATGAATTTGGCGGAGGAGGTAAAAGGATTGGAGGCTCGTTTGGACGAACAAGATAGAATTATGAGCCAAGATGAAGTCTTGGATAAAGGCCTGGTAGAGCCGTCTTTTGTAAGTAGAGTGTCCGGGTTGGTTGAGGAGCAGCTACAAACTCACGACGGAGCCTTGGAGGAGGTTGTGCGGGCCCAGAAGATCCTGCGGGAAGAGGTGAATCAGTCCATTCAACGTTTGGAACAGGAGGCAAAATTGACCCATGAGACCCTCACCACAAAATATTTTTGGCCACAGTGGGCTCCGAAATTGGATACGCAGCCACAAGGGTGTTTGATCCCTGGGCTGGATTCGGACAAGGGAGAAACTGAGAAGCGGGCCACCGTAAAAGTGATCCCCCTGGTAAATTTCGACGGGTCAGGGAGCGTTGAAGCTTTTCTGACGCAATTTGAGTGCATTTCCCGACTAAACAGGTGGAATAAGCAGGAACGTACAGGGAATTTGGTGGCAACGTTGCGGGGACCAGCCGCAGACGTGTTAAACGTGATCGCGGAGGGGATGTTGACCAGCTCCCACATTTGCGAGGCACTGAGCCGTCGGTTTGGGTTCAGGCAAACTGTGATCTGGTGCGGGCTCAGCTCCAGCACCGCAGATTAAAGCCGGGTGAGACAGTGCAGGAGCTGGCACAGGACATTTACCAATCAGTCAGGATCACGTATCGGGACCTTACAGTGGAGGCATGGGACAGACTGGCACTAGAGAAATTTTTAGCTGCTCTTCCTGACCCTGAGGTCCGAGCGCTAGTGGAGTTACAGGATCCACCCACCGTTCACCGAGCGGCCGAGTGCGCGGCCAGGCTGGCCTCGTGGAGTCGGCCAGGTCGGGTTCCAGAGAGGCCATCGGTGACGATCCGACAGGTGGAGATCCAGGATCAGGGAGGGGGGCTGGGAGAAATTGGCATTACCCAAATGTTTCAGGAAATTTGCCAGAAACTGTCGAGTTTGATAAAGGGTAATCCGGTAGTTAGTGCGCCAAAGCGGCGGGGTCCAGCCCAGCCAATAGAGCAATTCGATTATGGCCGAGGGGGTCCGGAACCGGAAGAGACATTTCACCGATACTCACGGGGGCCTTTTATGGGGAGTTGTTTCCGGTGCGGGCGAAGAGGACACATGCAACGATATTGCCGGTACCCGGCGATGGAGGGACTCTCCAATAGACTTTTAGACTCGGAGAGGGTGAATCCTCCTGCTGAGCCGCCAGGTCTATCCGAGATGCCCTTTCATAGGTCGGGTCCGGAGATCACTGTCGGGGGTCGGGGAGACTAGATTGGGCTGAGCATATACGGCCATGCTCGGCTACTGAGATTGTGGCGAAGTGCCTCCTTTAGTGGAAAAAAAAAATGAATTGTGGGAAAATTGGCATGGGTTTGTAAGTTCTGCTGGGTTTTAGAGTGACAATCGGGACAGTGGGTAATTGGAAACAAAGCGGGCACGAGTGGCTGTCCAATTGCTGGTGCCTGGATCGGGTGAGAAGTGCTGTGTGAGTTATTTTAAGTTAAGAACTGAAATGTATGGTGCACACATTGATTTTTATTGGACATGGTGTGGTAACAGGGAAGGTCATGGTCGGTGAAGTGTTAGAAATGCAGGTGTCACATGTAAGGCCGATGGGGTGGGGGAGTCATGTGGGTTTTGTGGGTGGGGATGATGTGCTTGTCCACAGGGATTGCTGAAGCTCACGGTGAGCGTGAATTGCGACCCCCTTCAAGGAGATTCACCACCTGGTGGCTAATGGTGACAGTGTCTGGAGGCAACTGGGAGAGGGTCTGGTTGGGCGACCAAGGCGGGTAGGACCTTGGCGACCCAGGAAGGCCAGAGGAGCCAGTGAGGCCCCTTCCAGAGTGTTGTACGGGATTAGAGCTGATGGCTACCAGGGGGGAGGGAATCAAAGGGAGCGGGGCGGAGAAACGTCTGGGTTGGACTAAAGCTTACCTGTGGGCATGGTTGCACCTGAGATGCCCCCATCATCTTGTGGTAACCCACCCCACGGCCATGACGGGATTCAGCCTGCATGATTAAAATGAGGACCATGACCTAGAAATGTGATGATTACCATGGTGTGAGTGTTGTGAAGATGTGCGAGTCCCACTCGATCCCGCACAACTTGACATGTGCAGCAAGGGCATGATGTCCGCATAATTTTGGGGTCAAACAAATTTGAAAATTTGCTCCCCAGGTAACGCTGGGTCTATTAGCATCCACTGGGGGAGGCGGTCAAGTGTAAATATCCTGTGAATAGTGTCGTTAAGGCTTAGAGTAGGAATGTAAAGTATAAGTGTTGTGTTTTTGTGGAACCTTTTGTTTCCCCTCCCCAGATCACTGGAAGAGTGCTGGGCAAGAGCGATGATCCGGAGGATGGAGTGCAACTTCGCTCAGTGCTCTCATGTGTTAAAATAAAAAAAACAAAAAAAAAACGAATGATTGTTTAGGCGAGGATAAGGCCATAAGGGGGTAGTACATTAAGCAGGATAGGTAAGTTAGCTGCGACTCGCTGCCCATTGCCCCTCCTACTTTATTTCGTTAGGTTAATTAGGTGTGAGTCAGTAAGTGTTAAGGCTGGTACGGTAGCGCCTGTGATATACCTTGCAGGAGCTGCGGTACCAGAGGAGGGGGCAGTGTTACGTTTGAGGGGGGGGTATGCATTCAAAGGGTAATTAGGATGTTTAATTAGGTATGCCATGCTGTTCCAATTTACCAGGATCTCGATGTAATAAGTAGCAATTCAGTGGTGATAAGTTGTCGAGTAAATGTTCATTTCTTCATGGGGGGAAATGATACTTGTCACGTAATTAGATAGGGACACGGGATAGGGTAAGTGTGTCTGCGTAAACCCCTTTTTGGTATTCTCTGGAGACTGGCCGTGACTCACAGGACAGTGCAGCGGATGGCTCCGCCCCGTGATCACGATTGGCAGAAGGCGACGGCGGTGGGCCAATAAACGGCTCGATTGGAGGTGACGAGGGCAGGAGGATAAAAAGGTTCTGTTCGGGGTCGAAAAGGAAGAGGAAGAAGATTGCAACCAAAAGATCGTGGTTTTTTTTGGTGGGGAGGCTGCTGCGCGGGGAGCATCCTTGTTGTTGTGCTGATTCGATCGTGTTCTTGATCGTGTCTTGGAGCCTTGCTGAGCCTCGTGCCTCACCTTGGTTGGCTCTGGGGTTCTGCTGACTCGGAGTACGGGGTCGAACGGCGGGCGGACCTGCCTCCCTCTCCTGCTCGCAACTTGGCGCCAGAACTGGTTCCCTGGCGGCTGTGAGCGGACTTGGGCCAAGACCAGGAGGTCGACAGCACCACGGTTTCTCCTGCCCCCCTGACGAGAGCAAGGCCAGCTCGTCCGACGCCGATCCAGGGACAGTTGCGTCCACACCACGGTCCAGCCTGACCACCAGAAATAGCTACGTTTTGTGTGTGTGTGTGTGTGTGTGTGTGTGTGTGTGTGTGTGTGTGTGTGTGTGTGTGTGTGTGTGTGTGCTTGGCGCCTTAGAGGGATTGAGAACTGTATAATCATTGGAATTGTCTGTGTTTTTCCCCACGCCCGATCCCACACCATCCCGTCGAATCGCCCCGGATCCCTCTTCTTGCCGAGTCTTGTTATTTCTGGTAATAATAAAAACAAATAAACATCATCAACTCAGTGAAAAGCGACTCGTGCCACCTTCCTCGTCCCGTTTGCGGTAGAGCGATTAGAACCGCCATGTTTGGGTTATAAACAAATAAACCGCCTCCATCGTTTCGGCTCATTCTACGTTGGCGGGACTGTTCAAGTCCCGTGGACATCACTATATATATATATATATATATATATATATATATATATATATATATATATATATATATATATATATATATATATATATATATATATATATATATTGTGGTTTCACCGGCGCGTCACCACGAGCGCGACCCTCGATGGAGCACTGTGGCTGTCTCGGCTCGATCGCCCAGAATTACAGATCACCGGCCCGGAGAAGTCCGAGGTCGGCGGATCCTGGTTATTTTGGACCGAAATACGCCAATGGGCAGATCACGTGGGGTAGGGTTAATTGCCAACTTCAACTTACCTAAGTACCCACATGATCCAGCTTCCGGGGTACTTCACCCTCGGCGGAACTGGAACGGAAGCGAGCCGCTTAAGCGAGCCAGTTCCGTGTGCGTAGCCGAGCGGTGGTATCGCCGAATTCCACCGGCCTGATGATCCTGTTATTCCGTTACAGTGGCAATGGCTGCTCACTTTCCCGCACGCACGACACACCCAGCCAATGCAGAAATGACACGACGAGCTGAGTACATTTAACAATTGGGGTTTATTTATACAGGTAATAATGGGGAACTCGGGAACACAAACAGCAGAACTAAACCGATTATTATAATTATTATTATTATTATTATTAAGCACGTAAATACAGGCAGAAACACTTATACATTTCACTACTTATCAGACGGGCCCACGGACACACACGCACACACACCCAAAGAATCGGACCAATCGTCTTTATTAGGACCTACCTCTGACCTGTCCACCTCGTGTGGTCTTCGAGCTTACGAGCGACCCAGACCAGCGTCGTGAAGCGGTCCACAGAACCAGGCGCCAGCGAGACGCCTCCGATCCGTGCAATGCAGTCAGCGCCGGACCCGACCAGAGATGCGCACTCGACAGACTGGACGCGCTTCAAGCCCACTAACGCAAGCATTCTTTGCTCCTTTTTCGTTGTCCCCCGAGATGTGATGTCCACGAGCAGTGATGTACCTCATCAAGATGAGCGCCCAGATGACCACTAAGGCCATGTACCGAGACGTGATCTTTTTAGCAAGCTCCGCGGCCGCCTATTTATTCACCCTGTTTCTGGGGGGGGGGGGGGTGGGGGAAGGGGTGAGGAAAAAACGTCTCCGCCCCCTCGTTCTCGATCTGAGGTGGTGAAGTCCTTAATTGGCCAAGGAGGCCCACCCCTCTTATTCTGGGTGGAGTCCCGATCTGAGGCGGTGAAGTCCTTGATTGGCCAAGGAGGCCTACCCCTCTTCATTCTGGGCGGAGTCCCGAGCGAACTCCCGCCCACATTCGTGGTCGGTGGTGTGTGGATAATGGCGTCGGGCAGAGCGAGGTGAAGGTGAAACGATGCTGGTGTGGTTGTAGTTGTTGGTGGTGTAAAAAAAGAAAAGAAAACCTGACTATTAATAATAAACCACAGCGCAGGAACATTTAAATACCCGTAAGACGAGGGGAAAGGGCAATTTATAAAACACGTACTTGCCGAGATAACTAATCTATAGGAACCTGAATGGTGTTCTGTGAATTTCCATAACCGCAACAATGTATATATATATATATATATATATATATATATATATATATATGTATATGTATATATATATATATATATATATATATATATATATATATATATATATATATATATATATATGTATATGTATATATATATATATATATATATATATATATATATATATATATGTATGTATATATATGTATATGTATATGTATATATATGTATATGTATATATATATATATATATATGTATGTATATATATATATATATGTATATATATATATATATATATATAATTACCGATACACATCTATCTACGTGTGTATATATTGTGACGAATTCGCGCCCCACCGGCGTGCGAACGACCGCGTTTAACCAATAGCGGCCGCTTCGCCCACCGACGTGCAATTCAGTCGTGACCCTCTCGGAACAACGCCGGGAGCCAGTCACGGGTGGGGATTTAACTTCACCACAACTCAGTCTGCATTCTACCCGTGTGAAATAGGGTCCGATCGCCGAATGGTCGATTTACCAAAGTACCCGCGTGGATAGCGTACCGAGGAGTTGTACCACGCCACAGGTCGACTCCGGACACGAACCGCTTAAGCGGCTCGTTCCGTGCTACAGGGATAACCGAGCGGAGTTATCGTTGAGCATGACGGTTCAGATTAGTTACCGGGTGTTTTCAACCCACTATTAATCCCTTACGTGATGCAAGATGGAGTTTCAAACAAAGGAAAGGACGCAGCGAAACAGGGAACAATTGGACCAGCACATTTATTCCGTGCCACACGGCAGCACGGAAGGCACGTATATTACAGTCAAGCAAGAAAACACAATAAAAGCAAGCGAAGAGACACACGCAGATCGACAACCGAATAATGCAATTCACACGGCAACACTTATAATGGTTCTACTTCACCAGACTGGCGCCACACACACACGTTTACACAGAACCCGAAAGAAATGGAAGTCGTGACTTCCCTGAGCGCGTCGTCCAGCCCTTGGTGACCGTAACTCCGAGTCCCTCCGGCGTGGTCCACTGGGCTCGTGCCTCACGCCTGCACGTGTCGTCCGCCCGACAGGGACGAACGAACAGAACCTCCGACCAGGAACAATCACCACAACTCTCGACAATTCCCCTTCAGGGACAAGGGAATGACGTTATCGTTGACCTTCACGCCCACGCCTTTTGTAGGGTGGGGCACCGCCCTTCGCCCCGCCCTGTTTCTGGCTCCACCTCCCTTTTGGAAGCTTCCCAAAAAGGGGTGTGCCCTCTCGTTCTGCCCTCCCCGTGCCGTGCGGGGGACGAGGAAAGTCAGTTTTGACTTGGGGCCAGGGAATTATTCCCCCAAAATCAGGCCCCCACCTTTTTTCACCTTTGACCTCTGGCTCAAATCGCACCTCCCCCATGCCAAAGCGCGGGAAAAGCAGGAGGGAAAATCCGGCGGGAGACATTCAAGCGGGAGTTTCGCACCCTTGTTGCTGCTGCCTCTCCGCTCCTTTTGTCCGTCCCGCGGAGATCGTGACCACACGGTGCTCGTTGAATGGCGAGTGGCGAAGATGGTGGTAGCGTAGTTGTGGAAGGTGGCGTTGTGGTGTGAATGGCGTGATTGTGGGCGTCGTGTAGTGAATGGCGTGATCGTTGAGATGTTGGTTGTGGCGATGTTCGTGGTTGTTCTTGCACCAAAGTAATGACAGCAAAAGAAAAACGGCTAACTGAAGAATCGCAGCCCGAATGGATCACATATATTCTTTCTAAACAACGGGTTTGGGCTAACTACACATGAACTTACCGATATATCTCACCTGAGGACCCTTTATGGTGTAATGCGAATTTCCACAGCCGTAACTATATATATATATATATATATATATATATATATATATATATATATATATATATATATATATATATATATATATATATATATATATATATATATATATATATATATATATATATTCTAATACCAAGCTTGCACACTAAAAACTCGGCTCGCCGTCACACGATCCCTATGAAATTGCTGTGGCACTTAGCGGACATGCCGACAATGTTTGGGAAGTCTTGGCGTTCTATAGCACCACTTGCATTTTGCACAATGCGTATTTTTGTCATTCCCCGTGTACGGTCTGTCGTCTGCTACCAGCTCTGTTGTACTGCTATCCCGTGCATGTGCACGGGTATCGCTAGCATGTGTATATATATATATATATATATATATATATATATATATATATATATATATATACATATATATATACATATACATATACATATATATATATATATATATATATATATATATATATATATATATATATATATATATATATATATATATATATACATACAGTAATACCTTGACGTACGAGTTTAATTCGTTCTGTGACCGAGCTCGTAACTTGGTTTGCTCGTATATCAAAACATTTTCCCAATTGAAATTAATTAAAATACCATTAATCAGTTCCAGCCCCCCCCCCAAACACCCTAATCTCTTTGTTACGTAGTTTTAAAAATGAGAAATGTATTTATAAATAATACAAAGATAATAAAATATAATATAAATAAATACACTCGTTTTATAAAGTGTATTCACCTTAGAGATGAGACGACTTCGGCTTACGGAAGATTCTGGTGGCGGTGGAGGAGATTTGAAGGTCTCATCACACTTTATCGCTAAACGTAATTGATACAATTTTTTTTTTAATTTACTTTATCGCTAAACTTAATTGCTGCAAATTTTATTTTTTATTATTCCCTTTGCTGTCACACTTAATTGCTGCAATTTTTTTTCATTTGTTTTTTCACTTCACTTATCGCTAAACTTAAATGCTACATTATTATTTTTCACTTGCACTTAATCTTTGTCGGTGATCTTTTCAACTTTATCAGTAACGTTTGCATCTTTTTCATTGATTTTTTTGCTCTTTCGACATGCTTTTTTGACTCTGCAAAATAACTGCACCAATGAAAAAAGAAGAGCTAAACACAACGCAGATTACTACGGTACGACCCTACTCAACGACATAACCAAGAGAACTGAACAAGTGAGTGGTGGGAGATGCGTGAAAAGGCGGGAGATGCGGGTGTTCGCTTGCTTGGCTGCGCTCGTCTCAAAGCTCGCTCCACTCGTAACTCGGAATACTCTTAAGTTAGTGCATTCGTATGTAAAGGTATTACTGTGTATATATTGTTGCGAATTCTGGCCCGTCTAGCGTGCGATCGGCCGCTTGACTCGAATGGCGGCCGCCTCGCCCACCGGAACGGACAATTCAGTCGTGACCCTCCTGGGACTACCGCCAGAAACCAGTCACGGGTGGGGGTTTAACCCCACCACCACCCAGTCCGCAGTCCACCCACGCGAGATAGGGTAAATCGCCGAAAGTCGATATACCTATGGTACTCGCATGGGTAATCTGCCGAGGGATGGGACCACAACACAGGCCGACTCCGGACACGAACCGCTCAAGCGGTTCGTTCCGTATTACAGGGATAACCGAGCGGAGTTATCGTCGGCCTTGACGGTTCCGATTAATTACCCGGATGTTGAAACCCACTATGAATCCCTTACGTGATGCAAGATGGAGATTCAATTAAAGGAAAAGACGAAGCGAAACGGGGGAACAATTGGACAAGCAAGCACTTTTATTGCACACACACAGACAAGCACGTATTCACAGTCAGCAACAGTTATGCTCATATAAAAGCAACGACACAATGCAGACCCTACAACCGAATATAATTATTACAACACTTAAACAGTTCTACTTACAAGACTGGCGCCACACACACAGATTTACACAAAACCCAAAAGAAAATGGAAGTCGCGACTTCCCTGAGCGCGTCGAGTCCTTGGCGACCGTAACTCCGAGTCCCTCCGGCGTAATCCGCGAGCTCGTGCCGCGCACCTGCACGTGTCGTCTGCCCGACAGCTCGGACGAACGAACAGAACCTCCAACCAGGGACGATCACCGCAACTCTTCCCGTTTCCCGTTCAGGGACAAAGGAACAGGAAAGGGAATGACGTTTTCGTCGACCTTTACGTCCACGCCTTTTGTCAATCGCTTGCACGAACCAAGAGCCTCCTGCCTCCAACTGGGACAAGGGAACAACCAACCAACCACGACTCTTCACGCCCACCCTTTTGTAGGGGCCGGCTCCGCCTTTCGCTCCGCCCCGTTCTTGGCTCCTCCTCCATTCGAGGCATTTCCAGAAAGCTCTCGAAGGGGGGTGTGCCCCCACTCCGACCGCCTCACTCCGTGCATCCACCAATTGGGAGCGAGCTGCCGCACCCCTCCCCTTCATACCAAGCATGGTGGGGGGGATTCAGGCGGAAGCATCAGGTGGGGAAATTAGGCGGGAAAACCCCACAGGTGTTGTTGGTTTTTGTTCTTGCATGCGCCCGCACGGTGCTCGTTGAATGGCGAGTGGCGAAGATGTGGTAGCGTAGTTGTGGAAGGTGGCGTCGTGTAGTGGATGGCGTGATCGTGAGATGTTGGTTGTGGTGATGTTCGTTGTTGTTCTTGCACCAAATTAACAATAGCCAAAGAAAAACGGCTAACTGAAGCGTCGCAGCCCGAATGGATCACATATATTCCTTCTATACAACGGGTTTAGGCTGACGACACATGAACTTACCGATATATCTCACCTGAGGACCCTTTTATGGTGTAATGCGAATTTCCACAGCCGTAACAATATATATATATATATATATATATATATATATATATATATATATATATATATATATATATATATATATATATATATATATATATATATATATATATATTACTAAAACTCTCATGTTGAATGTATGTATGTTCCCGTAGTACGACTCAGGGAACGTTTACATGCCGGCCCCTCAGCATTTGTCACAAAAGCAAGCACTCGTCTGTGCTTGGGAGATTTGCGAGGAACGGATCGTGCGCACAACCGGACGTGCCGTGCAAGCGTCCCTCGCTGGGCCGGCGTGGATCCAAAACCATGAAGATTTCCCCACGCTCGAGACCAGAACACCCTTGCGTTATAAATTCGTCACTCGTAGAGGGCTCACTACCCCCATCAGTCAAGCTAACAGCTACCACCCAGGGGCAAATCCAGGAATTGGGTATGGGGGGTTCCAAATAACAGAAAATTATAAATTTTCCAAATAAATTACTGTGAGCTGTTGGTGGTTTATTGTTTATTAGGTACTGTATTGATAAAGTTTTTTTCTGAGGCTTCTGGCCTTTTTTGTGGCACACTTTCGTGGGAGAAGGAGTTCTGGGTGACCAGGGAACCCCTGGGTTCGCCACTGTAATGGTAAATTTTTTTTGTTTGGAAAGGGGGGGGGGTTCCAGGCAACCAGGAAGCCCCCCTGGATTTGCCACTGCCCACCGTCTGTGTCAGTGCATGTCCTTCGCTCTTACACTCACTCATACACTCCACACTACTCGTTCCTGGCACGCACTCCATCACGCTTGCTCTCTGCACACTCGGCACATTGGGCACTCCAAGAAACCCCGGGTCCTGCATTTCTCCCAAGCTCGACACACACCCAATCGCATCATGTACCTGCCCGGTCTCGCCATGACTCACCTTCACTCTACTCACCTCCTCCCGTTCTTCGAGCACTCTGTCACGCTGTAAATATAACACATCCATGCATTCAACAATCTCCTCCTTCACTCTACCACCGGTTTCTACCTGTTTTGCTTTCATTTCAATAATCTCGATTTTACCTCATCCACCTCCTCTTTAACCTTCGTTAATTCCCGATGCGCCCCTTGTATTTCTCCCTTCAACGTCACCTTCGTTGTTTATATTTGTGTTTCCATTTCCCGTTCCTTTGTTCCCATCGTCTGTGTCACCTCTTCTACTCTCTTCGTCAGTTTCTCGTGTGCCATTTTTCATTCGTTTTTAATTGCCGTCATCTCTCTTGTTGTCTCCTTCTTGGCGGCCCTTAACTCCTTTATCGCCCCTGTGTTCTTCTCCATTTGTTCCTTCAAATCATTCTGTCCTATCATCAGTCCTTCTACCTCCTTCGTTATGTTCCCAATCTCTCCCTTTAGTCTGGCCTCGCTCTCTCTCACTTCTTCCCGGACACCGATCCTACACTCCCTTACCTCCTCTCGCACCGCCGCCATTTCTCTGCCCATCGCTTCACTTATCTCTGTTTTTATTTCATCGTCCATTTTGTAGCTGTTTTCGTCCATTTTTCTGCACCTCGCGTCCATTCTCCTTCTGTTGTTTTCTTCATTCATAATTAGTTGTGCCATGAATTGCCTCATCAATATCATCATGTCATTCTCGGGCTGCACTGGCGGCGATAACGCGGCGTTCTGCGCTATCGGCAGTGCATTTTCCTGAGGCCGAGGGTGGAAATTATTTTCCATCTCTCCCATTGCTTCCTCTTCACCCTCTATTGCGACTTCATACGGGTCCTGGATCGATTTCTTTTCCATATTTACATCATCGACATGGCCCACCGGGACCTGCCCCTGTTGGTCCGCCATTGTCCGTCCCAATAAATTTAACTAAAATTTGGTCTAACCGCTCTGAATTTCGAGGTGCGTGAAGCACACCACAGGTCGACTACCTGACACCAATTTATTGATCAAGGGGTTCGAAAAATATCCCACTCCCGGACACCAGTTGTTACGGCCACGGGTACCGAGACACCAGTTTGTTACTCAGGGGGTTTAATCCCCGTTTGTCCTCGGAAGAGCCGGACCTGGGGCTACCGCTCACAGTTAACGTGGTGGTACATTGGGTTGCTTTAGAACCACGAACGCCACCTAGTTAACCACAAGTTCCAGTGTCCACCGTCTAATTATGCCGTTTAACTGGAGGTCACGTGGTTACCTGAACGGGGAGCGCGCCCTCGGCAGAGCACCAATCTTATCTTGATTAGATCTTAATTAGGGTGGCCGAGCGTTTAACCGCTCTATCTCCCAGTTACCTCCCAGTCTATCTAGGTTCAGACAATGCTGGATCAATGGAAGGAAAGGACAAGCACGGACAGGTTGGAACGTCAACAAGCATTTTATTAATAAGAAAATAAATAAATAAAAATAACTTATTATTTCCGTGAGGTAAAAATGAATTCCAAATCAATCAGAATGATAGAAAAGAGAAAGAGAGCAGATGCTTATCGGGGATTGACTTACTTAATAACTAAACACAGACAAGGGTACCCAGCAGATCATTCAGGAGGGAGGAGGGGGGGAAGAATCGTCTCGCTCGCTCTCGCCATGCACCCACTCGCAAACAGGCTTGAACGCCAGTTGACGTCACCCTCAAGAAACAGGTACGCCAAGAGCGACCGTCTGATGAACGATGAAGCGACCGTCTGACTGGAACTGACGAAGCCGCCATCTGACTGGCACGGATTAAGCAAGCCATCTGACTGGAATGATGAAAGCAGCTGTCTGACTGGAACGATGAAACGCTCTCAAAGCTGTCAGAACCGCAACCAGCTATCGCCAACTGACTGACAAACTGACTCGTCGGCTGACCCGTGCCTCACTCGTTGTCGACTGACCTGCGCGTGCGCCGCTCTCACCGCTCACCAGGAACGGACCTCTCCATCGTTTTTATAGGCGGCCTGTCTCGGTGGCACCGACTCTCCCCAAATTCACCCCGCCCCACTTGCGCACCCTTACCGTGACAACCCACAAGTCCGTGGTTATTCCTACTTACGAGGCCATGTCTGTGGTGCTGGGCGAACAAAAAGCAGCCATTTGTCAGAATTACTGAGCACAAATGTGAAGCGCTCATAAAACTGTCAATAACAATTAACACTTCACTGTTCAGCCTGATATGAAAAGAAGCCAGCCAGCATCCATAGAGCTGCCGGACAGGATGTCGAACATCGATGGAAAAAGGCGGGTCTCTGCATCCGTGAAAGAAATGTGTCAACGTCGCTAGAAAAAGACGAGTCTCGGTGTCCGTAAAAGAAACGGGGGGAAGGTCGGCGTCGGTGAAAGAAATGGCTATCTCACGTGCATGAATGTGTCTGTCGTAAAGAGAAAAAGAGGAGCTTCCCAAAAGAGAGGGGATCGATTCTTTACCCTTCTCAACGCATCACATTTAGAATCCCACCAGACATGGGGATGGGTCTATCCTGGACATGCATTTACGGAAATAACTATCTGAGGACCTGGATGTTGGTATGCATTTGTCGAATCGGATTCTGAAATCTGTAACAATATATACATATATATATATATATATATATATATATATATATATATATATATATATATATATATATATATACTATTAATCATGTTTGGGAGGAAGAGGAGGTGAATTGTGTGGGCTGAGTGCCATTATACAAAAAAATTAATAATAATTGCCGGTTCCTGGTCCATAAGAGAAAGTGTACGACATTTTTGCATCTACTGGTGAAAGGTGTGTGTGCGTGCTTGTTATTTGTCTTTGCAACATGTGGGTTTCAGAAGGTGGAATAGAGCCCTCCCAGGTCTCAAAGTGTCCACATGTGTGTGGTAACTACAGCCACCGCTACCTAATTATATTAACAAAAAATGGTACGCACCCGACTCCTCTTATCCATGGATATTTCTCGTATTCTTATATTCTCGTCTGATTTGCCATCAGGAACAGAACAGACATGGTTAGCCATCCTGAAATTGACACTCCTTCGTCGAAATGATGAAACTTATGCTTGAAAGACTATTTGAATCACAGATTCTGCGCAAGTACCAGCGGGTTAAAAGTGCCCGGCGAGCCAAACTGAGTTGATGTAAACACACACACACACACACACACCCAACACACACACACACACACACACACACACACACACACCCAACACACACACACACACACACACACACACACACACACACACACACACACACCGCATCCGCAAAAGGCCTCATTTGGCATTCATACGTCATTTTGAAAGTCTTCACATGTCTTCTCCCCCCCCCCCCCCCCCCCCCGTGATTTAAGGCCATCAGAGAGGAGCTTGTACATTTGACACATCACTGTATTTTTACATGAAGTACAAGGACATTAGTGGTGGGGTGGTTCGTTGCCATTTTTATCTGATGTATGCCGTTCACATGAAAACTACTTGGTTAATTTTCGTTTGTCGTGCAGAAGCTTCTGTCCAAACATCAACTACACTTTCAGATTGAAAGCAGCGTAACTTGGTGTCAAGGAGACCCCAAGAAGATTAGACGACTAGCTACCCACAGTCCAGACAGGAATTTGGCCATGGTGCCGGTGATGACTCACGTACTCTTCGTAAAGGACATCGTGGGATTTTTAACCTTCACCAACGAATGCCTGCAGACAGGGTACTCATTTGAACATCCAGCCAGGAGATTGCGCACACATTGATGTGTCGCTCTATCTGCAAAATTTAGTTTACAGCTGGTCTAATATTCAAACCCAAACAAGACGGTTCAGAAGCAAGTATATGTACCTCTCGGCTAGTATACCAACTCCAATGCACGATCTTTCAATTTGTGCTGACCCACAATGTGATGTGAGCGCATGTGCAGAAACCCATAGCAACACTATTGTCGGGCAGAGTTGTGGTTTGGCCTCCAGTCGCTGTGCCGCTTAATTCTCCTAATCCACTGCCCATTCGCTTTGTGAAGATGTCCAAATGTCTTCCACCCCCACAAAACTCTCTGCCATGAGAACAGACCCTTTTCCTCTTACATGCACATTAGTAGACAATGGACAAATGCATATGGTATTTGAGCCTGAGGTCCCAGCATCATGACATTGGTTCAAGTGGGAACATGAACATGACTTTTCTTTATTTAATCACTTTTTGAGATACCGGTATTGCATCCCTGCCATGGCATGACAATCCCTATCCCTGTGATCTTTTCTCTTTTGACTTGTTCACTGCAAGTTTTCTTACATGTCTGCCCATTCTCCAAACCCTAATGTCTTCTGTAGAACCTTCACCCTCTGATGTTTTCATCCAAGAGCGCAATCATCTCTATATGGGAAATAATACAACTTTGTTTTGCTGCTCCATTTGACTCAGGTGCTCACATGCTTAACGGTTGCAAGTTGCACCTGGCTGACCACCTGCAAGCTGTCAAAAGTTTTTATTGGGCCTCTAGCACAAAGCCCGAACTGACTTGACCAGTGTTGCGGTCGTCAGTTTGATCCAGTAAATATCTAGCTCGAGGAGAAGATTGAGGGATAAAACGAGGTATTTGACAACAAAGTGAATTTGTCAGCTCCTGTCGTTTTTATACGCCCGATATATATATATATATATATATATATATATATATATATATATATATATATATATATATATATATATATATATATATATATATATTGGGGCGTATTATGTGATACCGGTTGTCCGTCTGTCCGTCCGTTGCTGTCCGCACTCTAACTCCCAAAGTTTTCAACTTTCACATTTCATATTTGGTACATAGGTACAGACTGGAGACGGTGCGTCGCGACATCCGTTCGTCATCTAAAGTGGTTTCCATGGCAACCAGGATGCTGTTTTCCATGTAGTTGCACAATTCTGTATATACCTTCTTGTTCGGGCGTATATTGTGCTCACTTGCGCTCTTGTTAGAATTGTAATGGTCTCACTGACTCTCTTCCGAGACTGAACACAAGCGGTGCTCAAGCTACTATCGCCGCGAGGAGGCGATGTACAGCTGGCATGGGAAGGAAGAGGAAACAAATTCCGGAATAGAACACATGAGGCGGCGCTGTAAACACCTCGGAGCCAAAGTCAGGCAGAAGAAAGCTTGGCCCATGTTTTTATTGAAGAGTGAATGGAGGAAATTCAGCTTATCTAAATAGTAATACAGCAAACATTTAAGCAAAATAAGTTCCATTGCCATAGGTAAGCTGGGGGGCTGACAGGGTGGCCGAGTGGTACACGCACATACCTCTAAGCTGTCTCGCTAGGGTTCGAATCTCGACCCAGCTATGAGCTGTCATCCTGATGTTTCACAGGCAGGGTGATTCATCAACGTGTGTGCTGTCCCCCGGATGATGTTAAATGGGCGTCCTGTCTGCCAGCATTAGTTGTGGGCATTCAGGACCCCCACGGTGTCCTTAGCGAAGAGTAGGTAAGTTATCGCAAACATCATAAATAAATTACAAATTCCTAACCCCCAATTACTTACTACTTAGTTGAATATCAGGCTTGGTCAGCAGGCTCCTGAAAGACTTGGGTCAACCCCCACAAGAACGTGGGAATAATTGTGGCCATTAAAGAAGGAACAAATCAATATTTCCCTCAACAGCTCATTCTCAGGTTATGATAACTTGGCGAACATGCTTATCGGACCAGGCACAATGCGTTCCACAAGCTGAGCTAGTTCAGTGGAAACAACAATCAACCTGAATTGATAATTATTAGTACGATTTTTAATTATTATTATCATTTCGTATGAATTGCTGGAAGAATGGTTTATCTCAAATGTTTGTCAAAGAGCTGTCTATCCCCAGGTTTGGATCAGGAGCAGATTGATCGTTTTACTGCATCTCAAAGCTTGCATGTTCAATGGGGAATGGAACGTTAAGCCGGTTGTCTTGTCTGTCAGCAAGTTCTTATCGTGTACCCTGATCAACTATAACCCCCAGTGTGGGTCAAACATAAGGTCAGACGTCATTAACTCGGCAGTCCAAACACCTTCTGCTGAACCTCAAACGTGATTCTCTATATATTATTTTATTGATATAAAATTGTATTTTCTGTCTATCGACCGATATAATCGGCCCCACCGGTAGTAACCCCATCATATTGCATATCGTTGGAATCCTCTTGGCAAGTGGAGATGCAAGAAAACATTTTCAAACCTACAGGGTGGGGGGAAGACCCCAATTCTCTCTATGTGAATGTGTATTGTGTAGCGCTACCTGGTGGGAGGCAGTATTACAAATCATCATCTTTCTACATCGCCAAGCTCAATTCTGGTACCGAACAACCAGACTCGAGATATCTATCTAGAGGCACTGCAGTTGTCATTATTGTGTAGTAGTGCCGCCTTGTATCTTATTACCTCCGCCACCGAAGGTGAAGGAGGTTATGTTTTCACCTCTTTCTGTCTGTTTGTTTGTTTGTGTGCAAGATATCTCA
>NC_140970.1:3565658-3770658 GCF_056783735.1 Eptatretus burgeri | reverse complement strand
ACCGACCCAGACGTCGGTTTACCTCTGGCTCACAGCCAGCAGAGACATGAATATCACTGCCAAGGTCAGTGAATCTCTCTGTGACCTCAACATCCTCACCACAAACAGACACAGACAGGACAGTAGCATCCAAGATGTCAATGAAAGCCTGGATCTTAGTTTTGACCCAGGAAACCCGTAATCCTCGCGGCTCTGACTCCTCTTTCAGCACCTCGAGGGCCCCCAAAAGGATATCTAAAGTCTCCGCAAAGATGGCTGCATCATCTGCGAAATCAAAGTCAGAGATCTTGACATTCCCAAACGATGCACTGCAGCTTGATCTCTCCGACATCCTCCCAAGAATCCAGTCCATACAAGTGCTGAAAAGTGTGGGGGCCAGTACACACCCCTGACGAGCCCCAGTAACAACTGGAAATAAGTCAGAGATGGTACCACCACATCTCACAGCACTCTCAGTATCAGAGTATAGTTCAGACATCAGATTGATCAGTTTTGGTGACACTCCATGAAGACCAAGATTCCTCCAGAGGGCATCCCGATTCACTGAATCAAACGCTTTACAGAGATCAACATTGGCTCCAAGCAGCCCCTGCCAAAACTCTCGTTTGCGTTCGGTGAGGACCCGAAGAAGTCCTCATATCACTGTGTAGCATGGAGAAGAACTTGAGTCCACAGGGAAAGCCTTACTGTATCATAGATAAAGGCAAGAACTCCAAGCTGTAAATGACAGTGTTTTACTTGTATAAGAGGAGAAATTGGAGGGACAAATAAGCTCCAAGGTTATGCACGGGTCAATCAGCCACATGCCTTTTTATTTTATTTTTATTAATTTTTGTCTACTGAACATTGTCGAGGCTCGAATGAGAGCGAACACACAACACACAACAAGGGTGCAGGAGAGGAAAGGACAACACAGTGGGGAATAGAGACATTAGGAGATCTGTGGAAGGGAGAAGGATGAGGCGGGGAACACGGGGTGAACAGGACAGACACCACAGGGACTTACAGGACCTTACACGACAGGGAACTTACGGGAAGGAAGGAAGGGAATTTGAAGGAGGTGGGTTTGGGGTAGATTAACGGGGGTAGAAAAGATCATGGTTTTGGATGGGGGAAGATAAGAGGAAGGGGTGAAAAGCTGTTTAGAAGACCTGGAGAGAAGAATGGGATTGAAGATAGTGTGGGAATTTATTTGAAAAGTGGGGAAAAAGAGGAATGAGAGAGTGAAGGTGATTTGTGATTTTGGTAGTTTTTCCAGAAGGGGGTTGCTGGCTGACATTGAGCACCCTATGATAGAGCGGGGGTGGGGGGGTGGGGTGAGGCCGGAGAGGAGACGGTAGACAGGGCCGGATTTAGGCATGGGCAAGCTGGGCAGTTGCCCAGGGGCCTCCACAACCAGGGGACCTCCACGTATTTCATGGAAAAAAAATTGTAAGGAAAAATGTATTTGTGAGTGCCTGAATGGTAGTTGGTAGTTCGTGGAACAGATATAAAATATTCAGCTTATCTCATTCTCTATTTTATATGGAAGTCAGTTGACTTCTATGGGAGTATGGGACTTTGTACATCTCTTTACTATTACGAGTACGTGCCCGTACCTGCGTGCCCGTACGTGCGTGGCCGTACGTGCAAAAAAAAAACCTTTCAAACCACGTGCCAGAAACAACCACACAGGCCGTTCCTTCGCTCTCGCGTGCCCATACGTGCATGGCCGTACGTGCAAGCCAAAAAAAAACAACTTTCAAACAACAACACAGGCCGTTCCATCGCTCTCGTAAACGACGACTGGATTGGGGCATTGTGTTGATCTATAAATGCGCATAAGAAATCGAGAAATTATTAGAATACAGTAAGTCATCACTATCCGTAAGTAGTGCATGCCCGTACGGAATGTTCACATGCATTCCACGAATTATCGCTAGCATTGAAGTAACAACTGCTATGATACTTACACACACAGAGTTAATTAAAATCAAGTTTACCTCCCTGTGTTTGCTTGCCATGACATTCCCTGCCATTGACCATTGCCACTCCTGCACCACGGTAACTAAAGCCTGTATATCTCACTGGGCTGCGACAGCTTGCGACAAAATGCGAACGGGATTCTCCAAAATGTCTCGAAACGTTCGTGGTGGTTCTCAATTTCCTCGCGTGAGTCGCAGGACGTCGCTCTGGTGTCGCTTGAATTTTGAACATGTTCAAAAAATTAGTGCGACAAATTTTCTCTCAAAATAGTCACAGAGTCGTCGCGGTTGTCTCGAACCGGTCTCAAACCCTTCTCAATTTAGTTTCCGTGAGTTAGCAGGTGCGACAAATGTGACAACTTTGTGAGGGATTGGCGACCTATGAAACTAAATTGTGACTGATTGGAGAAAAAAAATGATAATCTGTCCTGGGACCCCTGAGAGTTTCGTAATTATATCGCAATTTGTTCTCAATGACGTGAGACATACGCAAGTGTGAGATATTCGTGAGACATATGCAAAAATTAATTCAGTGTGATTCCAAGTGAAAATTATCGCTATTTTATCGCAATTTTGTGTCTCCAACTAGTCGCGAGCTGTCACAGCCCAGTGAGATACAGGCTTAAGGCGCCCTTTCCCCATCGGCCACGCCTACGCAGCAACGTGTCTTGTCATTGGTTGATAAAAAATGGCCGCAGCAACAGCTCATGTCATTGGTTGGTAAATAAATGGCCATAACTTGGGAAACACTTGTCCGATTAATATCAAACCTTGAAAAGGCACATCCTCGGGTCACCAGCAATATACCTGGCAAGTTTCAATTAGATCGGACCAGAGGTTGTCGAGAAACAGCGGTCACAGACACACACAGACACAGACACACAGACACACACACACACACAGGCACACATACACACAGAGATTGCTGGAATTATAGATGGATTATCCTCGAATTTTTCAGGTTACATTTATGGTCCTTGTATTTTTAAGGTTACTTTAATAGTTAGCTTACGTTTGGTTAACCTGGGTTTAGCCGTTTGCACTTTGCTTTACAAAACTGTTGAGGTATATTTAGCTCACATGGCGAGAAATAGTGGACACGCATGCGCGTCACGCGTGCTCACTTATATCTTATGTGAACAGATATCTTATATGAGACTGAGATTAAAACTTTATGGATGACTGTAAATATGTCTTGTCACCTTTTTAGTAATCTAAGGTAGGGTGGGCCTCCACTACTGAAGGCTGCCCAGGGGCCACCACATGTCTAAATCCGGCCCTGACGGTAGAAGAGAGAAAGACTGCCTAATGACCTGCCTGCGGTGAGAGAGTGAAAGGCCCAAAGACTTAGCCTCACCGTGGGAGATACAAATGATCCGAAATGCCTTGGTTTCCACAGCGTGAGGCCGAGAAAGGTGAGAGGCATGAGCACCAGCTTGAGGGGGAGAGCAGTACTCCATCAGGCTGCGGACGAAAGCTTTGTATGTGGTCAGGAGCTCAGGTGTGCCAAGGAAGGATTTTGTATGACGGAGGATTCCCAGTCGGCGACTGGCTTTGGAGGCCAGGTTTGAAATGTGGCTTTCCCAGGAAAGGTCATGGCCGATAGTGAGACCCAGAATCTTGAAAGAAAGGACTTCTTCAAGAGGATTGTTGAGAAAGTAGATGGGGCTGGGAGTTTCCAAACGGTCCTTTCGAAGAGACATAGTGAGAGTGTGAGATTTGTCTGGATTGAAAGACATGTTCCACGTGTTGGACCAGTTTGTGATTTTATCCAGATCTGCAGTGAGCGAAGAAGCTGCTACTTCCCGGTCTGGGGGATGACAGATGGTACGGCAGAGGGTGGAGTCATCAGCAAAGAGATAAAGAGATTTTTCCAGAGAGTCAGAGAGATCATTGATGAAAACCAGAAAAAGAACAGGGCCCAAAACGCTACCTTGAGGAACTCCAGCATGGACAGGAAGAGGGGATGAAAGAACTCCATTTAGGGCCACACGTTGACTGCGACAGGAGAGGAAGTCTGCGAGCCATGAGTGGAGATGGCCTTGGATACCACAGGAAGAGAGTTTGGTGAGCAGGGCAGGGTGTCAGACCGTTTCAAAAGCACGTGATATGTCTCGGGATATGGCTCTGATTTGTTTATGGATATGGCCTTCTCCAAAATGTTGTGTAAATTTCCCAAAATGCCACCATCGAGGATATAAAGCTTTGAAATTGTCATGGAGATAACAGCAGTGCAATGTCCAACAAGTATATTTAATGAATAGAGGGAGTTCAGTGAATATTACCAAACAGGGTATGATATAAGAAGCGAAGCTGAATCTCCATAAACCAATGCACAGTGGGTTAAAGTTGATCTGTCGTGGTTAGGGAATGGGGGAGTCGCTGAACCTTCCTATGTTCGCAGACAAAAGACCCCCGATCCTTTCTTCACTGAATAGGTCAGTTTTAAAATGATTGCACCACTTAAAAACGAGTGTAACAGCTCAGGAGAAGTGTTGTTGCCTTTTCCTCGTCTCCCCCGTTCACCAAAGCACAATTAAATGTTATACTGGTCTGAGGCACTCTCCCCCTTCAAGAAAGAAAGTTTGAACAGAGTGAGAACTTTCTTTTCTTTTTTCCACAAAATACAAACAACGACGACAAAAAAATTCGCATCCAGGAGTCCCATTCAAAAATCTATAATAACAAGCAAGTGCTCACAGAGGTGATGTTAGGGGCGTGCAACCCATGCAATTGCGTGGGACACTGAGATGACAAGGAGCCCCCACACAACCGATTGTGGTTCACGACCTTTCGAGACGGACCCCAAAGGTGGGATCTCACTTTGCCGAACAAGTGGATCTCACTTAGGGGGGTGAGGTGAGGGTAGTAGAGAAAGCAAGTGGAACGAGAAGGGCACTTGGTGGAGCGCATACCTCCACCACACAATGCCTGATCCACAAGAACATATCGGGCTCATTACATTTTTGAAATATCATCCTTTCTAGTAACTATATCGTTTTTGGCGCAATCTTTCAATGGTGAAAAATCACTTTAAAATGATCAGATCTGAATCTGGATCTTCACCAAAATCGAATCAATTCTTCCTTGTCACACACCCAACATGTTCACCAAGTTTCGTCCGAATCTGTCCGCAACTTTTTTGAGATATCGTGCTATATATCATTTTTGGTCCGATCTCTCAATGGTGAAGAATCACTAAAAATTCCAGCAGTCGGATCTGGATCTTCACCAAAATCTAATCGGTTCGTCCTTGTCACATACACAACCTGTTCACAAAATTCCATCCGGATCCGTCCACAACCTTTTGAGATATCCTGCACACAGAGAAACAAACAGGCAGAAAGTGGTGAAAACCCTCTCACCCCTCTCTCTCAAAGCAACCATCACACTCTTCCCCCTCCAAGCTTCCCCTCATCTTTCTCCCTCAACTCTCCCCACTCACCCTTCTCACACCATTCACTCCCCTCACTCACCCTTCTCAAAGTTCCCCCCCTTCACATCCACAAAACTGCCTCCTTCCCCTGCCCTCTCTCCTCCATCCCATCACTCTACCTCCTCAAATCCTCAACTGCCTTCTGCCCCCTCTCTTATTACTCCCCACTGTAACTCAACCCAGAAACACAGAGCCATTTCTCCTCGTCATCTGGCCTCCTCCCCTATCTCTTCTGCAACCCTCCACACTCTTTAAACAACTCTCCTTACCTCCCTCCTCCTACCCTCCTCCTCCCCTGCCCTGCACCCAAAGCCTCCTCCCCTCCCTCTTCATTAACAGTGTGGACCTCAAACATCCGGGGCCTTCGCTCAAATCTGACAGATCTTTCCACACAGGTTGCTACTGACAAACCAGACATAATCTGCCGAACAGAAACTTTACTCCCTCAAGAGGTCTCTGACTCCCTAGTATCTCTCCCTGGTTACTCCCTCATCCTGGTGAAGGAGTTGATCTCTTTATCAAAGACTCTATTCCTCACTCTCCATGCACGTCCTCACTCCCCAACACCCCCAGGAATACCTCTGGCTACGGCTTCCCCTCCACTCCCACCTCATGTTTATATGTGTGCTGCACCGTCCACCAAACTGTGATGACTCCATTTACATCTCACTATCTGAAAACATGGACCAACTTCTATCTTCTCATCCCAAGTCTCTCTCTTCCTCATATGTGATGACTTCAATTCTCATCATGCCAGTTGGCTGGGTGTGGGTACCTCTCTCACCTGCCATGGCACCTCTGCAAAAGCTTTCTGCGACTCATTGGGACTGACTCAATCGGTCAACTTCCCGACCCGGATCTCAACCAACGGTACACCAGCTCTTCTGGATCTGATTTTGACAAATTTCCCTGAAAACATCTGCTGTTCTTCGTCCACTCCAATCAGTTCTTCTGACCATGTGCTTATCAAAGTCAAAGACCACCTCATCGCCGTCGAGTCTGCCATTTCACTCAGCCCGACTGGCAGGGTCTCCAAGCGGCCATCAAACTTCTACACTGGTCTCCCATCGCTACTTTCTCTAACATCACCTCGTCCTGGGAATTCTTTCAAAGAAACTTGCTCTCCCTCATGCACAGATTTTATTTGTCCCCTGTTGTGGAACTCTTATTATTCAAGACAACTCTTAACACTCAAGTCCACTCAAGGCAAAGTACAATTCAATCAGAGAATATTTATTACGGAGCAAAGGACATTGATGTAAATACATCCAATGGTCTCCGCTAAATTGGACTTTCAAGAATCGTATATATATATATATATATATATATATATATATATATATATATATATATATATATATATATATATATATATATTACAAAAGGAAGGGAGGGGGAAGTTTAGGGGGCCGAGGAGGAGGAGAGCCGGGTCATAGTGACCCACATCCGACCTTGTCTGGGCCAGTTTAAAGCAATACATGCGGGTCCAGAAAGTTCTTATCTTGGTTAAAACAACAAACGATTTAACAAGCAAGGGTGAAACAATCCTGGACAGACTCAGGCTGTCACCATTACATAGATCTTCACAAAAGGCCTGCTGGAGATGACAGGTACATTAATTAGAAATCGAAGGAGAGAGAAATAGAGAGAGATAGAGAAACAGGAACAGCGAAAGGACATTGGGTGCATCGAAAGGCTAAGAGAATTGGCATTTGGCCTTTAGCTTCAGTACAACAATAAGCAAGAGAAGACACAAGTTCCAATAAAATACGTTTGATTATAGGTTCCAATAAATGGAGATGCATTAAAACGAATAACAGGTGTAATAATTAATCTAACTACAATTTTTATACATCGAGTCCATTGATGGTCACATTTGAGCAAATTGATTACCAAACTACTATTTAGAAAGGAAGTCCGCTTCAACACTCCTCACGTCTTCAGTTGTCCTACCCTTACTCCCGCCCTTGGTTCACTGAAGCTTGTGGCGAGGCAGTTGTCCTGAAACAACTTGCCTTTGCCTCATAGAAAGCAAACCCAACTGAGAGTAATCTCAGTTCCTTCCATCAAGTTCGGAACAAGTGTGTTTATCCTCAGGAGAGCCAGAAAACAACATATTTTGACTCTCAAGTCTGAACTCTCAAACTTCTCTTCCTCCTCCAAATCCTGGTTGTGTCTAATCAAATCTGTTTCGGGTGTATGCTCCCCCTCCATCCGCTCCCTTACCTGCTCTTGTTCACCCTCTCTCTGCTCCATTCACCCTCTCATTTGCTCTCGGTCATCTGCCATCTGCTTGGAAATCAGCAAACATGACCACCCTGCAGAAAAAAGTTGCAAATAAAAAAATAAAATCCCTGCAACTACAGACCAATCAGCCTTCTTCTAATTATCAGCAAGGTTATGGAATCTATCATCACCTCAGACATTAAATCCTTCCTCTTCTCCAATGGCTTGATTTCCGATAATCAATTTGGTTTCAGACCAGGTCACTCTACCCTGGATAGGCTGCTTCTGCTCTCCCAAAAATGGATAGAGGTCCTCAATGGCAGACATGAAATCAAAGCCATATCCCGAGACATATCACGTGGTTTTGACACGGTCTCGCACCCTGCCCTGCTCACCAAACTCTCTTCCTATGGTATCCAAGGCCATCTCCACTCTTGGCTCGCAGACTTCCTCTTCTGTCGCAGTCAACGTGTGGCCCGAAATGGAGTTTTCTCATCGTCTCTTCCAGTCCAGGCTGGAGTTCAAGGCAGTGTTCTGGGCCCTGTTCTTTTTCTGGTCTTCATCAATGATGTCTCTAACTCTGAAAAATCCTCTTTATCTCTTTGCTGATGACTCCACCCTCTGTCGTACCATCTGTCATTCCTCAGACCGACAAGCCGCAGCTTCTGTGCTCTCTGCAGATCTGGATAAATCACAAACTGGTCCAACACGTGGGACAATTCTTTCAATCCTGACAAATCTCACACTCTCACTATGTCTCTCCAAAAATACCGTTTAGGTCCCCCCCCGTCCCCCCCCAACCAGCATCCACTTTCTCAACTATCCTCTGGAAGAAGTCCTTTCATTCAAGCTTCTGGTTCTCACGATCTGCTGTGATCTTTCCTGGGACATTTCCAACCTGGCCTCCAAAGCCAGTCGCCGACTGGGAATCCTCCATTGTGCAAACTCCTTCCTCGGTCTACCTGAGCTCCTGACCACATCCAAAGCTGTCGTTCACAGCCTGATGGAGTACTGCTCTCCCCTCTGGGCTGGTGCTCCTGCCTCTCACCTTTCTCAGCTTCACGCTGTGGAAACCAAGGCATTTATGATCATTGGTATCTCCCGCGATGAGGCTGAGTCTTTGGGTGTCTCACTTTCTCACCGCAGGCAGGTCGGTGGTCTTTCTGTCTTCTTCTGTGTCCTCTCTGGTCTCGTCCCCCCTGCTTTGTTCCGCAGGGTGCTCAAGGTCTGCCAACAACCCCCTTCTGGTAAAACTACCAAAATCACGAATCACTACTCACCTTCACTCTTTCATTCCTCTTTCTTCCCACCTTTGGAACAAACTCCCACACTCTCTTCAATCCCATTCTTCCCTCCAGGCCTTCAAAACAGCTGGTCACAACCACCTCTTATCGTCCCCCATCCAAATCCTCAATATTTTCTACCCCCGTTAATCCACCCCAAACCCACCTCCTTCAAATTCCCTGCTTTCCTTCCTGAAAGTCCCTGTAATGTCCATCTTCTATTCCCCACGTTCCCCACCCCATCCCTCTCCCTTCCACAGATCTCCTGATGTCTCTGTTCCCCACTGTTTTGTCCTTCCCTCTCCCACCCCTCTTGTCTCATCCCCCCACCCACCCCACCCCTCTTGTCTCATGCCCCCACCCCTCTTGTCTCATGGCCCCCACCCCTCTTGTCTCATGCCCCCCACCCCACCCCACCCCTCTTGTCTCATGCCCCCACCCCTCTTGTCTCATGGCCCCCCACCCCTCTTGTCTCATGCCCCCCAACCCCTCTTGTCTCATGCCCCCCACCCCTCTTGTCTCATGCCCCCACCCCTCTTGTCTCATGCCCCCACCCCTCTTGTCTCATGCCCCCACCCCTCTTGTCTCATGCCCCCCTCCCCTTGCTGAGCATTGTGTGTTAGCTCTTATTCAACCTTCGACAATGTTTACAAAAAAAAGAAAATCACCTCCTTCACCTTTGGTGACGGAGGTAATAATAATGATGTTTAATGGATACAAATACAACTCGAATGGACACTCAGTAGAGCGCATACCTTCGCCAACGCTACATTTTGCCCCCCCCCCCAAGAAACCGTTGATTGTGAGGGTATTTAATCCCATACCACATTTGCCATCTCATATGTGTTATGATGGCTTAAAAACATTAAATTTCCTGCTGTTTGACACTGATTCACGTACATTGTACAATTTCTGTATGAACTCCCTGACCTTTTTGGGTGTCGGTGTCAAGTCAATCTGATGACAACTGGTCACATTATAAGAAATCAAATATTACACATCATAGGATAGGGAATTGAATTCTAAACATTTTGAATCTACTTACATGCAAATTGCATAAGAATTGACCGCGTTATGATAATAAAGGTCGTTGACCCCCCTGACCTTTGACCTAAACTGCTAACAAAGGTAATGACGTCATTGTGTCATATCGTATATCACAAGATTGGGCATTGAATTCACAACATTTTGGCATTGGTTGCATGCAAATTGGATAAAAATCGACCGAACTTTGGCAAAATGACGATTTTGACCTTTTCATGACCTCGACCTTGACCTTTGTACTCTTAATTTTGTAATTGGTATTAGAGTGTGGGGAACAGAACAGTCAACATTTTGGTGTTGGTTTCATGCAAATCGGATAAGAATTGACCGTGTTATGACTAAAACCGCACATTTTGCAATGTCGTGACCCCCCCTGACCTTTGACTCCCAACCGCTAATAAGGGTTATTACGTCATTGTGTCATGTCACATATCACAAGATGGGGCATTGAATTCTGAACATTTTGGCATTAGTTGCATGCAAATTGGATACAAATTGACCGCGCTATGGTAAAAAGACGATTTTGACCTTTTCATGACCTTGACCTTTGACCCGATCGCTCCCAAAATCGAATCAAATGGTCCTCGGATAATAACCAATCATCCCACCAAATTTGCTGCGATTCAGTTCAATACTTTTGGAGTTATGCGAATAACAAACAAACAAACAAACAAACACACATATTCACAAAGAAATAAATAAATAAATAAATACACAGCGATCAAAACAAAACCTTCGCAACAAAGTTTGCGAAGGTAACAATCACAAAACACCCCTCATTAGTAAATGGAATAACCCATGCTCACGAGGGATATTGCGGTGCTGTTTTTGTCTCTTTTTTTTTTAATCAGAGCACCTGTCCTGGCCCGAGGATGAAACAAAATTACCCCACAGGTGCTGAAAAGTGTAAAAAGCTCAACACAAGGCGAAAAGGGTTGAAAATCAGCCGAAATGAACCTTTTTCATCACACAAGTGGCAGAATCAGAAAAGGGTTCTCGGCCTAGCACATGTGCTGAGGTGTGTTCCATTACCAATCAGTTTGTGGAGTGCTCGCCAAGTGGCTTAAGCGCTCCAGCAAGCACTCCAACGAAACTGTTGATAAGGAATGGCTAACCTGGTTAGCGATAACTAGCTGGTTGGTAATGAAGCACAACCCAACTTTTTGCACGAGTTTGTGTTTGTGGCTGGTGGTGAGACAAGTGGGTTACCGTTGTTTTAATTCCAAAAATGTTTTAAAATTTTTTTCAGTGGCCAGGAGAGATCACATTATTTTTTTTTTATTTCTGTCAATTATTGTCTGATTAATAGTGTTAATATTATTATTGTGCAATACTGTAATGTTAATGTTATTAATAATATGCTATTATCATTTTTTCTGAGATATCCAAGGAAAATGGCACGATAAGGTGGAACGATGCTCAAGCTGCTATGTATACACCTTTCCAAAGCGGAAAAGGCAATAAAATACAGAAATTCCTACTGGGTTTTTTTTTTTTTTTTGCAATCGAGGCTAAAGCAGCATCAGCTAAGCGAGTGTGAAAATAACCTGGAGTCCTCTTACTCCTGAGTCGTGATAGAATTGAGGGTTCTGAAGCATCACTTCTAATTGACCCTATGCACTAAGCGAGTGACGTCACAGCGGAAGGTGAGGCTCCGCCATATTGAGTGGCAAAAAGATCATGGCCACCACGTACGTGTCACGCGAACTTCTGAGCTATTTCCATGGATTCGATGATATTTCTAAGAAGACTGAAGTTCATGAAGCTGTGTGGTCTTAGTGAAGATCCTTATATTATTTCAAAGGATAAATGAACAACAGAAAGGAAATTTAGGCCTCAAATCGTTTTTCCTGTTGAAACGCCGAGTCCTCACACTCAAGCCAGCCTGAAAGCCTTCAAGAGTATGGATGCTTACTCATATTATGTCGCCGGGTTTGTTAGTGACATAATCTCGACGAAAGCTGACAAGAACTGTATTATCGTGAGGTAAAGGTGAGCCTGTTTTCTTTCATTTCACCATTATTGTATTATCGTTGTTGCTTGTTTTGTTCAGCAACCATCGTCACGTTTTTTTAACCTGACTGCTGCCACAAGTTAATTCCAAGTGAAGCTCTTGTCTAAATGCTGAGTTTGTAGAAAATCTTCGTTCGTCAGTTTGCTTACAGATACATTATATATTTTTTTCCATGACAAACATCCGGTGTTATGCCACACTGCTGTGGATATTTCCAAGTGCTAGTTTTTTATGTATTAGACATATCGATGTGACTTTCTGTAGTGAAACAACTCAGAGCTGCGCGTTAGACAGCTGTTAGAAAGGTGATCTAGCCTATCTCATTCTGTCAATAAAACAAGGGATATAATGTATATTGATGATACAAATCGGACACTATTTTGTAACCACTTGCTATTTAATACCAACGACTGAAATAACGTATCAGAAATTAGTTACATACCGGAGACAAAATGAAGGCCACACAACCAGTCATGTTCGCCAGGTCGCCATTTTTCTCTTCTCAGAACCGACATCCAAAGATTTCGGCGGGAAAGCGGTAAAACTGCACTCCAGAGCCTTTAGTATACCGCTGAGTCCATCCCGGGGCACAACAACTCTTACCCATTTGCAGAAAAAAAAAATCGCTTGCTTGGAAGTAACGGTGTCGTTGAAGTGGAGACTATCAGTTGTTATGGACTCGGTACATACTTTCTTGCCACTCAATATGGCGGAGCTGCCACAGTAACGTGACCGGTGACGTCATCTGAATAAGTCCTATATACCCTCACACACAACCACAAAGACAATTTGCGTCGCCCCCACCTTCGGAATTCCTGATGAGGGCAGATGAAGTCGTTACAACCTTTGCCTTATGTCCTGTAGTCCTCTTGGCAAGTTTAATTGGTTGAGATTGCATGAGTAACGACTGAATACATCAACGTCAGACAGACGAATGTCAAAATGCGTATTTTAGTTTGAAGACAGGTTGACAGGGGCCCACTGGTCCACTACTGCAGCATCCTGAAACTTTGCATGCATACTAAGTGAACTTTTTGAAGCGGCCAAAGGAGTGTATGAGTGAAAACTGGGTATTTGAGTGAAGTTAAACACCCCTTTTAATTTTTGAAGATAGTTAATGCTTACCTTCATGAAAAGCTTATCCTTCGTCAGCCCAATCTCACCTTCCAGGGGTCTTCGCTGCCATGTTTGATGCGGCCGACTAAAAATGCCTTTCCTTCGTCATTTTGCACAGTGTTACAAGCAAATCCTTTCTGGGGTCCAAAAAAAGAGCCCGATTGTTTTTGTTCAATTTTTTGCAGATATGATTACTTCACATGGTATTAGTATAGAGCAAGTCCTCCAATTTTCTTTTTTTTATGCTTATGTTTGTTTATTTTATCACTAAAACATCATCCAATCAAGATAATTATTTTTCCTCATTGATGTGAAACTTCAGCAGATTGAATGAAATTTAGTGCTTCTAAGTTGGGGTCGTAAAAGTCCCCAGTTGGAATGTAAGTGTTATATTTTATATATATTTTTGTTACGTTTGTTGATTTTTTTTATCAATGAAACAGCATGTTTAGTCATTGATGTGAAACTTTGGTACATTTAGTGAAATTGAGTGGTTTTTGAGTTGGGGTCTGAAAAAACACCGAGTTGGTAAGATTCGGCAGTAAAATGTTGTTGTGGATTTCAGAATTGGATCTGAGTAATGCACACAACATCCAGGTCCTCAGACTTATTTCCACAAATGCATGTTCAGAATAGACCCATCCCCTTGTCTGGTGGGTTTGTGGAAACACAGGCTGTGGTGAACCGGTTGAAATGGGGTAAAGCTCCTGGGATCTGTGGCATCCATGCTGAACGCATGACGCATGAATGCATGACGCTGCTCTCAGTGCTGGGCAAGGATAATTCTTGATGTGGTTCACCAGCATCTGCTTCAGCACCACTGTCTAGAGCAGTCAGGCTTTACACCAAAGAGGTCAATGATTGGCCGTATCCATGCACTTCAGGTCCTCACTGAGCGCAGACAAGAGTTTCGGCAGGGGCTGCTTGCAGCCTATGTTGATATCTGTAAAGCGTTTGATTCAGTGAATCGGGATGCTCATCAGAGGATTCTTGGTCTTTGGGGGGTGCCACCAAAACTGATCAATCTGATGTCTGAACTATACTCTGCTACTGAGAGTGCTGTGAGATGTGGTGATCCCATCTCTGACTTATTTCCAGTTGTTACTGGAGTTCGTTAGGGGTGTATACTGGCCCCCACACTTTTTAGCACTTGTATGGACTGGATTCTGGGGAGGATGTCAGAGAGATCAAGCTGCAGTGCATCGTTTGGGAATGTCAAGATCTCTGACCTTGATTTTGCGGAGACTCTAGGTATCCTTTTGGGGGCCCTCAAGGTGCTGAATGAGGAGTCTGAGCCACTGGGATGATTGATTTCCTCGGTCAAAACTAAGATCCAGGCTATCATTGACATCTGGGATGCTGCTGTCCTGTCTGTACCTGTTTGTGGTAAGGATGTTGAGATCACGGAGAGAATCACTTACCTAAGGCAGTGATATTCATGTCTCTGCTGCCTGTGAGCCAGAGGTTAACAGACGTCTTGGTTTGGCCTGGGGAGTCATGGAGACTCATTGAGACTCATTTTCTCCCCACCTATCCCCTCTCCCTCCCATACAAGCAAATGTAAAATTGAGACTATGAAAGATTGAGACTTGCTGATTAAAGCACTTCTTCACTTTCATATTTTCATTCCACTCAAAGAGCGAACCAACAAATATTTGTCCATGTTCTACTTCAGGGAATAACTTGATTTTCTTCACATTCATTCCCATCGAGTATATTCACAAAGAATAACTTGGAACTTGGTTTAAGTGTCTTTCTTGTTCAGAAATGAAATGATAAACTTCTCTTAGTGCTCTTGTTTGACCACCTCCTGAGCCACATATCATTTTGAGTTTGTAGTAAATTGTTTTTCCATTGTTCAATTGATAACCATCAAAGTTTTCAGTCCATTCAAGGATATTATTTTTTTCTTTACATCCTTCAACTTACTTATTTGTAATTAAATTTATCCGCTTATTTGTTTTATCTACTTTTACCCCGGTTATTTCTTCAATAAGACTTATTTGATATTTCTCACATTCTTTATGTTTCCCATTTAAATACCAAGGCTGATTTCATCTCCATTCTTTCATTTGGTTATTGCTTGGTTCTATCATTTATAAGTCGGTAAAAAGACAGCGGTAGCCTGTTAAAATTCCCAACCCAATATTTTAACATTTATTTTTATAACCATAAGGGAGACTATTGATTCCATTCTCTAAAATATATCTTTTATCATCAAAAGCTCCTAATGCTTTCTTATTTACCTCTTCTGTATATAATTGATGTTTATAACTTCTTATTGTATTCATTTTTCGGTACTCTTCCTTCTTTAAGGTTAAACAGTTGTAACTAGAGGGGGAGCACTCAGTAGAGTGCAAAACCTCCGCCGCCAGTACTGCTGAGTCACTTAAGTGAACCTGATATCCTATTCATTGTACGTCAAAATGGATCAGACTCTACTGAACCACGATTGAATAAACTAAACAAGATCAACACGCATGTAGAAATGCCAAAAAAATCAATTATTTTGAAAAAAAAGTTGCAAAAAATTTTTTTCTCTTACAATTTTTTTTTGGGGGGGGGGGGGGGGTTGGAAATCACTTAAAACATGTAGAAATGCAAAAAAAAGAAATCAATTTTGTTGAAAAAAAAAGTTGCAAAATGTTTTTTTTCTCTAACAATTTTTTTTGGGGGGGGGGGGGTTGGAAATCACTTAAAACGTGTAGAAATGCAAAAAAAAAAAAAATTCAAATTGGCCGCCATAGCGGCCATATTGGACTTTGGACCAAGTCCAAAATCTAATGGCATGATCCTTGGACCAGACCTAAACCCCCCCACCAAGTTTCGTCGAAATCCGTCGGAGTTTTTCCGTAATACTGTTCACAAACAAACGGGTGAAAACAGTAACCTCCATCCATCTTCGATGGCGGAGGTTAATAATGTTTAAAGTTTTTATTGTTTCCTAGATTATATTTTTATTTATTCCCATGAGCTTCTTATGAACACCTTTCAATGTTATTTTCAATATACGTGAAAGCAGAAGACTTTGATCTCAATCCAATAAATTCACCCATGACCTTCCCACCCAATTCATGTTTAAACTCACCAATAACCTTTTTATTCTTTGATGAAAACAACACATCACCTGACTTGTAATTACTTGTATCATATGGGACATTTTCACAAAAGCAGGTCAGGTAACGGTAAAGACTGTCCGATAATTTTTATCAAGCATATTGTTGCGAATTCGCACCCGCCGGCGTGCGATCGGCCACGCGACTCGAATCGCGGCACGTCGCCCACCGGACGGACAATTCTGTCGTGACCCCCTCGGACTAACGCCGGGAGCTAGTCACGGGTGGGCCTTTCGGCCTCACCACGATCGTGCCAATTGGCCACCCGCGTGGAATGGGGTTGTTCGCCAAACTCAACCTACCAAAGTACCCACGCGGATGGTAGACCGGGCGATCGCACCTTGCCGCAGGTCGACTCCGGACACGGGCCGCTTAAGCGGTCCGTTCCGTGCTATCGGGATAACCGAGCGGTGTTATCGTCGGCCTCTACTGTTCCGATTAATTATCGGGCGTATTAAGCCCACTACAAACCCTTTACGTGAAGCAAGATGGAGATTCTAACAAAGGAAAGGACGCAGCGAAACTGGGAACAATTCAACATAATGCACTTTATTTACACGACACACGAAGAGCACACGTATATCAATTTAAAACAAAAACAACAATGCAGAGCTAACCGAATACGCGAACACACGGCAACACTTATACAGTTTTACTTTACAAGACACGGCGCCACAAGATCCATACAAAAAAACAAAAGAAAAGGCCACCCTCAAAGACAAGGGGGCAGACGGGGCCCGTGGGCCTTTATGGCGTGGGACTTGGCAGACCGAACGAGTCCCACAAGACCGTTGCAGGTTACCTGCACCCTCGCGGTGCGATGGTGGGCGAGCTCTCTCCGGCGCTCCTTGTACGAACGCGCAGGTCCGCGCGACACAGCTGGCAGAGCGGCACCTCCAGTCCGCGTCCCCTCCGCGACGTCCGGACTGTCCACCGACTGCAAGCTCCAACGAGTGGGTCGCTCTACGGACCGCTTCTCCAAGACCCAAGGGCAGAAGACCATGAACCGCCGACTGATGCTGACACTCTCACCGACCGCCCTGACCTGACCTCCTCTCACCTGACCTCCTCTGGTGTCACTCTTCCTGATGTCACTTCCGTGCACCCTTTTATTTCCCCGGCACCCCGCCCCTCCCTTCGCGGCACGCGGGGGGAGGGGAGGGGGGAACATTCCACCAGAGAAATCGGGGCGGGAGTTGAGTTTCAACCGTCATTCTTGTTTACCAGAGAAACCGGGGTGGGAGTTGTTGTTCCCCTTTTGTGTTTGTGCCGATGTTGACGGTTGCTAGCGGAGTGGTGAGGATGGCGTGGTTGTTGAGAGGCAGGTGTGGTTGTGGTTGTTGTGAAGCGGAGTTGTGGTTGGTTGTTGATGTCTGATGGTCGTTGAGACGTGGTTGGTTCAAAATAAAGATAGAACAGAAAAACGCCTATCTCAAAGCGTCGCAGCCTGAATGAATCACATTAATTCCCTCTAACCAACGGGTTTGGGGCTAACTACACATGTACTTAAGAGATACCTCACCTACGAGACCTGGATGGTGGTTTGCGAATTTCCACAGCCGTAACAATATATTGCCCGGTCAGTGTAGAGGCCTTATGGTGATCCTGCGTTGCTGACATAATTTGAACATTTTTCTGGGCCTTATAAGGGGTTCAAGCACTATTTCGAGAATATCAAAGAAGGTTGATTTTTGAGTTTGTTCTTTATCGTTACCTGACCCGCTTTTGTAAAAATGTCCCATATATATCAATATTGTTATGGATTTGAAACCCTTTTGCACACAAGCAGACAGCAATCCCTAAGCTTAGTTATTTCGATAAGTATGTGTATAGTTAGATTCCTTCCCGTGTTTAATGGGAATTTCATGTGTGTGCTGCGGGTTATTTTATAGTCAGGTCTTTTTACATCTTAAATCCCCCAACAACCCTCCAAAAGAGTCCACGGCAACAGCCCCCATCTGCTTTCGGCACTATTCGCATTCTTCGCGCACTGGCGTGCCGAACACGTGCGTAGGCGGGGTTTCATCGGTCGCTGGCGCTCTGGTTTTCGCTCCAAAAAAGGGCCTGGAGTCCCTCTTGTCCATTCAGCGAGGAGCGAGCATCGGCCGATGCTCGCCAGCCAATGGGAAGTCAGAACGCCATATACTATTGCGCAGCCTCTTCGAGGGGCGGGCCTCTTCAGGGGGGGGCGGAGACATCGACACGCCCTCCACCCAATGAAGGCAGGCCACTGAGGCAACCGACACGCCCCCCCCACATCCAATGAGGGATGAGGTGATGTCAGAGGCAGTCCCTCTGGCCCCTGCGCGCAAGGGGGAGGGAGAGTGTTCGGCGCATTCTGTCTGCGCTGGCGCTGGTCTGCTCTCCCCTGTCCGGTTGGTGATCCATTCGTCTGGTCTGGTTTTCTGCTCGTCCTCGCAGCGCAAGGGTTCTTCTCGTCTCGTCCGCCTTCGTGCTGAGTCAAAGCTGTGGGTTTGAGTCCCACCGACCAAACCGCACGAGGCGGACAGGTGCACAGCCGGACTCTGACCCCCCCCAGCTGACCTATCCTCCTCGGCTGGAGGGTCCAATAAAGACGCGACGGGGTCCATTTTTTGTGGGTGTGTGTGTGTCCGTGTCCGTGGGCCCAGTCCTGTAAGTATAAACCGTTAAGTGTTTGCTTGTACATTGATTGTATTTGTTTTAGTCAGTTTAACTCTGCTCCTTGTGCTCTCCTCCCCATTAAAAATAAACCCCAATTGTAAAATGTACCAGCTCGCTGTCTGTGCTTTCTTTCATTGGCTTAGCACAGTGCTTATTGAGAATTAGGGTGGCCGTTTGTGCCGTAAATTGTTCATTTGGTCCGGCCCGGCTTTGGTAACTTCGCTCGGTTACGCCGGATCCGAGTCGGTAACAGCGACTCGGTTCGGACAAAGTCGGCCGAGGGTGTGGCTTCCCCGGTAGTTAGACGGCGTGGGTACTTAAGTAAATTAGAATTCGACAAGTGGACCCTACCTCACGCCGTCGAAATATTGGCGACCACGGTCCTTTAAGCGACCCGTCGACTCCGGAGTTATCCTGGGTGACGACCTTCCATTCCAGTGTTCGGTGGGAGACGGCCTAACTGCTCCGTCTGGTGGTCATCCTCGCCACCGACCCCCGGCCCACAACAACATTATCAATCATATCCTCATTTACATCACTTGTCTTAATTTATAATATAAAACTATCTGTATCCATATATATTATATAACAATGACACGTTATGCTTATACTTTGATTTTAAATTATTATAGTAATAGTCATACATTAACGACTTTGACAAATCAAGAATTGATGTTCCTATATAAATAGGTTTATCCATTTCAATACTCTCTTTTTTTCAAATGAATAGCACAAAATTTCTCTGAAAACACCTCTGCTCGCTCAAAACTTGGTCTATTAATTAACTTTGAAGCCTGTTTCCAAGATGTCGCAAGTCTTACGTTTTGTCCATTCCTAACATTTTTCCATAGTCTTTCCAAATACAGCATTATTCATTAATTTATAAAAGTCCTTCTCAAAATCTGTTTTTGCTTCTGTTCTCCTTTTTAGGTCATCTCTTCGAGCATGACCTAATAATATGGGTGTTGAGAGGAGAGGTGACGATCCGTCCATCCATTCACAATGAAGTTGAAGCAGGAGATCTGGTCATTAGTGATCCTGATAGAGATCGATGAGACGTACACGATGGTATGACTTTCAAGGTCACCGAAGGTCAAGGTCACGAGGCCTTTGAAGTTGCGAAAATGACGATTTTCAAATTCTATCTCCGCCATTTCTCAAGCGATCTTGAATTTGATTGTAGCATATGAATCTATGGGAGAATATCTAAATTTGGTCGGGCCGGATTTTCGATTTTCGTTTTCGTGTCACGTGACTTCAAAGTTGGCAAAAAATGCGAAAATGACAATTTTCAAAATCTATCTCCTCCTACATTCCTCAAGCGATCTTGAATTTGATTGTGGCATATGAATATATGGGACAATATCTAAATTTGGTCGGGACGGATTTTCGAATTTCGCTTTCGCGTCACGTGACTTCATAGTTTTCAAAAACTGCCCTACCTTCAGGAGGCTGCATATTCTCTACTGGGCATGGTAAAAGTTAGTGAATGGTGTCATTGCATAGCAGCTGACGTTGTCTTTCATGTCCATTCTAAAGAATACCAATATCTTCGAATACGTACACGTCACGTGACTTTGAATTTTGCGAAAGCTACTTCATGTTGTTGCAAAATGACGATTTTCAAAATCTATCTCCTCCTGCATTTCTAAAGTTATCTTGAATTTGATTGTGGCATATGAATCTATGAGACAATATCTAGATTTGGTTGGGCCGGATTTTTGATATTCGCTTTCGTTTTCGCGTCACCTGACTTCAAAGTTGGCCATAAATCCCTCCTGACCCGAGAACACTACACCCTAGTAACAGGAACTCATGCTTGTAAAGGTCGTTCTTGTGCTTGGTATTCGTTAACTCTCGGTTTGTGACTCCTATTATATAATCTGCCTGCCTGGCCGCCTGCGGCCCGCCTGCCTGCCCATAGCATAGCTTTTTAGGTACCCCCACTCATAGCCGAATGTCCCCACCAAATCAGCAAATCGCCATAGGCCTAGGTCATAGAAGCTATCAGAATCGAAAAATATCCGATGGCATATCCTTATGTGTTTAATATACGTAAAAGTGCTGGAAAACAATAGAGAGATCTCCATTGTTTTCCAGCACTTTGATATTCGCCATCCTTCTTTTGACACGAATATTGATCGGCAGCCGACATGACATGACAGGACAGGTGTCCAGTCATATGAAGTTTTTTTTTTTTACGGTGTTGTTGTGTTTTTAATATTCCCAGCGTTTAGCACTGTTTCGTCAAATAATCGCCATGTGTGATTGTGATTTTTCCAGTTTCCTTCTGTGTTTATCTTATGTCGTACACATATAAACATAATTCCTGCATATAGTGCACAGTCATCGGTTGTCTTAGTCATCAGTTGGTCCAGTGGAGTCCACTGGAATATTCTGATGTGAACGAATAGAACTGTGGATAGTAAGAGTAAGAGTGAGTAGTGTGGTGTCGTCAGTGTTGTTGTTGCACTTTTTATAAGAGATTGGAAAACAAAAAGGCTCGGCCTACGTATCTACCCATCAAATCGACTGACTGACTGGTTTGTGTCGTAGTTGTCTGTCTGCCATTTGCTACTGTACTTACCTACTCTACTACATAGAGTGATAGTGATTAAACCACCTACTTCTACGAACTCTTGGCCATCTACCTACTGGACATTATTTGATGGACTCGGCATTAGTGCAGAGGAGAGTATAGTATATAAATTTGGTGATTGGTGTCCAGTAGACAGCTACAGCTGTGTGGTAAGTCAGGAAATAGACCCTATTCGGCTCTCGTTCGGAACACCGCAACACTTTTTAATTTTAACAGCTAGAAGGCTAGTTTTGGTTTTACCTTGTAGAGAATTATTTTTTAGTACAGATCGCAGAGTTTCAGCAACTTTGAGCTCGTGATAGATGAGAAATTGACCAAAATTTAAGGCTGAAAATGAACTGCGCATGCTCAGATGTTCCGAACTTGGATGAGGAATAAGGTCTATTGGAGAGCTTTTCTTGCATTTGCTATTTCACTATTAATGGTGTGCGGTTTGGTTATTCTCGCAGAGATGACTGTCACTCCCGCACGGGTGTATTTTTTGTATTAAAATCAATATACTTCTTTAACCAATGACTGTTTAAATTTCAAAATCCTATGAATTTTCCTCACTCTCAACCCAGCAGATAAATATTGTCTTAAGTTCCTTTGATGCAAAACATAACTTTCTTTATCATTTAATATAGTAAGTAGTTTTTCTGGAGATTTACCTTTTATATTAAATGACTGTTGGTAATCACTTAACCATTCTTTTATTGGACTTTCTTTATCAGGGGCAAAAGGTCTTTATGTTTGTGATGAAGCTCTTCTGGATATTTTATATCAACGTCAAAATAATATCCAACTTCAGCTTTATCCAATTCTTTTTGAGAGGAGACAACAATATCTTGTAAAACTTTTTCATAATGTTTTTCTTTAACCCATTTAAGTTTTCCATAAGGTAAAGATTGAGACATGGCGCACCCATACAAATTGTTAGCATCATAATACATCAGGTAAGACTTGTCCTCATTCTTATTATAATCAGGAAGATATTTGTTATTTGCTTGAGCATATCTCTTGGAACATACTTGAGATATTCTTCCTCTTTTAGCCTTCTCTATCATTAAGAGCATATCTGTATCACTGATTAATTCCAAATTCTGTTTCGTCATTTTTAACATAGCACTCCAAGCCAAACCCGGGGCTGTGTAATAGTGAGTGGGGTCTAATCCATAATAATTTTTATTATGATAGATTGTTCTAAAAGTTTCAAACACATCAGTCAGTAACAATACATCATTTTTAAGATACAAAATATGATATTCTCCAGGATTCTTAATATTAAACTTCTCCCAAACCTTTATAGCTTGTATATAATCTCTCTATTGGAAATATGAGTTTTATTCAACTTGCTATAGAAACTTTCCCTTCAAGGAAGTTGTTTCTTTAAACTTCTCAAATTAATCCATGTAGTCATACAGATATATTCCCTTTTGTGATAAGAGATCAATCTCTTCTTGATTTGAGAAATGTGATTTTAACATTCGGTAAGTTTTTAATATTTGATGCTAAGTTAGATAATGGACTTGCCATAAACTTGAATGTGTCAAGAAATCTGATATGGGTTATGGGGGATGTATGAATTGTTTTTGTGAATGAGTTGTATTTTTGATTTGTGTTAGAAATGGCAGAAATATCTCCAGATGTCTTTGAAAGTTCATTAATAAATAGATGTTGTCATTGTGAGTGTTGTTGTGAAGAAAGACAGGAATAAAGTTTGGGGGCTTGTAATTAAGATTACAACGGGAATGAGCTGGACCTCTATATGTTCCAGTAAGATGACAATGATCCCGAACTTTGACCTCTCCCTCAATTTTCTCCTCACAAATATGACAGATACTGTTCTTTCTAAATTCCTTTTTCTCTCCCTTTGTTGATGACATTGGTTTATAGGTTTTAACCGTTATTTCTCTTCGTCTAGTACAGCCTTTTTCCAATCGTCTTACAAACTCCTCTGAGGCATCTTCTCCTCTATAAAGTTCTAACTTGTATTCATCACCAACAGATGATTTGATATAATAACAGAAACCACAAGGAGTATGTTTTTGATATTTATTTGTGTATGATTTATTTGGATTTGGAGAAACAGTATCTATCTTTTCAAGGATACTTTCAAAATCAGCATATATAACAAGTGGGTGTTTTATAGATTTGTTAAAATCTTTGAATATGTTTGAACCTGCTTTTGGTAAATTGATTATGGTTGATTTATGATTACTACAACATTTTGAATGTTGATTTAATCGTTCTTTTGAATGAAAGGAGTTGAGACATCTCTTGCAAGGATACGTTTTACATTTTCTCTTGTATCGTTGTGATTTGGTTAATGTTGTAAATTTTTGATGAAAGCATAATGTGATTTTTCCTTTGAAGTAAAGTCGAGAAGGTCAATGTGTGTTTCATCATTTTTATAGTTGTTTGAAATTTTTAATATCTGAACTTTGTTTGTATCTGTTAATCCATATACATTAACAGATAGATTATTCATTTTCTCAAATTTAGGAATATCTCTCAATGACATTGGAAACTTCAAATCTTTAACATTTAATGTATTCTCGTATTTCTTATAATATTCAACCATTTGAGGTTTCCATTGTGGAGGATGTAAGTGAGCAAGAACAGACCACAGAAAATATTTATTATCTTTGTTTTGAATATTAACAACCACTTTCTAAAGTTTTATCTCTTTTGGTAAATCAATATAAGAAGAGGCTTGAAGAGGATCTGATTTTAAGATGTGTATATCTAAAAAGATTATTTTTGTAATACCAAATCCACTACCTACTACAGTGTTATCAACATCTTGTTCTTGTTTGTGGAATTCATCGTAAACATCACATCTTACAAAATCTTGAAATTATGAGATATAGGGAGTAGTTTCATCACCTTCTCTTACCATATTCAATTTTACTCCCATATAAAACTTAAAAGTTTTCATTTCACTTAATTTGTTTTTAATTATAGTTTCAATACTTTGTTTAACCCTATCAACAGCTTCAATGATTGCAAATGGTCCAGGGTCTTGAAAGCAAAACAATCATATTTTTATATCTCCTTTAAATGCCCCATCAGTGTTTTCAATGGAGAATTTCGTGGCACCTTCCCTTTCTTCATTGTTCTTGTGCTTGGTGATTGAAGGTGTTTATAATTTTTTTTAAAGAATATCATTATCACATCTATCACAATGTTTTGTTTCTTGGTCAAGTGGAGATATTTGTCTGAAAAGATTGAATGTGTGCTTGTTGGTTTGAAGGTGTTTTTTACAACATTTATATTCATGATTACAAACATTGCAGTACGTTGTATTCACCATATTTATATAACAAAACTTTGCTTAAAATAAAATTTTATTGATGAAAATTCCGTTTAATTTATAGGTGAATCTGTGCTTAAAACCATATTATCCTCCAACTTTTTTCACTTGATAAATACAATGTATCAAGACACAAAAGACACGTTTCAATCAATCTTTTCATTTGTAAAAGATACTGAGAAATATGTTGAGGATGTAAAATTGAATAAAGATAAATATAACAACTCTTGGATAAAAACAATAATGGTGAATAATATGAGTTCTTCAATTTCTTTCAGTGGAAGGGCTTTTAGTATATCTGGAAGAACATCAATTAAAGTAGCTCTAACAAAAGTTTATCCTCTCCTTCTGGCAATATTGTTGTGGGGCCAGATGTCGGTCGCGAGCACGACCGCGAGATGGAGCTGCAGAGTCGGCTCGACGGATCGCCCGGAATTCAGATCGTACTTCTTCGGAAAAGTCCGAAGAGTACGGGTCCCTTTCAGACCGTGAAGCGTCAATATTTCGGCCATTTGGTACAGGGTTATTCGCCAATTCTCAAAATACCGAGAGACCACGTGGCGATCTACCGAGTCTTCACACCCTCGATGGCACCCGTACGGAACGAGCCGCTTAGCGTACTCGAACCGTGTGACCTCAGCGGATGGTCACCAAAGTCCCGTCAGTCCAAATGGCCCCTTAAAAACGTAACCACTTTTACTATTTCTCCAACACGCAGGACGCTAAGCCAATGAAAGAATGGACACTAACGAGTTGAAACATTGAACAAATGGGGTTTATTTATACAATAATGGGGGGAACTAGGGAAGCACGTAAAAGCAGAGCTAACGCGAATATAAGAAATGCAAGTATATACAGCAAAGGCACTTAACAGTTTACTACTTAAAGATGGGGCCCCAGGCACACACAAATACCCCAAAATGACCGGACCAAATGGTCTTTATTGAGACCTATCTTGGACCTGTCCGTCTCGTGTGGTCTTCAAGCTGGTCGGTCTGGCGAGAGGCGAGCCGAACCCAGACACCGGCGGGCGACCCTTGCGGTTCCTGCAGGGACTGGCGTCGCTCGAGCTCTCCGTCGTGGTGAGGAGGACAAGGACGACGTCGACCACGACCGGCCAGACAGGCTCCCTGAGATGAGTGCTCCAGTGAGACAAACGCTCCAGCAAGACGAGATGTCCAGGTCTGAAGATGCCCCTTTCCTCTCGAGATTTTCAGCTCTTCCGCCCCTCGACCAGCTTCTGCCTCCCCTTTTATCCTCCTCCGCCGGCTTGACCCTCCCCTTCTCAGCCCACGGAGAACCCCGGAGCAGAGGGTTGTTCTTATTCTCTGCAGGACTGTTGTAACGGTCGTTTCTGTTGTGCCCTTGCCGGCTCGACCCCTCCCCCACTCGGCCCGCGGAGAATCCGGAGCAGAGGGTTGTCCTTGTCCTCTGCAGAACTGTAGTAACGGTCGTTTCTGTTGTCGTTGCTGATTTGTTTTCTAATAAGAATCCTTACTATAAAAATAAATCACAGCGCATGGACATTTATTTACCCATGAGACAAGGGAAAGGAAGCTATCTATAAAACACATACTTACCGATATAACTAATCTATAGGACCTGAATGTTGTGTGCGATAGGTTTCCAAATTCGTAACAATATATTCAAAACCACAAAAAGCAATGAAACAAGAAAAAGTATCAAAAAAGAAAAACCTTATGGATGAAGCTTTAGAAAGAAAAGATAAGACCATCTGTAATATGCGAGGAGAAATTTGTATTTTTTTCAACAACCCTAAAGATGTAAATCCTGATGAAATAAAGGATGTTAATATATCAGGTGAAATGACATTTCGTTCAATAGTAGTTTAGGACCATTTTAAAATTACCTTTAATATAAAAAATGTAGAAGTTGAATCTGATAATGAAAACGTACATAGATATAGATGGTAATGTTTTTTTTCTACTAATTAAATACATCATTATTCAATTGAAGATTTTGAAGATTATGAAAGTGATGATAGTGTCTCTGTTGGAACAGAATATAGTTATGATACCGAGAGTTTGTGTTCAAACGATAGTTATGAAAGTAGTTTTATAGATTATTATGAAAGTACCGAAGATGATAATGAAGCTGAATGTTATTTGAAGTAAAGTTTTACTTTATAAATATGAATAGTTTACGAGATTTTGAGCCTCTTGAATTTCCTGATTTCCACATGACAAATTTGAGAATTGTCCTGCGTGTGAAAGACGGGGATTAAACACAGAGTCAAAAGCCTATAAACAATGTATGTTCTGTGATTATCTTCTAATTAATGAAAATAAAAAAATACAAGTCTGAAGACGACAATGGTTCACGAGTGGTATTTGACGATGTAGATTGTTTCAGAAGTCAAGGATGAGACAATGTGATAATTTTTGACCAAGTTATAAAAATGATCAACATGATGTGGTACGAGTGACAGGTTAGCTGCAAAATGTCAAAAACCCGGTTTCGTTCAACAACTTCCAAAATTTGACCTTTGCATAACGTTTAAAGGTCACAAAACAATGTTGTGGACATTAAAATAAGGAAACAGGATACGTGCTATAGCTTATTGGAGTTGGTTCGTCAAAGAAGGTCGAAAACCCAGTTCGATTACCACAACTTTGAAAATTTGACCTTTCTGAACTTGAAAGGTCAAAGGTCAAGTATTATGACCTTTGGTGCAAAACTTCCTCTGGAACATTCCAGGAACAATATAACGTCATATAGGCTGTATGGCATTTCGCACTCCTCGGATTATCCATACTTTGATGAAATCAGCGTAAAAACAAAATTGAAGGGGGCGCCACGGGCAAGGTGTTCGAGATAGAGCAAAATGGTTTCAAGACTTTAGGTGGGGAATGACCTCAAGATTATGGATAAAAAATATTGTCATCCGAGCTCTCAAAGTTTGGGCAGTCGTATGATTTTTAGGTCAAAATTCGCAATTTTCTAAGTTTCTAACCTTGGGACGAAAATGAAAAATCAAGCTCCGTGGGGTGATGCAGGTGCCATTGGGCTAAGCAAATACCGAAACCTCTGCCAGATTCGACAAACCCCCTCGGAGAAGATGGATTTTTATGTCAAAATGCGCAATTTTCTAAGTTCCTGACCTTGTGACCTTGACCTTGGAATGAAAATGAAAAATCGAGCTCCGTGGGGCTATGCAGGTGCCATTGGGCTAACGAAATACCAAAACCCCTGTCAGATTCGACAAACCCCCGAGGAGAAGATGCAAATTGAAATCGGCTACCCCTAAAAACATGTTTTTTTGGCGTGGCTCCACCCATAATGGGCGCACCATGCCCATTCTCAGGAAAACACAACTTGATCATGATATAAACCTCCCACCAAAATTTTATCAGGATCGGATCAAAACCCATGGAGCTATGCTCGGGACAGACAGACAGACAAGCCGGTAGGCAGACATGGGTAGTCGACTACCCAATAGAACCTGATGCGATGGGCCCGTTCGATGGGGAATGACCTGAGGATTAAGCACAAGAAAATTCATGATTCGAGCTTCAAGGGTTAATGCTGCAGATTGTTTTTTCGTTAAAATACCCCCACATTTAGAGGTTTTTTGGCCGTTGCTAGGCAACGGAGGGGTCCATAGCAACTGTTCTTTCTCACACATAACGAGGACATACCATGAACCTACCATACCAGTTTCATGTATATCTGACTCATAGTCTGAGATATAATGAACTTCGTTTTTTTTCTTGTTTTCGACCAGGGTTCATTCAAAGTCTATGTTCTCCGACAGTTTTCATAGGATCCGGCTGGAAATTTTTGACAATATGGCTGAATGTACTGCCCACAGTCGCTCGTGGCCCGATTTTTGATTTTCTAAAAAATTAATTTTTCAAAAATTTCAAAGTCCCGTTGCTCGGCAACGGTGGTGTCCATAGCAACGGTTCTCATTTGCACACAACTAGGTCATGGTATGAACCTACCAACCAAGTTTCATCAAAATCGCCATTGTATTAACAGAGCACTGGACCGAACAGAGGGACAGACAGACAAACATATCGATGGAAATCCTGATAATAAGGGTAGAACAAATTTCAAAATTTTTTGGGCACTAGTGGGGCAACTTAGCTAAATATAGCATAACAATTGTGCATTTTGTGAGGAAAGCACCAAATTTGGCACACTGGTAGCCTATCATATTATGAACAGATTTGGATATTGGGCCATTTCAAATTCAGCCGCTGATGGCTGTGGCAGCCATTTTCCACTGCCATCAAAATTTTTGAGATGGCCCAATATCCAAATCTGTTCATAATATGATAGGCTACTAGTGTGCCAAATTTGGTGCTTTCCTCACAAATGCACAATTGTTATGCTAAGTTGCCCCACTATTATTACTATATTTCAGTTGAGGAACATATGCGATTGAGGAAAGAAGGCCAAATATTTGAGGAGGTTTCTCTTGGTACAACAAAATAATCACATTGTAAGAGTGAGTTAAAGAAACTAAAATCTGGTGGTCTTGGGATATTCGAAACGAATCCAGCAGGAATGAGACAAATTATTAAACATCTGAGTGGTAATGGGGGATAAGATTTTATCATTCGGTTTTGATGTTGATGAAGAAACTCAACGCAAACATATGAAAAGCAGAGATACAAGTATTAGTGAAGAAGAAATTACAACTCGTATTAATGTTAATAAAGATTTGATGAAATACTGAAAGAAAAGCATTTATTTGAAGACATCTACTTTAATGATGAAGAAAAGGAAAATTTCCCTGTTGACCTTTATAATTCAGTGAATGATATTTTCCAATAAATAAATGGATGCGAAAGAAAGAGCCAGAAGATTTCAGGAGCATCAAGAGTTGGTTTCAAAAGTTGTAAAACAACAGAAAGACATAAAGAAAAAAAGCAGACAAACTAACAGGTGAAGAAGCATTTGAAAGAAAACAAGAGAATTTTTTTAACCACTTTTGAAAACTTCCCAAGAAGAAATTATAGATGCTTCCACAGTTCCCACAATAGAATATACTCCTAAAAAGATTTCAGTCAAGTGACGGAGGAAGAATTAGAGCATGTAGGAGAATTGGAATATGATGATGGATTATTTAAACAACTGGAAGAGATGAATCGACCCCCTGATTATATTGTGAAGGCTCTTCAAAACAATGAATATTCAGCGGATTCAAAAACAAAAGCAGGACTCGTTCCAACAGAACAACCAGCAATATTTTATCTTGTTCAAAAAAGGGATTGATATTTTTTTTTTTTTTTTTTTTGTATACCTTGGTCGAGGCTCGTATGAGAGCTAACACACAACTCACAGCAAGGAGGCATGAGACAAGAGGGGCGGGAGTGGAAGGGACAAAACAGTGGGGAACAGACACATTAGGTGAACTGTGGAAGGGAGAGGGATGGGGATGGGACGGGGAACATGGCGAAGAGAAGATGGACATTTCAGGGACTTTCAGGAAGGAAAGCAGGAGAAATGAAGGAAGTGGGCTTGGGTGGATTATCGGGGGTAGAAAAGATCGAGGATTTGGATGGGGGAAGATAAGAGGTGGTGGTGAACAGCTGTTTTGAAAGCCTGGAGAGAAGAATGGGAAAGAATAGAGTGAGGAAGTTTATTCCAAAGGCGGGAAAAAAGAGGAATGAAAGAGTGAAGATGAGCAGTGATTCGTGATTTTGGTAGTTTTACCAGAAGGGGGTTGTTGGCGGACCTTGAGTGCCCTGTGGAAATGTGGTGGGGACAAATCGCAGAGAGAGCAGGGGGGCAAGGCTGGAGAGGAGTCGGTAGAAGACAGAAAGACCACCGACCAACCTGCGGTGATTGAGTGAGAGGCCCAAAGACTCAGCTTCATTGCGGGAGATGCCGATGATCTTAAATGCCCTGGTTTCGACAGCGTGAAGCCGAGAAAGGTGGGAGGCAGGAGCACCAGCCCAGAGGGGAGAGCAGTACTCCATCAGGCTACGGACAAAAGCTTTGTAAGTGGTCAGGAGCTCAAGAGGGCCGAGGAAGGACTTAGCACGACGGAGGATTCCCAGTCGGCGACTGGCTTTTGAGGCGAGGTTGGAAATGTGACTTTCCCAGGAAAGGTCATGGCAGATAGTGAGACCTAGAAGCTTGAAAGAAAAGACTTCTTCCAGAGGATTGTTGAGAAAGTGGATGGGGGGGTTTTGTAAACGGTTCTTTCGAAGAGACATAGTGAGAGTGTGAGATTTGTCTGGATTGAAAGACATGTTCCACGTGTTGGACCAGTTTGTGATTTTATCCAGATCTGCAGTGAGTGAAGAAGCTGCTGCTTGCTGGTCTGAGGGATGACAGATGGTACGGCAGAGGGTGGAGTCGTCGGCAAAGAGAAATAGAGGATTTTGCAGAGAATCCGAGAGATCATTGATGAAAACCAGAAAAAGAACAGGGCCCAGAACGCTACCTTGAGGAACTCCAGCCTGCACAGGAAGAGGGGATGAAAGAACTCCATTTAGGGCCACACGTTGACTGCGACAGGAGAGGAAGTCTGCGAGCCATGAGTGGAGATGGCCTTGAATACCATGGGAAGAGAGTTTGGTGAGTAGGGCAGGGTGCCAGACTGTGTCAAAAGCACGTGATATGTCCAGGGATACGGCTCGGATTTCCTGTCTGGCATTGAGGACCTCCATCCATTGATGGGAGAGCAGAAGCAGCATATCCAGGGTAGAGTGACCTGGTCTGAAACCAAATTGATGATTGGAAATCAAGCCATTGGAGAAGAGGAAGGATTTCATATCTGAGGCAATGATGGATTCCATCACCTTGCTGATGATTGGGAGAAGGCTGATTGGTCTGTAGTTATAGGGATCTGTTTTTGCACCTTTTTTATGCAGGACAGTGATGTTAGCAGATTTCCAAGCAGATGGCAGATGACCTTGGGCAAATGAGAGGGTGAATAGAACAGAGAGAGGGTGAGCAAGAGCAGAAGAGCAGACTTTGAGGACACGTGGGCTGATGCCGTCTGGACCGGTTGCAGAATCTGACTCGAGGTTTGAAAGCAAGCTCTCCACCTTGTCAGGAGAAAAGGATACAGAGTCCAGGGACAGTTGGGTGCGACTGGGTAAAGTGGGTAGAGATAGAGATGGGTTTAGGACACAAGATTTAGCTGCAAACACCGAGTTTAGACATTCAGCGTTATCACGTGTGGAATCAGCAGTGCGGCCATTTGAGGTAAGGGAGGGGATGGAGGGGGAACATACACCAGAAACAGATTTGATTAAACGCCACCAGGATTTTGAGGAGGGAGAGAGGTTTGGGAGTTCAGACTTGAGATGAGAAAGATGTTGTTTTCTGGCTCTCCTAAGGGTAGATACACACTTGTTCCGAGCTTTGTGGAAAGAACTGAGATTGCCCTCAGTTGGGTTTGCTTTCCATGAGGCAAAGGCAAGTTGTTTCAGGACAACTGCCTCGCCACAAGCTTCAGTAAACCAAGGGCGGGAGGAAGGGTAAGACAACTGAACACGAGAGGGGATAAATCTGTGCATGAGGGAGAGCAAGTTTCTTTGAAAGAATTCTCAGGATGAGTTGATGTTTGAGAAAGTAGTGATAGGAGACCAGTCTGTCAGTTTGATGGCTGCTCGGAGACCCTGCCAGTCGGCTTGAGTGAAATGCCAGACTCGACGGCGGTGAGGTGGTTCTCTGATAACAGCCAGAGAGATGTCCACTTTGACAAGGACGTGGTCAGAAGAACCAATTGGAGCGAAGGAAGAGCAGCAGATATTGTCAGGGAAATTTGTCAAAATCAGATCCAGAAGAGATGGAGTACCATTGGTTGAGATCCGGGTCGGGAAGTTGACCGATTGAGTCAGTCCCAATGAGTCGCAGAAAGCTTTTGCTGAGGTGCCATGGCAGGTGAGAGAGGTACCCACACCGAGCCAACTGGCGTGATGACAATTGAAGTCACCACATAAGAGGAAGAGAGAGTTTGGATGAGAAGATAGAAGATGGTCCATGTTTTCGGATAGTGAGGTGTAGATGGAGTCATCACTGTTCGGTGGACGGTACAGTACACATATAAACATGAGGTGGGAGTGGAGGGGAAGCCGAAGCCAGAGGTATTCCTGGGGGTGTGGGGGAGTGAGAGCAGTGCATAGAGAGTGAGGAATAGAGTCTTTGATGAAGAGAGCAACACCTCCACCAGGACGAGGCTCAGGTCTGTCATACCGTAAGAGGGAGTAGCCAGGGAGAGATACTTGGGAGTCAGACACGTCTTGGGAGAGGAAAGTTTCTGTTAGGCAGATAATGTCTGGTTTGTCAGTGGCAACCTGTATGGAAAGATCTGAAAGGTTTGAGCGAAGGCCCCGGATATTTGAGGTCCACACTTTTAATGAAGAGGAAGGGGAGGAGGCTTTGGGTGCAGGAGGTGGAGGGGAGGGGGAGGGTAGGACAAGGGACGAGGGGGCAGGTAAGGAGGGTTGCTGAAGGAGTGTGGGGTATTGCAGAACAGCGAGGGGAGGGGGCCGAATGAGGAGGAGAAAAGGCTCTGTGGTGCTGGGGGAGAGGGGGGACAAGAGACAAGGAAGAAGGCAGTTGAGGATTTGAGGAGGTGGAGTGAAGAGATGGAGGTGAGAGGGCAGTGGAGGGAGGCAGGTTGGTGGATGAGAGGGGGGCAACTTTGAGAAGGAAGAGTGAGGGGGATGAAAGGTGGGAGAAAGGTGAGGGGGGAATTTTTGAGAGAGGTGAGAGGGAGGCTTGGAGGGAGAAGAGTGGGATGGTTGCTTTGAGAGTGAGAGTGAGGGGTGAGGGGGGTGAGTTGGCACTGAAGTTGGAAAAAAAGAATGTTTGATGGAAAGCGAGCATCCATTGCAAACTGTGGTTTTTAAAAGTTTTAGGTCAGAGATGCGATTTAACACAATTCTTGATGGATGCAATGAAGGTGAATTCAGAGCATGGAGAGAAGAAGCGCTGTAATAGTTGGATTTTTTTAGGCAAGGAATGAAGGAAAGGTCGAAATGAGAGCAGTCTGTTAAAATAGCAGAAGAGTAGTGCATTGTGAAACAGTAAAGAGTACCACATGTGTGAGAGAGGAAGATGAAGCATTATAAGATCGTTTTTGTAGTTAAAAATAATGTATGAGAGAGTTCAACAGATTAGGTCATGGAAGTGTAAAAAAAAAAAAAAAAAAATCGAGGAAGAAGACGAGGAGGAAGTTAAGAGGAAGAAGAAGAAGCAAATCGGGAGAAGGTGAGCGTGTTGTTGTTGTAGGGTATTTTTATTTTATTTTTTATTTTTTTATTTTTTTGTTGAGATAAGAAAGAGATTAGTTGGGAGAATGGGGGATGTTTGGAAAGTGGGGAGGATCAAAATTGAAGGTAATGGGGAGGATAGAAATTGAAGGTATTGGGGAGAAAAAAAAACAAAAAACGATCGAACACCGAGTGGAACCGGTAGGCCTCAAGCCTAGGCCTAGGCCTCAAGCACAGGTAAGAACGTCAACAAAAATACTCACAAAATAGCACGATTTTTGAAACAAAACCGAACTAGCAACACACAGTAACATGTAGGTGAGAAAATTAAACTGTTAAAACGGGACAAATAACAACCGGAAACTTAGCTTTGAGAACGTCAGCAGGGAGCCCCAAAGGAGACCTCTCGCTGCTCTAAAACCGGAACCGGAAGTCAAGTTTTTTTTATTTTTATTTAATTCATTTAATGATGAATTAAGGTTCTTGAGTTCTGCTCAACCCCCTGTTAAACTAACTGAGATTAATGTTTCTTCCAACAAAAGATGGAAAACAAGGTTCAACTGTGAGGGATGAATCAAAGTATTTTGATAAACCATTGGAGATGAAAAATAAGGGTGATAGAGTATATATTGATCTGCTGGACTCTCTTAATTATAGGGTTCGTCTATCTGGAAAAAGTATGAAGAATGAGTAGAAACACATTATTCAGGCTTTAAGTAGCCTTGGTTCATGTGTTTGTTTTCTTTCAAATGACCCATCACAATTAGTTAATAGACTGTAATTGCTGTTAAGTAGTAAGAAGGCTCGAAATAACAATTGTTTTAATGAAGCATCAGCCATTTTACACCAGTTGAACATGAAAATAATTAATAAATATCAATACAAAGACATTTTATCTCATTAAATAAGATGAGAAGCACAATCCTTAGTTTTAATTTCACAACAAGCGACCACACATATTCATTCCCATACCCACTACAACTTGATGCAGCAAAAGAATATGGAAATCTTTATTGTCCATCGAAACTTATAATACCTTGTTTAATGTCACCGAGAAAATGACAAGTTTAGTTATAATCCGGGAAGTGGATACAAATCGATAACAGTTTCACCCGGAGGGTATGGAATTTCTCAAATATCTTCCGAAATTGCTCACCTTATGAAAGAGCGGTGATGAACCAAAAAATATTGTTATAGATATTCAAAAACATACTTCAAAATCAATGATTAAACTTAAAAATAACTTCAAGGTTGATTTCACAATTCATAATTCATTTAGAGAGTTGTTAGGTTTCTCCTCAAAAAAGATTGAAACTAATAGGATGTTTTACAGTGATAATGTCATTCAAATATCCTCAGGCATAAATACGGTATTCATTCACTGTGATTTGATTGATGGTGCTTATAATGATGGAATAAGAACAAATACAATATTTTCATTCAGAGCAGACTCAACCCCAATTGGTTATAAATTCAATATGGAACCCAAAAATCTGGTTTATCTTCCTGTTTCAGGAAAAACCATATACAGAGTAAATTTTAGGATAACCGACCAAGATAATCGCATGATTTATTTTAATGGAGAAATTATATCCATCAGAATTCACCTACGTGAAGTTTTCCAATAAATAAATACGATGGTTATCGTGAGGAAACACGAGTTGGGAAAATATACAATAATTACAGGGGATGGGATGTTCCTTTTCCCATACTACAAGGGTGAAGGTATGTATCTTGGTGGAGGATACTATAAAACTAAGGGACAAAGGGGTGTCGGACAACAATTTAGAAAAAAAGGAGATGGGATAATTGATACTCTAATGGGTATAGGTTCAACTATTCTTAAACATAAAGACCTCATTTGTTCAACTGCTTCTGCTGTGGGAAATGTTGTGGGTGCTATAAAGAGTATAAAAGATGCCCAAAAGGAATCTCATAAATTGCAAGCAAGAAAAGAAATTAAGAAAGGCAAAACTCAGTTGTTTCCCCAAGAACGACAGAAAATAATTCAAATACTTGGGTCAGGGTTTCAAAGGTTTTAACATCTTTTTTCCTAAGTAAATACAAGTATGGAAGCAATTGAGAGTATCTATGATTTGGATGATACCATTGTCATCTCAAACTCTACTAAAAAAGAAGACTACTTCAAGGTAAATGCAATGACTGGAACAGAATGGAATGCAAATGGAACAAAAAGTTTTGAAATAAATAATCAACAAACTTGATTGAATCTAGCCGAAAGTTTCTTGTGAAAATTTACATTCACGAAGGCTGCGAATAACACAAACGCTACACTCGTAAATGATTTCTTCTGGAAAATGTTTGATAGTGTTCGTTTGTACATTGGAACACAAGAAGTTGAAGTGGTTGATTCTGCCTCTGCTACATCTGAAATTATAAAATTTATACTACATTCATTTAGTGACAGAATGGGAAAGGGAGCTGTCGAAAGTTTTATTCCTGATATGGCAACGGGAACAAATGCAGACCCTGGATTTGGTCAAAGGAAAGGAATGTTTTATGTTGATACAAAAACAGGTGATATTTTTACTGTGGCAGTTCCTCTTTAAGGTATATGTGGATTTTGTGATCATGATAAAGTTCTGTATGGTCTTAAAATTAGATTTCAACTGCAAAGGAATGATAATGAAAGTCGATTGCTTTTTGGTGTTGCTAATGCTTTTGCTGATCATAATAAATTTATAATTGATGAAATTAGTTGGTATATTAGTGAATATACTCCGAATCTTAAAACAGAAGAGATGTTGAATAGAAGACTTAACTCAAAGAAACCACTCAATGTTTCATACCTTAAAAGAAGATGCCAACACGTTAAACTGTACCAAACCACTTACACGTGGAATTTGGGTGTTCTGGAAGGAAAGCCACGATATCTGTGGCTCGTTTTCTTAAAACCAGATGGTGATACTGCTACTGATAAGAATAATGCATTGAGTGATAATGCTGAGGTGAAACAACTTCGCATTTCTCTAGATCGAACATTTTGTCCATGAGATAGATTAGAAATTAATTGGGAAAAAAATGATTATGCTACCAAAAGGTGTGTGAAAGCAATGGAAATAAAGAACCCATTTTGGATATGACAGCATTTAAAAGTCTGCATACAATATATGCGATTGACCTGAGTGCTCAAAAGGAAACTATAAAGTCTCATCGAGTGGATACTTCCCCATACATTGAAAGAGAAGAGTGAAGAAGTTGATGCATATTGTTTGCTTTTGGAAAAAACAGAATTACAGATTAATACAGATAATGGTGTTATGATTAGTCTCACATAATTTTTTTTGATAAATAAATGAGTAGTAAAGTGCCAACTGGGGTATATGTTTATCAAATCAATCTTCATAAACTACTATCATCTTGTATTCAAAATCAAAAGCCTTGTATGATTAACATTAATACAATTCAGAGCAAAGGAGCAGTAAGAATTGATGTTTTGCTCACAAGAGAACAGGTGAAAATCTTGAACGATACTGGCTCACTTAAAATTAAAATGTCAAAACCAATGTTGAAGAAATATTCAATAAGAGAGATGAGTAGAGGATTTCTCCCATTTCTAATTCCTTTATTTGCTGGTTTAAGTGCGGCTGGAGCATTGATGGGTGGTATTTCAACAGCGGTGAAAACTGCCAACGAAAGGAAGGCTCAACTCCGGGCTCAAAAAGAATTGGAAAGACATAACAAAGAGTTGGAGAAACAAATTCGTGTAATTGTAGATTTTGCTGAAAAACTTGAAAGTCTGCCTGATAAAGCGAGATTGTTAGTTGGAGATATGCTTTCTTCTATCGCACAAGCAGGCATAAAATTAACTAAAAGGGGTAATGGATTATATGTTTCTGATAAATAAATGAGCATTGATGAGTGGTTTTAAAGAATTTTGAAAGAGTACAACATCAAATATTGTAAGAAATTTAAAATTCATAATGTGGTTATTTGTATGAGAGATGAATTAACAAACGTGTCTAAACATACAAAGAATATTATTATGAACTTATAAGATAATAATGGGAACGGTTCTCATTGGGTTTGTATTTTTAATAGTAGAGACAAATATTATTTTGATAGTTTTGGTCTTCCACCACCTGTTGAAGTAATAAAATTCTTACAGAATGGTGTTTATCAAACATTTCAAGTCCAAGCATTAAATTCCAAGTGTTGTGGTCAATTATGTGTATATGTGTTATTTCAACTCAACAAAAATAAAAAAAATTATGACTATTTTTAATCTAATATAAATGACTTATATTGGAAAAGATGGTTCTATCATTGGTGTATCCCAAGAACTGGATATTGATTTATCAAATTATTACACAAAGGCACAGGCTGAACGACAGAAATATAGTATAGCAAAAAATATTAACACGAAAAATGCTTATAAATTAATAAATTATCCAAGCCCGACTGATGCTAATGACTTGGTGAGATTAAGTGATTTATCACAATATATATTGTTGCGGTATTCGCGCCCGCCGGCGTGCTGACGGCCACGTAACTCGAATCGCGGCACGTCGCCCACCGGACGGACAATCCAATCGAGACCCTCTCGGACTAACGCCGGGAACCAGTCACGGGTGGACCTTTCGGTCTCACCGCGATCGAGCCAATCAGCCCCCGCGTCTACCCCCCGAGGGTAGACCGGGCGATCGCACCTCGCCGCAGGTCGACTTCGTACACGGGCCACTTAAGCGACCCGTTCCGTACTATCAGAATAACCGAGCGGTGTTATCGTCGACCTCGACGGTTCGATTAATTATCGGGCGTATTCAGCCCACTACCAACCCTTTACGTGAAGCAAGATGGGGATTCAATAGAGGAAAAGACGAAGCGAAGCGGGAAACAGTTCAACACAAAGCACATTTATTCGCGGCACATGGGAGCACACATATACAATTCCACCAAATGCACACAGAAAAGACACAATGTAATTTACACAAAAAGCAAATGTAAAAGCGAAAACACAATGCAGAGCTAATACCGACTACCGAGCACACGGCAACACATATACAATTCTACTTCACAGACAACACATACCCAAAACCAAGGAAAAGAATACCCTCAAGGATGAGGCGGGCCTGAGGCCGAGACCGGGTCGCGCCTACCCATCTGGTGATGAGACGCGGAGCGGCGATGGCGCCTCAACTCCGCGGGCCTCGCGGGCAGTGTCTGGTAGGGGGTGGGAAAGGGGCCCCCTTGGTCGCACTATCTCAGCGCGGGGGGGAAACAGGAGGGGGTTGCTGATGCTCGGGGTATAGAGGATTTTTATTATCCCGCGACGAGCGTCTCTACCTCGGCCAGGTCGCGCTGTCGGCCTCCCTGGGGTGCAGCTCCCGACGCGAGCACCCCCTCGTCTGGTGTCGCTGCCTTTCCACAGCTCCGTCCCCTCCGTTCCGACTCCAACGCACACGACGACCAGCTCCTTCTTGCCAACTCCACCGCCCGCGAAGTCTTGACTCTCTGTTTCCGACTCTCCTACTCTCCTACTCTCCGCCTCTGGACTCTCCTACTCTCCGCCTCCGGACTCTCCTACTCTCCGCCTCTCGACTCCCTGGACTGACGAACACGGTCCTTTTATCCGCCCCGTAGCTTCGCCCTCTCATCTTTGACCCCCTCCCTTCGACCTTTCACCTCGCTCCCCATTGGCCCGAGAAAAAGTGGGCGTGAAGGCTTTTTGATCCATAAATTTGCATATATCGATCTCCCTGGGGGCGGGGCCAATTCGCCCCTCGCTCACCGATTGGACGGCAAAAAGTGGGCGTGTGTCGTTTTTGATCCGTTTTTGAAGCACAAAATCCGTGATTTTGTACACGCTGTTCGGCGCGCGCCCTGCACGAGTCCAACACCGGTACCCACAGCGGCGCAAGAACGGTGGCGATGCGACGGCTGCGAGGTGTGACGTGAAGGTCGTGGCGGTTGTGGTGAAGCGGCGTTGTGGTTGGTGGTTGATGTTGTGGTTGTGGTGGTAATCATGGCGGTTGGTCCAAAATAAAGATAGTAAACGGATCAAAAACGACACGCCCACTTTTTGCCGTCCAATCGGTGAGCGAGGGGCGATTTGGCCCCGCCTCCAGGACGATCGATATATGCAAATTTGTGGATCAAAAAGCCTTCACGCCCACTTTTTCTCGGGCCAATGGGGAGCGAGGTGAAAGGTCAAAGGGAGGGGGTCAAAGGCGAAGCTACGGGGGGATAAAAGGACCGTGTTCGTCAGTCAGAGCAGTGTGGAAGTCTGGAGCCCGAAGCCTGCAGTAGCTGGAGAAGCTGAAGAGAGTCGAATGAGGAGAGCCCAAAGAAGAATCCAGGGTGGAGAGTCCAGAGGCGGAGAGGCGGCAGCGGCGAAGGCAGACGAGGGGGTGCTCGCGACGGTGCCGGGAGCTGCACGCCCGAGGAAGGCCGGCAGCGCGACCTGGCCGAGGTGGAGACGCACACCAGGGATAATAAAGATCCTCTATACCCCGAGCATCAGCAACCCCCTCCTGTTTCCCCCCGCGCTGAGATAGTGCAACCAAGGGGGCCCCTTTCCCACCCCCTGCCAGGCACTGTCCGCGAGGCCCGCGGAGTGAGGCGCCATCGCCGCTCCGCGTCTCATCACCAGACGGGTAGGCGCGACCCGATCTCGGCCTCAGGCCCGCCTCATTCTTGAGGGTATTCTTTCCTTGGTTTTGGGTATGTGTTGTCGGCGCCGTCTGTGAAGTAGAATTGTATAAGTGTTGCCGTGTGCTCGGTAGTCGGTATTAGCTCTGCACCGTGTTTTCACTTTTATATTTGCTTTTTGTGTAAATGGAATTGTGTTTTCTTTTTTTTGTGTGCATTTGGTGGAATTGTATTTGTGTGCTTCCCGTGTGCCGCGAATAAATGTGCTTTATTGTTGAACTGTTCTCCCGCTTCGCTTCGTCTTTTCCTCCATTGAACCCTCATCTTGCTTCACGTAAAGGGTTGGTAGTGGGCTGAGTACGCCCGATAATTAATCGAACCGTCGAGGTCGACGATAACACCGCTCGGTTATTCTGATAGTACGGAACGGGTCGCTTAAGTGGCCCGTGTCCGAAGTCGACCTGCGGCGAGGTGCGATCGCCCGGTCTACCCTCCGCGTGGGTACTTAGGTAGGTCGAATTTGGCGAGCAACCCTATCCCACGCGGGGGCTGATTGGCTCGATTGCGGTGAGACCGAAAGGTCCACCCGTGACTGGTTCCCGGCGTTAGTCCGAGAGGGTCACGACTGGATTGTCCGTCCGGTGGGCGACGTGCCGCGATTCGAGTTACGTGGCCGTCAGCACGCCGGCGGGCGCGAATACCGCAACACTGGTGTCAGGTCGTGCGATACAAATTCATCGCCCTCCTCGCGGCACTGATATCGGAGAACAGGAAAACGGGCTCTCCTGTCTCCGGCTAAATTCACGGGAATCGGTCCAGGGGTGAGAGAAGCGACCCCCGATTCCCTCCAAATTACGAGCGATTCAAATTAACCCTTCACGAGAAGCAAGATGGCGTCTCAAGGCGAGCGGGAGCCGGGGGTATTAGAAATGGATGTAGAATGTGTAGAATCCATGGCTCAGGATGAAATCCCCGTGCAGGAAATGTTGATTGTGCAGGAACATGAACTCGCCCAACTGAACCCAGAACCTGAGGTGGGTGCGGCAGTGGCCGCGGTGTATGACACCTCCCCCCCCCGCTCTCCACCAAAACCCTTCCCCAACCCTTGCCGAAACGGCTCAGCTGAGTGCACCCGACATGGCCCAGCTATGCGCCATGCTGGCGGCAATGACAACGAGGATGGATGCGAATACACAACAAATAAATGCGGATATGAAAGGCATGAACGAAAAGATGGATGCGTATACACAAAAGATGGATGCGAATACACAACAAATGAACAAAAAGATGGATACAAATACAAATGAAGTGAAAACGAAAATGGATGCGAATACACAGCAAATGAGGGAAGAGATGAAAAAGTTCCGGGGTGAGACGCAGAACATGGGCCGATGCCTGCAGGCGGGCATGAAGGCCGTGACAAAGGAAATAATAGTTGAGACAAGGGAGGTAAAGGGTGAAGAGTTGGCAGTGACGGTAGCCGGGAAGGGAACCAGAGAGGAGAGACTACACGAGGAAGACGGGGTAAGTGACGCACACACACACACACGGAGGTAGTGGAGGACAATGGGGGTGAGCTCGCGGAGCGTGTAGAGACCCAGTGCGAGCACCTGGATGGCCTCCTCCAGGAACGAGGGGAGGGAGTATGCCCCCTTGAGGTGAGTCACGACCAGGTGAGTTCGGTCGTGCTTTGCGAGGTTGAGGGGACGGGTGCTGTGGACAGGTGCACGGAGAGCTTGGGGGGCATAGAGGCCCCGGAGACCCTTGTGGGGACACGAATCCCCAGTGTAGTTGTCCCTGTGTGTGTGGTGCAAGGCGTGAGTGCGTTCCCGTGTGTGGAAGCGACCCTGTGTGTGAGTGGTGTGGTGGCGATGGTGCCAGAGTGCGTGCTTCCCAGCACGCCGGGTGTGGATGGGGCACCGTGTGTGAGTGAGGCCGTGTGTGTGAGTGAAACGGCCAGTATGAGTGAGGCACCACGTGTGAGTGGTGTGGTGGCGATGGTGCCGGAGTACGTGCTTCCCAGCACGCCGTGTGTGGATGAGGCACGGAGTGTGAGTGAGGCACCGCGGGTTAGTGCCCCCGCGTGTGTGGGTGAGGCACCGTGTGTGGAAGAGACCGCGTGTGTGAGTGTCGCCGTGTGTATGAGTGAGGTATCGCGGGTGAGTGCCCCCGCGTGTGTGGATGAGGCACGGAGTGCGAGTGAGGCACCGCGGGTGAGTGCCCCCGCACGCGTGAGTGAACGGCCGTGTGCAAGGTCGCTGTGTGCCAGGGAGACCGTGTGTGTGAGAGAGCGGTATGAGAGGGAGATGTCGGTTGGCATGCGGGAGCACGCAGCCGCGTCTCCCCGTGTGAATGTGATGGAGTGGACTGTGTGCGTCGTGACACGCAGGTATGCGTGTGTGGAATGGAGACGGAGACGGCGACAGAGGAGAGAAAGCCGAGTAGCGGCTGTAGTTATTTCGGGGACCGTGCCGGGTTCGCCCAGCAGTGAGCACGCGGTCCGTGCTGTGCAACGCACGAGACCGCCACGTGCTCGCTTGCGAGAGTGAAGTCCCGGTCCGGAAACGCCAGCGGTGGATTTGCCGATCCCGCGGACGGACAAAGTTTAGGCAGGTAAATGGATTTGGACCGGACGGGTTCTCCACGCGATCGTGTGTGTTAAGCTCCAACGGGCAAAGCACATGTGTTCGCGTGGGGAACCCCTCGAGAAGTGGGGCTTGTGTTTTTTTTTGCGCACGGTGACGTCATGGCTGCACGTGTGGTTGGAATCCGGCAGGAGGGGTATCTCTGCCGGATGGTACCGTCCAAGGAGGGACGAGGAACACGTGCAGCTGCATGACGTCACGGGCAGGTGTCAAGTGCGCGAGCTCTGAGTTGCCGCGCAGGTGCTGCGCATGGAAAAAAAAAAAAAGAAAAAAGCAAGCCTCACTTTCGGGTGCACAGGATTCCTGGGCAAGGGGTGAAAGACCCCCTTACCCAGGGCACAGGATGGAAACTAGTTAGGGGGAAGGGTTAGCTTAGTTAGACCGACTCCATGGGGCAGGGGTAAGTCCTCATGGAGTCCGTGGAATGGATTAGTTAGAGGGATTGTAGCCAGATTTAGGTTGGGAAATAAAATGATTTATTTAGAGACATGGACAGACTTATGAATGTGTAGAGGGGACGTAGCTTAGCTACGTAGTGTTAAAAGGAACGTGCTGTAGTTTAAGGGACGACGTGGGAGCACGAGTTAGTTAGGGGATGTAGTTAGGAGGAAAGAAGAGTCCAGAGTTGGTGAGTGAAGTGGAAGCATGTGCTTGGTGAGTGAGTGAGGCCAGCGGGTCTGTGTGTGTGGAGTGAATGGGGAATGCATGGTGCGATGAGTGATTGGGGGGAGGAGTGACTCCCACCCAAGGGACCCCGGGGTCAGTATAAAGTGAGTTAGCTGGGTTAGTCAAATTGAAAAATGGAGGTCGTTTTGTTGTTGGTGGGAAAGTAGGCTCGAGACCCATTTGGAGGGGTGCAGGAGCCCTGTTGACGGGCTTGGGAGCGTGGCTGCGAAAGGTGAGTATCGCTGAGTGGGTACCCCGGGCACCAGGCTAGTAGGCCAAGGGCCCATGGGGGGCCGGGATAGCGTAGTGGGCACGGGTGCGCCTGCTTGGTGCGGGGGCCCGGGGCGCCATTAGCCGCGTGGGCAGTGTTGTGGGCACGGGTGACCCTCGGAAAGGGGCCCGAGAGGCCGGCCTGCCACGTGTGCGTTTCAGGGGAGGTGCCATGGGGGGCACTCCCCGGTGTTAGGGAGCTGGTAGGCTCGGAGGCAGTGTAGTGCCCGGGGGTGCCATAGCGGGAGAATCGGCAGAGGGTCGTGCCTGCCAAAGGGAGCCACGTGTCCCAGCCAGGAGACCGTGTGAGGGCACGGAGAGAAAATTGGGGGGCGAGGCCCGAAATTGTGAGGACACCAACACAGGCGACGGGAATCTGGGTTGTTAGAACCAATAGTTTAAGCGAGAGGCGCTTGTTGAAAGCCCCGGGGTAGTTTAACTGTTAAATGGTTAGGGTAGATTAGGAGATGTACCCCTCCGCACCATCCATCCCCTCGCTGTCGTTGTGGGCCGCTGGACCCACTTTGGTTATAGATCGCCGAACTCTGGGGAGGCCATTCTGAGGGTTCGTTGGGCCTCGACACAGGACGTTAGCTCTCCCTTGTTCCCCTCCGGGAAGGGAACGTAGGGGTTGGGAGTCGGCTAGGTGACAGGATAGGTTAGCCGAACAAGGACGATAAAGGGGGTTAGGGGACGATTTATAGAGGGGAAGTAAACATAAAAGTAAAAAAAAAAAAAAATAAGTTGGGGCTAAATTGGGGTTTGACAAATTAAGGGAGTGGGTATGTACAGTGACAGGCAAAGGCGATAGGTGGGAGGGAGACAGGTAGGTAGGTCCGAGCCCGCCTTCCAAGTGGCCAGCACCACCGCACCCCCTCCACCAACCTCCACTGAACGGCAAAGGTTGGCCAGCTTCATCGGCTGGCTGTTTTTTTCTTCAAGGCCTGTGCCGGCCAACTTCATCGGCAGCTGTTATTTTGCTGCAAGGTCTGTGCCGGCTGGATCGTCTGCAGCTGCTGTGCTGCAAGGCCTGTGCCGGCCAGTTCATCTGCCGGCTGTGTTTGCCTGCAGCGGCCTTCTTCAGCGGGCTGTGTTTGCCTGCTACCTTTGCCATGCCATGCCCACTGCCCACGTTCACCAGCCCCGTTCAATTTTTGCTTTGCCCCCCCCCTGTTCATTTCCATGTGCGCCAGGATCAAGGCAACAGTTTGCAAGCTGCGAGAACTGCCCTGTTGGCAGCTACAACACGGGCCTGCAGTGGCGGCCCGTGCACCGTGTTTGCGTCCATCCATTCATGCATCCATTCGTTGTGCTCATTGCGTGTGCCACTTGAGCTGGCACGGAGACTGCGTTTGTGCAGCCCATGCACCGTTGTGGTTCACTGCGTTCAGTTCAAAAGGGAAGGCCTTGGACTGCGTGTGAGCAGCCAGCCACGTTCCCTGTCACCTGCATTGTTTGAGCCAGAGACTGCATGCGGGCAGCCTGGCTCCCTGCTAACTGCTTTTCTTTTGCAGAGTTCAATGATCCTGGGGCATGGTTTAGTGTAAAATTTGTAAGTTAAGGTTAAGATGTACTGTAAATATGAGTGCGCCCCCGGCATGTCTGTCTAGCGCCGGCAATTTTATTTAAGTCGTCCGTATGAGTGAGTTTGTTTAGAGAGTTACGCAGCCCTCAGGTTATTTATTTTGGGGACACGAATACCATGAATGTCGCACTCAGGGATCCGTAGGTAAAATGTACTAGGGGAAAACTACACATGATGGCACACGAAAATTTGACGACTCGGGACGAGTCTGTAAAAAGGGGAGGGGGTAGTGTTGTGGTTACCAAATTCGCAAATCACCATTCAGGCCCCTTAGGTGAGGTATCTCGGCAAGTATATGTGTAGTTCGGCCCAAACCCGTTGTCTAGTGGGAATACATGTCATTTATGCGAGCTGCGACTCTTCAGGATAGCCGTTTTTCTTTTACTATCTTTATTTTGGACCAACCGCCATGATTACCACCACAACCACAACATCAACCACCAACCACAACGCCGCTTCACCACAACCGCCACGACCTTCCCGTCACACCTCGCCACCGTAGCATCGCCACCGTTCTTGCCCCGCTGTGGGTACCGGTGTTGGACTCGGGCAGGGCGCGCGTCGAACAGCGTGTACAAAATCACGGATTTTGTGCTTCAAAAACGGATCAAAAACGACACACGCCCACTTTTTGCCGTCCAATCGGTGAGCGAGGGACGATTTGGCCCCGCCTCCAGGACGATCGATATATGCAAATTTGTGGATCAAGAAGCCTTCACGCCCACTTTTTCTCGGGCCAATGGGGAGCGAGGTGAAAGGTCAAAGGGAGGGGGTCAAAGGCGAAGCTACGGGGGGATAAAAGGACCGTGTTCGTCAGTCAGAGCAGTGTGGAAGTCTGGAGCCCGAAGCCTGCAGTCGTTGGAGTAGCTGGAGAAGCTGGAGAAGCTGAAGAGAGTCGAACGAGGAGAGCCCAAAGAAGAGTCCAGAGTCGGAGAGTCCAGAGGCGGAGAGGCGGCAGCGGCGAAGGCAGACAAGGGGGTGCTCGCGACGGTGCCGGGAGCTGCACGCCCGAGGAAGGCCGGCAGCGCGACCTGGCCGAGGTGGAGACGCACACCAGGGATAATAAAGATCCTCTATACCCCGAGCATCAGCAACCCCCTCCTGTTTCCCCCCGCGCTGAGATAGTGCGACCAAGGGGGCCCCGTTCCCACCCCCTACCAGACACCGTCCACGAGGCCCGCGGGTTGCGGCGCCATCGCCGCTCCGCGTCTCATCACCAGACGGGTAGGCGCGACCCGATCTCGGCCTCAGGCCCGCCTCATTCTTGAGGGTATTCTTTCCTTGGTTTTGGGTATGTGTTGTCGGCGCCGTCTGTGAAGTAGAATTGTATAAGTGTTGCCGTGTGCTCGGTAGTCGGTATTAGCTCTGCACTGTGTTTTCACTTTTATATTTGCTTTTTGTGTAAATGGAATTGTGTTTTCTTTTTTTTGTGTGCATTTGGTGGAATTGTATTTGTGTGCTTCCCGTGTGCCGCGAATAAATGTGCTTTATTGTTGAACTGTTCTCCTGCTTCGCTTCGTCTTTTCCTCCATTGAACCCTCATCTTGCTTCACGTAAAGGGTTGGTAGTGGGCTGAGTACGCCCGATAATTAATCGAACCGTCGAGGTCGACGATAACACCGCTCGGTTATTCTGATAGTACGGAACGGGTCGCTTAAGTGGCCCGTGTCCGAAGTCGACCTGCGGCGAGGTGCGATCGCCCGGTCTACCTTCCGCGTGGGTACTTAGGTAGGTCGAATTTGGCGAGCAACCCTATCCCATGCGGGGGCTGATTGGCTCGATCGCGGTGAGACCGAAAGGTCCACCCGTGACTGGTTCCCGGCGTTAGTCCGAGAGGGTCACGACTGGATTGTCCGTCCGGTGGGCGACGTGCCGCGATTCGAGTTACGTGGCCGTCAGCACGCCGGCGGGCGCGAATACCGCAACAATATAATAAGTAAGGGAATATAAACTGATTTAACTTTGGGAAGATGGGGAGGTATTTCCTGTCATTATATTAATCTCTCATATATTTCTGATTCATAAATGACAGCAAGAAGGCTTCAATAAAATTATCATTTCTGTGTCCAAACATACCTTCAAGAAAAGGGTATTCGGTATTTTCATAAATATGTTCTACAACATAAGAATGAGGTATTTTCAATAAAAGATTGGCTTTATACTGATGTTAATAAAGCAACAACTTTTGATTTAACTAAAATGTTAAATAATGAAAATGTTAGAGTTAAGAAAACGCAAGGCTCTTTTCGAAAATCTTTTCGAAGAAATTTTATTGGTTTCCTGTTGTAAATTTTTTTTTATTTTGGATGCAGGAATATCAAATAATCCAGATGAATATATGTATGATGTTCTATGGGGTGAAAGTGGTTCAAGGATAGTAAGGGATGAGGAAGGAGTTGAAGAAACTGAGAAGAGGGAGGAGAGGGAGAGAATAAATAAATATAAAAATATGGGAACCAGTGAGATAAAAAGATCAAAGGTATTACAGAAAATAAATAAATCTCAACGCACCGAGGAGGAAAACAAAGAATTGGCAAGTCTATTAGAAATATATGCATCAAGACTATTAACATCGGTTTCAGGGAAAAGATTTAAACGAGAAAGTGGAGATGAAGAAGAGAAAGAAGGAAAAGATTATATTATTGATGATGTTGGTGTAATTAGCTTTGATTAAAGTTTTACATTTTTTTTCTTAAATAAATGGAGGAGAGAGTGAAGACATTTCTAAGGATTCTTTATGTTTTAAAAATTAAGATTCAAATGTGCATGTTGGAAACAAAAAAGGTTTTCACATTCTGTAGGAAGTTTTCACATAAATAAATGAGTTATTGTCAAAAATGTAAAAAGAAAACCAAGAGTAAATATATCTTGTATGTTAAAAGTAAAAATAATAGGATTATACAAAAGGTACATGTTCGGTGTGTGGCTCAAAAAAGAGTGAATTCATCACCAAACACAAACGAGGGACAAGTATGCTTTAACCATTATTGATTTGAGGAGTAGGTATGCGTGGGTTGTCCCTTTGAAAAACAAAACAGGTAATACTCTAATGTTAGCTTTCCAACAGATATTCAATAAAAGCAAGAGAACCTAAAAAATTGTGGACTGATGAGGATACAGAGTTCTACAACAAAATATTTATGAATTTTCTTTAAAATAACAACATTACATTATACAGCACCTTTAATGAAGGAAAAGCGGTTGTTATTGAGCGTTTTAATCGCACTTTAAAAGAGAGACTATATAAAAAATTCACTCAACTCGGTTCTCAACAATAGTTATCTTTAATTCAGGACATTGTAGATAAGTACAACGACACGATTCATACCTCAACGAAAACAAAGCCATCAGAAACATTTACAAAATTAAAATGTGAAAAGAGATTAATGTCAGAAAGCCGAAGTTGAAAGTTGGTGATATAGTAAGAATATACAGGTGGAAATCTCATTTTGAGAAAGGTTATACCAAGCGATGGACAAATGAACTTTTAAAAATTGTTCATGTCGTCGGTACAGTTCCTTGGACTTACCAATTATGTGATTTAAAGGGGGAAGAGATTTTAGGTTTATTTTATTCACAGGAATTACAAGCCTGGTGTTGGCTTCGTGGTTAGGGTGGCGGCTTGGGATCCTAGGGTCCTGAGTTCAAGCCCCGTTGGCCGCTGAATTAATACACCAGGAGGTTGACTCAGCCTGTCATCCTTCCGAGGTCGGCAAAATGAGTACCAGTGCACTGGTAAGGGGGACACTGCATCAGCGGCATAGCCGCATCCCAACCAATGATGCAACCAGCAGCCACAGGCTGCACTCGATAGAGAGAGACAGGAATTGCAAAAGATAAATTGAAAAAAACCCTTGGACTTACAAATTATGTGATTTAAAGGGGGAAGAGATTTTAGGTTCATTTTATTCACAGGAATTACAAAAGACAAAGAGAAATTGCATTTTTTGACTCCGCTCCTTTTTAAAACTCCACCCACACAAGCTCCACCCACACAAGCTCCAACAAACACAAGCCCCACCCACCCATACAAGCCCCACCCATACAAGCCCCACCCATACAAGCTCCACCCACCCACACAAGCTCCACCCCCCTGTGCGCCCCCACCTTTGACCCACCACCCCTCATCCCACCCCCCACCCTTCTCCAGACACACATGGGGAGGGGAGAGGGATGAGGGGGTTGGTAGGTCGTTGGGAGAGCGCACCTACCCCCCCCCCCCTTCCATCTCCTTTATTCTTTTCTTGTATGTCAAAATCAGATAATTATAAGGAAAGCATTTATAATTAAACAAAAGTAATGACATTGAACAAAATCTTCTTTCGCAGCAGTCTGATGGTTTGTTTTGGTTTTTAAACTCGTAATCAACATATTCTGTTCAAAACAAAGAGTGAAGAACAATTAGGGTATATATAGATGATTATATTATGATATTAATAAATATACCATTTACCTCCAGAAGATAGTGTTGTGTCAGATTCCTCCAGAAGTTGTGCGTTTGGTTCATCCAGACAGGTGTTTAAACTGAAAAAAAGAAAATTATACTAATACGAGTCAGACAGACACACACACATGCACACACGCACACACAAACACAGATGATGCAGATCATCTACAGATGATGCAGACATCTTTGCTGAGACTGGATATTCTTTTGGAGGCCATCGAGGTGCTGAATGAGGCGTTGGAGGAACAGGGATTTTGGGTTTCCCAGGTCAAAACCAAGATCCAACCTTTCATTGACATCTTGGATGCTGCTTTGTTTGTTCCTGTTTGTGGTAAGTATGTTGAGGTCACGGAGAGATTCACTTACCTTGGCAGTAATATTCATGTCTCTGCTGGCTGTGAGCCAGAGGTCAATGGATGTCTGGGGAGTGATGGATTTACTGCATTATGGGGTGTGGCGCTGTCGGTACCTGTGCAGGAGGACGAAGGTTCGAGTTTTCAGGTTTTGGTGCTTCCAGTCTTGCTCTACAGATGTGAGACTTTGACTCTGACCAGGGATCTGAGACAGACTTAATTCCTTTGGTACCAGATCTCTTTGGAGAATCCTTGGCTATCACTGGTTGGACTTTGTGTCCAACAAGCGGTTGCTGAGAGACTCAAATGAGATTTGTTACCTGCATAGTCCGTGAGCATCAGCTGCGGCTGTATGGACATGTGGCTCGTTTTCCTGATGCTGATCCTGCTCACCAGATCCTCTCAGCGAAGGAGCCTCGTGAGTGGAGGAGGACAGTGGGCCGACCAGGTGCATCGTGGTTGCAGCAGGTTGATCGGCAGGGGCCAGGCATCTGCCTGGAAGATAGCCAGATGGAGGCCCCCTGGAGTACCGGCACAAAGTGGACGCAGCGACGCTCTGCTCTGGTGCATGCTCCCATACCTGACCTCACCTGGTCGCATCATCGATGATAATGGATCTCATGGTCACAACATCGATGATAATGGGTGTCATGGTCACAACATTGTTGCAAATAAATCTCATGGTCACAATATGAATGATAATGGGTCTCATGATCACAACATCGATTATAATAGATCTCATGGTCACAAAATCGATTATCATTGGGTCTCACGGTCACAACACTGATGCTAATAGTGTTTTGGTGCCGTGTTTGGTAGCGAGGACGACCGCCAGATGGAGCAGTCGGGCCGTCTCCTACCTAACACGGAATTTAAAGGTCGTCACCCCAGATAACTCCGGAGTCGACGGGTCCCTTAGAGGACCGTGGTTGCCAATATTTCGACGGCGTGAGGTAGGTTCCACTTGTCGACTCCCAATTTACCTGAGTACCCACACCGTCTAACTACTGGGGAAGCCACACCCTCGGCCGACTTTGTCCGAACCGAGTCGCTATCACCGATTCGGATCCGGCGTAACCGAGCGGAAGTTACCAAAGCCGGACCGAACGGCACGAACGGCCTTACTATTTCTCAAGCCCGCACCGTGCTGGGTCAATGGTAGAAATGACTGGCATCGAACTGGAACATTTAACAAGATGGTTTATTTTACAATAATCGGGAAGGGAGACACAGAGCAGACTTAATCACGAATAAAATGCAATGTACAATGAGCAAAAAGCACTTAACAATTTGACTTAACAGACTGGCAAAACACACACACACACACACACACACACACACACACACACACACACACACACACACACACACACACACACACACACACACCCAAAAGAAATGGACCCCGTCCGGTCTTTATTTGACCCTCCAGCCGAGAAGGATAGTTCAGCTGGGGGGGACAGAGACTGGCGGGTACCTGTCCGCCTCGTGCGGTCACACAGACTCCAACCCACCATGGTGAGACTCAAACACATGAGCCGGAATCCACGAGCCCACGATCATGGCTGCCACGAACGACGATCGAGCACCACGGTCCTGGCTGCTCGACCACCACCACCACGAGGAGCCCCGCAAAAGACCGCAGACCACGATCGCAGACGACCACGACGACAGACCAAAGGGCCAAGAGCAAAGACATACTCTCTTCTTGACGATGACTCGACTCTGCTTCTTCCCCTTCTTACCACAGCTCACCATCTTTTCTTATCCCCTCCCCCCCCCCCCCGCGGGTCGAGGAGGGAACCGCTCTGAAGTAACTCCGGATTGGACGAGGGGTTGTCGGGCGATCAGTGGTCGCCCCTTATTGGTTGGGACGAACACTCCATCTTGCTAAGGCAGAGTCGGCCCTTAGCTGATGAGCCTCCTGATTGGAGGAGGTCCGGTGGGAGGGGGCAACGACCACCTCCCCCCCCCCCCCCCGTGCGTGTCTGAGAACCCAAATGGAACAACAAGGGGAGCACCCTATTCTCCATCCACCCTTGTAGCGGGGAGGGTGATCTCGGGTCGGCTGTCGGGCCGACTGCTGTCGATTGGACGAGCTCATGGTGGGTGGAGGGAACCTCACCCCTGTACGTGACATGTTGCACGTGGGCGATGGCGTCGATGGTGCGAAGTAGTGAAAGCTGGGTGGGCGAAGCGCTTGTTCGCCTGCAGAGTGGGAGGAGGAGTGAAGCGAGGGTTTTATTGGCGTTGTACGGCTTCAAGATGTAAAAAAAAAACCTGACTATAAAAGAAACCCGCAGCGCACCCACGAAATTCCCATTAGACATAAGGGACGGGACCCTAACTATAAACACATACTTATCGAAATAACTGAACTGCAGGCACTGCTGACTGTCTGTGTGCAAGAGGCTTCCAAATCCATAACACTCAAAATATGAATGATAATGGGTCTCGTGATCACAACATCGATGGAGATAGATCTCATGGTCACAAAATCTATTACATTGGGTCTCACGGTCACAACACTGATGCTAATAGATCTCATAGTCACAAAATCGATTACAATTGCTCTCATGATCACAACATCGATGATAATAGATCTTATGGTCAGAACATTGATTATAATGTGTCTCATAGTAACAACATCGACAAAAACGGGTCTCATCTTATGGTCACAACATCGACAATAACGGGTTGAAAGGTCGGTCACAACATCGATGCTAATATATCTCGCAGTCACTACATTGATGATAATGTGTCTCATCGTCACAATATCGATGATAATGGATGTCATGGTTACGTCATTCCTGAAAATGATTCAAATGACTCATAGAAGCCGCAAGAGCGAATAATCTACTTTTTGTTGTGAGTGAACGAAAGGATCTTCAATGTTTCGGCTATGCCGAAACTCTGTTCCCATCGTGTTGTGTCTCTCAATGTCCTTTTGTTTTTGTCCCTCCTTTCCTGCCTCGGTCCAGCTGTGAACATTTTACAGACAGTATTCCAATCACAGATAGATCAATATTTACAAACATCGTCGCTCAAGCTGAATCACTTGCACATCATCCAAATGAAGGTCTTTCGTTTAAGCATCGTCCCCTTAAACAAAAACAAATCATGTTTTGAAAATGCTGTTTCACAAGCTTTGAAGATACAACACAAAGAGCAATTCTTTCTGATTCTCTGCCCTGTGGACAGCGTCTCATGCATTGCTCTTGAGTTTGCCAGTAACCGCAGTGGTGACTCACTCTCAGTGACTCATTCTGCAGTAAAAGCCCCCCCAATTTCTCCTCCCGTCCCCCACCCCTCCTCTCCAATTCACCCCTCTGTCCCATAATCCCACCAGCTCACCCTCCCCTCAAACCCGTCCCTCGCTCCCCCTCCTTTCGAGCCACCCACGCGAACTGTCTCCATCCCCAGCCCTGTGATCGTGAAGCATCCAACACGACTCGGTTTCTCTGCCGTGGGCAGCTTCGTTATATGAGCCTCGAAGGATGACGTCACCGTTGAACACCATCAAGCCTGTAATTGATTGATTGATCAAGGCAGTGGCTGTCACACTTTCAGGGGCTGCAATGAGGTGAAAATCATGGCAACCGGGTTGATATGAGAGAGGGATCGAGTAAATGAGGAGGAGGAATGTAAATTAAACTGATACCGACATACACCCCCCTTGCGACCATGACGTGTCTCCCTTCGCAACTCGCATTCATTCATTCTTTCCTGTCTCTGTCCCCCCCCCCCCCTCCTCTCCATTCATGAGGCTCACATCCTCGGTCTTTCATTCATTGCCCGCCCCGTTGCCCTCTGCCTGTGTTGCCTAGTTACCTTTGATTCATCCCGCCGGTGGGTTTGCGGGTTACCTGTGCAGGTTCCCAATGAAGACCCTCTTTCGATTGTGACGTTTCCTCGTCAGGGTACGCATGGTTATAATAACGAAAAGGACTGGTGAGATGCGTCGAGCATTTCACAAACAATTGCGACAGCTTTCACGGACAAAGGGCCAGCCTGGTTATAAATGCTCAACGTCAACAACTGGTCAAGACGTCGCCCCGAGACGTGCTTGGAAAGTTTGATTTCGCTCGAAAACAAGTTCGAAAGCTCAAGCAGACACGATGCGATGGAACACCACGTGCAGCTGACGACCTGACCATGCTCCCATAATCCAGGAGCCGTCACATTCAATTTGACTGAGACGTCACAGACCGACAATGAGCCTCGACGTCTACGAAATAAATAAACAATGATACAGCTGCTCGATCCACCCTCCTTCAGATGACAGATCGATCACATAAAAGCCAAAGTAATCCGAGTTGACATATTTGCAGATGGAATCGGAAAAGATGATGTCACACGATGAAAGCAAGTTAAATCGGACAACAAAGGAATGAACTTTCATGACATGTCGATGAATGGATTATATTCGTGACGTCATAAGATGGATTTCAGTGAGGATAAAATAAGAATTACACGTCGAATTGTGAGGGTGAAAGGAAGACTGAACGATGGACGTGTTTGGAATGGAAAACAAAAGGGCGAAAAAACAGAGAGAAACCGACGATTCTCTCAATGGAACACAGCGAGCGCACGCACAGTGACGTGTTGTGCATCTTGACGTCACAGCGTACGATACTCCCACGCAGCCGAACCCACCGTTTGAGGACCTTTATTTATTTACATGTTTTCCTCATGGTGTTGTTTTTTGTCGGAAAAGTGTTTGGAGGACAAGGGTTGCAATCGGTGGTGGGAGGATGGGGGGGGGGGCTCGTTTAATGGGCCTCATGTCAAGGGGACTCTCGTATCATGAGAGACTGACATTCTCATTGTGCGGCATTTGGGCACAGCTTGAGTGTGATGATGAAACAGAGGGTGGAAAGGTGATCATGACGTCATGATAAATTTGTACGCACTTCGAATCGGCCGGTTTTGGTGGACACAGACAAGAGTTTTGATCAGGAGGTCCCATGTACCAGGCGCCTCGTACTCTGACTGCGCATGCGATATCATTGAAGCAGATTCCTCCATTGTTGTGGAGCTACGTCGGTGGCTCCACTCTGCGCCCGAACGACTCTCTTTCTTTGTGCAGCTGAAGACATGGCAGTTTGTGGATGAGAATGCAACTTGATGGCATCTTCCACCAGTCAGAGACATCAATGGACCTTAACATGAATCACGAGGTCATGAGAAGATATCAATGTACTTTTTTTTACGTGAATTAAACGGATAGTGGTCGACATTCGACAAATCACGGCAGTACAAGCGGATATGAGATTTAAACTTTGGATCCGAGCATGAGCTGGATGTGTTTCCATGGCAACGCGCTACCGTAGTCGTGTTTGGTACTTAATGACGTGTTCGATTGGATGACTAACCCTGACACAAAGCTAGCGCCGAGTGATGAAAGCGCATTAACAGGGCAAACGGAAGCTTGCGCCTGCACGGTAACACGGTGCTCACATCCACGTGCACGTTGTCACGTGTTAATGCGTGGGTGGTGACGGAGCGTCACGCAGCACGCGCGCTTGTAGCCCCGCCCCCCTTCCTTCTTAATCCGGGCGCTTTCCGTGGTGCTGAATCGACAGGCAGTCGCTGCTTTGGCTGCAAGAGCAGGTAAGGATCGTGGGGGATATGGAGGGATGGCGACGTGCAGATGCGGACAGATATATACAGAAATGAATACAAGGAGTGTATCTTCTATTCGAGATTAAATCACGCTCAGGCCACTTTCAAAAAAAAAAGGACTCTGCAGACAAATGATAGGAATGAATAAATATGGAGACAATAATTTTGGAGAAATACAGAGACTGCTATAAAAATGAGACGTACAAAGGAAAGGGAGAGGCAAAGAGAGGGAGAGAGATATACATGTCGAAGAAATATATGTATATAAACAAAGGGAGAGGAGCGAGACATGTCCAGTGTGTGCGTGGAAGGGGGAGGGGGTTGGGGAGGGGTGGGGAGAGGGGGTTGTCCACCTGTTGCTTCCATAAATGCCAAAAGACGATGCGCCGGAAACACAAACAAAGGGATTATTCCTCGTGTTGATTAAACAATCGGCAACTGTGTTGGGGAGGGGGCTGTGGATGTTGAGGGGGACAGAGGAACTGCGGCAGACAAAAGGAATCAGAATAGAATGGAGAGACGAAAGCATTGACAGGGCAAACCAGGCTTAGACAGAGCCTGATTGCAGTGGGGTGTGTGAGAAGAAACCAGGTCGGTGTTAGATGCCTTGTTATGAACATTGATGACTTCACACCTGTGTAAACGAACGGACGTCATTTACGGCACAGAGACAATAAATTATTTGCCAGATGGATGCGCTTGGTGGGAAGCTTCGGAGTCCAAAGCCGCAGGAAATTTCAAAACGATCTCGATATATTTATAATTGTAAAAAAATCCATTACATTCACCTGATGCTGATATAATTATAATTGTGTTATCAAACGCTGTTAAATGTTTTTGGGTTTTCTTTCACTTTGTCCTGTCAATTGTCTGGAGTATCTGCAGCAGCAATAAATATATTGCTTGAATCGGCTGTGGCCTCAATCTGCAAAACTTGGGAGGATTTTTTACGAAGTAGAACTCGCAACCTCCCATTAGTGCAATTCGTAAGCAGAATACTACAGTGTGACAACAATCTTGGTGTCTTGCAATTTTTACCCACAATTCCGTACACATATTATATAGAACAGCTTATCGACCTTCAGGGTCTGATGGTGCATGTATACAGACAAGAGTTTTTTTTATCAGGAGGTCCCATGTACCAGGTGCCTCTCTTCTTGTTGACATACCCTCACACTTTAATATGCCAAGTAAGTATATCATAAGACTAATAAAGAACATTCAAGCCGAGGAAATGCAGCAAGTGACCTCCATTTCTTGGGTCTACTTGGGCAAAGACCAAAAATAAAGAAATGGTAGATTCTGGTAAAATAACCATGTTATTGTCGCCTCTCGACAGATGACCATGCCTCCACCTCGCCTCTCCGCTTTCCTGATCATGGTGGTCCTAATCAGCCCAACAGTCCGACCGTCTCCTGTTTTTCCGGGTTTCATGCACAGCCGGGCTGGAGGAGAGCCAGAGGATCGCTGGGCTACAACCCTAGCTCGCTCCTGGCTGCGTCAACTAGCTGAGGCTCAGCCTTCACAGGCTCAAGAAAATGCTGGAGACGAAAGGGGTATAAACGAAGTCTGGACCCCAACGGCTGAAGATATCGCAGCCGCAGTGTCCGGACGGGGTAGCACTCGGGGTGATGCCTTAGTTGAGTCTCTCCGACGTGAGCTTTGGCGTTTATCCCAGCAGCGGCCGAAGTACCAAGACGTGTCCTGGCCTCAGGGTCACAATGGTGACCGCATCTCACCCACAGGGCTCGCTTGGCTCCTGCGTTCATTAGAGAGTCGTGGACGCCTGGGCAGTAATGATGAGGTCGAAGAACCAGAAGAGGAGGAGGAATTGGAGGAAAGCTATGCTGAATATAATCAACCGTCCACATGGCCTGAAGATAATGCATTGCCAGAAATGGGGGTTGACAGTCGTTTTGAGCAGCAACGGTTGCCTTGGTCTGAGAATGATAGGGAAAATCTGAGAGAACCAGGAGAAAGCTCTGTATGGCCAGGACGACGACCACTACCACCTTACACCGCTCGTGAACCAACATTCAACCGTCTAAGGCCAGGTCAGGTAGACACAGGAGAGGAACTTGACGAGGAGGCCCTTCGAGGACTTCTGCGTTATCTTGGGCAGCGTACTGGGGCCAAGGCCAGCCCCAGCGCCAGAATGCGGTCATTGGGTGAAGGTTTCCGTAGTCCACTTCGCCGCAGAGAGGCACCAATGAGCTTTGTAGATCCTCCAAATTCAGAAGGTTTCAAAGAAAAAATTGCAGCAGAAAAGTCAGCCAGTCATAACACAACACAGCCCCAAGATCCTGATGGTGCTCATGGTCCACAGTGAAGATCTCTGGATGGATTTGAACATGAAGCCCATAAGTTTAACTGCATTCTAACATTGTGAAAGCATCTCCATATTAGAAATAGCTTTAAGGAATCAACTCTTACCTTTTACTTCCCCTCTCCCCCCCAACACATACTGTATTTGAGGAGACCCTTCTTCTCCACACATTCACAATGTTTTTGTGTTTCTCGAATCGATAGAATAGATTGCTTTTCGTCTTGATGGTGATGAGTTCATTAAAAATTTTACATTTCGACCAAATGCTGATATATATTAGTAATGTGTTGTAACAGAGCTTGCTTATGGGTATGTATGTGTGTGTATATATATATATATATATATATATATATATATATATATATATATATATATATATATATATATATATATATATATATATATATATATATATATATATATATATATATATATATATATATATATATATATATATATAAATATAATATATACTCTCTCTGGATCCCTCTCTGTCTATCTCTGCCTTCTATGGATATCTTTCCCTTTCACTCCCTCATAGCCCTTACTCCTCCATGACCCCTAACATACCCTCACTCCTTCAAAAGGAGTGAGGGGATGAAGGGGTTATGGAGGAGTAAAGGTATGGCTCAATAAAATGTCGGAGACGAAAGGGGTATAAACGATGCCTGGGCGTTAACGGCTGAAGACATCAAGATTATCCCTGACATACCCTCACACTTTCATCACCCTAACATACGCTCACACTTTCATCACCCTGACATACCCTCACACATTCATAACCCTGACATACCCTCACACATTCATAACCCTGACATACCCTCACACTTTAATAATCCTGACATACCCTCAATCATTCATAACCCTGACATACCCTCACACTTTAATAACCCTGACATACCCTCACACTTTAATAACCCTGACATACCCTCATACTTTAATAACCCTGACATACACCCACTCTTTCATAACCCTGACATACACCCACTCTTTCATAACCCTGACATACACCCACTCTTTCATAACCCTGACATACACCCACTCTTTCATAACCCTGACATACACCCACTCTTTAATAACCCTGACATACCCTCACACTTTCATAACCTGACATACCCTTACACGTTAATAACCCTGACATACGCTCACTTTCATAACTCTGACATACCCTAACACTTTAATAACCCCGAGATACCCGAACACTTTAATAACCCTGACATACCCTCAATCTTTCATAACCTGACATACTCCCACACTTTCATAACCTGACATACCCTCACACTTTCATAACCTGACATACCCTTACACTTTAATAACCCTGACATACCCTCAATCTTTCATAACCCTGACATACCCTCACACTTTAATAACCCTGACATACCCTCACACTTTAATAACCCTGACATACCCTCACACTTTAATAACCCTGACATACCCTCACACTTTAATAACCCTGACATATCCTCACACTTTAATAACCCTGACATACCCTCACACTTTAATAACCCTGACATACCCTCACACTTTAATAACCCTGACATACCCTCAATCTTTCATCACCCTGACATACTCCCACACTTTAATAACCCTGGCATACCGTCACACTTTAATAACCCTGACATAACCTCAATCTTTCATAACCCTGACATACACCCACTCTTTCATAACCCTGACATACCCTCAATCTTTCATCACCCTGACTTACTCCCACACTTTCATCACCCTGACATACCATCACACTTTATTAACCCTGACATATCCTAACACTTTCATAACCCTGACATACTCTCAATCTTTCATCACCCTGACATACCATCACACTTTCATAACCCTGACATACCATCACACTTTCATAACCCTGATATACGCTCAATCTTTCATCACCCTGACATACCATCACACTTTCATAACCCTGACATGCCGTCACACTTTCATAACCCTTACATACCCTAACACTTTCATAATGCTGACATACTCTCAATCTTTCATCACCCTGACATACCATCACTCTTTCATAACCCTGACATACTCCCACACTTTATTAACCCTGGCATGCCCGAACACTTTCATAACCCTGACATACTCCCACACTTTATTAACCCTGGCATGCCCGAACACTTTCATAACCCTGACATACTCCCACACTTTATCAACCCTGACATGCCCGAACACTTTCATAACCCTGACATACTCCCACACTTTATTAACCCTGACATGCCCTAACACTTTCATAACCCTGACATACTCTCACACTTTCATCACCCTGACATACCCTCACACTTTCATCACCCTGACATACCCTCACACTTTCATCACCCTGACATACCCTCACACTTTCATCACCCTGACATACCCTCACACTTTCATCACCCTGACATACCCTCACACTTTCATCACCCTGACATACCCTCACACTTTCATCACCCTGACATACCCTCACACTTTCATCACCCTGACATACCCTCACACTTTCATCACCCTGACATACCCTCACACTTTCATCACCCTGACATACTCCTTCATAGCCTTCGCATTGTTGCACTGATTCATTTCCCTTTCATACCCCCATCCCCTCCTATTATGAGTCGGACATTAAAAAAGAGAAGTTTGATAAATCTCGGACTCAAACTCTTCCTCGTGAATATTGTTAATACCACCAAGTTCTGCATGTCTTTCTCTCCGCATCTGCAAAGGATAGCAGTCAGTGTATTATCCGAAGAAATAAACTATACTACATCATTATTTATTGTTGATGAAATAAACAAAAATAGGAAATGCGACAATTGTTGATTGTTATTTTTGGGACGCAGTTAAAATCAACATCAAGTTCATATTAACTTATTCGTCTCTGATTGTCTAACACTCTCTTTCTACCTATTCTTCATCCGTGTCTCTCTTCAGGTGTGTGTGTGTGTGTGGTGTGTGTACATGCAGAAGTGTTCATCAGTGGAACCTAAATAAAGTTGTTTTGTGGCACGTGGTTTGGCTCCTCAAGCTTATATTTTTTTTCCCATTATCTGAACGTGTTTATGAACAGTATGCATCTGAGGAATCACAAATAATACATAAATAGCAACCATATTACGTTTTACTTATACATGGTGTTGAAGCAATTCCCATCTATGGGGATGCAGTGTTCCTGACCTGCCCATCTATAGTTTTGACCTCATCTTGGTGGACGTCAGGTCTTCTGAAGCACGCTGGACCCTATGTGCCCACCTCCTCCACCCATGCAGGCTGACTCTTTGCTTCCTGCTCAATTCCCATCTTGTATTGACACTTGTCCTGCTTGTGGAATGTCTAAAACTGTGTCCTTGGGTAAAAAAAAAAGAGGAAAAACATGCTTGGTGCATGATGCAACCAAAAAATTCTAAATCTTGCATCACAAAATTGAAAAGCACCAAACCAGGACACAGATGAAAGGCTCCAAGTTAAGGAACAAGTTGTTCATCTGGACTTGCAACGAGGTTCTTCTTCTTTCGTGTGCACACGTTTATGCTGCGACAATCATTGCGAGAGGGAGCATGGTTGTGCCGTTGATACAGTGCCCCCTCCAATAGGTCTGGATTCTTTGGAATTTGTTCAAAGTGCCGGCGATACCTCACCTACCCTTCATCGAAAAATCGTTCTATTAATGTACAACAGTTAATGCAAGTAGACGGGACACCCGGCTTAACCAGCACTTGAGGGATGGTGCACTTTGTGATGCAACCTCCTGCCTCTGAAGTACCGATCTGACAGTTGATAGTGTGATCAGGAATCAAAAACCAAGACAAGACAGCTCAAAGGTAAGTGCACCACCTTTGTACTGTCCTGTAAGGACTCCAAGGAGGTGACATTGATTTACACATCGGTCCTGATGCAGTAACTTCAGTGGTGATGGACCCAAAATTATTTGGTTTGCTCTGACGATTGAAGTGAAACTAAAGCAGTCGATGGCACACCATCGCAAATCGCCACGCTTCCAACCTTAAACAAAGGTGAAATATGGCAAAAAAGTCCCACCAGTAATGACCCAATATCAAATTTTGAGTTAAAAAAAAATCTTTTTTGACCCCTGTGACCCAAAGTCTCCACCCCCTGGGGCATGAACCGGGGGTCAAATGCAGACTCATTACATATTTCATGTGTCTCCAAATATTGATTGCAAATACGTACAAATTTCATTTAAAAATGCTTATCCCCAATCTTTTTCTTTTTTTTTAAACGGGAGATATAATTAGCTCTGTCTATCTGTCCTTCTGTCTGTCTGTTGTGCTATCTCCGAACCTAAACGGTTGTGCAGAAATCCACCAAACTTGCGAGTTATGACCACCACATGGCAAGAAGGTGCGAGAGCAGTATCTTTGTTGGCCCTGGAACCCGGAGTGGAATCAAAAGATCAAATACCAAAAAATGCAATTACGGGCCAACGCCTGTGCCAAGAAGTCAGTGCATATAAGTAGTATCCCTGACAACTAATCTTAAGAAATAAGCACTGATGATCTACCTGGAACATTGTTTAAATGCAGGAAAAACCCACACTCAGTTTTTCACTGCAGAAGGACTCTGGTAAAGTTTCTAGTTTATCGCTGTGATCACCCTTGAGAAAAGATACAGTGTAAAGAGCCCCTGGACCTCACCATCAGATATAACCTTTGTTGAGTGGGTCATATCTCCACAATGGCCTCCAGAGCCAGCCACTGCATGAGTTCTCCACGAAACCAAGCCCTTCTTTTACAGTCCTCCATTTATAACGGTGTGTACAAGGCCTTCTTCCAGTCTGTCTTGGAACTTGTGGAATGGTACTACTGCTTCCCATCTTGTCCCCTTTGAAGTGAAAGAGTATCAGGCCCTCCAGGTGATTCATGACAGAAGGCTAAGTCTCACGATCTGCTTCTCCCTCATCAAAAGATGGTTATAGTTTTATGCCATCTACCTTCTGGTCTTTCTCCTCCCATCCTCCCACCTCTCTGCCTAATCCATACCTCCACCCCATCCCCCTCACTCCACCAGAAACCCTTACCTACCCTTCACCAAGTTTAGAGTTGATGCTCACCTTCATTGATTCATCTCCCTCTTCTCTCATGTGTCAAACGGTCTTCCTGAACATGTTTTATGTTCTTCGGTCCAAACCTTCAAATCTGCGACCACCCACCACCTCAGCGTCTCTCCCATTCCTTCCTCTGAGCTTTTCTCCAGTCACTAAGATGCTACCCCCTGTCACCTGCAACGATCCTCTCCTCATTTTGTGGTGCATCCATGCATTATTGTACAGCTGTTTCCCATTCACCTTCTGTTCAGCTCAATGACGAGTCTTGAAATCTGTATAAAAACCCATTCATTAATCTCATAGAAATGAGAATTAAACTTTTCCCTTGGAGATGTTGTTCCTCTGCAGGCCATTGTTGCTCATTTTTGTGTCATTCCTTCTTAACTTCTCATGCATGTCCATCTTTCTTTCCCCATACCCTAAAACTGCGGCCCTTTGTCATGAAGCCCCTCCATGAGCCCAGGCCCTTCCATCCATCCATCCATCCATTGGGACCATACTCTGTACAGAGCGTTGCAATACAAGGAGCTGACAATTTTCTTTTCATTTCAAATTGTGAGAGAAACTGGAATTTCTCTGAGACATTGAAAATTGAGGATGATACCATGGACGAGCATTTATTGTTGAGCAGTATTTGGCAAAGGGGCCCCTGGAATTTGGGCACAATGAGAATTCAAGAGACATTTTGAACTCCGTCAAGCTCCACCAGGAAAAGAAATTAACAAATGTGTCAAACTTCAGCGAAACAGTCAGTGTGAAGCATAAAATGGCAACAGGGAGGTGATGAACCACCCAAATGCTGGGAAATGTAGAAATGGTGCGACAAGCAATCGATGCGATGCAAGGTTCTCAACGGAATCCTTTCTTCTTCTCCTCCCTGTCAAGGCATGAGTGCCCCAAGGCAGTGTTCAAGACCGCATCCTATTCCGAGTCTTCATCAATAATCTCTCTGACTTTCTGAAAAATCCACTTTATCTCTTTGCTGATGACTCCACACTCTGCCGTGAGATCCCTCATCCTTCTGACAGACGGGCAGCAGCCTCTTCCCTCTCCTCAGATCTTGACAAAAATCACAAAACTGGTCAAACACTTGGAATGTCTTTTAACCCTGAGGAATCGAGGAATCAATCAATCTCCTCTCTGTCTCTCGCTCTCTCGCTCTGATCGCAAGGACCATAATCGCAAACCATCCCATCTACTTTCTCAACACCCATCTCAAAGAAGTTCAGTCACTCAAACTCTTGGATTTCACTCTCAGCCATGATTTCTCTTGAGCAAACCACATTTCAAAGTTGACCCCAAAGCCAGTCTCTGTCAAGCAAAGTCCGTCCTTGGCACACCTGAACTCCAATCCACCTATGAGCCTTTCATCCGCAGCTTGATGGAATACTGCTCTCCCCTCTGGGCTGGCTCCCCTACCTCACACCTTCTTCATCTTGACACCATGGAAACAAAGGCTTTCAAGATCATTGCAATTTTTTGTGATGAAGCCGTGTCTATGGGCCTATCACTTTGCCATCGCCGACAGGTCGGTGGTCTTTCTGTCTTCTTCTGCCTCGTTTCTGGTCTTGTACCCTCTACCATATCTGTGCTTTGTCCCTCCCCCCCTCCCCCACGTCCCCAGGTATCTGCAGGAGGCACATGGTCCACCAGGAACCCCCTTCTTGTGAAACTGCTAAAATTCAGAACCACTGCTCACCTCCACTCATTTATTCCTGCCTATGGAACCACCTTCCATACTCTCTTCAATCTCATTATTCTCTCCAGGTCTTCAAAACAGCTGTTCACCACCATCTCAGGTCATCCCCCATCCAAAACCATTATCTTTTCTACACCCATTAAACCAACCCAACCCACCCCCACAAATGTGCTTCTGTATACATCTTGTCCATCCCCTGTGTTCTCAGCTACCCCTCATCGTTAAACCGCATACTTTGTTTGTCCGTCTTCATCTCTGTTCTCCCTCGGCCCTGCTGCTGCCAGTTTCCTCTCTTCTCCTTCTGCAGTTGCATCCTGATCCATTCTGTGTTCTAACTCTTGCACGAGCATTGACTGTGCATACCAAAAAAAAAAGCCACGAAAGCCAGTCCACCATTTTCAAATACATTGAGAAACTCAATATCACGAGTTCCTATTGTTTATTGAACATTTAAAAAAAATCAAGATTGAAAATAATTGAAATAGCAACAAGAGAGGTGTCCCTTTAACAACACGAGAAACGGGTGTATGAGTAGTTGAAAAAGTTCTCGTCACAAGATGCTCACAAGAGTCCAAGACAGGTCCAAAAAGAGAACAAGGCAAATATATATATATATATATATATATATATATATATATATATATTGATGTGTTGAAAAAATGTTTTTAAAAACCACGTGTGTTGGACCATTGTGAGCATGTGGTTCGGAGACCTTTATGGATGCTCCAAGAACGCGCTCCCTCTCCTATTGTCTCTCAAGCACCGCTCATCATTGTCAAATGGTGACACTATCTTATAACCATTTTACATGAGGAATAAAATAAACAAACACAACAATGGTGTGCCGAGTGGATCGAGGGAGTGCACATTTTACAAAAACAACGTTTATTCAGTTTCATCTGAACGTGGAGACGTTTTTAACCACGTGACATCACGATTGATCACGCCGCAGGTTCGAAGGTAGTGACGAATATTGATTATGGGTGAAACTCGGTGTTTATCAATAACTCAGAATTCATTTTGTTGCACGTTTTGTGTGAATGTATGTTTATTGTGTTAAAATGATCACATGTAACAAAAATTAACCTCAACAATAACAAGATTTTGCTCAAAAGCGTTAAGATGCTCATTTTAGTTTGGTGATGAAGTTTTGATTGTTCTTTGGTGAGGAAGTTTTGATTGTTTGTTGATGATGAAGTTCTCATTGTTTGTTGATGATGAAGTTCTCATTGTTCGTTGATGATGAAGTTCTGATTGTTCATTGGTGATGAAGTTTTGATTGTTCGTTGGTGAGGAAGTTCTGATTGTTCGTTGGTGATGAAGTTGTTCTTTGGTGATGAAGTTTTGATTGTTCATGGGTGAGAAAGTTCTAATTATTCATTGGTGATGAAGTTTTGATTGTTCTTTGGTGATGAAGTTCTGATTGTTCTTTGGTGATGAAGTTTTGATTGCTCGTTGGTGATGAAGTTTTGATTGCTCGTTGGTGATAAAGTTCTGATTGTTCATTGGTGATGAAGTTTTGATTGTTTGTTGGTGATGAAGTTTTGATTGTTTGTTGGTGATCAGGGGTTTCCTTATTTTTTGGAGTAGGAGGCTACCATTAAAAAGTAGCAGGTTACCATCACCGCGAGTGCAGCTGTATGGCCGGGGTCCAGGGCCCACCTTGGGCCCTGGAAGCCGGAGGATCCTAGATTGCTGGAGATGCATTCTGGCATGATTTCTGACATGAAATAGTTCTCATGATCAGGCTGTTGGGGTGGAAAACTCGACAAAAACAGTTTTTTTTTTTTTTCATTCATTTTATGCATATTTTCCCTCTTCAATTTCATTTTACTTTGTTTAATATTGTTTATTATTATTTTATTGTGTTTTGTTTTGATTTAATAAACAGCTCAAACTAATAACTTTAGACTAGTTTATTGCTTGAAAATGAATGATAAACATGTATTTAACTTCACTCGTTTTCTGATAATTTCTTTATTTGATGTCAGCTCACTTCAATCAGTCAACCAATCAAACGGTCTAAGTGTGAATACTGTGTCACAGTCACAATCCCAATTTTGTTAAACTTCCACCTGACATTATCTGCCAATATCGTGTTGTTATACCGTCAAGAAAAGCTCGCAAGTCTATGGTACATGCATGTACCTGCGGTACCAGTATTCAGTTGGCCAGTTCACAGCTGCTCATACTTGGCCTTCACTTCAGTGAATAAATGACGATTTTCAGTGCAAATAACCACGAATAATAACATGTACAAAAGCTGCTTTAAGCTTAGAGGCTAATTACTTTATAAATTAAAAAGGCACAACGGGTGACCGCGTATTTTGGAGCCGCATCACTTGACAAAAGCTCAAAATAGACTAGGTGAAACACGTGTTTCGTGAAACAACAACGTCGCACTCGCAAGAGTGCAAGTTTAGACCAATTACTGATGGCCAGAAGTTTACCTCCCATGTCTTTGGACTTCTTCGAAAATCCAAAGTCAAACAGGGATTTTCGTTTCGATGCCATCGTTTCGGCACCGAAACTGTGAGGCCTACAAAGTTTATTTTCTTGAGGTCATTGCTGTATGGTATCAGGGTATCAGGCCAACAGTTCAAAACGAGGCTAAAGCAGAGAACTCTCTATTGCAGGAGGCGTGTTTTAGCTGCTTGTGTAATTTTTAGGTCAGTGTTGTGCTCAACCCAGCGAGAGTACTAACAGTAAAAATAAGCCCGCTTTTATCGAAATACTCATGTGTTTTCGTCTCGGATTTCAAAACATGGGGTGTAGAGATTTCGTGGTGTTTCCGAAACAAAAATATCGTGGTGACAAAAAAAAAAAAAAAACGATAAATCGGCGCTGAAGTAGGCGGTGACCTTTGACATTTTTTCTCTGAGTCGACGGCTGTGGGTCACCGGTAACCGGCTTCGAAGGAAACCCCTGGGTGATGAAGTTTTAATTGTTCATTGGTGATGAAGTTCTGATTGTTCATTGGTGATGAAGTTCTGATTGTTCTTTGGCGATGAAGTTTTAATTGTTCATTGGTGATGAAGTTCTGATTGTTCATTGGCGATGAAGTTCTGATTGTTCATTGGCGATGAAGTTCTGATTGTTGAAGTTTTGATTGCTCGTTGGTGATGAAGTTTTGATTGTTCGTTGGTGATGAAGTTTTGATTGTTCGTTGGTGATGAAGTTCTTATTGTTCGTTGGTGATGAAGTTCTGATTGTTCATTGGTGATGAAGTTTTGATTGTTCATTGGTGATGAAGTTTTGATTGTTCGTTGGTGATGAAGTTCTGATTGTTCGTTGGTGATGAATTTCTGATTGTTCATTGGTGATGAATTTCTGATTGTTCATTGGTGATGAATTTCTGATTGTTCATTGGTGATGAAATTTTGACTGTTCATTGGTGATGAAGTTCCCATTGCTCATTGGTGATGAAATTTTGATTGTTCATTGGTGATGAAGTTGCTTGTTGTTTATGAAGTTCTGATTGTTTGTGATGAAGTTTTGATTGTTGGTTCATGATGAAGTTTTGATTGTTGGTTTGTGATGAAGTTTTGATTGTTTATTGGTGATGGAGTTCTGATTGTTTGGTGATGAAGTTCTGATTGTTCATTGTTGATTAAGTTCTGATTGTTCATTGTTGATTAAGTTCTGATTGTTCATTGGTGATGAAGTTCCGATTGCTCATTGGTGATGGAGTTCTGATTGTTCATTGGTGATGAAGTTTTGATTGTTCGTTGGTGATGAAGTTTTGATTGTTCGTTGGTGATGAAGTTCTGATTGTTCATTGGTGATGAAGTTGTTCGTTGGTGATGAAGTTCTGATTGTTCATTGGTGATGAAGTTGTTCGTTGGTGATGAAGTTCTGATTGTTCGTTGATGATGAAGTTCTGATTGTTCGTTGATGATGAAGTTCTGATTGTTCGTTGATGATGAAGTTCTGATTGTTCATTGGTGATGAAGTTTTTATTGTTCATTGGTGATGAAGTTCTGATTGTTCATTGGTGATGAAGTTCTGATTGTTCGTTGATGATGAAGTTCTGATTGTTCATTGGTGATGAAGTTTTTATTGTTCATTGGTGATGAAGTTCTGATTGTTCATTGGTAATGAATTTCTGATTGTTCATTGGTGATGAAGTTTTGATTGTTCTTTGATGATAATGTTCTGACTGCTCGTTGGTAATGAAGTTCTGATTGTTTGTTGGTGATGAAGGTCTGATTGTTCATTCGTGATGAAGTTTTGATTGTTTGGTGATGAAGTTTTGATTGTTCATTGGTGATGAACTTCTGATTGTTCATTGATGATGAAGTTCTGACTGCTCGTTGGTAATGAAGTTCTGATTGTTAGTTGGTGATGAAGTTTTTATTGTTCATTGGTGATGAAGTTTTTATTGTTCATTGGTGATGAATTTCTGATTGTTTGTTGGTGATGAAGTTCTGATTGTTCACACTTGTTACACCTTTCCGGATCGAAGTGAAGTATAAACACAACGATGAGGCTTCAGTCGTGTTTTGGAGCTTGTGTATTTCACCATCACCGTGTTACTCTTCCACTCGATCGCTCACTACTTCTCGTGTGTTGATGCAGGGTTATTGAGCAGTGCTTCTGGGTTTTGGTCCATGTTGCTACCCCGTGGAGATCGCTCGCTCGATTCCATGGTTCGTTATGGGTTGAGGTCTCTCTTTGAATTCATCTTTCCTTGCCAGTGGATCATCCACTCGTTTTTCTTTGGCTACTCTTTCTTGTTACCTCCGTCACTGAAGGTGAAGGAGGTTATGTTTTCACCCGTCTCTGTCTGTTTGCTGTTTGTGTGCACAGTATCTTAAAACGTTGTGAACGGATTCGGATTAAATTTTGTGGACATGTTGTGTGTCTGGTAATGACGAATTCATTCGATTTTGGTGAAGATCCGAATCTGGATCTGGATACGAGATTTATTTAATTTTTAAAGTGATTCTTCACTCATTGAGAGATGGGGCCAAAAACGATATAGTACTGTATAGCATGATATTTCAAAAATGTATTGGACCTGATATGTTCTCATGGATCAGGCATTACGTGGTGGAGGTATGCACTCTTCCGAGTGCCCTTCTGGTTCATTCAGTTATTCTCAAGTCCTCTTCTGCCTGAAATGGATTTTTTAATTTCCCCTTCCGACTCCTCATGTTAATTTTATTTTTACTTCTTCACATCTTTTTTGAGGAACAAAAATTATTTCTTTTGCTATCTTTGCTGCAGCAAAGATGTTAAAATATGCTCATGTTTGCATTATGTTCATTACCCTCGCCAAAGGAGAGGGAATTACATTTGGATCTGTCTGTTTGTCTGTTTGTCCGCACAGAACTTCGTGTTTTTCTCTGCAACCACTTCTCTGATTGAGACAATTTTCACCACTGGTACAACTACTCACGTAGATTGTTTTAATGATTATGACGCCATAGGTCATGTGGTGTGGCAGTCATTTTGGAAAACGGAAAAACTTTGGACCTCTATCTCTGAAACCACACTATCGAAAAAATTTAAACTTTGCCCATAGCAAGTACTCCCCATGGGGAATGAGTGATTTTTTTTAAATGACATCATAATTGCATTTGTAGAACGCCACATGTGATCAGTATGAATTTTTGAGGGTCATCTCGGGATAAAATGGTCCACATAAAAAAATTTTATATTTAAAAAAAAAAAAAAACCACTCAAAATAAGTCCTGGTGAGGGTCTGCAATCTGATTGCTCTTTTTCTTGTTTCAATAGTTTCACCTTGTTGAGAACATTAACTGTTTGGTCGGAGGGAAAAATCCTGAGTTACAAGTGAAAGTTGTTTTTGCAAATCAATGTGACCATTGCATGCTCACAGTGTTGGTGGTGATCGTGTTGATACTGATTAATTAATGGAGTTGTTTCCTTTCCAGATTTTCACAATTCTCTCATATTTCCACTTTTCCTCCTTTGCTCATTCTCTTCCTTGCTCCTTCCCATATTTCTGCTCATTCTCTTCCTTGCTCCTTCTCATATTTCTTGTAACACTTCATTCCCTCTCGGTGTTCAAAATTCTAATGGAAGGATGATCCTCTATCTGAAATTATCTATCCATAAATAATTCATCACAGCCTTTGCAATCACCTTTCACTCCTTTGCCCCTTTTCTCCCTCCTGGGGAACAGCCTTCTTCTATCTTTGAAATCCCACTCTTCCTCACCTTTTCCCCTCTCATAAAACCCGATAGCTCATGGTGACATTTTGTGTCAGTGGGTTCTTCAATTGAGACTTGTGTTTCGAAGTTCCCACGAGACTCAAACCATGTAATGTGTGGAAATTGGTTTTTGGTTTTTTTAACTTCTGGCTGGCAAGGCAAAGTAAAGATAATTTGGCCCATTGTGCTTGGACTGTGTCCACAACCCAGTAATGCATTACAATGCACGATTATGCTAATTATACAGCTCGTATGAACCAGGGAAATTTGCCAGCATTCTGGCACACATTGGCCTACTCTTTTCGAATGAAACATCCACAAACTGACATGCCGAATGGACAACCGGCATATTCTAGCGCCTGTTGGCATTGCATCAGAAAGGTATCTTTAGTCGGACAAATTTGACCCTGGCTGGGACTGAGCCATATCAGGGAAGCGAAGACAACTTATCGGAACGCATATGAACTGAGCTATCCTCATGACCTGAAAATGAAAGAAAAAGACCGACAGCAAATTCTGGGAATATGGAAGAGCTAGTGTTTTCACAGGCTCCATAGTGTGCATCGAACTAGCAGGTAATAATGGAAGTACTTCCCAACAACAAGCCAGGCAGCCAGTGGAGAAGAGGTGAGCATGGCATGATGCAGTGAAGCCACAGATCGTAAAATGAAGAGTGTGAACAGAAAAGCCATTTTGTATGATCAAACTATTAGTCGTACGGAATAGCTTTCAACAACCATAATACCCGAACCTTCATTATCACAACAGCCATGAGCAAAAACTGGGCATTGATGAGATTCTCAGTGGTTAGATATTTCAAGAAATAAATGATCAGAGATTTTGAGTGCAGTTTTTTAACGTAATGGACAAGTCCAAGCTTCGAGAAGAAATGATGAAGAGAAAGTGAGAAACAACCGACTGAAGATTCAATAATTGGAAGAGAGTGATGGCAGAATGAGTGAAGGGTGAAATAACATTTTAGTTCCTAAACACAAAAACAAACGAAAAACAAAAACTTTCATCCAAAGCTACAGATTCGTCTGATCGGCAGAATCATGACTGTACGCCGTGTTCTGGATTCCATTTGTATCCTGTGTGGTTTCACCAGCTTCAGCTGCAGCCTCATGATCTCTGCAAATTGTCACAAAGGTACGATCGATTGTCATGCAATGATATTTGGCTGATTCATCAGTCTGTTTGTTTAACGAACCGCATAGTTGGCACAATAACTAAATTGGAGAGCTAACTGGATATATGGACAAAAGTCGGTTTGCTGGCTCTTTGACTTGTAGATTGACAACTTGGAAAGTAACTGGTTGTTTATTTCATCTTTTTGGGTGAGGTTTTTTTTTCTACACCAGTAAATTGAGCTGAAAGATCTGCTGCCTGACAGTTGGACCATCAGGTATGAGGTTAAAAATGGGTTAATATGCAAGGTGCTTACCTGCATTTTCCCATTTCCACTTCCTCATATGGGTTCACTTCGTCCTCCATCACATCCTTTAGTTTCTCTTTCCTGCAAAGGGAGATAAAGTCAGTCAGACACACTTTAAACTCCTTTTTGGTTTTCCCTTCCACATAACATTAAAAATATGACAATTTTTTTGACATGAAGTGATTATGAGGCGTACGATAGATGTACAAAATATTGTTGAGTGCACAGGCTGAGGAAACCTTTTTGCTCACCCCACCCTGTCCTGGGGCATAGCCCCAGGATAGCATGGGGATGAACCATGATGGAGACATGATACAAGATGAAGATACTCAACATCGATACATGATACTAGACCATGATACTGGATACAAGACCATCATTACTAAGACCAGGACAACAGAATATGGAATTAACAACTTATTATAAGACAATGGCCAAATACTAGACTATCATTACTAATATTAGACTATGGCCTAATACTTGACTATCATTACTAATTCTAGACTATGGCCAAATACTAGACTATCATTACTAATATTAGACTATGGCCTAATACTAGACTATCATTACTAATTCTAGACTATGGCCAAATACTAGACTATCATTACTAATATTAGACTATGGCCTAATTCTAGACTATCATTACTAATACTAGACTATCATTATTAATACTTGAGGAGGAGGAGATTGGGACCATACTCTGTGCAGAGCATTGGTGCTGCTTAAGAAGTCTCCTTGGCTATTGGGCACAATCCTGGATGGGTCGCCACTCCAACACAGTCCACCAGCATGCTGGCACTCATTTTGCCGACCTCAGAAGGATGACAGGTCGAGTTAACCCCACCTCGTATTAATTCAACAGCTGAGCAGGATTTGAACTCAGGACCTTTGGATCCAAAGCCCACCACCCTAACCATTAAGCCAACACCAGGCATATGAATACCAGACTATGGCCTAATACTGGACTATCATTACTCATAATAGACTGTCATTACTAATACTAGACGATGGCTTAATACGAGACTATCATTACTAATACCAGGCTATCATTACTTATATGAGATTATCATTATTAATACTTCACTATCATGACTAATCCTTGACTTCTTCTTCTTCTTCTTCTTCTTCTTCTTCTTCTTTCGGCTGCTCCCATTAGGGGTCGCCACAGCGGATGATCCGCATAGTGATTTGGCACAGGTTTTTTTTACGCCGGATGCCCTCCCTGACGCAACCCTGGTTACCTCTTACGACACAGGGATATGGTACTCGGATTTCCTGTCTGGCATTGAGGACCTCCATCCATTGATGGGAGAGCAGAAGCAGCATATCCAGGGTAGAGTGACCTGGTCTGAAACCAAATTGATGATTGGAAATCAAGCCATTGGAGAAGAGGAAGGATTTCATGTCTGAAGCGATGATGGATTCCATAACCTTGCTGATGATTGGGAGAAGGCTGATTGGTCTGTAGTTATAGGGATCCGTTTTTGCACCTTTTTTATGCAGGGCAGTGATGTTAGCAGATTTCCAAGCAGATGGCAGATGACCTTGGGCAAATGAGAGGGTGAATAGAACAGAGAGAGGGTGAGCAAGAGCAGAAGAGCAGGCTTTGAGGACACGTGGGCTGATGCCGTCTGGACCGGTTGCAGAATCTGACTCGAGGTTTGAAAGCAAGCTCTCCACCTTGTCAGGAGAAAAGGATACAGAGTCCAGGGACAGTTGGGTGCGACTGGGTAAAGTGGGTAGAGATAGTGATGGGTTTAGGACACAAGATTTAGCTGCAAACACCGAGTTTAGACATTCAGCTTTATCACGTGTGGAATCAGCAGTGCGGCCATTTGAGGTAAGGGAGGGGATGGAGGGGGAACATACACCAGAAACAGATTTGATTAAACGCCACCAGGATTTTGAGGAGGGAGAGAGGTTTGAGAGTTCAGACTTGAGATGAGAAAGATGTTGTTTTCTGGCTCTCCTGAGGGTAGATACACACTTGTTCCGAGCTTTGTGGAAAGAACTGAGATTGCCCTCAGTTGGGTTTGCTTTCCATGAGGCAAAGGCAAGTTGTTTCAGGACAACTGCCTCGCCACAAGCTTCAGTAAACCAAGGGCGGGAGGAAGGGTAGGACAACTGAACACGAGAGGGGATAAATCTGTGCATGAGGGAGAGCAAGTTTCTTTGAAAGAATTCCCAGGATGAGTTGATGTTTGAGAAAGTAGTGATAGGAGACCAGTCTGTAAGTTTGATGGCTGCTCGGAGACCCTGCCAGTCGGCTTGAGTGAAATGCCAGACTCGACGGCGGTGAGGTGGTTCTCTGATAACAACCAGAGATGTCCACTTTAACAAGGACGTGGTCAGAAGAACCAATTGGAGCAAAGGAAGAGCGGCAGTTATTGTCAGGGAAATTTGTCAAAATCAGATCCAGAAAGAATACTAGACTATTATTACGAATACTAGACTATCATTACTAATCCTAGACTATGGCCTAATACTAGACTATCATTTCTCATACCAGCCTATCTTTATGAATACAAGACTATCATTATGAATACTAGACTAGTGTTACGGCCGTGGAAATTCGCAGAACACCATAAAGGTCCTTAGTTCAGTTATATCGCTAAGTGTGTGTTCAGATAGATTTTCCCACCGTTGTTTAATGGGATTTATTCGTGTGGACAGGTCTGTGATCTTTGAGTTAGCCGTTATTCTTTGCTATCGTTATTTTGGACCAACCATGATCACCTCACCACCAACCACCTTTTTACAAGCACCCAACGACACCATCCTCATGACCACCACCCTCATGAGAAAGATGAAGGTGGTCTGATAATGCATGGGATTTTTCCTCTTACTTTCCCGCGCTTCGGGACGGGGGAGAGGTGAGTGGAGTGAGAAGAGAGAAGCGCCAGGATGATGGCTTCGAAAAACCCCGACCCACGAGGGAAACGCCCCCCCTTCTGGAAGTTTCCCACAGGTGCTGGAAGGAGGGAGGGCGGAGTGTGGGGAATAAAAGGGCGTGCTGGACGCAGCGTAGAGTTATTTTTGCTGCTGCGTGGAAGGAACTCGTCTGAGGGGGAGCTGCTGCTGCTTGTGCTGAGGAGAGTCGCGGGGGGGGGGGGGAGCTGCTGCTGCTGCTTGTGCTGGTGGAGGGAGCTCGACTGGGGGTTGTTGCGGTTGTTGCTGTTGTGCTGCTGCTTGTGCTGAGGAGAATCGCGAGGGGGAGCTGCTGCTGCTGCTGCTGGAGCTGTGTGGAGGTCTGGGCTCGTGTCAGAGTCGGGAGCTTGGACCAGTCAGTCGGTGGAGGTCCGGGCGTCGCGAAGGAGACGCGGGCTGGAGGCGCAGCCCTGCTGTGTCGCGCGAACCTGCGCGTTCGTGTGGGGAGAGCTGGAGAGAGTTCGATGGCCACGCGGAAGGCCGGGCTCAACCGCGGCTACGCTAGCTGCCATGGGGACGGGACGTCACGACTCGCCCCATCAAGGCACCACAAGAGCGCAGGTAACCTGCAACGGTCTCGTGGGGCCTTTTCAGTCACCAAAGCCCCACGTTATAAAGGCCCACGGGCCCAGTCTGACTCCCTTGTCTGTGAGGGGGTCCTTTCTTGCTTTTCTTTTGAGTGAATGTTGTGGCGCCGAGTCCCGTAAATAAAACCTGCTTCAGTGATTGTAAATAATAAACATAGATGGTTGTAGTGTTTTTAACTTGCTCGTGTCTTCTCCCTTTTCTTCCTTCCCCCCTCCTCCCCATCAATTGCATTACTGTGTACGTGTGTAAATAATAAATGTCCTTGTGTGAATGTTAACCCGTTCGTCGTGTCCTTTTTCCCCAAATTGAACCGCCGTATTGCATTTCGGAATGGTAGTTGGTTTTTGAATACCGATAAAAGAATCGGGTCTGGCGATTAATACCCCACTCGGTTATCCGAGAAGCGAACGAACTGCTAAAGCAGTTCGTGTCATAGCATGCCTTTGCCGAGGTACGGTCTCTCAGTCGGTTACCCGCGCGATTACTTAGGTATATCGATATTCGGCGATTGACCCTGTCGCACGCGGGTAGAATACGGACTAGGTCGTGGTGGGGTTAAGAACCCACCCGTGACTGGTTTCTGGCATTGTTCCAGGAAGTCACGACTGAATTGTCCGTCCGGTGGGCGAGATGGCCGCCATTGGCAAAAGCGGTCGTTCGCACGCTGGGCGGGGTAGATTCGTAACACTGGTTTTCAGGAGTGTGGGATTCAAATCCATCCCGCCTCCAACCAAATTAACGGGAATCGGATCAGGGGTGTGTTGAGTGACCCTCGATTCCCATTAAATGGCGAGCTTTAAATTTATTCCGAGAAGCAAGATGGCGGTTCAAGGCGAACGGGAGCAGGGGGTAATGGATTTAGAGATAGTGGAATCAATGGCCCAGGACGAAATAACCATGCAGGACATGCCCATTGAGATGCAGGTTGAATTTCCCCCACAAACAGACCCAGAGTCCAAAATAGGCGCAGCGGCGGCGGCGTGGTTTTTGACGCCCCGCCCTCCTCCGTCAAAATCCCTCCCCATTCCCTGGCGGATCCACGCCTAATGGCGAAGCAACTGCCACAGACCCACCTGACATGGGCCAGCTATTCGTGGTTTTGCTGGCAGAAATGCAACAAATGAAAAACGAAATGAAAACAAATGTGCAACAAATGGGAAACGATACAAAAAATGAAATGAAAGAAATGAAAAACGAAATAAATGAAAATGCGTGCAAGATGAACGGCAAACTGGAGAGTAAAATGGATGCAAATATGCAAATGCTGTGGGAGAAAATGCAGCGCGTGGGGCGATGCCTGCAGGCGGGCAAAATGGCGGCGCCACGTGCTGGAGCGAACGAGCTGAGGGGGAGGGGGAGTGTGGACTGTCGGCCCCGCGGTGGAAGACAAACTAATGCAGGAGACGTGTAAGATGAGATTCGTGCAGGTGACAGAGAAAGTAACGGTGACACAGAGGGAAAAATTAAATGGGGTGACAGACGTGTATAAGACACGTAAAGACGAAGGAAATTTAATTAACAGAGACAAAGAAGGAAATAGAAGTATTGACAGATGCGGGAGGTGGAAACGGTAGAGGAGAGACTACACGATAAAGACGGGATGAAAGACGAGTACACACACATGGAGGTAGTGGAGGACAATGGGGGGGGGGAGCTTGGGGAATGTGTCGTGACCCGCAAGCAGCCGGATAGCCTCCTTCAGGAATGGAGGGAGACGCAACGCTCCCTTGAAGCGGATCTCGACCAGGTGGGTCCGGTCGTGCCGAGCGAGTTAGAGGGGGCGAGTACTGTAGACGGGTGCACGTGAAGCTTGGGGGGGGGTGTGAAGGCCCCGGAACCCTTGTGGCACAAATCCCCAGCGTGATTGTTCCTGTATGTGTGTTTACGAGTGTGGCAAAATGTGTGCTGAAAAGCGCGCATACCATGGGTGAAAGGTTGTGTGTGAAAGGACCGCGTGTGTGAGTAAAGTGGTTGCAAGCGAGCCGAAATGCGTGCTTTCCAGCATGCCGCGTGTAAAGGAAACACCGTGTGTGGATGAAGCATCGTGTGTGGAAGAGACAGCGTGTACGAGTGAAATGGCAAGCGTGAGTGAAAAGGTGTGTGTGAGTGAAAGGCTGTGTGTGAAAGGGCATGCGTGAATGAACGGCCGTGTGTGAAAGGGCATGTGTGAGTGAACGGCCGTGTGTGTGAGAGACAGTGTGTGTGAGGTCGCTGTATGTGAGGGACATGGCGGCTGGCATGCGGGAACATGCAACCGCATCTCCGAGTGTGAATGTCATCTCGAGGTGTGTGAGCGTCGTGGCATGGGGAAGTTTGTGCACGAGAGTGTGACGACGACGGAGCCTGATGGTGGACAAAGGCCGAGTAGCGGCCGTAGCTGCATTGGGGACTGTGTCGGGTTTGCATGGCAGCGCGAGCAGGGTCCGTGCTGTGCTACGCACGAGGCCGCCACGTGCGTGCCTGCGGGAGTGAAGCCCGGTCCGGAAACGCACGCGGTGGATTAGCCGATCCTGCGGACGGACAGAAGGTAGGCTGGATATGGATTTGGATCGGATGGGTTCTCCAGGCGAGCGTGTGTGAAGCTCCGATGAGCAGTGCACATGTGCTCGCGTGGGGAACCCCTCGAAACGCGAGGCTTGCTTGGGATGCGCAGGGTGACGTCGTGGCTGCATCGTTGGAATCCAGCAGGAGGAGAAATCCCTGCCGGATGGTACCGTCCGAGGAGGGACGAGGTGTGCGGAGTGCGAACAGCTGCCATAACATCACGGGGAAAGTGCGCAGGTTGCGAGTTGCCGCGCTGGTGTACGCATAAAAAAGAAAGAAGCAAGCCTCGCTTCGGGTGAACAGGATTCCCGGGCAAGGGGTGGAAGACCCCCCCCCCCCGTCTGGGCACAGGATACCACTCGTTAGGGGGAAGGGTCAGCATAGTTAGACTGGCTCCTTGGGGCAGGGATAAGCCTCATGGGGCCCATGGAATGGATTAGTTAGAGGGATTTTAGTTCAGATTTAGAATGGGAAATGGATTTTGAGGACAAGGACAGACTTTGAGTGTGTAGAGGGGACTTAGCTTAGCTTAGCTTCGTAGAGTTAAAAGGATGTGCTGCTGGTGTGAGGGATGACGAGGGAGCACGAGGTAGTTTGGGGATGCAGATATAAGAATGGCAGTGATCAGCGATGGAGTGAAATGAAGTGGAAAATGTACTTGAGTGAGTGAGGCCAGCGAGCCTGTGTGTATGGAGTGAATGTGGAATGCATGGTGCGATGAGTGATTGGGGGGAGGAGTGACTCCCACCCAAGGGACCCCGGGGTCAGTGTAAAGTGAGTTCGGGGGTTAATCAAATTGACAAAATGGAGGTCGTTTTGCTGTTGGTGGGAACGTAGGCTTGAAACCTGTTTGGAGGGGTGCAGGAGCCCTGTTGACGGGCTGGGAGCGTGGCTGCGAACGCTACCGCTTAGTGGGTACCCCGGGCGAGTCGGCCGCGGTAGGCCAAGGGTCCATGGGGGGCTGGGATCGTGTAGTGGGCACGGGTGGGCCCGCATTTTGCGGGCCCGGGGCGCGTTGGCCGCGTGGGCAGTGCATTGGGCACGGGCACCCAGGGAAGGGGCCCGGGGCGCCAGCCTGCCACGTGAGCGTTTCAGGGGAGTAGCCATGGAGGGCACTCCCCAGCGTTTAGGGAGCTGGTAGGCTCGGAGACAGTTGCAGGGCCCGGGGGTGCCATAGTTGGAGAATTGGCAGAGGGTAGTTCCTGCCAAGGGAGCCACGCGTCCCAGCCATGAAACCGTGCGAGGGCACGAGGGAAAATTTGAGGGCGAGGCCCGAAATTGTGAGGACACCAACACAGGCGATGGGAATCTTGGTTTGTAGAACCAGCAGTTTAAGCGAGAGGCGCTTTTGGAAAGCCCCGGGGTCGTTTAGGTTATATTAATAATGTTAGGGAAGATTAGGAAGTGTACCCCTCCGCACCATCCATCCCTCCGCTCGTTGTGGGCCGCTGGACCCACCTTGGGTTGAGATCGCTGAAATATGAGGAGGCCATTCTGAGGCTTCGTTGGGCCTCGACACAGGACACTAGCTCTCCCTTATTCCCCTCCAGGAAGGGAACATAGGGGTTGGGAGTAGGCTAGGAGACAGGATAGGTTAGCCGGACAAAGACAGTAAAGGGGGTTCGGGAGACGATTTCTAGAAGGGGAAATAAAATAAAACAAAAAATAAGATGGGGCAAAATTGGGGATTTTTTGAAACTAAGGGAGTGGGTATGGAGAGAGACAGGCAAAGGCGATAGGTTGGGAGGGAGACAGTAGGGTAGGTCCGAGCCCACCTTCCGAGTGGCCAGCACCACCGCACTCCCTCCACACAGTTGCAGGACAAGGCCTGTGCCAGTCAGTTCATCTGCCGGCTGTTTTGCTGCAAGGCCTGTGCCGGCCGGTCATTCATCTGCCGGCTGTTTTGCTGCAAGGCCTGTGCCAGTCATTCATCTGCCGGCAATTTAGTTAAGTCGTCTGTATGATTGCGTTTGTTTAGTTAGTTACTCAACCTGTTGGTTATTTATTTTTGGGACACAAATACACTAAATGTCGCACTCAGGGATCCGAAGACAAAACGTACTAGGGGAAACTTACTCATAACGGCACACAAAAATTCAGCGACTCGGGACGAGTCTGTAAAAAGGAGGAGGTAGTGTTACGGCCGTGGAAATTCGCAGAACACCATAAAGGTCCTTAGTTCAGTTATATCGCTAAGTGTGTGTTCAGATAGATTTTCCCACCGTTGTTTAATGGGATTTATTTGTGTGGACAGGTCTGTGATCTTTGAGTTAGCCGTTATTCTTTGCTATCGTTATTTTGGACCAACCATGATCACATCACCACCAACCACCTTCACGATCACCACCCAACGCCAACCACGCCACCATTACAACAACCACACCCACGCTACAACCCTCTCCGCATCCTGACCGTCTCTGCAATGGAGAAAGAAGAAGGTGTGATAACGCATGGGATTTTTCCTCTTACTTTCCCGCGCTTTGGGACGGGAGAGAAGTGAGTGGAGTGAGAAGAGAGAAGCGCGAGGATGATTGCTTCGAAAAACCCCGACCCACGAGGGAAACGCCCCCCCCCCCCTTCTGGAAGTAATTCATGTCAGGTCATGTTAGATCTGTGACCTGCAATAGGTACCATGTAAACCTGTACTAACCTGTTCCATGGTCGGGTTGTCGGCGACTAAACCGTCTCCCCACCAGGTTTTCTGGTGAGGAGGGTGTTTGGATATGGACACCCAGCAGGATTAAAAACAAAACCTGTCAAAGGGTGGAGGAGCTCCTTGTGAGCCAACGGCCATCCATATCTAGTGCCCAACTGTCTGCGGACGTCCTCCTGCAGTTGGGTTACTTTTTTATTAGGAGGTTGGTGGCAGGATTTGCACTCCGGCCACCGTAAAACCCTTCATTCCGCAAAACACAAAAACGCAAAAAAAATCTGAAAACCCACTCCGTGGGAGTACCTCCTGTGCAGCTTCCCTTCGCAGGGCAGCTCACCGGATGACGGGATTGGGGCAAAGCCTTCGGGACCCCCAATCTTTTATGATAGGAGGGAAACCATGGGGTAACTTCCCTGGGTCAGATTGCGGGAGAGTGTGTCGGAGTGGTGCTGAGGTGTCGTCCACCAGACGGCAGGCTCCTTGGGTTAACCTGAGGCGCTCCCTTCGGGTGGGTGCCTGGAATGTCCTATCCCGAAGAGAGGATGACCACCTGTCTCATCATCTGAGCTCAAGCGCTTGGACATCGGGATTGAAGCACTCTCTGAGGTTCGGAGACCGGATTGCGGTGAGATAATGGTGGGTGGTTACACCTACTATTGGTCTGGTCGCTCTGATGGTTACCATACCCAAGGAGTTGCTGTAGCTGTGTCCAATAAGCTGATCCCAATGATAATTGAGGTAACACCAGTCAACGAGCGTATTATGAGATTAAGGATTCGTCACTCCTTAGGTGTCATTTCCCTGGTCTCTGTTTATGCTCCGACTGAGGCGAGTGATCTCACCGTGAAGGATGCATTCTATGCCACGCTCGAGTCTGTGGTTGATCAGTGCCCCAGACGAGATACACTTCTAGTCTTGGGGGATTTCAATGCATCGACTGAGACTGATAGGGATGGTTATGAGGTGTGTGTTGGTCCCCATGGGTCAGGAACTATGAACCAGAATAGCACTAAGTACCTTGACTTTGCAAGAAGTCATGGACTTAGGGTGGCTGGTTCATGGTTTCAGCGCCCACAAGCTCATCGCTGGACTTGGTATTCCAACGCTGGCGGTGTGGCAAAGGAGATTGACCATGTCCTCATTGACGGTCGTTGGAGGATGATCCAGTGCTCAGTTCCTCAATACTGACCACAGGCTTGTTGTAGCAACTCTAAAGCTGCACCTTAAATCCTGGAGAATGGTACCATCCCAGCCTAGGCTGGATGTTGGCAAGCTCAGGGATGAGAGAGTAGCTGAGGAGTTTGCAAACAGGCTGAGTGGACAATTGGCGGGTCTGGGTGCTTTGGGGGGTCCTGAAGAGTTGTGGAGCGCCTTCAAGACCACCGTCCTTGATGTTGCCGGAGGATGTCTTGGAACTCACCGCAGGGCAAAGAAGAATTTTGTCTCTCAAGGGACACTGGATACCATTGACCAGAGTCGTAGGGCCAGGTTGAATGGCAGAGCTGAGCTGTTCAGGGAGCTGAGGCGTAAAACTGTACATGCACTGAGGGTGGACAAGGAGGCCGATGTGCAAGGAATCTGTGAGGGGGTAGAGCATCACCTGTGGACAGGTGACCCTCGTCCCGCTTACAGGGGAATTCGCGCATTGCGTTCATCCAAGCCCATCCCTCGGAGCACTGCAGTTAGAGCAGAGAGTGGTAGGCTCTTGACAGAGGAGTCTGAAGTGAAGGCCCGATGGGCCGGTTACTTTGAGCAGTTGTACCAGGCTGATCTCCCAGCTGTCGAGTTGGACGTCAAGGGTGTTACAATCCCTGTTGCTGACCCTCGAATCAACTGTGGTCCACCTTCGCTTGTGGAAACACGGGCTGTGGTGAACCAGTTGAAACGGGGCAAAGCTCCAGGGATCTGTGGCATCCATGCTGAACTTCTCAAGGCTGGTGGAAATGCTGCACTCGTGTCGTTGCATGCAGTTTTGTGCTCTGCCTGGAACACAGACATCATCCCAACTGATTGGAAGAGGGGCCTTGTTGTTCCTCTCTGGAAAGGGAAGGGTGATCGCCAAGACTGCAACAACTACCGAGGGGTGACGCTGCTCTCAGTGCCGGGCAAGGTCTTTGCTCGGATAATTCTTGATAGGGTTCGCCACCATCTGCTTGAGCACCAGCGTCCAGAGCAGTCAGGCTTTACACCAAAGAGGTCAACGATTGACCGTATCCTTGCTCTTCGTGTCCTCACCGAACGCAGACGAGAGTTTCGGCAGGGGCTGCTTGCAGCCAATGTTGATCTCTGTAAAGCGTTCGATCAATCGGGATGTCCTCTGGAGGATTCTTGGTCTTCGTGGGGTGCCACCAAAACTGATCGATCTGATGTCTGAACTCTACTCTGGTACTGAGAGTGCTGTGAAGTGTGGTGGTACCATCTCTGACTTATTTCCAGTTGTTACTGGAGTTCGTCAGGGGTGTGTACTGGCCCCCACACTTTTCAGCACTTGTATGGACTGGGTTTTAGGGAGGATGTCAGAGAGATCAAGCTGCGGTGCATCGTTTGGGAATGTCAAGATCTCGGACCTTGATTTTGCAGATGATGCAGTCATCTTTGCGGAGACTTTAGACATCCTTTTGGGGGCCCTCGAGGTGCTGAATGAGGAGTCGGAGCCGCTGGGATTACAGGTTTCTTGGGTCAAAACTAAGATCCAGGCTTTCGGTGACATCTTGGATGCTGCTGTCCTGTCTGTGTCTGTTTGTGGTGAGGATGTTGAGGTCGTGGAGAGATTCACTTAACTTGGCAGTGATATTCATGTCTCTGCGGGCTGCGAGTCAGAGGTCAATAGCCGTCTGGGTCGGGCCTGGGGAGTCATGGATTCACTGGATCATGGGGTGTGGCGCTGCCGGTACCTGTGCGGGAGGACGAAAGTCCGAGTCTTCAGGTCTTTGGTACTTCCAGTCTTGCTCTCTGGATGCGAGACTTGGACTTTGACCAAGGATCTGAGACAGAGACTTAATTCCTTTGGTACCAGGTCTCTTCGGAGAATCCTTGGCTATCGCTGGTCAGATTTTGTGTCCAACGAGCGGTTGCTGAGAGAGACTCGGATGAGATTTGTTACCTGCATAGTCCGTGAGCGTCAGTTGCGGCTGTATAGACATGTGGCTTGTTTTCCTGGACTTGGACTTTGACCAAGGATCTGAGACAGAGACTTAATTCCTTTGGTACCAGGTCTCTTCGGAGAATCCTTGGCTATCGCTGGTCAGATTTTGTGTCCAAGGAGCGGTTGCTGAGAGAGACTCGGATGAGATTTGTTACCTGCATGGTCCGTGAGCGTCAGTTGCGGCTGTATGGACATGTGGCTCGTTTTCCTGATGCTGATCCTGCTCACCAGATTCTCTCAGCGAGGGAGTCTCATGAGTGGAGGAGGCCAGTGGGCCGATCACGTGCCTCGTGGTTGCAGCAGGTTGACCATCATCTAAAGGAGATGGGGATGGGCCTGGCATCTGCCTGGGGGATGGCCAGACGGAGACCTCTGGAGTACCAGCGGAAAGTGGACGCAGCGACGCGCTGTTCTAGCACATGCTCCCATACCTGACCCTGACCTGGAAGTTTCCCGCAGGAGTTGGAAGGAGGGCGGGGCGAGATGGGAGGGGCGGAGCGTGGGGGGGAAAAAAGGGCACGCTGGACGCAGCGTAGAGTTGTTGCTGCTGCGTGGAAGGAACTTGTCTGAGGGGGAGCTGCTGCTGCTCGTGCTGAGGAGAGTCGCGGGGGGAGCTGCTGCTGCTGCTGCTGCTGCTGCTGGTGGAGGGAGCTCGTCTGGGGGTTGTTGTTGTTGTTGTTGTTGTTGTTGTTGTTGTTGCTGCTGCTGCTTGTGCTGAGGAGAATCGCGATGGGGAGCTGCTGCTGCTGCTGGAGCTGTGTGGACGTCTGGGCTCGTGTCAGAGTCGGGAGCTTGGACCAGTCAGTCGGTGGAGGTCCGGGCGTCGCAAAGGAGATGCGGGCTGGAGGCGCAGCCCTGCTGTGTCGCGCGAACCTGCGCGTTCGTGTGGAGAGAGCCGGAGAGAGCTCGCCTGCCACACGGAAGGCCCAAGCTCAACCGCGGCTATGCTAATTGCCGTGGGGACGGGACATCGCGACTCGCCCCATCAAGGCACCACGAGGGTGCAGGTAACCTGCAATGGTCTTGTGGGGCCCTTTCGGTCACCAAAGCTCCACGTTAAAAAGGCCCACGGGCCCAGTCTGACTCCCTTGTCTGTGAGGGGGTCCTTTCTTGCTTTTCTTTTGAGTGAATGTTGTGGCGCCGAGTCCAGTAAGTAAAACCTGCTTCAGTGATTGTAAATAATAACCATAGACGGTTGTAGTGTTTTTACCTTGCTCGTGTCTTCTCCCTTTTCTTCCTTCCCCCCTCCTCCCCATCAATTGCATTACTGTGTACGTGTGTAAATAATAAATGTCCTTGTGTGAATGTTAACCCGTTCGTCGTGTCCTTTCTCCCCAAATTGAACCGCCGTATTGCATTTCGGAATGGTAGTTGGTTTTTGAATACCGATAAAAGAATCAGGTCCGGCGAGGTCTGGCGATAATACCCCGCTCGGTTATCCCAGAACGGAACGAACCGCTTAAGCGGTTCGTGTCCAAGCAGGCCTTCGCCGAGGTACGGTCTCTCAGGAGGTTACCCGCGCGAATACTTTGGTATATCGATATTCGGCAATTGACCCTGTCGCGCACGGGTAGAATACTGACTAGGCCGTGGTGGGGTTAAGAACCCACCCGTGACTGGTTTCTGGCATTGTTCCAGGAAGTCGCGACTGAATTGTCCGTCCGGTGGGCGAGACGGCCACCATTAGCAAAAGCAGTCGTATGCACGCTGGGCGGGGTAGATTCGTAACACTATCATTATGAATACTAGACTATCACTACTCATAATAGACTGCCATTACTTATGCCAGACTGTGGACTAATAGGAGACTATCATTACTCATACTAGATCATCATGGCTCATACTAGACTATCATTACTCTTAATAGACTGTCATTACTAATACTGAGACTATCATTACTAATACTAGACTATCATTACTCATACAAGATTATCATTACGAATACTTCACTATCATTACTCATGCTCGACGATCATGACTAATCCTAGACTATCATTACTTATACTCGACTATCTTCACTTATACTTGACTATCACTACTCATAATAGACTGTCATTACTTATACTAGACTATCTTTACGAATACTAGACTGTCATTACAAATACCACACCCACGCTACAACCCTCTCTGCAATGGAGAAAGAAGAAGGCGTTGTGATAACGCATGGGATTTTTCCTCTTACTTTCCCATGCTTCAGGACAGGGGAGAGGTGAGTGGAGTGAGAAGAGAGAAGTGCTAGGATGATTGCTTCGAAAAACCCCAACCCAAGAGGGAAACGCCCCCCTTCTGGAAGTTTCCCGCAGGAGTTGGAAGGAGGGCGGGGCGAGAGGGGTTGTACCAGCAAGTACCATCAAGCTGGTACTCGTACGAGACTATGGCCTAATACTAGACTATCATTACTCACACGAGACTATACTTACTCATACTAGGCTATCATTACTAATCCTAGACTATCATTACTCACACGGGACTATACTACTGGACTATCATTACTAATCCTAGACTATGGCCTCATACTTGAGTATCATTGCTCATACTAGACTATAGCCTAATACTAGACTATCATTTCTAATACTTGACTGTCATTACTCATACAACACTATCATTACTAATACTAGATTATCATTACTAATGAATTAATAGATGAATGAAATTAAAACGTGCCTGCGACTCAAATGTCCCTGCACAATTAGTGCAACAAGTCCGACCAGGATGATGGTCATGATAACCCCGAATACAACAAGCCACACTGGGTACGATGGCAATGTTGGAGAAACAAGTTTTGAGTGTAGCCCCTCAAACTCCAAGGTGGAGTCGGACAGCAGGAAGGCACTGTTGAGGCGGCCCCGGACACCACTGGGATGGGTATGTATCGGAAAGGGGTGGCGGGAGGAAGAGGGAAGAAAATATACATTTCAGTAATGGATTTGGAAGATGTGAACATCCTCATGAAGATTTCAAAGTTAAAGTAATGTGTTCCCACCTGATGGCATTCAATAGATCTGCCCTTGAAAATAACTTCGTCGTGTTCCTTGGGTCATTCACCATGAGGTAAAATGATATGCGTGGCGTTTCGTTCAGCAAATAAACGTTACTTGCACTGTGAGAACAGCAAGGGGTCACATATTAAAAAAAATAATTTATTTTTGAGCAAATCTGTCAGGAATGTAAAGGTGGTACCATAGCTCAAGGATCATAAATGAGGGATACATGTTGGTTGCCAAGGAAATATTCACGGGATATGATCACAAGTGCAAAAATCATAATCGCAAATATACAGTGTTGTGGCTAAAAGATGGGACAGATTTGAGGGTGGAATCCATCCATGGGGACCATGCTCCATACAGAGCATTGGTGCTGCTGGAGCAATCACCTGGGCCGTTGGGCACAATCCTGGAAGGTTCGCCACTCCGACACACCATACCAGCAAGCTGGTACTCATTTTACCGACCTCGGAAAGATGACGGGCTGAATCAACCCCACCTTGTATTAATTTAATGGGTGCAGGATTTGAACTCAGAATGCTGGGTTCCAAAACCTGCCACCTGAACCATTAAGCCAACACCCAAGCATAGAGTGGAATAATTCTATGATATTGGAAGGTAATTATTATTTTTGTCCAACCAACAAGACAGGGCTACATGCCACACCGCCAGGCCACGAATGGAACTGCTGCAAGAGCATTTTCCTGGAAAGCTGATCTCCAGATTTGGAGGTGTGAATTGGTCTCCAGGATCTCCTGATCTCAGCCCGACTGATTACTTCTTGTGGGGATATTTAAAAGACGGTGTACATGAACAGGTCACACACGAGATGAACTGCAAGAAAGCAAAACTCGTGACATTCAGGCCATTCCGACATACTTTCTTGTGAAGGTTAGGTTATAAGGGGTATGTGTACCAGAACAGTGGAATGTGTTATTTCCCGAGGGAACCATTTAACTGACAGTTTCAAAACCTAGTGCATTCGGAATAAATGTCAATGTCTATACTTTACAAATGTTAATACAGTTGAATCAATAACTCCATTAATTGAAGGATATTTCTATTTCAAACGTGTCCCATCTTTTTGTCACACCACGTGTAAAACCTATAACCAATATTTACCAATTTGGCTTGTAACCTATATCTCTACCAGTTTCGCCTATAACCTATGAACTGAGAGTCCAGCATCACATCTGCCTTTCTTGGATTCTGTGGAATCTAAAGCTCTAAAAGTTATTTGAATCTCCCATGATGAGACATGGGACAAGGTCTGTTGCTCTCACATCGCAGGCAGGTTAATGGTCTCTGTTTTCTACCGTCCATTGTCCAACATTGCTGTCTCCGCATTCACAGTCATCTGGCTCTCCCCAACAACTCCAGGATGCACAAGTTATTCCAGTAACCCCTTCCTGGTTAAACTTCCAAAATCCAGGCTGACTGCACACTTCAACTACTTTATTCCTCACTTATCCTGTCGATGGAACCACCTTCCTGAGGCTGTTCTGTCTCACTATCTCACTCCAACTATTTTCCAAAATCTTTATCTCCATTTGTAAAAGTTGGAAATATGGACTCGGGAAAAGCATCCATCCCCATCCCACCCCTCAAGGCTTCATATCGCCTCTTTCTGCATCCCTCCTCACCCCACCCCCTAAATGCTTCCCTCTCACCTCATCCACTAACCCCCCCCCCAAACACACACACTCCACACACTGAAATCTTCCCCCACACCTGAAACACAAACTTTCACAGACTCAAACCTTCCCCCACACCCCTCACACTCAAACATTCCTCACACCCCTTGCACTCAAACAATCTCCTGCACCCCACACTCACAAACCTTCCCCCACACTCCACCTACTCAAATTTTCCTTCACACCCCACATGTTCAAACCATTCCCCACATCCCACACACTCAAACCTTCCCCCTTCCCCCACTCCTCCAAAGTCTCCTCTTGCCCCCGCAAAGCCACCCCCCCCCCATCCTGCACCATCCCAATACCTCCTCTCCTCCCATATATAACTGTGTGGACCTCACATATCTGGGGCTTCCATTCCAACCTGACAGATCTCTCAATCCAGGCCGCTGCCGATAAACCAGACATCATTTGTTTAACAGAATCCTTCCTCCCACAGAATGTCCCTGACTCCTTGGTGTCTCTCCCTGGTTATTGTCTCCTCCGGTTTGATCGACCTGATCCTCATCCTGGTGGGGGAGTTGCTCTGTACATCAAAAACTCCATTTCTCACTCTCTGTGTACTGCTCTTACACCTCCCAAACCCGAGGAATACCTCTGGCTGCGACTTACCTTCCACTCCCACCTCATGCTGTCTGTGTGTCGTACCATTATCCTAACAGTGACGACTCCGTCTACATCTTTCTCTCTCAGACGATGTGGACCAACTTTAAATTACTCATACCAATACTCTTTTCCTCAGATGTGGTGACTTCAGTTATCACCATGCTAATTGGCTGAGTGTTGGTACCTCTCTCACCAGTCACCAGCCATGGCACTTCTGCAAAGGACTTCTGTGACTCCATGGGACTAACTCAATCTGTGAAATTTTCTACCTGGATTTCTCCCAATGGCAAATCTTCCCTTCTGGATGTGGTGATGACAAACTTCCCTGCCAATGTATCTTGCTCATCCTCTGCCCCAATTGGCTCATCTGATCATATGCTTGTGAAGGTCAACATCTCTCTGGCCATTCTCAGAGAACAGCCTCTGTGCTGGCGAGACTGGCAGTTCACTCAGGCAAACTGACAGGGACTGCAAGCTGCCATCTCTCTTCAGGACTGGTCTCCTATATCTACCACCCCTGATATTAACTCAACCTGGGAATTTTCCCACAAGAAACGTGCTCTCTCTTATACACAGATTCATCCCATCTCATCTTCAGTTATCATACCCATCTGAATCCTGTGGTGAGGCAGTTGCTTTAAAACAACTTGGATTCTCTTCCTGGAAGGCAAATCTGACCGAAGGAAACTTCAAATCATTCCACAAAGCCCACAACAAGTGTGTCTACCCTCAGGAGAGCCAGAAAGCAACATCTGTCCAATCTCAAGAACGAGCTTTCAAATTTGTCTCCCTCCTCTAAAACCTGGTGGTGCCTCCAAAACTTCAAATACACTGGACAAGGCAATCTGAAGACTGATATTTGTCCAATTTACAAAAAAACAAACTTACAAATATGTGTACAAGCCGGTAGGCGGTGATGGGTCGCCGAGCAGGAGGTAAAGTATTCCATATATCACAAAAAACAGGAATATATTTGATAGAGCATCACCTGTAGATCATTCTTGCAAAATTTCATAACCCTACGTGGGATAATGGCTTTCGGAATTGATTTCGCGTGAACGGTACCGATTTTGAAGGTTTTTCGGTTGTTGCTTGGGAACCAAAGTGTCCCGAGCAACCATCACAATTTCCAAAGCACTACGTCATAAGAGGTACCTACCACCTGAGTTTGGTCAAAATCCGCCCACGTTTACTACCAATTATGCTGATGACAAACGAACAAACATCCAAACAAACAGACAGAATTACTGACAATTAAGGGTCACCTATTTCGGTGACCCAATATATAGAAATATTAATCATCATATAAAATTACATGAAAAATATATATATATATATATATATATATATATATATATATATATATATATATATAAATATATATTATGCATTAAAATAAATGTACAAAAGAAAAATGCAAATTAAATGAAAGACATTTTAAATCCAACAAAAAGTGTCCAAGCTCGGAATCACCACGGCTTAAAGCTCACTCAGCCAGGGCACACAAGGTGCTGGCACCAACGAAGAGATCACCTGCAGCATCTGCAAACGTCAAGCAGTCCACGCAGATGCCCAGGGTGAGCAAGGAACGCAGAGTGAGCACCGCTGCGGTCCCCACATGCAGGCCCTGCAACCAGGCCACAGGAACGAACCTCGCCTGTCCCGATAGCGAGGCCACCCCGAGCGCCACGCAAACTTCACTCGCTCGACCGCTTCTCCTCCTGGGTCTCGGCCACCGCACTAGCAGCGGATCCCTCTGCGACCACACTCGACTTCACCATTCCCATGAGTTGGACTGGCTCCGACACAGTGACGCTGTGACCAGGGACACGCTTAACAGATGGGTCACAGCCTCAGTGACGGACTGAGAGACTTGGGTCACAAGGCCAAGAATGGCTTGTCAAGCGAGATGCATGCTCGGGTATGGTCACCCTGCACACTATGTCCTCGAGAGGAGGCCATGGCAAAGCGTCTCCCATATGGTGACGATGGTCGATGGAACAAACCTGGAAGTGGAAGCTACGCAACAACGTCATACCGGAACTCATCAGCTGTCGAAGATGGTGCAAATCAGCTGCTGCACAAAAAAGCCAGACAGCCAGTTGTCTGGCTTTATTGTGCAGCAGTGTTTCCCTTTGGATTTTATATTGGTGGATATTGGTGTTTGGTGAAAACAGTGTGAGGGAGGAGAAGGGAAGGCAGCATGAGGGGAGAGTAAGGGAAGGCAGCATAAAGAGGGGAAGGCAACATGATGGGAGAGTAAGGGAAGGCAGTGTAGATACATTTTTATCATAATGGGTTTGAAGGTGATGAAATTAATAAATTGATGATAGTTAAAACTTGGTATTAAAATGAAAATGTTAAACCTGAAATAAAATGTACTCAAATATGATACGATTCTTTTTAAGTATGCATCAAATTGGAATTAACATAATTATATTTTTCCTTTGTATGGAAAGATCACCTGACTATTATAGTTTGTATCAGGTTGAACTTTGCAAGAAAGTTGAATATAAGAAGAATTGCCTATCATTTTAAAGCTATCTCAAGGAATTTTTATAAAAGACACAAACAAGTTGGAATGTGGATTTAAGAAAGTGTCCAGATGTATTCACAAAGCTCTAGTCGCTTCAAGATAATATATTTTCCCAGTTTCGGGAGAAGCAGACTGACTCTTAACCTACAAATGATGGAAAGTTGTTTTTAATGACCATTACAGTTGGCGTTTGACGTCATTCTAGCATTCTGTGCATTTTCTGTGTTAGGAAAGGATTAATATGTCTGGATTTGAAATATGTGTTACAACCATTCAAGCAGGAGCTGTCTAAGAAGACTGAAGATAAGCTTCACCTAGAGTTTGTCAAGACCAGACAAACTGGCGCCAGTGCCAGAGATGATAAAAAACTGTCTTACTGAAAACTATATAAGGACTAAGATTCTCCTTTTGTATTTGAGAGATCTGGAATGAGTTTGTCTGTTCAGAATCTCCTATGCATGCATAATAAATAAGTGTTTTGTCTGTTTAATAAATAAATGTTTTAATTGTACAGATGACTGAGAATTCTTCTGCAGTAGCATGAATAGGGGAAGGCAGCATGAGGGGAGGGGAAGGCAGCATACTGGAGCATTACCAGGGCGAAAATGCTTTCAATCGTCGTTTGCGAAAGCGAACTTGTTGCAGTTACAGACTTTGGTTTATTTGAATCTGCATTCTGAACCATCACTAATAGGTACTCTCTTTGGTGTTTGGTTTTCAAATGTTTTAGCATATTGGACATATTACAGCAATGAGGAAGGTCTATTGAACAAAATGAGTATGCAACTTTTGGACTGTCTTCTTTAACCTTCCCGAAATACTTCCAAACTGCACCACTCGACCTTTTGAACGACATGTCAAAACTATCAGTCGATGTATTACCTACCCGTCCCATCAGCAAAGCAATCAGCACACTTTACCGGCCAACTCTAAATGTCTTGCAATTCAATTTTCAGGAACACGCCCTTGGAGCATATTTCATTTGCAAGTGACTTGCTTTTACTGCTATATTACAAACATCTTATTTAACAAGGAAAAGTATAAAAACCACTGCTGTGGTCATCACTATCCTCTTGCAATAGGACCAGCTGGATGGCAAAAACAGTGCTCGTAGTACCTCAAAAGTAATTGGAATCAAAAAAATAACTATTGACCATGCCAAAAGAGTTCAAAAGAAAAGTTTTGAGTGAGGAAAAGAAGGGTTCAATTCTGGCTTGACTGGCAGAGGGATACAGTGAGCGTCACGTTGCTTCCATCCTTAAAATTTCAAAGACGGCGGTTCATAAGAACAAGGTCAAGCAGCAGACATTGGGGACAACAAAGCTACAGACTGGCAGAGGGCGAAAACGACTTTCCACTGACCAGGATGACCAACTCATTCGAATGTCACAACAACCGTAGGATGACATTAACTGACCTACAAAGAGAATGGCAAATAGCAGCTGGGGTGAAGTGCACGGCGAGGACGGTTCGAAACGGGCTCCTAGGGGCAGGGCTGAAGTCGTGCAAAGAGAGAAAAAAGCCCTTCATCAATGAGAAGCAAAGAAGAGCCAGGCTGAGGTTTGCAAAAGACCATAAGGATTGGACCGTAGAGGACTGGAGTAAGGTCATCTTCTCTGACGAGTCCAATTTTCAGCTTTCCCCAACACCTGGTCGTCTAATGGTTAGACGGAGACCTGGAGAGGCCGACAAGCCACAGTGTCTCGCACCCACTGTGAAATTTGGTGGAGGATCGGTGATGATCTGGGGATGCTTCAGCAAGGCTGGAATCGGGCAGATTTGTCTTTGTGAAGGACTCGTGAATCAAGCCACGTACAAGGTTGTCCTGGAAGAACACTTGGTTCCTTCTGCTCTGACAATGTTCCCCAACTGTGAGGATTGGTTTTTCCAGCAGGACAATGCTCCTTGCCACACAGCCAGATCAATCAAGGTGTGGATGGAGGACCATCAGATCAAGACCCTGTCTTGGCCAGCCCAATCTCCAGACCTGAACCCCATTGAAAACCTCTGGAATGTGATCAAGAGGAAGATGTATGGTCACAAGCCATCAAACAAAGCTGAGCTGCTTGAAATTTTGTGCCAGGAGTGGCATAAAGTCACCCAACAACAATGTGAAAGACTGGTGGGAGAGCATGCCAAGATGCATGAAAGCTGTGATTGAATTTCAGGGTTATTCCACAAAATATTGATTGCTGAACTCTTCCTAAGTTAAAACATTAGTATTGTGTTGTTTAAAAATAAATATGAACTTGTTTTGTTTTTATTATTTGAGGTGTGAAAACACTGAATATTTGTTATTTTGACCAGTTGTCATTTTCTGCAAATAAATGCTCTAAATGACATTTTTATTCGGAATTTGGGAGAAATGTTGTCAGTAGTTTATAGAATAAAACAAAAATGTTCATTTTACTCAAACACATACTATACCTATAAATAGTAAAACCAGAAAAACTGATAATTTTGCAGTGGTCTCTTAATTTTTCCAGAGCTGTATATATATATATATATATATATATATATATATATATATAGTGATGTCCACGGGACTTGAACAGTCCCGCCAACGTAGAATGAGCCGAAACGATGGAGGCGATTTATTTGTTTATAACCCAAACATGGCGGTTCTAATCGCTCTGCTGCAAACGGGACGAGGAAGGTGGCATGAGTCACTTTTCACTGAGTTGATGGTGTTTATTCCTTTTTTATAATTACCAGAAATAACAAGACTCGGCAAGAAGAGGGATCCGGGGCGATTCGACGGGATGGTGTGGGATCGGGCGTGGGGAAAAACACAGACAATTCCAATGAATATACAGTTCTCAATCCCTCTAAGGCGCCAAGCAGACACACACACACACACCAGCAATGCCAACCTTCCCGATTTCATCGGGAGGCTTCCGAAAATTCACCCAAACTCCCGCCCTTACGATCACTATCCTTATCCTCCCGAAATTTTGATATTTTTGCACTGTTCACTAATCAGAATGTACTAGTATGAGAATTGAATGAAAAGCATCGTCTGCTACGTATAGCATGTGGTAACTCCATAACGTTCGCTGCTACCAAATTGAACGTAAAAAATTGCAAATTCAAATGAGGAGCAGCGAAACATTGGGTCTGGATCTCGCTTATGCGATCATGCACTGAGATTTAGTGCATGCGGTTTGTGTGCAATACAGTGCATGCGGTATGTATGCACAGTGTATATGCATGCGATACGCTCACTGCATGCAGCTGGGCCCCGTACCAGCCCGGCGGTCGCGACCACCGTGCGGTGTTTAATTTAACAGCCGCTAGAGTTCTACGAGTCGCGCTGCAGCTGTGGAACATCGACTTCGAAGTTACCGATGCTTCAAGCCCTCGATGTTGATTACGAAATGGCAGAAAAGAAGCTTACGAAGACCAAGAAATGGTCTCAGAAGTACAAGACCGAATACAGTCTCCAATACCCGTGTATTCGAAAGTCTGAAAGAGGAATTCATCATGCGTATTGTACAGTATGCAGCGTTGATATTTCAGTTGAGCACGGAGGTCGCGATGATATTCGGAAGCACGTTGGAAGCAAACGGCACACAGACATTGCAAAGGAGAGATCTTCGAGCACGAGTACCGGTACACTTCTGAATTATTTCACTAAACAAGGGACAAGCGAGGAAGAGGATGTTACTCGAGCGGAACTTCTCTTTAGTGGATTTATTGTGGAACATAACTTGCCCATATCAGTCTCAGATCATGCTGGACCTCTATTTCAAAAGATGTTTCCAGATTCAAAAGTTGCTTCAAAGTATGGATGTGCAAGAACAAAAACTTGCAAGATGTGCAAGATGTGCAAGAACAAAAAAAAAAAAAAAAAAAAACAAGAACAAAAAGCAAGAAAAAAAAAAGAAAAAAAAAAAAGAACAAGAACAAAGAAGAAAAAAAGAACACTGGTCAACAATTTTTTACTTTCTGAATGTTGTCTAGATTTCTACAAGTGAATTAGGGTATTCTGGCACTGCTGAATCAGGAAATGGCATCCGTTTCTCTCCATCAGGTCAGGTTTTTGTGCTAAGTTGATTTGAAAAAATCAGATCTTGTGACAAAATCAATTACATTTTTGTGGCATTATCAGCTGATTTTTGTCAACACATATCATCCTAAACATGTTTTTAAGAAAAAAAAAATGTTTTGCCAACAACATTTATTGATTACATGATAGAAACATCGATTACTGTCATCTGAATGGTGGGCATTGATAAAGGTAAGTACAAGTAAATTGCATGTTGCGTCACCACTGTTCAAACTTCAGGGCTTGAACTTCCGTTTCTTCGAACTCCTGGAATGTTCAGCGGCAGGGAGGTCTCTCTTCAGATTCCAACAGTAGTCAGCCATCATGACTGCGTCCCAGCGACCCTGATACCTGGTCTCCATCTCCTTCATGTCCTGATGGAATCTCTCCCCCTGCTCGTCACTCATTGAACCCAGGTTCTCAGGAAACCGGTTCATATGTGAAAATAGGTAGTGCATCTTGATGCTCATGTTGCAGCCCAGGTTTCTGAAAGCAGTCAGCATGTTGTTGACAAGTTCTGCGTAGTTTCTGGCCTTATTGTTGCCAAGAAAGTTCTTCACTACCAAAACAAATGTTTTCCACGCTTCCAGTTCCACTTCGTTCATTGAGTTTTTGAACTCTGGATCTCTGATGAGCTGACGGATCTGAGAACCATCAAAGATGCCAACTTTCAACTTCTCCATGGTCAATCCTGGAAAAGCCTGGCACAAGTAAGTGAAGCAGTCACCATCTTTGTCCAGAGCCTTGGTGAACTGCTTGATTAAGCCGAGCTTGATGTGCAGCGGTGGGAAGACTATTCTGTCTCTGTCCACCAGAGGGTCGTTGATGACGTTCCTTTCTTTGCATGGCACCAATTCCTCCCGCACAGGCCAGTCCTTCTTCGTGTAATGCTGAGCACGGTCCCTACTATCCCACATGCACAGAAAACATGGGTACTTGGTGAAGCCAGACTGTTGTCCCAACAAAATGTTCACCATCTTCAGGTCAACACAAATAAACCACTTATGCTGATCATAACCAATTTTCTCCAGCACGTACTTCACCGCTTCATACTTCTCCTTCAGTGTAGTCGAGTGAGCGATGGGTACAGAGGCAAACTGGTTGCCGTTGTGTAGCAGAACACATTTCAGTGATCGCTTGCTGCTGTCAATGAACAGTCTCCAATCTTTGGGTTCGTACTGTGGCACTCCAAGCTTGAGCAGAAGCGCATGTCATAAATTGGCGCATGTAGGTATTGTACATTCTTCAGAGTTCGTTATTTCAAGAAATACAACTTTTTTGTATCACATTATTACAAAATCTGCCCCATTAACTTTAGTTTTGATCCACGAACTTTATGCTTTGCCTCACCAATTTTTGGAAGATTTTGAGGTTTTATGACTTCAAACTGATCCCTTTTCGACATAATCACCTAGAACTATCGTACCTGAATACTTCTTGTCATTAAAATAATTATTTCCAATTAAAACAATTATTTGACATGACATTTTACCCCCACCAACTTCTTCTAAAATGCTCCACACATGCGTACATGTGAACAAAAATGTAAAAAACGACATGTGGCCATATCTCAAAAACTTGACCTGATTGAACAAAACTAATGTGAGTTTTGGATTCAGCGCATCAGATTCGTCCTAAATCAGCTTAAAAATGCAGACAACAAATTTGTTGTTGACCAGTGTAATTGGTGAGTTGTCAAATGTTACTGCTTCATCTATTGCCGATATTGCTAGACTAGCTCCATTTAGCCTAGCTACAGACGGTAGCAATGACAGTGGTGAGGCCCAGCTATATCCTGTCCTGATTTCGTACTATGACAACAGTGCTGGGATTGTGAAGCAAGGTTTGCTAAGTTTGCCTGCGTGCAAACAAGATTCCACTGGAGAAAACATTTTCAAACTGCTTGATCATGAGTTCAGTGACAGGACAATTCCGTGGGGAAATTGTGTTTCCTTTTGTGCTGATAATGCCTCTGTCATGGTGGGCAAGCACAAAGGAGTCGCTGCTTATATCCACAAACAAAATCCAGAGTGCTACATCATGGGATGCCCTTGCCATATGATGCACAATACGGCCAAGAAGGCGGCTCAGGCCTTACCCATTGAATTAGATGACTTTCTCATCGATATTTACTACTACTTGGACAAAAGTAGTAAACGCGTCAAAGGAGTGAAAGCACTGCAAGAACTCTGTGATGCCCCGACACACAAGATTCTGAAGCATGTCGCAACAAGGTGGCTGTCCCTTGGTCAGTGCCTAGACAGGCTGATTGAACAGTGGGAGCCACTTCGCCTCTTCTTCAAAGAAGAAGTACGAAGAAAAATGCAACCAACTGTAGCCAAGACTCTAACAACGAGCAAGAAGGACGGCACTGTATCTACTGCCAGTACTGGCACTGCAGGATCAAGCACTAGTGGAGCAGCATTCACCACTACCACTGCAGTATCTGCTGCGAAGAAGACAGCAGGGACAGCACCAAAACCAATGCTGAGAGCAGGTAGCATCACCGGCCCTTCATCACGTTCATCTACAAAGCAGATCCCTTCAGAGTCGAGAAAGACTGTGATAGTCCCATCTACAGGCAAAGAAGGACCCAAGTTAAGTTCTGCTTTTGCCAAATCACTTGACAGAAGCTCAGCAAAACCTTCGAATCAGAGGTCTTCTTCCTTGGCTGCACCTACCTCAAGCTCTCTCCTCAAACGTAAAATTGGATCTGGTACTACGAGTCTGACCTCTTCTGCTGGCAGTAAACGCAAGTGTGATCGCCCTGCGGCTAAGTGTACTACGAGTTCTACAACTAAAAGCGCATCTTCCTCAAACACTGTGCAGGAATCTAGAGAAAAACGTGTCAACAGGATGTTCTTGTCTCCACAAACAAAACTCTATTGTTTCTTCCTTCGATATGCTAACAAGCTTTTTGAGAAGGGGAATCTTCTGCTCCAAAGAGACGAACCCTGTATTCATCTCCTGCACGGAGAATTGAATGGTCTTCTGAAAGATATCTTTGTACGGTTTTTGAAACCATCAGTGTCATCGGTTGCTCTGGTAAATGTACCCTTCTCTGACAGAAATCATCAGAAGAATGATGAGGACCTCATGATTGGGAACGATGCCAAACTGTATATAAGGGAACAAAGGAGTCTCAAGAAATCCACCTTCACTCTGAGTGAGTCAGACATCCAAGGTTTCTTCAGTGCAGTTCGCTCATATTATGTGAAAGCCTGCAATTACATCTTCAAAACCTGGCCGCTAGATGATGAATTAGCCAAGCATGCTCAGGTGCTGGATGTTAAGCTACACCAAGAAGTGGGGTTTGACTGTGTGGAGTTTTTCATCAAGAAATTCCCCTGTCTGTTCAGTGGCGGTGATAGTGACATAGACAGTCTTGAGAGTGAATTCGCTCACTACCAGGCAGACGCCTCCATAGCTACAATTGCTACTGAGACAGTGAGAGTGGATGAGCAGTGGCATCGGATTTCACAGCTCACAGATCCCTGCACTGGTGCCAAGAAGTATCCTAATTTGAGCAAAGTGATGAAGGGAATCTTGGTCATTCCTCATTCGAACGCATCATGTGAGCGGGCACTCAGTCTTGTACGGAAGAATCATACTGAATTTCGTCCCAATTTGAGTGTCAAAACCCTGGAAGCTCTCTTAATTGAAAAACTAGCTCATAACACCCCTTGCTACCAGAGAGAATACAGCAAAGACATAATCAGAAGGGCTAAAAGAGCCACACAGCTGTCACTCAGCAAAGCTGCCATGGAAAAAGCAAGCAGCAGTAGTACCAGCCAGAAAGGTAAGAAAAATATTGCTTCTTTTGTGCTTTTTGTTAATCTTTGATTGTCCCCTAACTTACTAATATTAACATACATGTAACATTAAAAAGTGCACAATTTTCCCCTTTTTTTGTTCAAAAAGTGGGAATTCTTAACATGTTAAATGCTCCAAAATAGGGCTCAGAGGGCACTAGAGAGCGTCTAGAACCCCAGAGCTTCCAGGGCCCTAAGGCGGGCCCTGGACCCCGCCGCAAGGGTCGAGCGCTCCGCGCTCGAGATGTGCGCTTCGCGCACATTATTTGGTGTCGGTTGAAAATCCTCCCTAATTCTGATTTCCAAAAGTTGGCATCTCTGACACACACACACACACACACACACACACACACACACACACACACACACACACACACACACACACACACACACACACACACACACACACACACTCACACACACACACACACACACAACGTTGCTATCTCTGGTGGTCAGGCTGGACCGTGGTGTGGACGCAACTGTCCCTGGATCGGCGCCGGACGAGCCGGCCTTGCTCTCGCCAGGGGGGGGCAGGAGAAACCGCGGTGCTGTCGACCTCCTGGTCCTGGCCCAAGTCTGCCCACAGCCGCCAGGGAACCAGCTCCCGCGCCAAGCCGCGAGCAGGAGAGAGAGGCAGGTCCACCCGCCGCCCGACCCCGTATTCCGAGTCAGCAGAACCCTAGAGCCAACCAAAGCGAGGCACGAGGCTCGGCAAGGCTCCCAGGCACGATCAAGAGCACGATCGACTCAGCACAGCAACCAGGACGCTCTCTGCCGCCACAGGTTCCACACCAAAAAAACACGAGCGTTCTGGTTGTAATCTTCTTCTTCTCGCTTTTCGACCCCGAACAGAACCTTTTTATACTTCTGCCCTCGTCACCTCCAATCGAGCCGTTTATTGGCCCACTGCCGTCGCCTTCTGCCAATCGTGATCACGGGGCGGAGCCATCCGCTGTACTGTCCTGTGACGTCACGGCCAGTCTTCAGAGAATACCAAAAGGGGTTTACGCAGACACACTTACCCTATCCCGTGTCCCTATCTAATTACGTGACATTTATCATTTCCCCCTTGAAGAAATGAACATTTACTAGACAACTTATCACCACTGAATTACTACTTATTACATCGAGATCCTGGTAAACTCGAACAGCATGGCATACCTAATTAAACATCCTAATTACCCTTTGAATGCATACCCCCCCCCTCAAACGTAACAATATATATCATGAACAATTTTGCATTCATTATAATCTTTATTGATAACTCTCCAAATGAATGTGGGAAAATTAGAACTGTCTGCCAATAATTTTGTGAGCCGTTGTGTTTTACTGTGGGATGTGAATTACAATCAAATGATTAGCCTGTTTTGAAATTTTTTACCAGTTGGTAAAATTCTATGAAGTGTCATTTACTCTTATAAATTACAATATTTTTAATTCTTTGGTTATCATTAAAGCATATGAGCTGAAAAGACAACTGTTTAGAATATTAAATGCTTGAATCGCTAAAATGTTGCATTATGTGTGTAACAGAAATTTGTTTCATGTGATACGTGTCTGAATCTGGAAACTTTTCTTGGTTCTCTCTCAATTCACAATTGTCATTTAGCAAAGGAAACTTGATAAAACTATTCACTTGATCTTTTCATTCCTGATGAAAAACTATGTGTATCATCCATGATAGTGAGGTTGGTAACAGTGGCTGTTTCCCCATTAAAAAAAAATGATGAGTAAGGGTGCTAATGCAGTATTAGTGCAGCATTCAGATGGTTTAAGCAGAGTTGCACAGATGTTGAAGCCATATGTAACTGCTTAATGCGAGTGATCAGGAAGTTATAGCTTTCATTAAAAAAACTCAACCCATGGGATGGTGCAAAGGAAGTGCATGGGATAAGCAAAATGCATGCTTTTGAATGTGATGATGGCTGTCACCTAAAATTGTGGAAGACCAACAGTGATGTTAAACATGTTCAACCTTCTATTCTAATTTAATATTCCAATGTCTCTGTTGCATCTGCTAGTGCCAGTGATACAGCTGTATCCAATGTGCCAGCTTGCAAACAGTCTATCAGTATTGAAGTACTGGAGGGGATTGAGTGAATGTTAAATATGATGGCAAGAGTTTTCCAGGGGAAGTGGCCCGAATCATTGGTGAGGACACTGAAGTTACTGTTATGGAATCAGGATGTAGTGGTTTATGGAGGTGGCCAGTACCAACTGACATCCTTGACTACAAGCCTCAGGATATGGTCTACAAAACTGAACCTTCAGTTCCAGTAGTAGCTACCAGCCTGGTGTGGGCTTAGTGGTTAGGGTGGCTAGCTTTGGGTCCTAGGGTCCTGAGTTTGAGCCCCTTTAGCTGCTGAATTAACACCAGGTGGGGTTGGCTCAATCTGTCATCCTTGAGGTTGGAAAATGAGTACCAGTATACTGGTGGAGGGGCACAGCATCAGTGACACAGCTGTGTTCAAAGAAATGATAGCAACCTTGTAGGCAAGCTGCCATATGAAAGACCAGAACAGAGTAGTAGCTGTTGCAGGTGGACATGTTCACTATATATTTAACACTGATATTCAAAATCAGCAATAACTTGTGCAACTGGTTAAATGCAACGTTACTTGTGTTACACACAATAAGGCAACATCATTCAATCACTTAAAGCTTCAGGAGATTTTCTTTTGCCACTTCTGGATGACATAAGCATTCTTGCTTTTAAAACAAAACCACTTTGGAGTTCCTTAAATTACTTTCATTTTATAAAAACTTTTTGATAATTTGTGTTGCATGTAAAAGGATAAAGTTAAATCTCAAAAATTTTGAAATTTGCATGACATAATTACACAAGCAAGAGTTGTAATAATAATTTATCTCGTGTCTTGCATTTGTACACTGTACTTGTCTTTCTGTGTGAAACAACTCTGTGATTTTAAGGCAACAGAAATAAGCAATGTTTTTTTTTTTTTACTGTTTTGTAACTTCGCATGTGTTGTATTCGCAAGTGGTATTTCATGGAAAGGTATTCCGGTTTGAAAAGTTTTTGATTATCTTATGTAAAATGAGCTTTGTACAATAAATAAAAAGCATCTTCCATTCCAATATGAGGAAAAAATATTTTTGCATGCTGGGATGAGTTTTCATGGAATGGCCCAGAATAACATGGAATGGCCCAGATAGAAACAAAATCATGTCTGAAATACATTTTCTGCCAGTCATACACGTCCGGAGACAAACACTTCTTGAACACGTCCAGAGACAAACACCGCCCAGACACGTCCAGAGACAAACACCACCCAGACACGTCCAGAGATAACCACTGTCCGGACATAACCACCATCCAGATACGTCCAGAGATAACCACTGTCCGGACATTTGATCCAGAGTATCATATAATGTGCGAATACAACTCTTTGGATGTTCATAAGCATTACAGCTGAAATGTGATTACAGCTGACATCCGGAGTGTCAAACTATGTCTGAATTGGACAAATGAATACTTTATTTTAGCAGTCGGAACTGCTGCTAAGATCAATTCTGCATTTTAAGTTTTGAAATTCAACTCAGTTTAAGAGATTCTCGAGGTTATCGCATGTGTGGAAACTAAATAAAGTACAAATACTTGGAGATGCCCAAAATGTTAAACAATATCTGAATTGGACAATTTCACACTTTTTTTTTTTAGCAGTAAGAACTGCTGCTGAGATCAATGAAGAAGTTTAAATTTCGAAATTTGACTCGGTTTAAGAGATTCTAGAGGTTATCGCATGCGTGGAAACTAAATAAAGCACAAATACACGGAGATGCCCGAAATGTGAAACTATGTCTGAATTGGACAATGAAAACTTTTTTTTAGCAGTCAGAACTGCTGCTAAGGTCAACTAAAAAGGTTAAATTTTGAAATCTGACTCAGTTTAAGAGATTCTGAAGGTTTGCCTTTGTGGAAATGAAATAAAGCCACAAACACTGGTGTCTCCAGGCGTTTATAAGCATTGTGCTTTATACAGTGATTCGTAGGTACGAAGATGAGGCATTCAATGACATGAGTGAGGAAAGTGAAAAAAAAAAAAATTTGAGTGCTTTATCGTTAAGAATCCATTGCGGCTTGTTCCAAGTCAAGGCATTGTTGAGCAGGCCAAACAAAATGGCGAATTAAGACCTCAGCAAGCTGACTTAGGGGCTGACCAAGGATGACACATTGATTAAGGATAATTAAATAAGGCCATTAATTTCTTCAAAAAGGGTGTTTAAATGAACCTAAACACCCAATTTTCATTCATGCATTACCTTCGAGTTTGCTTAGTATGCATGCAAAGTCTGGGGCCGCGAGGTTTCATGGTTTTGGAGTTGTGGAGGAAACAGACTGACTGATGGACTGACACACACTGACATTTATTATTATAGCTAGAGATATTTCCACTTCTCCAACATGGGTTGTCAAAATTTGGATTGCCTTAGTATTACTCGCAACACAACATTCTCCACTGGAAGACACCTTCATCTTCCTGGGGTTATCTTAATATGTCATGCAATGCAACCTTCTCCACCAGAGGGCATCTTACTCTTACATCACAAGCAAAATTTCCACCAGAGGGCACCTCACTCAGACATGAAATGCTACAGTCTCCAGAAGAGGGTACCTTCTGCTTACATTCCAATGGTGCGTGCTGTACTTAATAGATGTACTCACGAAATGCAAAATTCTCTCCCGGAAGCAACCTTATTCCGAAATGCAATCCAACATTTTCCACTGCAGGGCATCATACTCTTACATCGCTTGCCTAAATATCACACAAAATGCAACATTTTCCACCATTGGGTACCTTGAGGTTTGTGTGGGCACCTCAATATTGCATACAATGCAACCTTCTCCACTGGTGTCCTGCCTCTTGTACATTCCCTTAATCTTTCATGCAATGGAAAATTTTCCACTGGGGGGCATCTTACTCTTACATCCCTCCATCCATTGGGACCATACTCTGTGCAGAGCGTTGGTACTGCCTAAACAGTCTCCTTGCCTATTGGGCACAATCCTGGATGGGTCACCACTCTGACACAGGATACCAGCAAGCTGGTTGGCCGACCTCAGAAGGATGATGGGCAGAGTCAACCCCACCGAGTATTAATTCAACAGCCAAGGGGGATTTGAACTCAGGATCTGAGGATCCAAGCCCACCACCCTAACCATTAAGCCAACACTAGGTATATTACCTAAATATCACACCAAATGCAACATTATTGTGGGTGCCTTAATATTACACGCAATGCAACATTCTCCCCCGTGGGGCACGTTACTCTCGCATGCATGCAAAAACCCCAGGAAATGGCGGCGTTCAGGGAATCATAAAGTATATCATGTGTGCGAGATCAGTATCGTCACCAAAAATGGCTTGCAAAGTTATTAAGAGAAGCTGAAAATACTTGGAAAAGTACCTCAGAGAAAGGACTTTGCCTTTGCACAATGAAAGACTTGGAGAACTTTCTTGGCTCACCGAACGGGAAGCTGCTTGTACTGCAAACTCCCGACCATGTGGGCCGGTGCAAGTTCCGATGGACGGGCATGTACTACACAAACCCCCGACAGATCGCTACCAGTGAATGGACCGTGTATCTGGATTACGTGCCTCTGAACACCAATGGAAATGACATGTCTGGGGCTTGTGGATTACAGGGTAAGTTTAAAATTATAATATTTACTATTAATCATGTTTGGAAAGGGGTGGGTTGGGATGGGAGCTGTGAAAGAGTTTTAAATATATTGTTTGTTTGATTCTTGGGCCACAAGAGAAATTATACTATATTTTTGAATATATTGCTAAAACTTTAAGCGTGTGTGTGTGTGTGTGTGTGTGTGTGTGTGTGTGTGTGTGTGTGTGTGTGTGTGTGTGTGTGTGTGTGTGTGTGTGTGTGTGTGTGTGTGTGTGTGTGTGTAAAATATATATTCACTATGGCCACTTGCTTGAACAGGAAATCAACACCTATCAGTCTCATCTACAGGTATTTCTCGTATTTCCTCGACTTCCTTGAGTCCAATTTGCATTCAGGAAGATAACAATTATGGGTAACTATTTTGAAATTGCCACTCTTCTTTTTAAATGCTGAAAATGATGTTTAAAAGGTGATTTGAATTCCAGATTTCACGCTAGTAGCAGCAGGTTAAAAGTGCCCGGCGAGCAGAACCGAGTCAGTGTAAAGACATACACAGCACATGCGCAAAAGGCCTCGTTAGCATTCATACATCATTTCGAAAGTGCTGTATTACATTCCACCTTGCTAATGTAGCAATTCCTGACTACATTTCCCTCCACTCTCTTTGCATTTGTATGTCGATGTAAGTGAGGGTAATGCATTTTAAATACACCAATGACAAACCATGGATTTCTAAAATGATTTAGCTCAAATTTCAATCAAACTAAACAGGAATGAATCCGATCAAGGTACTTTGCAATCAGCTTGGAGGTGTGTGGAAAGCATAGAAGCATGGTTTTGAGTATAAAGTAGAGTGCGTGAGTCATGGCAAGAATAAAATAAACTCACTCAAATGTGGGCATCTTCTCCTGGGTGTTGTTGCAGTAAATCTGCATCGCAAATGCAATCATGCATTTGAACAGGTACTTCTCATTTTCATCCCAGGTGTACTTGGGGGAAGGATGGGAGAGGGTGGAGGGAAATGCAGTCAGTTAAGACACACAGGAAAACAATTATCGTTCCATGTCTCTCCACAAGAGAGTTGTGTGACATTTAATATTACAAGCTGAAACCCGTGGAAATTCTGTGTATTGTAAGACGTGACTTCAACAATATTATGCAAAGAACAGTCAAATAAATATCATGGGAATTTAATATTGTCGAGCTACTGTATGTAGCATGTCAGGTCAGGTTCGATTTGTGACCTGCTACAGGTACCATGTAAACCTGCACTAACCTGTTCCATGGTCGGGTTGTCGGCGACTAAACCGTCTCCCCCACCAGGTTTTCTGGTGAGGAGGGTGTTTGGATATGGACACCCAGCAGGATTAAAAACAAAACCTGTCAAAGGGCGGAGGAGCTCCTTGTGAGCCAACGGCCATCCATATCTAGTGCCCAACTGTGTCTGCGGACGTCCTCCTGCAGTTGGGTCACTTCTTATTAGGAGGTTGATGGCAGGATTTGCACTCCGGCCACTGTAAAACCCTTCATTCCGCAAAACGCAAAAACGCAAAAAAATCTGAAAACCCACTCCGTGGGAGTACCTCCTGTGCAGCTTCCCTTCGCAGGGCAGCTCACCGGATGACGGGATTGGGGCAAAGCCTTCGGGACCCCCAATCTTTGATAGGAGGGAAACCACGGGGTAACATCCCTGGGTCAGATTGCGGGAGAGTGTGTCGGAGTGGTGCTGAGGTGTCGTCCACCAGACGGCGGTCTCCTTGGGTTAACCTGAGGCGCTCCCTTCGGGTGGGTGCCTGAAATGTCCTATCCCTAAGAGAGGATGATCACCTGTCTCTGTTATCATCTGAGCTCAAGCGTTTGGACATCGGGATTGCAGCTCTCTCTGAGGTTCGGAGACCGGATTGCGGCGAGATAATGGTGGGTGGTTACACCTACTATTGGTCTGGTCGCTCTGATGGTTATCATACCCAAGGAGTTGCTGTAGCTGTATCCAATAAGCTGACCCCAATGATAATTGAGGTAACACCGGTCAACGAGTGTATTATGAGATTAAGGATTCGTCACTCCTTAGGTGTCATTTCCCTGGTCTCCGTTTATGCTCCGACTGAGGCGAGTGATCTCACCGTGAAGGATGCATTCTACGCCACACTCGAGTCTGTGGTTGATCAGTGCCCCAGACGAGATACACTTCTAGTCTTGGGGGATTTCAATGCATCGACTGGAACTGATAGGGACGGTTATGAGGTGTGTGTTGGTCCCCATGGGTCAGGAACTATGAACCAGAGTAGCACTAAGCTCCTTGACTTTGCAAGAAGTCATGGACTTAGGGTGGCTGGTTCATGGTTTCAGCGCCCACAAGCTCATCGCTGGACTTGGTATTCCAACGCTGGCGGTGTGGCAAAGGAGATTGACCATGTCCTCATTGACGGTCGTTGGAGGATGATCCAGAACTGCAGGGTCTAGCGGAGTGCTCAGTTCCTCAATACTGACCACAGGCTTGTTGTAGCAACTCTAAAGCTGCACCTTAAATCCTGGAGAATGGTACCAGCCCAGCCTAGGCTGGATGTTGCCAAGCTCAGGAATGAGAGAGTAGCTGAGGAGTTTGCGAACAGGCTGAGTGGACACTTGGGGGGTCTGGGTGCTTTGGGGGGTCCTGAAGAGTTGTGGAGCGCCTTCAAGACCACCGTCCTTGATGTTGCCGGTGGATGCCTTGGAGCTCACCGCAGGGCAAAGAAGAATTTTGTCTCTCAAGGGACACTGGATACCATTGACCAGAGTCGCAGGGCCAGGCTGAATGGCAGAGCTGAGCTGTTCAGGGAGCTGAGGCATAAAACTGTACGTGCACTGAGGGTGGACAAGGAGGCCTATGTGCGAGGAATCTGTGAGGGGGTAGAGCATCACCTGTGGACAGGTGATTCTCGTCCCGCTTACAGGGGAATTCGCGCATTACGTTCATCCAAGCCCATCCCTCGGAGCACTACAGTTCGAGCAGAGAGTGGTAGGCTCTTGACAGAGGAGTCTGAAGTGAAGGCCCGCTGGGCCGGTTACTTTGAGCGGTTGTACCAGGCTGATCCCCCAACTGTCGAGTTGGACGTCAAGGGTGTTACAATCCCTGTTGCTGACCCTCGAATCAACTGTGGTCCACCTACGCTTGTGGAAACACGGGCTGCGGTGAACCAGTTGAAACGGGGCAAAGCTCCAGGGATCTGTGGCATCCATGCCGAACTTCTCAAGACTGGTGGAAATGCTGCACTCGTGTCGTTGCATGCAGTTTTGTGCTCTGCCTGGAATACTGGCATCATCCCAACTGACTGGAAGAGGGGCCTTGTTGTCCCTCTCTGGAAAGGGAAGGGTGATCGCCAAGACTGCAACAACTACCGAGGGGTGACGCTGCTCTCAGTGCCGGGCAAGGTCTTTGCTCAGATAATTCTTGATAGGGTTCACCACCATCTGCTTGAGCACCAGCGTCCAGAGCAGTCAGGCTTTACACCAAAGAGGTCAACGATTGACCGTATCCTTGCACTTCGTGTCCTCACCGAACGCAGACGAGAGTTTCGGCAGGGGCTGCTTGCAGCCTATGTTGATCTCTGTAAAGCATTCGATTCAGTGAATCGGGATGTCCTCTGGAGGATTCTTGGTCTTCGTGGGGTGCCACCAAAACTGATCGATCTGATGTCTGAACTCTACTCTGGGACTGAGAGTGCTGTGAAGTGTGGTGGTACCATCTCTGACTTATTTCCAGTTGTTACTGGAGTTTATCAGGGATATGTACTTGCCCCCACACTTTTCAGCACTTGTATGGACTGGATTCTAGGGATGATGTCGGAGAGATCAAGTTGCGGTGCGTCATTTGGGAATGTCAAGATCTCGGACCTTGACTTTGCAGATGATGCAGTCATCTTTGCGGAGACTTTAGACATCCTCTTGGGGGCCCTCGAGGTGCTGAATGAGGAGTCGGAGCCGTTGGGATTACGGGTTTCTTGGGTCAAAACTAAGATCCAGGCTTTCGGTGACATCTTGGATGCTGCTGTCCTGTCTGTGTCTGTTTGTGGTGAGGATGTTGAGGTCGTGGAGAGATTCACTTACCTTGGCAGTGATATTCATGTCTCTGCTGGCTGCGAGTCAGAGGTCAATAGACGTCTGGGTCGGGCCTGGGGAGTCATGGATTCACTGGATCATGGGGTGTGGCGCTGCCGGTACCTGTGCGGGAGGACGAAAGTCCGAGTCTTCAGGTCCTTGGTACTTCCAGTCTTGCTCTATGGGTGCGAGACTTGGACTCTGACCAAGGATCTGAGACGGAGACTTAATTCCTTTGGTACCAGGTCTCTTCGGAGAATCCTTGGCTATCGCTGGTCGGATTTTGTGTCCAACGAGCGGTTGCTGAGAGAGACTCGGATGAGATTTGTTACCTGCATAGTCCGTGAGCGTCAGTTGCGGCTGTATGGACATGTGGCTCGTTTTCCTGACTCTGATCCTGCTCACCAGATTCTCTCAGCGAGGGAGTCTCATGAGTGGAGGAGGCCAGTGGGTCGACCACGTGCCTCATGGTTGCAACAGGTTGACCATCATCTCAAGGAGATGGGGATGGGCCTGGCATCTGCCTGGGGGATGGCCAGACGGAGGCCCCTGGAGTACCGGCGGAAAGTGGACGCAGCGACGTGCTGTTCTGGCACATGCTCCCATACCTGACCTGACCTGACTGTATGTGCTCCCTAAAGATGTTGCTTGATTAAATCAACCCCCCTTTCCCCACCAAAAGTCCTCAAATCCCCCCCCCCCAAACCCCAAATCCTAAACCCTCTTCACCACCAACCCAAAGTCCTCAGCTCCCCAACGACCCCAAGTCCTCATCTTTCTCCCATCCCCAAGTCTTCAGGCACCCAATGTACTCGACTTACTCCACCACAACCCTCTCAACTTGCTCCTCCATTCTCAAGTCATTAACCCCCTCCCAACCCCAAGTCCACAGCCTCCCTACCAACCCCAAATCTTCAACCCCACCCCCTCCGAATTTCAAGTCCTCAACCCCTTTTCCCAACTCTGTCCCCTCCCCACACCACCCAACTCTCTGTCCTCCCCTCCCTCTTCTTCCTCAAGTCCTCAACTCCCCCCCCAAACCTTAAGTCTGCAATTCCCCCCATCCCAACCCCAAGTCCTCAACCTCCTCTCTCCCAACTCTCTGCCTCCTCACCCCCAACTCTCTGTCCTCCCTTCCCTCTTTTTCCCCTTTCTTAGCACATTCCTGTTCGTTAAGAACAAGATTAAAATTAAATAACAACAGAATGTTACATTCATAATCTCACGAGCCTCTCAATTCTTCATTAAAAATAGTGGATAAGTCAAGCTGCATGGTCATTGATATTTGTGAGATATTAACTCCAACAGTATATGGACCCATCCTTTATAGATTGTGGTTTGATCACTTGCACTTGCGGCCCAACACTCCACAATACCTTCGTACATTCCATGGAAAATTCTTCCATGAGAACAGGTGCCCAGAGGTGGCATGGTGGTTGGTATTATGTCTATATCAGTTTTGGTGACATTAAGAAAGACACTTAATAAAACAAATTACATGTCATAAACTTACACTGATTGCAGTGCATCCTGCTATTAATTTACAATTGTTCACTGGCTTTGACAACAATATAAATTTTTATTATGCACCCTCAGCATCAAAAGCGACATATATTGAACAAACGGTTTTAAATAGAGCAACTCGCCGCCATAACAGCATTAAAATTGCATCAGATGTGGAAATAAATGCGAATTGTTGCTCCCAGCTGGCCGGCTCGATGACAGAAGACGCCATTTGCATTTTTGCCATCTCCCAACACTGTTTAGAATCCCTGCAGGCACGGGTAACTTGCTAGTTTGCTTTAGCTTCTGATTTGGTCGAAGACTTTCATATATGACAGATGTAAAGCACGTCTATTAACCTTAGTGTTCATTTAAAAACCTTGCCAATAAAGGAGAGAGAGAGGTTAAGAGAAGTAGACAGGTCATTTCCAGCATAATCTAAGATGAAAAAGGAGACCACTTTCATCCTGGTTTGGTAAATAATTAATTTTTGTCAACATCATCATTATTATTACTATGACTATTAGTAGTACCATAATTTTGTACTTACAGCATCATCTCCAAGTTCTGCTTGAAGACTGATCCGCACCTTGACCATGTACAGGGAGCCTGTAAGACAGACACACTGAGTTTGCCTTCTGACATGGATCACCCGGTTCAAGAATTACCCACATATAACCCCCAACAATAACTCACGTGTAATCAGGAGCAACCCCCACACAGAGTCCGACAACATAAACAACTTTACAACCAGGCATCACTTAAAACACTTAACTTCACAACACTGCAAAATCTTCCCTGCCTCACCCCCATATCCACTCTTCAATCTCCATGTAATCTCTCCTGCTCCACTCTCCATCTCCATGCATAATATTCCCCACATATTCACTCTATAAATCTCCATGTAATTTCCCTGAACCCCTCCCCTCCCACACCCACATCTCCAAATAATCACCCCTTACCCCCTCGTACCCTTTCCCCTATCTCAATGTGGTGTCCCCCTGCATCATCCTCCCATATCCACCCCTCTATCTCAATGTAATCTCTGCGACCTGCTTCTATGCACCCCCCCACCCCCACATTTCCATGTGATCATAGATCTGCCACCCCCCCCCCCCACCACATATATCCACTTCCCTATCTCCATGTAATTCCACCCACCCCACCTATCTGTGTAATCTCCAGAAACTACCCTTCCCCCAAAATCAACATGTAATCCCCCGCCCTACCGATCCACTCTGCTATCTCAATACACTCTTGCACACCCACCCCCACCGCCACATCCACTCATCCTCCTTCCATCCCTTGGGATCAGACTAGGTGCAGAGCATCAGTGCTGCCGAAGCAAAGACATCCACTCAATTTCCACGTAATCTCCCCTTCCCCACCAACCCATCACCAGTATCCACTCCTATATCTCCATGTAATCTCTTTGCTAATGTCAGTCATACTCTTTCCAATTTTTCTTGTAACTCAACTGCTCAATTATGGAATTCTGTTTGCACATTGCTGAAACCTATCAGGGGAGGGGGGTAGAAGAAGGGAAGAGTTTAGGGTACAAGACCAGAAAGGTGGTGGTACAAGACGAAGAGGCCACAGATCTGGCTACAATGTGAGAGTAACAAGCTCAGAGACTCAGCTTTATCATGGGAAATTCCAATTTTGAGGGCTTTGGTTTCCATGGCATCAATCAGTAAGTGCAAGGTTTGAGGCAGGAGCACCAACCCAAAGGGGAGAGCCATACTCCCCTTAAGCTAAGGATGAAGGCCTTGTAAGCTGCTTAAAGTTCAGATTTTCTGAAGAAACTGTTCGGCTCCATTATCCATGTTTTCTATTTAAGACCCGACGCTAGGATCGAGGTAAGCTGAATCTCAATGTATTGTTGAACTGAAGTAACTTGAGGCAAATGATTGTATTGTGTTAGCCAAACACGTATCATCGTAGGTCTCGGATAATGCATTATACTATAAGTAACTGCATGTACTTAATGGCTATATTTTATCTCCTTCAGTTTTTGCATGAATTAAAGATGCTTATGAAACCAAGACAAGTCGCGTGACCTTTGAGATTATAGATATACTGTAAGTGTGATAACCACCACAGAGATGCTACGGCAGAGGGGGGAATCATCAGTGAAGAGATCTGCAGGATTTTCCAGTAAATCTGAAAGATCAGTCATGAAGATGAGAAACAGGACTGGGTCCAATACACTGTCTTGAGGCACAACAGTCTCGACAGGGAGAGGAGATGAGAGGATCCCATTGAGAGCCATGTACTGACTACGAGAGAGGAGGAAGTTGGGAAGCCATGAGAGGAGGTGGCGTTGGATGCAATAGGCAGAGTGCTTGGAGAGCAAGGCAGGGTGCCAGACTGTGTCAGGTGCTTGACATATTTCAGGATCGAGAGACGGTCCTGATTCAAGGTTTGAGATTGAGGACCTCCATCCATTGTTGGGAAAGCAGAAGCAGCATGTCCAAGGTGGAGTGACCTGGTCTGAATGCGAACTCATGGTCTGAGATAAGGGTTTTGGAGAAAATGAAGGATTTGATGTCAACTGTGATGATGGATTCCACAACTTTGCTCATAATTGGAAGTATGCAAATAGGATTGTAGTTAAAGGATCTGTTTTTGCACCATGTTTATGCAATGCAGCGATGGCTGACTTCCAAGCTGAAAGAAGATGTGCAAGAGTGGCAGAGCAGATTTTTAGGACACATGTGCTGATGCCAACCAGGGCTGTTGCAGAATTGGAGTCTAGGGTTGCCAGAAACTTCTTTACCTTCTCAGGTGATCCAGGAGCAGTTGAGTACGAGAGGGTAGGGTAGGGTAGATAGAGGGATTGAGGGGCTGGGGACACAATATTTGGAAGTAAACACAGAATGGAGGTATTCGGGTTCCTCAGGAGCATAGTTGGCAGTGATTGAGGTGAGGGAAAGGATAGAGGGGTAGTATGTACCAGAGACAGAATTGACAAGTGCCACCAGGTTTAAGGAAAGAGACACGTTTGAAATTTCAGCTTTGAGATTGGCCAGATGTTGTTTACTGGCTTTCATGAGTGGACACCCACTTGCTACTGGATTTGTGACATGATCCAAGATTGCATTCGATCGGATTTGCCTTCCAGGAAGAGAAGGCAGGTTGTATGAAGGCAGCTGCCTCTTCACAGGACTCGGTGTACCAGGGACAAGAGGACGGGTATGATAACTACAGACGAGATGGGACAAATCTGTTCATGAGAGAAGGCTTTGTGGAAGAATTCCCAGGCAGCATTAATATTGTTACGATTGTGGGGGTAGATGGAAGAATTTAATTGAGAATATAGCAAACTTGAGTTGCTTGGTCCGTGGACGTCTAGGAGGCATCTCAATGTAACTCAGTAGGGAATCTGTGAGCTTAAGTGTTACGTGTCATCACATGAGGGGTTGGTGTCGTGTTAATTAGCTCGGGATTAAGAATAAGCTTCCCAGTATGTAATCACCCCTCTGTAATTTTTCCCGATGTTTTATTATTCCAAGATCGGCATTAAAGGTGGGAACACGTCCCTAAAGCCAGGCGTGCCGAGCTGGCAGAGGCCCCGCCTTCCCGGGTTTCGTGTGAGCAGGCCACACCCCAGAGGTGGAGGATTGTGAGACAACTGAAGAAGGGGGAGTGGGAGGCTTCCTACTAAATAGGACGGGAGATCGGCAGAGCACACGGACGAGGTCAGTATGGGGAACGCACAAGGTCAGTGTGAGGAACGCACGAGGCAGAGTTGATTCAGAAAAGAATCAGAGGCGGGAGTTCAGGGCTTGCGCATTTTTGGAGAGCCGTGATCAGAGCAGAGGAATGAGGTGCATTGTTTGGAGAGGCGATAGCGGAGGGTGAGCGCATGCCAAGGAGGACGACACAGCCATTGAATTCATGTTGAGGCATTTTGGCTCGCGTGGTGAAGCAAGATGCAGGCCTTTGGCTCTTGGTTGGGTCGGTGAGGACGATCAGAGCACAGGAAGCCATTACACTGGGGCTCTGAGCCTTGGTGTGGAGTGCCGCTCGCAGATTGCCTGGTGTGCGTTTGTCCTGCTACGAGAGAAGCGCCATTTTGCACACGTATGCACATGCTGGTGTAGGTGGCTCGATTCCAATTTCCACAAGGTCCAGCTCTGGGCCAAGCTAAGTACAAGAATACTCAAAAGGAAGATTTTTATTTTGTGTTCCTGTTGTCTGTATTTGAGTCTGTGTGAGAGGCGCCTCAACTTTAAGATTTATTTACTTTATCATTATTATCATTACCTTTGGAATTATTGTCCTTTGTAAATATTTGTTTATTTTCATTAAATATTGTTACGTTTGAGGGGGGGTATGCATTCAAAGGGTAATTAGGATGTTTAATTAGGTATGCCATGCTGTTCGAGTGTATCAGGATCTCGATGTAATAAGTAGCAATTCAGTGGTGATAAGTTGTCTAGCAAATGTTCATTTCTTCAAGGGGGAAATGATAATTGTCACGTAATTAGATAGGGACACGGGATAGGGTAAGTGTGTCTGCGTAAACCCCTTTTAGTAGTCCCTGGAGGCTGGCCGTGACGTCACAGGACAGGGCTGCGGATGGCTCCGCCCCGTGATCACGATTGGCGGAAGGCGACGGCGGTGGGCCAATAAAACGGCTCGATTGGAAGTGACGAGGACGGGAGGATAAAAAGGTTCTGTTCGGGGTCGAAAAAGAAGAGGAAGAAGATCGGGACAAAAAGATCGTGTTTTTTTGGTGTGGAGGCTGTTGCGCGGGAAGCGTACTTGTTGTTGTGCTGATTCGATCGTGTTCTTCACCGTGTTTTGGAGCCTTGCTGAGCCTCGTGCCTCACCTTGGTTGGCTCTGGGGTTCTGCTGGCTCGGAGTACGGGGTCGAACGGCGGGCGGACCTGCCTCCCTCTCCTGCTCGCAATTTGGCGCCAGAACTGGTTCCCTGGCGGCTGTGGGCGGACTTGGGCCAAGACCAGGAGGTCGACAGCACCGCGGTTTCTCCTGCCCCCCTGACGAGGGCAAGGCCAGCTCGTCCGACGCCGATCCAGGCACAGTTGCGTCCACACCACGGTCCAGCCTGACCACCAGAAGTAGCTACGTTTTCTGTGTGTGTGTGTGTGTGTGTGTGTGTGTGTGTGTGTGTGTGTGTGTGTGTGTGTGTGTGTGTGTGTGTGTGTGTGTGTGTGTGTGTGTACTTGGCGCCTTAGAGGGTTTGAGAATTGTATATTCATTGGAATTGTCTGTGTTTTCCCCACGCCCGATCCCACACCATCCCGTCGAATCGCCCCGGATCCCTCTTCTTGCCGAGTCTTGTTATTTCTGGTTAATAATAAAAACAAATAAACATCATCAACTCAGTGAAAAGCGACTCGTGCCACCTTCCTCGTCCCGTTTGCGGTAGAGCGATTAGAACCGCCATGTTTGGGTTATAAATAAATAAACCGCCTCCATTGTTTCGGCTCATTCTACGTTGGCGGGACTGTTCAAGTCCCGTGGACGTCACAATATGTTCATTTTGAAGAAACTGTATCCGTGTATTAGTGGGGTTCGAGGATAAACCCCCTGTGCATCTGTTTCATTCCCTGTGCTCCTCCGCCTCAGCGCCATTGCGCCCCATGCCCTTTGAGCACGTGTTATAATCTCCGAGGATCAACGTCTCTACCTCCTATTAATAAGGAACTGCTCGGCCGTACAGGGGCTGGTGGTGTTAATCGCCCGACACCACAAACTGGGTCAGGAGGTTAACCTGTGCCGGTCACCCCTGTGACAATATCAAGGGAAGTGGAGATAGAAAACCAGTCCTGAAGTGAGATACCAGCTTACAGTCCTTGCCAGTTAGCTTGAGTGAAATGCCAGATTCTCTGGTGCTCAAACATCTCTCTGTCAATCGCCGAAGAGGTGTTTAATCTCACAAGCATGTGATCAGATGAACCAATTGGAGCAGTGGAGGAACAGGAGATGCAAGCAGGAAAATTGTTCATTACCAGGTCCAGAAGAATTTGCCATTGGCCGAAATCCAGATCAGAAACTTCACAGATCGAGTCAGGACTCTGGAGTCACAAAAGTCCCTTGCTGCAATGCAATGGGTGGTTAAAGAGAAGGTCATTCCTTTCACATCAATGGTAAACAATGAAACCACCGCTTCCTGCTTGGTACATACTATCTTGGGAGACAATTCGGCAGGGCTTGCTCTTTCATCTGGTTTTGCTTTGATCTATGGATGTAACTTGTGTTTGAATGCGTTTCCAATTTGTCAAACACGGTGTGTGTGTGCGTGTGCGTGTGTGTGTGTGCGTGTGCACGCGTGCGCAAGTTGTTACCCCACGTGCAAAACAAAAAGTGGGTGAAGCAATTGGTTCACTTTATCTCTCTGTCTGCAGACGTCAATTGATGATCGAGAAACAACTTAATTTCAACTGATGTTATATTTTGAACACGAATCGGGAAACAAATCTGTCGTTTAGCAGTTGGCTCTGAATTTGGCAAATTGTATGGAATCTCATTCCGAGCATGCTGCCTGTCTGGTCGTCAAATAAAATTGAAAATCATTCCAAGCAAGAAATTAACTTATTGTTTCTATAGGAACATCATAAAGGACCAAAACAACAGGCACAAATAACTAATTCAAATTGTTAAATAAGTTGGTGTAAAAGATGGTGCATCAATGGCGGTAAACTTCCAAAATAAGTTATTTTTCTGCAGCCTTTAAAGCCTTTATTTTATTTCAACTGATTTATATGTTTGCACGATGTTGAACACAAATCACCTTCTTGCTACTTACAAAAAAAAAAACTCCAGTTCAGCAATACTTAGACAAATATTATGTCATTTTACGCCATCTCGAACAATCAAATTTGCCTGTGGCTCTCTCTCTCTCTCTCTCTCAGCGTTGGGGAATATCAAGATTCAGACAAAATGGCGGCTAATAGGAAATACAAATTGTCTTCGGAAATGCAAACCAAGCAAAGCAAGAGTTTAAAAAGACCCTTCCCGTGTGCTTTTTCTTCACACTGCACGGGGTAAGGTGTTCTACGTACGCTCTACTTTTGTTTTGTTTCGAGTTTTATTTAGTATTTAGAGGCCTCCAATCAGATAGCAGAGGAGTAGCACTATCCAATTGAATTAGAATCTGATCAGCATGTGGACTCGCCGCTCTTTCACAAACTCACGAGGCTAGGTGAGGGGACGCGTACCTAGATGTTGAGTCTATGACTGAAGAAAGCGCCTGTTTCTCTTTGCTGGCTTGGGCTTGTCGCAAAGCATTTGTCTTTGATCAATTGTGTGTCACTTCTGGAGGCACAGGAATAGACCAGGTACAGGATGTGATCATGGAAATGATGCCATTTTGGGACCCACGTCAGCATCGATTTCACAACATCCATTGATCGTTTCCTGTAATCACTTTCGTTTTTACTCAATCATTGGCAAGGAGATTCCTTGGAGGCAGTGATTAGATTTGTGATGAGATGGTTTGGATACTTCTTAATTTACGATGTTTAACTGACAGTTACCATATATGATTCTTCAAGGGTTTATAAGAAGCACAAGTTGGGGAAACGGAATCCATGGAATGCAATAGCAACAAAACAATGGCTTCTCTGACATCTGAGAACAAACTCTGTTAATAGTTTACTTTGTTTTGGTTTAAACCCTTAAAGGACGATTTCTACCTTTACAAATGTGTTGTGGTCTTGAAGCCACAGGGATAATGACAAGATTGTACATAGGTATGTCACTTACCTTTGAGCTATCTCGTCTCGGTTTGATTCATGACCTGACCATATAAACTGTCAGATTGGTGCTTCACAGAAAAGGTATTGTTCCTGGGGATTGAAGCAAAGGTGGGTGTCCCGTGTCTTGTCTGTTGGTGGACGTTAAACATCCCACGAGGAGAGGGAAAGCAGTGACGTCAAGAATGAAAACCCTGTGGCCCAAAGCAGGAGGAAATCCACAAAACGATGACAGGTGACTTAGCTAACAGCGACAGATTCCAAAGATGTCAAGGTAGAAGGTACTTCGCGAAGATTGAGTGAGTTATTGCTGACACCCTGAACAAAACACCAATTCCTGCCAAAATCACCTTCAGTCGAATGTCTGGCCAGGCCAGCAGGTTCGTGAAAAACTTCGGGCAAACGCGTTCCCCAACCGACCCCACAAGAAAGTGGGAATCATTGGGTTATCAAAGTAGTATAGTAGTCAGTACCAAATATGTTAATTCTTAAATATCAATAATCCAAAACCATTTTGAACACCCCTCTTACTTCATCAAAGCCACTTCTCTCAATGTCTATGTCTCCCCACATCAGTTCTTCATTGTCCATGTCTCATTTCCACTCTTTCTATAAGCATGGGCACTGTCGCCCTCAATACACTGCACTCTAACTCATCTCACTTTCTTTCTCTGAACACATTACTCAGCTGTTCCACTGTCCAAATGTTCATACATACTGGGAGTCCAGCTCGTGTCCCATCCTGTCGATTGTCCATTCTTTTTATTGTCCTCTTGCAGCCACTTCATCAGAGGATTAAAGTATTCCAGGAGAGGTTGAGCATCCATTTTGGTATTGTAAGTCATGTGCTCCAATACCTGCGTCCAAGGCTTGGAGCTGCCAAGACTCAGCATTTTTCTGTTAAAAAAAATAAGAAAGAGAAGCGTAGTTATCAGGGAATCCGATGAAAAAAGACCACAATGGATGGTTATCTCAGCACTCTCTCAAAAACAGTGGTTACCTCAGCAGTCACTGCTGTATATATGGGATAGGTAGGGCAAAAACAATAATTAAATGGATTACTTCAACATCCCGTGACAACAGAAACATACCTTGGAATATGGTTGGAAAAGAGATAGATATTCGACGATGCTCGATGGCTTTGCTGTTTTCCCAATAGAACAACAATCGAAAATCTACAGCAACCAAGATACCTGTGCATTTTGTACTTTGGCAAGAAGCATCAGCAATCAAGTTTTGGAACTTTTCAGGGTCTGGAAGTTGTGGAATTTGCCAGCACAACCCAAGAGAGGAGTGAACCCATCCACTGTCAAAAGGAAAATTGTAACTTTCACAGTTGCAGTTTGGACTTCTCACTCTTGTAATTACAAACAGTTTGGTAGTGTGGTAGACACCAGCTATTGGTCTGAATCAAAGTGGCCATTTGGCTGTGACTGACAATTTGTTTTGAATCACCACAACAGTAAGGAGGTATCAATTTCACAAGCCTCAGGTAGGGGACTGGGTGGCTCAACTCAGGGAGGGGAGCTCTGTTTTACACTGAGGATAGGCCAACAGCCTGAAATTCATCAGTGTATGGGTTCTCTCCTCTCCTAATATACACTGTACTGTGTATTTAAATTAACCCTCATGCTCTTCCAGCTGAAGAAATCTACATAAAGCAACCAAGAAGAGCCACATAAGGTAAGCCTTTTGTTGTTTCAAATGCTTCCTGGGATCTGCTACAGCTGCAGACATTCACAAGTACTATGCACATGCACGCACGCACAGGTCATTTTTCCTTGCGAGAACAGGAGTTAGCCTTGCGGGTCCCATGACAATCTTCTATCATGGTTCCCTTTTTGAGGCAATGTTTTTATGGCCGGATGCCCTTCCTGACGCCAACCCTTTAGTAGCCTCTCACAATACGCGGGGTTATGGTGTACCTATTCCAAACCGGGGCACAAGCCGGGACATCCCAGCAAGCTAGTACTCAATTTGCCAACCTCGGAAGGATGATAGGCTGAGTCAAACCCACCTGGTATTAATTCAACAGCTGAGCGGGATTTGACCTCAGGTCAAATTTAAGATCAAATTTGATTTGACCTTAAATTTTCAAACTTAAATCCTCAACTTAAATTGTTTATAAGAATGTAATATCATGAATATTACAAATAAATTTTCAAAATAAATGTTTGAAATATGCTTGGTGTAAATCATGACAATATAGCAACTCACATACTTCTGCTCAGTTAAAACAAGCCGGTCTCTTGAGCAACGTAAAGTGAGGTGTTTAATATTGCAGAGTGGCAGTTGTTTTGAATAACATGGCGCTTACGTGGTGGTGAGGTGTTTTTAATAACATGGCGGTTACGTGGTGGTGAGGTGTTTTTAATAACATGGCGGTTACGTGGTGGTGAGGTGTTTTTAATAACATGGCGGTTACGTGGAGGAGAGGTGTTTTAAATAACATGGTGGTTACGTGGAGGTGAGGTGTTTTTAATAACATGGGGGTTACGTGGAGGTGAGGTGTTTTTAATAACATGGCAGTTACGTGGAGGTGAGGTGTTTTCAATAACATAGCGGTTACGTGGAGGTGAGATGTTTTTAATAACATGGCGGTTACGTGGTGGTGAGGTGTTTTTAATAACACTAGTACGTGCCTGTAAAAATAAATAAATATTCAAACCGCGAGCAACAAACAGCAACCACACAGGCCGTTTCTTCGCTCTCACGTGCCTGTACGTGCGTGGACCGGAAGTTCGCATATTATTCGCAGTTACGATTATTCGCAATTTAGTTTTAATGCCCAAATATTCAATTAGCGCCAACGTATTTTGCCTTTTTGCAATGTCATCACAAGGAAAAACAAAAAGAGAAGAGAGAGGAAAAAATTTACTTCCTGGTTCGGAGCATACCAGCACTCTGATGTTACCGAAATTTATGCACCGTCTAATATGAAAACGATCATAACTTGGGGCATTGTGTTTATCTATAAATGCGCATAAGAAATCGAGAAATTATTAGAATACAGGAAGTCATCACTCTCCGGAAGCCCGTACGTTGTAACCCGTAATGGGGAACGCGGCTGAGCTTCCCTTCCCCATCGGCCACGCCCATGCAACAACGTGTCTTGTCATTGGTTTGGTAAATAAATGGCCATAACTTGGGAAGCACTTGTCCGATTAATATCAAACCTTGAAAAGGCACATCCTCAGGGCCCCAGCAATATGCCTGGTAAGTTTCAATTAGATCGGAACAGTGGTTGCCGAGAAACAGCGGTCACAGACAGACAGACACACACACACACACATTTCTGGAAGTATAGATAGATGGTGGTTATGTGGAGGTGAGGTGTTTTTAATAACATGGCGGTTACGTGGAGGGGAGGTGTTTTTAATAACATCGCGGTTACATGGAGGGGAGGTGTTTTTAATAACATGGCGGTTACGTGGAGGGGAGGTGTTTTTAATAACATGGCGGTTACGTGGAGGTGAGGTGTTTTTAATAACATGGCGGTTACATGGTGTTGAGGTGTTTTTAATAACATGGCGGTTACGTGGTGGTGAGGTGTTTTTAATAACATGGCGGTTATGTGGAAGTGAGGTGTTTTAAATAACATGGTGGTTACGTGGTGGTGAGGTGTTTTTAATAACATTGCGGTTACGTGGAGGTGAGGTGTTTTTAATAACATGGCGGTTACGTGGAGGTGAGGTGTTTTTAATAACATCGCGGTTACATGGACGGGAGGTGTTTTTAATAACATGGCGGTTACGTGGAGGGGAGGTGTTTTTAATAACATGGCGGTTACGTGGAGGTGAGGTGTTTTAAATTACATCGCGGTTACATGGACGGGAGGTGTTTTTAATAACATGGCGGTTACGTGGAGGGGAGGTGTTTTTAATAACATGGCGGTTACGTGGAGGTGAGGTGTTTTTAATAACATGGTGATTACGTGGAGGTGAGGTGTTTTAAATAACATGGCGGTTACGTGGAGGTGAGGTGTTTTTAATAACATGGCGGTTGCGTGGAGGTGAGGTGTTTTTAATAACATGGCGGTTACGTGGAAGTGAGGTGTTTTTAATAACAGGGCGTTTACGTGGAGGTGAGGTGTTTTTAATAACATGGCGGTTACGTGGTGGTGAAGTATTTTTAATAACAGGGCGTTTACGTGGAGGTGAGGTGTTTTTAATAACATGGTGGTTACGTGGTGGTGAAGTCTTTTTAATAACATGGCGGTTACGTGGAGGTGAGGTGTTTTTAATAACATGGAGGTTACGTGGTGGTGAGGTGTTTTTAATAACATGGCGGTTACGTGGTAGTGAGGTGTTTTTAATAACATGGCGGTTACGTGGTAATGAGGTGTTTTTAATAACATGGTGGTTATATGGTAGTGATGTGTTCTTAATAATATGGCGGTTACGTGGTGGTGTGTTTTTAATAAACTATAAGCATGTATAAAAACGAAAAGCACGGTAAGGCGGTGAAGCCGTAAGTTAGTCTGGGAAGCCGAGAAGACGACATGTCTATATATTACGTCCTGTTTGAAAGTTAATGCCCCAAGACCTTAAGATCCCAAAGGACCCAAAAGACACCAAGGACCCAGATGTCCCGAAGGACCCTGAAGACCCCAGAGACCCTTTAGACCCTGAAAACCCAAAAGACCCTGAAGATCCCAAAGACCCAAAAGATCCTGAAGACCCAAAAGGCACCAAAGACCCCAAAAGACCCTGTAGATCCCAAAGACCCAAAAGTCACCAAATACCCAAAAGATCCAAAAGACCTTGAAGACCTTGAATGGGAGAGCAGTAGCAGCATATCTAGGGTAGAGTGACCTGGTCTGAAACCAAATTGATGATTGGAAATCAAGCCATTGGAGAAGAGGAAGGATTTCATGTCTGAAGCGATGATGGATTCCATAACCTTGCTGATGATTGGGAGAAGGCTGATTGGTCTATAGTTACAGGGATCTGTTTTTGCACCTTTTTTATGCAGGGCAGTGATGTTAGCAGATTTCCAAGCAGATGGCAGATGACCTTGGGCAAATGAGAGGGTGAATAGAACAGAGAGAGGGTGAGCAAGAGCAGAAGAGCAGGCTTTGAGGACACGTGGGCTGATGCCGTCTGGACCGGTTGCAGAATCTGACTCGAGGTTTGAAAGCAAGCTCTCCACCTTGTCAGGAGAAAAGGATACAGAGTCCAGGGACAGTTGGGTGCGACTGGGTAAAGTGGGTAGAGATAGTGATGGGTTTGGGACACAAGATTTAGCTGCAAACACCGAGTTTAGACATTCAGCTTTATCACGTGTGGAATCAGCAGTGCGGCCATTTGAGGTAAGGGAGGGGATGGAGGGGAACATACACCAGAAACAGATTTGATTAAACGCCACCAGGATTTTGAGGAGGGAGAGAGGTTTGAGAGTTCAGACTTGAGATGAGAAAGATGTTGTTTTCTGGCTCTCCTGAGGGTAGCTACACACTTGTTCCGAGCTATGTGGAAAGAACTGAGATTGCCCTCAGTTGGGTTTGCTTTCCATGAGGCAAAGGCAAGTTGTTTCAGGACAACTGCCTCGCCACAAGCTTCAGTAAACCAAGGGCGGGAGGAAGGGTAAGACAACTGAACACGAGAGGGGATAAATCTGTGCATGAGGGAGAGCAAGTTTCTTTGAAAGAATTCCCAGGATGAGTTGATGTTTGAGAAAGTGGTGATAGGAGACCAGTCTGTAAGTTTGATGGCTGCTCGGAGACCCTGCCAGTCGGCTTGAGTGAAATGCCAGACTCGACGGCGGTGAGGTGGTTCTCTGATAACAGCCAGAGAGATGTCCACTTTAACAAGGACGTGGTCAGAAGAACCAATTGGAGCGAAGGAAGAGCAGCAGATATTGTCAGGGAAATTTGTCAAAATCAGATCCAGAAGAGATGGAGTACCATTGGTTGAGATCCGGGTCGGGAAGTTGACCGATTGAGTCAGTCCCAATGAGTCACAGAAAGCTTTTGCTGAGGTGCCATGGCAGGTGAGAGAGGTACCCACACCTAGCCAACTGGCGTGATGACAATTGAAGTCGCCACATAAGAGGAAGAGAGAGTCGCCACATAAGAGGAAGACCCAAAAGGCACCAAACACCCAAAAAGACCCTGAAGACCGAAAAGACCATGAAGACGCAAAAGTCCCCGAAGACCGAAAAAGACCCTGAAGACCCAAAAGACCATGAAGACCGAAAAGTCACCAAATACCCAAAAAGACAATGAAGACCCAAAAATCCACAAAGACCCTGATGACTCCCAATGGCCCCAAAAGACCCTGAGACCAAAATATCCCAAAGACCCCAAAGACCCAAAATATCCCATATACCCAAAAATACCCCCAAGACCCCAAAGTCCCAAAAGACCCAGAACACCCCAAAGACCCTTTAGACCCTGAAGACCCAAAAAAAACAAAAAAGACCCCAAAGACTCAAAAGACCCTGAAGAACCAAACGGCAACAAAGACCCTGAAGGCCCCAAAGACCCAAAAGTCAAAGACCCAAAAAGATCCAAAAGACCCAAAAGGCACCAAACACCCGAAAAGACTGAAGACCCAAAAGTCCCCAAAGACCCTGAAGACCCAAAAATCCCCAAAGACCCCACAGACCCTGATGACTCCCAAAGGCCCAAAAAGACCCTGATGACAACAAAGACCCTTTAGACCATGAAAACCCAAAAGACCCGAAAGACTCAAAAGTCCCTGAAGACCCCAAAGACCCAAAATATCCCATATACCCAAAAATACCCTGAAGATCCCAAAGTCCCAAAAGACCCAGAAGACCCTGAAAACCCAAAAGACCAAAAAAAGACCCCAAAGACTCAAAAGTCCCAAAAGACCCTGAAGACCCCAAAGTCCCAAAGGGCACCTGAAGACCCCAAAGACCCAAAAGTCACCAAATATCCAAAAGACCCTGAAGACCCAAAAGGCACCAAACACCCAAAAAGACCATGAAGACCCAAAAAAAACCCCCAAGACCGAAAAAGACTCTGAAGACCCAAAAGACCACGAAGACCAAAAAGTCACCAAATACCCAAAAAGACCCTGAAGACCCAAAAATCCCCAAAGACCCTGATGACCCCCAAAGTCCCAAAAAGACTCTGATGACCCCAAAGACCCAAAATATCCCAAAGACCCCGAAGACCCCTTACACCCTTCCGAAAGATTAGACTCTTGACCATTTAGACCACTTGGACCTTCTTATATCACAAATAAATTTGAAATAAATATAAATATCTCCAATATTACAAATAAATTTATAGAAAAGAAATGTTTGTATGATGATTGGTGTAAATCATGCCAACACAGCAAATCAATGATGTCAATCTTTGCAACGATGCGTGGAGAGGCGAGCTTAGCGAGCCGATCCACGCTAGTGTGTGTGTGTGTGTGTGTGTGTGTGTGTGTGTGTGTGTGTGTGTGTGTGTGTGTGTGTGTGTGTGTGTGTGTATATATATATATATGTGTATATATATATATATATGTATATATATATATATATATATATATATATATATATATATTAATATTTCGGCACAAAGATTTGGCACATATACTAATGATATTTTTGTCTTCCTTAAGAGGACCCTCAAAATTCGTTTTGATGCATTTTCACAAACTCCAACGGATTCCATTCAAATTCGGTACGATTATGGCTTTTGGTCCAACTTAGGTCATTGGCTATAAATTTTTTCCATAACACTTCCGATATTCGAAAAAAAAAAATCGATAAACCGATAACCCTTATGGGATTTTCCATTCAAATCCACTCAAGTTTAAGGCCTACGGGGGAAGCAAATTTCCACTTTGCCCCGGGTGCTGTTTACCTCCGCTACGCCAAGCCGTTAGGGTTAGGGTTTGGGTTAGTGTTAGGGTTAGCTTCCCTAACAGTAACCCTAACAGCTAACCCTAACCGCAAACCCTAACCGCTAACAGCTATTCAGGAAATTTGCAAGAAAGCCCGGGCAACACCGGGCTTTATTGCTAGCCCGAGCAACGCCGGGCATTACTACTCGTATATATATATTTCTGAGATTTGATCACAACATGCATTGCAAAAAACTGACAATTTGATTCTCACAAACTGTCAAATTAAAGCGCCGATGTAAAGGCCCTGTCACACCTTGACGATTTAGCCAGCGTATGCCGACATATGAAAAATTTGTCCAAAACGCTGGCACACGTCGAATACGTATGGGTAAGTTTTGTATACGTTAAGAGCCTGCTGGCATACGTCATAGTATGCTGGCACACGTCGTAGTACGCTGGCATACGTCGTAGTAAGCAGAGCTGTTAGACAAATTTTCCATGCTTGAAATTTTTCGACGTATGCCACCATATGACTCACACGTTCTGCATACGCTGGCATAAGTTGAAGGCACGTTACGCGATCGTTGACACACGTTACTTGTAAGTTACTCATAAGTCGAAACACGTCGAGATAATGTTTAGCATACCCGGAACTTATTTCTAACCTATGAGTAACGTGTTGTAGGCACGTTACGCGATCGTCGACACACGTTACTTGTAAGTTACTCATAAGTCGAAACACGTCGAGGTAATGTTTAGCATACCCGGAACTTATTTCTAACCTATGAGTAACGTGTTGTAGGCACGTTACGCGATCGTCGACACACGTTACTTGTAAGTTACTCATAAGTCGAAACACGTCGAGGTAATGTTTAGCATACCCGGAACTTATTTCTAACCTATGAGTAACGTGTTGTAGGCACGTTACGCGATCGTCGACACACGTTACTTGTAAGTTACTCATAAGTCGAAACACGTCGAGGTAATGTTTAGCATACCCGGAACTTATTTCTAACCTATGAGTAACGTGTTGTAGGCACGTTACGCGATCGTCGACACACGTTACTTGTAAGTTACTCATAAGTCGAAACACGTCAAGGTAATGTTTAGCGTCAGTGTTCCAGACTCCATGGTTTTTTTTTGTTGTTTTTCTTTTTTTTCTTCGGCATGACGGTGATGTTGACACTTCCATTTCTAGTGCGGTTATAATATAATATAATTAATAGGCTGCCGCTCAACGATTTAAATCATAACCGCACTAGAAATCGAAGTGTCAACATCACCATCATACCGAAGAAAAAAAAAACAAAAAAAAACATGGAGTCTGGAACACTGACGGGTTCCTCCTGTGAAGCCCATTTTTATATACCAATTCCCCTAAACACTGCCAATACGCCATTATACGGTAACCAAGTTAGAAACACGTTCAGTAAATTCTGTGGTCGTCCGGAAGACGTCAATCAAATACGTCTACATACATCAATGTGCGTTGCAGATACGTTACACATAGGTTCAAAGCACGTTACTCATAGGTTAAAAATTAAGTTTCAGCAATGCTAAACATTACCTCGACGTGTTTCGACTTATGAGTAACTTACAAGCAACGTGTGTTACGTGTGTCAACGATCGCGTAACGTGCCTACAACGTATGCCAGCGTATGCGGAATGTGTGCGTCATACGCTGGATACGTCGAAAAATTTTCAACGTGCTGAAAATTTGTTGACATACTCTGCGTACGACGACGTATGCCAGCATGCTCTTAACGTATACCAAACTTACCCATAACGTATTCAATGTGTGCCAGCGTATTCAGCAAATTTTTCATACATCGGCATACGCTCGCTAAAACGTCAAGGTGTGACAGCGGCTTGACACTTCGATGTCTCGTGCGGTTATGATTTGAATCGTCGAGCTGCAGCCTATTAATAGCCTACGCCACGTGATAGTCGGCGATACGCTGCCGCTCTATGCATAAGTTAGACTATCATTGGGCATAGGTTGTGAATGCCGACAACGCGCTAAGCATTCGTTGGTGTAAGTTATCTATATGTTATCGAAACGTTCTGTGTGTTACTAATACGTTATGCATACGTCCAACTCGTTATGAATACACCCAAAACTGGAAAAAAACATCAATACTTCAGCGTACGCCAGCGTTTTACATACATTTTGATACATTGCCATACGCTGGCTAAACCGTCAAGGTGTGACAGGGCCCTAACAGCGGACCGGTTGCCTGACATGTTTTTTATTTTTATTTTAAGCATTGTGGAGGCTCCACAATTATGATGGATCCATCAGAATGAAGTCACTCTATTCCCTTTTTACACACATTATATTGGTGATGGGATGTGTGCAGGAGATAGGACTAGACATCAGTTCTCTACTTGGCAAATTACAAACCTTAGTTTATCGCCTGCTGGGTTTGAGTCCATGATCGAACATTTGAAGAGCTCTTTCGTGTGCCCTGCTTCCTGACACAGAGCCTTCTGGAACTGGAACTGCAGGATGGTGCTTGTAAAGTACCTGGGTTAAACATGAAGAAATGGGATTGATGGATGGCTTCAAATTAATAGAATAATGTTTCTCATAACACTGTCCAAATCTCCTATACATTTCTCATGAGAATCTCAGGAAAAATGCACATGATATTTTTGTTCTCATTTTTCCTAATGTTGTGTGTGTGTGTGTGTGTGTGTGTGTGTGTGTGTGTGTGTGTGTGTGTGTGTGTGTGTGTGTGTGTGTGTGTGTGTGTGTGTGTGTGTGTGTGTGTGTGTGTGTGTGTGTGTGTGTGTGTGTGTTCAGGGTGGCCACAATGCCTTGTTAACTCTTGTAGGAATTGTGACATTGCCTTTGTGTGCAGTGTTAATTCGTTTACTTTTTCCATTTTTTCAGATTGAGTGAACATAAAAATGTAAAGTGAGACTTGCTTTTTTATCGTATCACCGCACATGTGCTCCATAAAATACACCACAGAACATGGCACAAAATTATTCTCTGTAATGACAATGATGGAGCACAAAACGATCCACTAGACATGAAAGGCTTGTGTCATATGATGTAAAATGTGTAATAAAGTTAATGAGTACTGCACATGTATGTGGTACAACTTGAAGAACCCTTCAGTGTTGTCAGCTAATCTGATAAAAGGCAATGTCACAATTTTTACAAGAGGTGACAAGGCATTGTGGCCACCCTGTACATATACACACACTGCGCTTCAAAATATTTCGCTCTTTTTTTTTTTGATGCAATGACAAATAAAATTCCAGTTTTATTACTTTACTTTTTGAATTGTGCAGATATTGCATTTCAGATACAGAAGAGTGCAACCTGGCTGAGTGTTACCTGATGAATGAGTAGTCATTGGCGACATGGAATAATGCCACTGGATCACAATATTTCTCACTCCTGGGTACTGGCTCCACAACGCCGACAAGATCATGCCTAGCACAACACCATGGTGGTCGTATCATGATGCACCAAAATGAGATGTAGAGTCCAATATCCGAGCTTGCATTCATATCATTAATGATATGAAATACATGCATCACATGCAATTGTATTTTAATTACAGACAAGACAGTGGGAAATAAATAGTGGAGAAAAAAATTAAAAATTCTATTTTTTGCAAAAAATAAAATAAAATAAAGTTATGCTTTTTTTCAGTGTCAAAATGTTCTTTAAAAAAAAATTATATATATATATATATATACATATATATATATAATTACAACAGCCCGGTGTCGCGGGGGGAACCATGAGGGAGAGGCTGTCTCGGGTTCCTCTCCGGACTCACCGGAATCGCAGGCTGTCGCACACGAATAACTTCGTGTCACGGAGAGTCGCTAAAATACTGCGATCGCCAATAATTTGACCACGTTACTTAGGGTCCTCCATCTAACAACCATTTACCAAAGGACACGTGATCTCCTTACTGTGGAATGCGCCCTTGGTACGTACTTGTGTTAATCAGATTACCTACCAGATCAGATGCAGCCAAGTGGAACTGCCAAGTACGTACCACCCTACAAAACAGATTCTTGGGGAATAATGTCCCAGCGAAGCTAGGGTGCGGGGCATGCTGGATCAATGGAGGAAAAGACAAAAACAAGCTGGGAACATTTCTAACAGCACATTTATTTAAAACCAGAATGCAAGGAAAGTTATGTGGTACAATAAATGGGATTTCTTGCAATGTACAGCAGGGAAAGCAAGGAATTTGTGGGGTGTGGCAAAAGGCAAACAATTCCACAAAAGGAGACAGAGCAGAGATATCCCGTTAGTTCTTGCTGTCTTCATTTATGCTACGACAGGTGCCTTCACACACACGCACGCACGCACGCACGCACACACACCCGAGGATAATTAGAGATAGCCCAGAGAGAAAGAAACAGATGAGGATTAACGGCCTCTCAATACCTGGCGTGGCCAGCAGACCAGCGCAGCCCAGAACACTTTGGAAAAAAGAGGTGGGAGGAATACTGGGTGTGTCAAGGGTGTGGGAGTGTGAGGTGCGAGTGTAATGCAACATGGGTGTGCGGCGTAGTGCGAGAGGAAAAATGTGAAGTGCAAGTCAGTTCGGTTCGCTCTTTTAGTTCCTGCCCTGAAAAGAACAGTTGGGCTTGCCCGCATTGATTGCTCTTTTGTGCGTCCACATTAGACACGAGAGAGAGAGAGAAAGAGAAAGATGGTTGAAGAAGAAGCTTAAGAAGAAAGTCCCTATCCTATCTGTGTAAGGATCTCTATGTGTAAGTGTCTGTAATCTATTGAGCATCGAATTGGAATGAAGCAGCCCTGCCTTGTAGCAGCAACGCGTGACCCCACGCTTGATCACGTGGACTCACGGCGCCCCTCACTCTGCTTCGATGCTTTTTCTCCGAGGCGAGTTCTGATGTATAGTGTGTGCTGCTCCGGCTCATCCTCCCGATGATCTGCCAATGACGAACTGCTCTCCAACTGCTCATCCTCCCGATGATCGCATGCCGATCTGCAACTTTGGCTCTGGCGATCTGCTTGCCACTCCCCTCTCCGATCTGCCACCTCTCCCCTCTCCGATCTGCTCCGCTCTGCCCTTTTTATGAGCCCAAACGAAGGGAGGAGCCAAAAATCGGATCAAATGGGGCTGTTAGTGAAATCACGCTTCCCCATTGGACCATCGTGGTCACAGCCATGCCCCACCAGGCCCCGGACGTGAAAAATGGCTCAGTCGCTCACTGACCCTGTTATATGCGTCGGAGCTCTGAGCTTCAACATGGGACCATGATCTTTGGATGCGCTCTCTGGCTCTGAATGTGTGCCGTCTCCATTCAAACATGGGATTGCAGGAAAATCCCTGCGTCACCAGTTGGTAGTTACAAGAGCTCCAGCACACCTGCGTCTTCTCCATGTCCGTCGAGGCTATGGTGAGATTTGATGACTAGTGGCAGTTGTGGCGGTTTTCGAGCAATGCAAACATGTTGTTGCATTTGTAGCGAGAGAGGTTTGCCACATGGCATTGGTAGTGAGAGAGGATAACCACCTGGTGTTGTGAGGATGAGATTGAAGTTCCTTGTAATGAAATTATGAATAAAGGTCACGTCTGTAAGCGAGTTGCTGCGAGGATTTTTATTAGTCATATGAAGTGGTTGTGGTGAGTGTGGTACAGCTTGGTGAGCGGAATGAAGGTCCAGAGTAAAATGGCGGTTGAGAATTGGCGCGCAGTTTGGAATGGGAAATCGGTGCGCAAATGCCTGGGAGATGTGGCACTCGCAGCGCGTCTGCTTAGTTTCTAATTGGCAACTTCTTATTGGCGTGCGTGTTTGCTGACATGTTTCGTGAGAGAGAGAGAGAGAGAGAGAGAGAGAGAGAGAGAGAGAGAGAGAGAGAGAGAGAGAGAGAGAGAGAGAGAGAGAGAGAGAGAGAGAGAGAGAGAGAAAGGGGGGGGGGGGCAAAGAGTGAAAGAAAAGAATGGAAGAACTGCAAGATTTACAGGTTATAAGAGGCCCAACTGAAGGAGTCCCACACAACACATCTTTCTCCTTTACCCACAAGACATATGGAAGGGACTAACTAATACACATGCAATTGAAATAACTGCCTTGGGATCACTGTATCGCGGGTTGAGAGACATAATGTTGTAACTGAAAATTTCCCATTTCCTGCAAATCGCTAATGAAAGATAAATGGTGTTTTGTTAGACATGAGAGCCATTTTATTCAATTTCGCCAAAAATGCAGTTACAACATTATGTCTCTCAAACCGCAGTATGTCATATGCCATTGCCTTGGAGGCATGCGGTTTCACAGAGCCACAACAATATCAATGACGAGAGGTCCAGAAGAAAACTTTATTCAATCAATAAAACTACCACTTTCGAGGCAAGTCAACAGAAATCCGCCAATTGACACACTTAAGGGTATCATCGCTCATTATGCCGAGGGGACTTTCATTATCCTTTATTTTCGAGGGAATCACGGGTACCAGCGTGTCATTTAACAAGATGACATGGACAGGCATCGCCGATCTCAGACAGAGCACGATGGAATTAGAACAAGCTCGCAGGCTTAAGGGCTCCGCATTATCCCTTTCTCCTCGTTTGTTGGACTAAGCTGTGATCACGTACAACATTTACAACATGATGGAGATCACGCCAAGTTTGGGGATGAAGATGGCAAAAATGCAAATGGCGTCTTCCGTCATCGAGCCGGCAAGCTGGGAGCAACAATTCACATTTATTGCCACATCCGATGCAATTTAAATGCTCTCATGATGACGAGCTGCTCCGTTTGAAACTGTTTGTTCGATGTATGTAGCTTTTTGATGCCAAGAGCAGGGTAGCGTTATGGCAACAAGGGGTAGCATATACCAGAGAGAGAAATAAAAATATGTACAGTGTTGGTGTCCAAGCTGGTGACCAATTGCAAATGAATAGTAGGATTTCACTGTGTTTAAGCATCCAGTTAGCACGTTTTGCTGACTTATGTCCATTGCACAGCACTGTATCATTGAAGTACCATGGACATTGCAATTTGCACTTCAATGTTTCACCTCTGAAAAAAACGTAAATTATGTTTTGTAACCAATTGTGCACAGCGTAGTGCATAATGTACACCTTACCGGAAAATTTTTTTAAACCGGTTCATTACAGTCCAGTGCATGAGCAAGACCGCCCTTAACTGATGTCGTGGGGGTGTTTCACACACTCGTGACACTTGCCAAGTAAGGGTTGGTGATAATGAGCAGCCATGGGAATCATTAAGAAACAAGTCTTTAACCGCTCAGCGAAACAGCCAGCTCGAGTATCATACATTGTTGTTCACAAAACATTTGTTAGGTTAGGTCAGGTATGGGAGCATGCGCCAGAACATGCGCGTCGCTGCGTCCACTTTCCGCCAATACTCCAGGGGCCTCCGTCTGGCCATCCCCCAGGCAGATGCCTGGCCCATCCCAATCTCCTTGAGATGCCGATCAACCTGCTGCAACTACGAGGCACGTGGTCGGCCCATTGGTCTCCTCCACTCACGAGACTCCCTCGCTGAGAGAATCTGGTGAGCAGGATCAGCATCAGGAAAATGAGCCACATGTCCATACAGCCACAGCTGACGCTCACGGACTATGCAGGTAAAAACTCTCATTTGAGTCTCTCTCAACAACCGCTCGTTGGACACAAAGTCCAACCAGCGATAGCCAAGGATTCTCCGAAGATACCTGGTACCAAAGGAATTAAGTCTCCGTCTCAGATCGTTGGTCAGAGTCGAAGTCTCACATCCCTAGAGCAAGACTGGAAGCACCAAGGACCTGAAGACTCGGACTTTTGTCCTCCCGCACAGGTACCTGCAGCACCACACCCTATTATCCAGTGAATACATGACCCCCCAGGTCCGACCCAGACATCTATTGACCTCTGACTCACAGCCAGCAGAGACATGAATATCACTGCCAAGGTAAGTGAATCTCTCCACGACCTCAACATCCTCGCCACAAACAGACACAGACAGGACAGCAGCATCCAATATGTCATTGAAAGCCTGGATCTTAGTTTTGACCGAGGAAACCTGTAATCCCAGCGGCTCCACTCCTCATTCAGCACCTCGAGGGCCCCCAAAAGGATATCTAAAGTCTCCGCAAAGATGACTGCATCGTCTGCGAAATCAAGGTCAGAGATCTTGACATTCCCAAACGATGCACCACAGCTTGATCTCTTCGACATCCTCCCCAGAATCCAGTCCATACAAGTGCAAAAAAGTGTGGAGGCCAGTACACACCCCTGACGAAGTCCAATAACAACTGGAAATAAGTCAGAGATGGTACCACCACATCTCACAGCACTCTCAGTACCAGAGCAGAATTCAGACATCAGATCGGTCAGTTTTGGTGGCACCCTACGAAGACTAAGAATCCTCCAGAGGACATCCCGATTCACTGAATCGAATACTTTACAGAGATCAACATAGGCTGCAAGCAGCCCCTGCCGAAACTCTCGTCTGCGTACGTTGAGGACCAGAAGAGCAAGGATACGGTCAATCGTTGACCTGTTTGGTTTAAAGCCTGACTGCATTGGACGCTGGTGCTCAAGCAGATGGTGGCGAACCCTATCAAGAATTATCCCAGCAAAGACCTTTCCCGGCACTGAGAGAAGCGTCACCCCTTGGTAGTTGTTGCAGTTTGGCGATTACCCTTCCCTTTCCAGAGAGGGACAACAAGGCCCCTCTTCCAGTCAGTTGGGATGATGCCTGTGTTCCAGGCAGAGCACAGAAATACATGCAACGACATGTGCAGCATTTCCACCAGCCTTGAGAAGTTCAGCATGGATGCCACAGATCCTTGGAGCTTTACCTCATTTCAACCGGTTCACCGCAGCCTATGTTTCCACAAGTGAAGGTGGACCACAGTTGATTGGAGGGTCAGCAACAGGAATTGTAACACCCCTGACGTCCAACTCGACAGCTGGTGGATCAGCCTGGTACAACCGCTCAAAGTAACCGGCCCAGCGGTCCTTCACTTCGGACTCCTCTGTCAAGAGCCTACCACCGTCTGCTCTAACTGCAGGACACTACGGGATGGGCTTGGATGAACGCAATGCGCGAATTCCCCTGTAAGCAGGACGACAATGACTTGACCACAGGTGAGGCTCTACCCCCTCACAGATTCCTCGCACATAGACCTCCTTGTCTTCCCTTAGCGCACGTACAGTTTTATGCTCAGCCCCCTGAACAGCTCAGCTCTGCCATTCAGCCTGGCCCTGCGACTCTGGTCAATGGTATCCAGTGTCCCTTGAGAGACAAAATTCTTCTTTGCCCTACGGTGAGTTCCAAGACATCCACCAGCAACATCAAGGACGGTGGTCTTGAAGGCGCTCCACAACTCTTCAGGACCTCCCAAAGCACCCAGACCCCCCAAATCTCCACTCAGCTTGTTCGCAAACTCCTCAGCTTCCCTCTCATCCTTGAGCTTGCCAACATCCAGCCGATGCTGGGATGGTACCATTCTCCTGGATTTAAGGTGCAACTTCAGAGTTGTTGCAACAAGCCAGTGGTCAGTATTGAGGAACTGAGCATTCCAGTAGACCCTGCAGTTCTGGATCATCCTCCAGCGACCATCAACGAGGACATGGTCAATCTCCTTTGCCACACTGCCAGCATTGGAATACCAGGTCCAGCGATGAGCTTGTGGGTGCTGAAACCATGAACCAGCCACCCTAAGTCCATGACTTCTTGCAAAGTCAAGGAACTTAGTGCTATTCAGGTTCACAGTTCCAGACCCATGGGGACCAACACACGTCTCATAACCATCCCTATAAGTTCCAGTCGATGCATTGAAATCCCCCAAGACTAGAAGTGTATCTTGTCTGGGGCACTGATCAACCACAGACTCGAGCGTGGCATAGAATGCGTCCTTCACGGTGAGATCACTCGCCTCAGTCGGAGCATAAACATAGACCAGGGAAATGACACCTAAGGAGTGACGAATCCTTAGTCTCATAATACGCTCATTGACCGGTGTTACCTCAATTATCATTGGAGTCAGCTTATTGGACACAGCTGCAGCAACTCCTTGGGCATGGTAATGATAAGAGCGACCAGACCAATAGTAGGTGTAACCACCCACCATGATTTCGCCGCAATCCGGTCTCTCAACCTCAGAGAGTGCTGCAATACCGATGTCCAAACGCTTGAGCTCAGATGATAACAGAGACAGGTGATCATCCTCTCTTAGGGATAGGACATTCCAGGCACCCACCCGAAGGGCTCGCCTCAGGTTAACCCAAGGAGACCGCCGTCTGGTGGACGACACTTCAGCACCACTCCGACACACTCTCCCGCAATCTGACCCAGGGATGTTACCCCGTGGTTTCCTTCCTATCATCAAAGATTGGGGGTCCCAAAGGCTTGGCCCCAATCCCGTCATCTGGTGACCTACCCTGCGAAGGGAAGCTGCACAGGAGGTACTCCCACCGAGTGGGTTTTCAGATTTCTTTGCGTTTTTGTGTTTTGCGGAATGAAGGGTTTTACGGTGGCCGGATTGCAAATCCTGCTACCAACTTCCTAATAAGAAGTAACCCAACTGCAGGAGGACGTCCACAGACACAGTTGGGCAATAGATATGGAAGGCCGTTGGCTCACAAGGAGCTCCTCCACCCTTTGACAGGTTTTGTTTTTAATCCTGCTGGGTGTCCATATCATACACCCTCCTCACCAAAAAAACCTGGTGGGGGAGACGGTTTAGTCGCCGACAACCCAACCATGGAACAGGTTAGTACAGGTTTACATGATACCTGCAGCAAGTCACAGATCTAATCTGGCCTGACCTGACATTAATTAGGACATCTTTGTTAGGACATCCTTTGTAACGCAGAGTACAAAGTTGCCAGGGCACCGATAAATGTGAGGCCATGTACATCTACAAACACAGGGTTCTGAGCATATTATATGTGTTGGACATGGCCGAGAGTAATTAAAGTGGAACAAACATGATTTAATCAGAACATATAATTACATCAAGACATCGTCGTGACTCTTGCAAAAGAAAATCGCTGAAAATTGGATGTGAATCTCAGCAGATTTCTCCAAGATCTCAAGAAAGATCAGAGGGAATTTTTTTTTGTAAGTGTACAAAATACAAATAGTACAAAATATTACAAAGATTACAATGAAATGTACAAACGGCAAGATGTGAAGATTGGATTTATCGTCACTGTTGAGGCACGTCATGGCAGTGATTGCGAAATAACCCTTTAGCATTAGCCCTTCATCTGAAGGATCGGCTTCTTCTTCCTCCTTCCATAAAATCGAAGGGGTGATACTGTTGTGGGCCAGGTTCGGTGGCGATCAACGACCACTAGGTGGAGCAGTGGAGTCGTCTCCCATCAAACACCTGCAATTTAGGTCGTAACCCTTGGATAACTCCAAAGGTCACAGGTCCCTTTGCGGACCGTGGTCGCCATTATTTCGACGGCGTGGGGTAGGGTCAATTGCCTAATTTCAAGATACCTAAATACCCACGTCGTCCAACTACCGGGGAAACCACACCCTCGGCCGACTTTGTCCGAATCGAGTCGCTCTCACGACTCGAATCCGGCGTAACCGAGCGGAAGTTAACAAAGCCGCGCCGGACCAAATGAACAATTTACGGCATGAACGGCCTAACTATTTCTCAATACGCACCATGTTAGGCCATTGAAGGAAAGCACAGAAAACGAGCTGGTACATTTAACAGGGGTTTATTTTACAAGGAGTAATCGGGGAGGGGAGCACAGAGCAGAGTTATCACGAATAAAAGGCAGGCAATGTACAAGGAAAGAAAAGCACTTACACAATTCTACCTACAGGACGGTGCCACACACACACACACACACACACACACACACACACACACACACACACACACACACACACACACACACACACACACACACACGAAATAGACCTTCGTGGGTCTATTTTCGGTCAAGCCGGGCCAGGGTACCTGTCCGCTTCGTGTGGCCACACCGACTCCGAAACCACCATGGTGGGACCCGAACCCACGACCCGAAGTCCACGGCCCACGAACGAGACCGCTCAACCACGATCACCACTGTCTCAGACTATTCCAGCCACAACCATCTGCAGAATGCTCGTCGACAACCACAGACCGCGCCGCAATCACCACGATCACTGTCTGCCGAACGCTGGTCCAGACAACCACAGACCGTGCCGCAATCTCCACGATCACCTTCTCCTGAACGCTGGTCCAGACAACCACGCTACTCCTCTTGAGGAGGGAGGGGTTTCTTCTCCCCCGCCACTCACCTCCTGATTGGACGGCGGGTTGTCAGGCGACTCATGGCGGTCTCCCGATTGGCTGGGGCACGCCTGTGGTGCTCGCCCTCCGCTCATTGGCTGAAGTAAACGCTCTCTGCCAAGCTCCTCCTCGGAGCAGAGTTTCGACCAGAGGCGACGAAGGCTCCGCCCACGTCCTCAGCCAAAAACACATGCGTAATGGCAACCGGGTCGAGTGCAGGACGGCGCGCTGTTGTAGTTGTTGTAGCAGTAATCGTTGTTGTAGAGGATGTAAAAAAAAATAACTGGAAAATAACTCGTAGCGCACACATGAAATTCCCATTAGACAAAGGAAGGATTCTAACTATGAACACATACTTATTGAAATAACTAACTTTGGGACTCTGGCTGTTTGTGTGCACAAGGTTTCCAAATCCGTAACAATTCCACATACGGGTTTTGTGTCCTGAGAAGCTAGGCGCACTGCAAGAAGGAGCTGAGAGCCAGATCGGTCTTTTATCGTTGAGCCTCGTCCCATGTACAACATAATTTTCGCAACCTTTACGAACCACGGTTCGGCTGGAAGTTGCAAATTAGCGGTTCGGCCACTGGTCCCGGAATCTGAATATCGCGAAAAATCGAGATTTCCACCTAGTTTGCTGGCTCACCGAGCCTCACCCCGAAGTCGGAGCGAGTTGAGACCGGTACCATCGGAGAGAGGGGTTATAAGTCTACTAGCTCAGCCATTCTGGGGTACCTCAGTGCTTACAGGTGGCTCTAGAACCTGCCAAAGCCTCCATGGGGGTGATAGAGGGTATTAGAGCATATCCCAAGATCATACTTTTCACTCGGAATTACAGAGCGAGGATGAGGTCGTTACAAGCATTCCTTGTCTCCCACACGACGATCAATGTTCAGGACTTTGCCGCACACGAGACAACAACCTCGATCACATGACATCCCTCGTTGAGTGGCGCACCCTTCCAGCTTAGCGGCATGCAGCACATTTTGCATCTGTTATCCCTCCTTTGCCTCCCCCGGTTTACCGGTGTGACGCATTGTGTGACGATTTCTCGAGCACGTGAAGTACTCAAACCTCATGACGCCCATGCGACCACTATCAAATCACACTCATCCCTATTAAATCACACTCTCACCGTAACACTCGCATCAGTGACTAACCCCTCACGTCTTCCGCACATTCGTGCATTGTTATTCGTGCAAGTTTGTGTCATTTTGCCCTCAAATCCGCTGGTGTTACCATGGTCACTAATCCCTGTAACCACGCCCCCAATCACTGGTAACCACGCCCTCCACTCCTAACCACGCCCCCACGTGCACATCGTCTGGATATGTTTCTGAGAAAGTGACTAAACACCTGGAGATAAGGGTGGGTTAATAAGGAGGCTCTACAGAAAGAAGAAAAGGAGGCAAATGGAATGAGATCACAGCTTTGATTTTAAGGATTTGAATTCAGAACAGATTAGTCAGTGAACGCAAGCCACTTTCAGGAAACAACAGAAAGTATTGGATAAGAAATGGAAAAAACAAGACAATTAGAAAGGTAAACTCTGACCTTCAGCATCTTCAGGTAAGATCTCAGGGATATGCAAGCATTAGATTCCTCAACAAGCGCATTCTGGGGAAGTCATGACAGCATTGCATGTCTTACTGAAGTACTTATTACCTCTGTCGGCGAAGGCGGATAGGGGTGATGTTTTTATCTCTGTCTGGTTGTCTGTGAGCAGGACATCTCAAAAAGGTGTGGACTTAGACTAAATTTGGTGGACAGGTTGGGAGTGTGACAAGGAGGAATTGATTCGATTTTGGTGAAGCTCCGAATCCGGATCTGGATCCGAGATTTTTATAATTTTCTCAGTGATTCTTCACCATTGAGAGATGGGGCCAAAAACGATATATCGCATGATATTTCAAAACGTTGTGGTCGAATGACAAAACCAGGTGGATGAGTTGGGTAGGTGACAAGAACAAGCCGATTCGATTTTGGTTCACGTCCAGATGGAGATCCGGCCTATCAGTGGGATACAAAATGTAAACTGTTCAGCCTGGCAGAGGTATACGCTCTACCGAGTGCCATTCTAGTTGAAAATGTGGAACTGAGCAGTGTGGAAGGATTTGTGAAGCATAATGGAAGAAGACATTCATCAACCATCACAAAGCAACAACAAATCTAAAAGTGTGGTGAATTTAAAATGCTTGAAGTTATGAGGAGTTTGAAAAGAAACTGGAAGCTCCAAAATGAGAAGAGAAAAATTCCCTTAATTATTTTTTACATTTGTGGGATGTTAATTTTTATTTATTTATTATTAGATCGTAGCCCTCTGAGAAAGATACACGACTCAATGGCATCTCGGCTGGACCTCAGGGTCTACATGGTGACTGGCAGCTGAGATCAGGTCGAGGATCTTCAACTTTTGTATGTGCTTCCATCAGCGGTCAGGGAGGAACATGTATAAATTAAGAGGAAAGCACTGATATGCAAGCTGATTAGTGGTTTTTTGAGTGGATAGGATGGAACACTGGTCTATGTGAAGGCCATTGTCAGCTTGCATTGGTGGACAATAAAAAACACTGGATTATATCAACTAAAACGTGATGAATATGTTCACTGCTGTGGGAAACGAGACACGGCTGATATTTCAAACATTAGCCCTTTGCCAGATTATTTATTTATTTATTTATTTTTGTATACATTGCCGAGGCTCGTAAGAGAGCTAACGCACAGAAACGTCCAACAAGAGGAGCAGGAGACAAGAGGGGTGGGAGTGGGAAGGAAAAAATAGTGTGGAACAGGCACATGAGGAGATCTGTGGAAGGGAGAGGGATGGGGCAGGGTATACAGGGGAAACAAGATGGACATCACAGGGATTTTCAGGAAGGAAAGCAGGGAATTTGAAGGAGGTGGGTTTGGGGCGGATTAGCGGTGGTAGAAAAGATCGTAGTTTTGGATGGGGGAAGATAAGAGATGGTGGTGAACAGCTGTTTTGAAGATCTGGAGGGAAGAGTGGGATTGAAGAGAGTGTGGGAGGGGAAAAAGAGGAATGAAAGAGTGAAGGTGAGCAGTGATTCTTGATTTTGGTAGTTTAACCAGAAGGGGGTTGCTGGCAGACCTTGAGCGCCCTGTGGAAATATGGGGTGGGGGGGGGGGACAAATCTCAGACAGAGCAGAGAGGCCAGGCCGGAGAGGAGACAGTAGAAGACAGAAAGACCACCGACCTGCCTGCAGTGAGAGGTCCAATGACTCAGCCTCATCGCGGGAGATACCAATGATTCTAAATACCTTGGTTTCCACAGCGTGAAGCCGGTAAAGGTGAGAGGCAGGAACACCAGCCCAGAGGGCAGAGCAGTACTCCATCAGGCTGTTGACAAAAGCGTTTTATGTGGACAGCGGCTCAGGTGTGCCAAGGAAGAACTTTACATGATGGAGGATGCCCAGTTGGGGACTGGCTTTGGAGGCCAGCTTGGAAATGTCTTTCCCAAGAAAGATCATGGCAGAGAGTGAGACCCAGAAGCTTGAATGAAAGGACTTCAAAGAGGATTGTTTTATAAAGGAGATGGGAGGGGGAGGGAGTTTCCAGACAGTCCTTTCAGAGAGACATAGTGAAGTGTGAGATTTGTCAGAGTTGGAGGACATGTTCCACATGTTGGACGAGCTTGTGATTTTATCCAGATCTGCAGAGAGTGAAGAAGCTACTGCTTGCCAATCTGAGGGATGACGGATGGTACGGCAGAGAGTGGAGTCATCAGCAAAGAGATAAAGAGGATTTTCCAGAGAATGAGAGAGATCATTTATGAAAACCAGAAAAGGAACAGGGCCCAGAACACTGCCTTGAGGAACTCCAGCCTGGACAGGAAGGGGGGATAAGAGAACTCCATTAAGGGCCACACATTGGCTGTGACAGGAGAGGAAGTCTGTGAGCCATGAGTGGAGATGTCCTTGGATACCATAGTAAGAGAGTTTGGTAAGCAGGTCAGGGTGCCAGAGCGTGTCAAAAGCACGCGGGATGTCGAGGAATATGGCTCTGATTTCATGTCTGGCATTGAGTACCTCCATCCATTGCTGGGAGAGCAGAAGCAGCATATCCAGGGTAGAGTGACCTGGTCTGAATCCAAATTGATGATCGGAAATCAAGCCATTGGAGAAGAGGAAGGATTTAATGTCTGAAGCGATGATGGATTCCATAACCTTGCTGATGATTGGGAGAAGGCTGATTGGTCTGTCGTTGCAGGGATCTGTTTTTGCACCTTTTTTAAGCAGAGCGGTAATGTTTGCCGATTTCCAAGCAGATGGCAGATGACCTTGAGCAAATGAGAGGGTGAATAGAACAGAGAGAGGGTGAGCAAGAGCAGAGGAGCAGGTTTTTAAGAAAAATGGGCTGATGTCGTCTGAACCGGTTGCAGAATCTGAGTCGAGGTTTGATAGTAAGCTCTCCACCTTGTCGGGAGAAAAGGACACGGAGTCCAAGAACAGCTGGATATGACTGGGTAAGGTGGGTGCAGAAAGTGATGGGTTTGGGACACATGATTTAGAAGCAAACACAGAGTTTAGGCATTCAGTCTTTTCACGTGCAGTGTCAGCTGTGCGGCCATTTGACGTAAGGGAGGGATGGAGGGGGAACATACACCAGAAACAGACTTAACTAGATGCCACCAGGATTTGGAGGAGGGAGACAGGTTTGAGAGTTCAGATTTGAGAATATAAGGATGCTGTTTTCTGGCTCTCCTCAGGGTAGACACACACTTGTTCCGAGCTTTGTGGAAGGAACTGAGATTGCCTTCAGTTGGATTTGCCTTCCACGAGGCAAAGGCAAGTTTTTTCAGGACAACTGCCTCGCCACAAGCTTCAGTGTTCCATGGGCAGGAGGAAGGGTAGGACAACTGAAGACGAGAGGGGATAAATCTGTGTATGAGAGAGAGCAAGTTTCTTTGAAAGAATTCCCAGGACGAGTTGATGTTGGAGGAAGTAGAGATGGGAGACAAATCTAGAAGTTTGATGGCTGCTTGAACTCCCTGCTGACTAGCCTGAGTGAAATTCCAGACTCGACGGCGCTGAGGTGGTTCTCTAAAAACAGCCAGAGATGTCGACTTTGGCAAGAATTTGGTCAGATGAACTGATTGGAGCGGAAGAATAACAACCGGTATTTTCAGGGATATTTGTCAAAATCAGATCCAGAAGAGATGGCGTACCATTGATTGAGACCCGAGTCGGGAAGTTGACCGATTGAATCAGTCCCAATGAGTCGCAGAAGTCTTTTACTGAAGTGCCATGGCAGGTGAGAGAGGTACCCACACCCAGCCAACTGGCATGATGACAATTGAAGTCACCACATATGAGGAAGAGAGAGTTTGGATGAGAGGATCAAAGCCAGTCCATGTTTTTGGAGAGCGAGATGTAAATGGAGTCGTCACTGTTTGGTGGATGGTACAACACACATATAAACATGAGGTGGGAGTGGAGTGGAAGTCGTAGCTGGAGGTATTCCTGGGGGTGTGGGGGAGAGAGGGTGGTGCATGGTGAGTGAGGAATAGAGTCTTTGATGAAGAGAGCAGCTCTTCCACCAGGACGAGGCTCAGGTCTATCATACCGGAGGAGGGAGTCTCCAGGGAGAAAAACTAGGATGTCAGAGACGTCTTGAAGGAGGAAAGTTTCTGTGAAGCAGATTATGTCTGGTTTGACAGTCGCAACCAGTACGGAAAGATCTGTCAGGTTTGAGCGAAGGCCCCGGATGTCTAAGGTCCACACTGTTCAGGAAGAGGTAGGGGAGGGGGAAGGTAGGACGAGGGAGGAGGGGGGGAGGTAAGGAGAGTTATTGAAAGAGTGTGGGGGATTGCAGAAGAGCTCAGTGAGAGAGCCGAATGAGGAGGAGAAAAGACTCGATGGTGATGGGTTGAGGTACAGTGGAGAGTAATAAGAGAGGGGGCAGAGGGCAGTTGAAGATTGGAGGAGGTGGAGTGATGATCTGGAAGAGAGAGGCTGGGGGAGGGAGGCATCTTTGTCGATGTGAGGGGGGAACTTTGTGTAGGGGGAGTGAGAGGGAATATTGGAGGGAGAAGGGTGAGATGGGAGTTTTTGAGAAAGGGGATAGGGAAGCTTGGTGGAGGGAGTGTGTGAAGGTTGCTTTGAGAGGGAGGGGAGAGATGATGAGAGCAGGCACGGCCAAGTTGCAGGAGGGTGATGGGAGAGGTGAGGAGAGGGTAAGGATGAGTCTTTGTGGAGGTATGGTGAAGAAGGGAGTGGGCAGAGAGAGGTACAAGATTTGAGGGGTTGGGAAGAGGAGGAGATGTGCTGAGAGGAAGGAAGGAGCATGTTTGTGGTGATGAGTGCACTGATTGAGAGAGTGAGATATCTGTTTGGTTAGAATAGAGCTCACAGATGTAAGGACATCACACACTTTGGAACAACAGAGGAGGAGCTGATACTGAAGCAGAAGACAGTGAAGACGTGCTTAGAGCGGAGGTCGGATGAGTGGCAATATGGGAGGGATAAGGAGAGGGGATAACTGGTGAGGGGTTCGGATGAGGTAGATTTAAGGAGCTGGGGTGAATTGGCACTGAAGTTGGAAAAAAAGGGACGACTGATGGAACACGAACATGCATTGCAAACTGAGATTTAAAATTTTTTAAAGTCAGAGATGCAATTAAAGACATTATGTGAGGGATGCAATAAAGGTGAATTCAGAGAATGGAGAAAAGAAACATTGTAACAGTGGGACCTTTTAGACACGGGATGAAGGAAAGGTCGAATTTAAAAGACTTATGAAGAAGAAGAAGAACAACAACAAGAATAAGAGTAGTGAATAATGATACTGTTGTGGTTGACGAAATTCGCACACCACCATTCAGGTCCCTTAGGTGAGATATCTCCGTAAGTATATGTGTAGTTAGGCCCAAACCCGTTGTCTAGAGGGAATACATGTCGTTCACTCGGGCTGCGACTCTTCAGGATAGCAGTTTTTCTTTTCCTATCTTTATTTTGGACCAGCCACCATTTCTACCACCACCAACCACGTCTCAACAGTCATCACACAACAACCACCAACCACAACGCCGCTTCACCACAACAGTCACGACCTTTACCGTCACACCTCGCAACCGTCGCATCGCCACCGTTCTTGCGCCACTTGTGGGTACCGGTACTGGACTCGTGCAGGGCGCGCACCGAACAGCGTGTACAAAAACATCACAGACTTCCCGCAGGAAAACGGATCAAAAACGACTCACGCCCACTTTTGTTCCGTCCTATCGGAGAGCGTGGGCGATTTGGCCCCGCCTCCAGGGCGTTGGAGTGAGGATGCGATATGCAAATTCATGGATCAAAAAGCGTTCACGCCCACTTTTCCTCGGTCCAATGAGGAGCCAGTTAGAGAGGTGAAAGGTCGAAGGCAGGGGGGTCAAAGGCGAAGCCACGGGGCTTATATAAGCGGCTGCGTTCGTCAAGAAAAAGGAGTGTGTGCGTTGGAACGAGAGAGTTCGGAGTTCAAGAGAGTCGTCGGTGGAGCTGGAAGGAAGTTGCGCGTTTGAACGAGCTGTGCGTTGGAACGAGTTGTCGGCGGAGCTGTGGAGAGGTGGCGGCGGCGAAGACGGACGAGGGGGTGCTCGCGTCGGTGCCGGGAGCTGAAGGCGGGAGGCCGACGGCGCGACCTGGTCGAGGTGGAGACGCTCGTCGCGGGACCCGAGACAGAATAAAAATCCTCCTTCCCCCGAGCATCAGCAACCCCCTCCTGTTTCCCCCCGCGCTGAGATAGTGCGACAAAGGGGGCCCCTTTTCCCACCCCCTACCAGACACTGTCCGCGAGGCCCGCGGAGTTGGGGCACCATCGCCACTTCGCGCCTCATCATCAGACGGGTAGGCCCGACCCGGTCTCGGCCCCAGGCCCGCCTCATCCTTGAGAGTGTTCTTTTTCTTGGTTTTGGGTATGTGTTGTCGGCGCCGTCTGTGAAGTAAAATTGTATAAGTGTTGCCGTGTGCCCGGTAGTCGGATAGCTCTGCATTGTGTCTTCGCTTTTACATTTGCTTTTTGTGTAAAATTGCATTGTGTTTCTTTTCCTTTTACATGTGCTTTTGGTGGAATTGTATATGTGTGCTTTCCGTTCATCGCGAATAAATGTGCTTTATGTTGAACTGTTTTCCCGCTTCGCTTCGTCTTTTCTTTTATTGAATCTCCATCTTGCTTCACGTAAAGGGTTGGTCGTGGGCTGAAACGCCCGATAATTAATCGAACCGTCGAGGCCGACGAATAACACCGCTCGGTTATCCCGATAGTACGGAACGGGTCGCTTAAAGTGGCCCGTGTCCGAAGTCGACCTGCGGCGAGGTGCGATCGCCCGGTCTACCCTCCGTGTGGGTACTTAGGTAGGTCGAATTTGGCGAGCAACCCTATCCCACGCGGGGGCCGATTGGCTCGATCGCGGTGAGACCGAAAGGTCCACCCGTGACTAGTTCCCGGCGTTAGTCCGAGAGGGTCACGACTGGATTGTCCGACGTGGGCGACGTGCCGCGATTCGAGTTACGTGGCCGTCCGCACGCCGGCGGGCGCGAATCCGCAACAATACAATACTGAGAACCACCCGTGTGAAAAAGGAAGTTGTAACATTTTTAAGACACTGGTTTTTTTAAAATTTCTTGATAAAGATTACAGAAAATTACGTAAAGGAAAGGTTGAAGAAAAATCGTGTAGGTTTTGGTGAATTTGGATTGGCAAACGCAGAAAGAAGCTGGTGGTTTGACAAAAGTTACAGGAAAAAGAAGAGGAGGGTGTAACATGAGAGGTTAAAAGAATAAATAAAAAAATTTTCTTTAAAAACATTAGGAAATATAAGGTAAAGGAAATGTTGAAGAAAAAATTGTGAAGGTGTATGGTGAATGTGGGTGGGGATAAGTAGTCGATGGTAGATCCGCAGAAGAAGGAGGAAGAAGAGTCGGTACAGGAAGTCATGTGGGGTAAGGTTTTTTGTTGTTTTGTGTTTTTGATATTTTAAGACATGAAACAGGGGGTGTAGTTGAGAGGGATAGGAAAAGATAAAAACTGATGGTAATGAGAGAGAAAATACAATAAACACGATTGTGCACACAAACGAAAAGAAGGGTAGGCCTCAAGGAAACCCGATATGAAAATACGATGAAAACTCCACAATTAGCACAAGTTTTAACCCAAGACCGAACAGTAAACACACAGTAAATGCAGAGATCACAAAATGACAGTAAAAAGCATGACAAAAATGACCGGGAAACTTATCTTTGAGAAAGTCGGCAGAGACCCTGAAGAAGAACCGCCACCGTTGCTCAAGCTCTGGAGATCTTTTTTTTTAACCGGACACATGGATGAGAGGCATTGAGTTCACTTTTAATAGTGCATTAAATATGTTTCCCAATTGTGCTATTCATCTTTTAAGAGTGCTTTAAATGTGTGTTTCCCAATCGGCCCGTTACCCGATTTTGTCGCATGTTGTGACCACGGTGCGGTCGTTCTTGTTGCTTCATGTATGTACCCTGCGTTATTACCTCCGCCACCGAAGGTGAAGGAGGTTATGTTTTCATCCCTTTCTGTCTGTTCATTTGTTTGTTTGTGTGCAGGATATCTCAAAAGGTTGTGGACGGATTCAGATTTAATTTGGGGGACTGGTTGGGTGTGTGGCAAGGATTAATCGATTCAATTTTGGTGAAGATCCGAATCCGCATATGGATATGAGAATTATTTAATATTCAAAGTGATTCTTCACCATTGAGAGATAAGACCAAAAACGATATAGTACTGTATAGCATGATATTTCAAAAATGTATTGGGCCTGATATGTTCTCGTGGATCAGGCATAACGGGGTGGAGGTATGCGATCTACAAAGTGCCCTTCTAGTTTGTATTATTTTCGGGAGTGATCACGGCAGCAGTCTGTGGCCTTTATACACCGCCCCCAAAAAGGGATGAGCAAATCTTTAACGCCCAATTCTTGTTTGTTTGATTGTTTATATATGCTTCAAAAACTGGGGCCAGGTTGCAGTGGGAGAATAGAGGGGCCAGGACACAGGGGAGAAGAGATGGTCTATGACGCAGGGGGGGAAGAGAGGGTAAGTCGGTCTCACTTCTCAAAAACAAAGTAAGAAATCTTTTGCTAGTAAGAAAAAAAAAAAAAGGTCTCACTTCTTCCTCCACCAGTTGTACATCCAGCTCTCCGATGAGATTTCTCCTGAAAACACAGCCCAGCGCCACTGTTCCAGTGCCAGTGAGAAGGGTAATGTTGCCACTGTACTCAGGGCCTGTCTCAGCAGGAAATTTATACCTGTTTCTGAATATGCCGCACAGGGAAAGTTTGAGTTAGTTATCAATTAATAGGGTCAAAATAATGATAAGCATTAGGGATTATGGAGTTAGTATTACAAATAAAATGATGGTTAGAGCACGATGAAAACACATTCGGCAAGAAATGAGTGTTAGCAAAAATGTATCCCCATCCGTGGATCCCGTCCGGGACACCGGGACCTCTTTGCAGACCCCGGGAACAGGTGGAATCACATCTGCAGAGCCCTCTTTGGGCCCAGTCTCTTCACGGTCTCCAGAAACAGGTAGAATCTAAACAGTACCTTTAAAACCCCTGCAGTTGTTGGACTTGCAAATGTTGTGCCTGTTAATGCTTTGTTTCCCTTGCAAAATAGGATTGCATCAACAAATAACCACTGTTGTGTGCAGAATGAAATAGCCTTTTGCAGAGGATATTAAACTGGCTTTCTCTTTTTTTGGATATGCTTATGAATGCCATTATTATCAAAGAAACATAAAATAAAAGTCCAAATAGTGCATGCTGATGCTGCTATCATGAAAACAGAGGCTCCATCATCAGAATCATGGTATATGGCTGTGGGGTAGTGGGCCACAGCAAGATAAGGCCTTAACCATAATTTGTGTTAACGTGGATTCTTAGGACTTTTTGAACCAGTGTTAAGTATGGGTGATTCGAGTAAGGTGTTCTTTGTACCACCACAGTGATACAGTGTTAGCGTGGTGTTGGCTTAGTGGTTAGGGTGGCGGCTTGGGATCCTAGTGGGATCCTCGGATCCTGAGTTCAAGCCCCGTTGGCCGCTGAATTAATACACCAGGGGGTTGACTCAGCCTGTCATCCTTCTGAGGTCGGCGAAATTAGTACCAGTGTGTACTGGTAGAGGGGCACTGAATCAGCGACACAGTTGCACTTCCAAGAAATGATAGCTACCGGAGGAGGAGGAGGAGGAGGAGGAGGAGGAGGAGGAGGAGGAGGAGGAGGAGGAGGAGGAGGAGGAGGAGGAGAAGAAGAAGAAGAAGAAGAAGAAGAAGAAGAAGAAGAAGAAGAAGAAGAAGAAGAAGAAGAAGAAGAAGAAGAAGAAGAAGAAGAAGAAGAAGAAGAAGAAGAAGAAGAAGAAGAAGAAGAAGAAGAAGAAGAAGAAGAAGAAGAAGAAGAAGAAGAAGAAGAAGAAGAAGAAGAAGAAGAAGAAGAAGAAGAAGAAGAAGAAGAAGAAGAAGAAGAAGAAGAAGAAGAAGAAGAAGAAGAAGAAGAAGAAGAAGAAGAAGAAGAAGAAGAAGAAGAAGAAGAAGAAGAAGAAGAAGAAGAAGAAGAAGAAGAAGAAGAAGAAGAAGAAGAAGAAGAAGAAGAAGAAGAAGAAGAAGAAGAAGAAGAAGAAGAAGAAGAAGAAGAAGAAGAAGAAGAAGAAGAAGAAGAAGAAGAAGAAGAAGAAGAAGAAGAAGAAGAAGAAGAAGAAGAAGAAGAAGAAGAAGAAGAAGAAGAAGAAGAAGAAGAAGAAGAAGAAGAAGAAGAAGAAGAAGAAGAAGAAGAAGAAGAAGAAGAAGAAGAAGAAGAAGAAGAAGAAGAAGAAGAAGAAGAAGAAGAAGAAGAAGAAGAAGAAGAAGAAGAAGAAGAAGAAGAAGAAGAAGAAGAAGAAGAAGAAGAAGAAGAAGAAGAAGAAGAAGAAGAAGAAGAAGAAGAAGAAGAAGAAGAAGAAGAAGAAGAAGAAGAAGAAGAAGAAGAAGAAGAAGAAGAAGAAGAAGAAGAAGAAGAAGAAGAAGAAGAAGAAGAAGAAGAAGAAGAAGAAGAAGAAGAAGAAGAAGAAGAAGAAGAAGAAGAAGAAGAAGAAGAAGAAGAAGAAGAAGAAGAAGAAGAAGAAGAAGAAGAAGAAGAAGAAGAAGAAGAAGAAGAAGAAGAAGAAGAAGAAGAAGAAGAAGAAGAAGAAGAAGAAGAAGAAGAAGAAGAAGAAGAAGAAGAAGAAGAAGAAGAAGAAGAAGAAGAAGAAGAAGAAGAAGAAGAAGAAGAAGAAGAAGAAGAAGAAGAAGAAGAAGAAGAAGAAGAAGAAGAAGAAGAAGAAGAAGAAGAAGAAGAAGAAGAAGAAGAAGAAGAAGAAGAAGAAGAAGAAGAAGAAGAAGAAGAAGAAGAAGAAGAAGAAGAAGAAGAAGAAGAAGAAGAAGAAGAAGAAGAAGAAGAAGAAGAAGAAGAAGAAGAAGAAGGAGAAGAAGAAGAAGAACTTAGATTATAGGTAGGATAAGGCATCCTGTCTTAATTTGTTCTCCATGAACTGGGAAAGAAATTGGGTAAGAGAAAAGGATCTAGATGGTGAATTTATATAATGATGGTGGGGTGGGGAGTGATTTACCCATCCTCATCGCAGTCTTCTGGGGCATGCAGGGTTTGCCCATATTTTAAATGAAAGGTATAGGGACAAGCAGGGGAATGGTGTATTGCCTTAAAGAAAGTGACCATATATGGTGTGGCAGTCATCTGCCGGGGTGCGACACACTCACAATTGGTCTACGATTGTTTGGGGCCTTGGCCCGGCATGCTGTTGCCCATAGGATTGCTGTTTCTTGTGATTTATCTCTTCAGAGATGTTGTGCTCCCCTTGTTACTGCCATTTTGCTGTGCTGACATTTGGGGTTGATTGATAATCATGGAGGGTTAAATCATTAATAATGCTGGTTTATAAACGGCATCACGTTAGATCACGTCGGAGTATGGACCGACGTTACCACCCGTCATCAGTTCGTGGATAAATAGCCACAGTTCTGCATCCTTGGAATTTAGTTTCCAGCATGGTCAGTAATTTTTTTGATTGTGGTTGCAGTTACAAACAGAGGACATTAAGTAGACTGCCACATCTGCAGTTAGGTATAAAGTAATGCAGATGTTCAATGTAGGTTAATTAATTTCTGGAGATAAGCATTGTAGTTGAATGTTTCAGCCAATCACAACAAATATACATAAATATACATCAAGTGCAATATGTAACATGTTCTCTGTATCTTGATGCGCATCTCTCATTCCCTTCCTTTTTTTGTCTGTCCTGAATCAGAATGTAAAAAGTGGAAACCAACACCAGTAAGAGAGGTGTAGACCAATATAATGAGAAAGAAAAAGAACAAACTAACCATTATCGTTAACAAAGCCTTGTGGAAGAAGTTGAAGATGATCCAAGTTATCGAAAGTGGCAGCAGAGAGTGACACTGTCTCTCCGACAGCCTCGTGGAATCCTTTGTTTGCCCCATCATGAAAGAGGAATGGCTGTGATGCGTACTCCATGTCATATTGCAAGTGTCCCATCTCATTGTGGGCCGTAAGAAAATCTTCCATGTTGACCTTAGCACACATTTGGATTCTGTGAGGAATGGTGGAAAAAATAAAAAACAGTGAGAATGAGATTGGCTTCAATACACCTGGGGTAAAGGATCAAAATGCGGACATGAATAAATGGATGGCTTCAATTCCAGGTGACTTGCTGAAGCAGTTTCCTTGGATTTTTGTCTTTTATTGTTTTTGTTTTTTTAAGTTCAGCAGCTCACATCATGCGCTGACATTGTAGGAGAATTTGAGAGTTGGGGGAAATTAACCTGCGGTGATCTTGACAATTACAGAAGAGAAACTGAATCTTGTGTTCTATTCCATTCCCAACAAACATTCTTTAAGAGCAGCAACACTTTTTCAGGTATTTTAGGCATTTTGTCATGTAGATCCCGAGTGATTATCCCCCCGCTTTTTGAAAAAAATGGGGGCACGGGAATATTTTAATTGGCTCAGTCTGTCTGTCCGAAACACCATCTTCTCAGAAACAGTTGTACAGAAATTCACCAAACTTGGTAGTTATGATCACCACATGGGAAGAAGGTACAAGAGCAGAGTCATTTTGCTCCTGCCCCACCCCCCCATGATGGGTTCAAAAGGCAAAGACTGAAAAATGAAATGATGAGCACATTTTAAAAGATTTTAAAATGAAACTTTATAGATGCAATCAATATTTGGGACTCATGAAATATGGAACAATTTTTTTGATTTGACCCCCGGGTTCATGCCCCACAGGGTGGTAACTTAGAGTTGCATGAATCAAAACGAAAAAAAAAGTTTTACTCAAAATTTGAGATTGGGTCATTCCTCGTGAATCTTTTTGCCATCTTTTAACTTTGCTTCCGGTGGGAAGTGTGGGGATTTGTGATGGTGTACCATCGACTTAACACTAGTCGAAGTTAAAATAAAAGGAACACGAAGGAACTTCAACACAGGAGTTGGCCATGAGGCCCATCAAGCCTGCATAAATGGTTGTACAAAAGTATTATTGTTGAAAATGAATCATATTCTTCCACAAAGCTTTCATTTTGTGTGAATTAACTTTAAATAGGACAAATTTCTCTCGAACACAAGGAACAGCATTGTGGTGAGGCTGTCTGAATGATAAACAAGCAGTATGATTGGATGTTTCACCGGAAATCTTTGCCATCCCCCATGTCCCAAGCAGAAGGATGGCAGACAAAATCTTGGTTGTCCTTGGGGTGCTGCAGTATAGAATAATTCCAGAAGGGATTGCCCATAGGTTTCAAACCCAGTGACTGGTAGAACTCATCAGCTTTTCTGAACATGTCCTCCACTCTCCAATTCTGCAAAACAAAGGAAAGAAGTAGATCAAAGGAAGAGAATGAGAGATGTGTATTAAAATCAAGGGAACATTTTACAAAACACATTTAATGTTGACACAACAATTACTTAACCAACATTTAACATCCATCTTATATTATACCGAACATTGCAGACAGGACAGCTGGTTTAAGAACCTCTCCTCAGAAAGGTATGTTTGATCACGGATCACTCTCTAAGAACATCCTAACAGTAGCATGGCACAGGTAGATCCAGAATGGGAGAGGAAAGGTAGGGTGTGGAAGGGGAAGGGGATCCAGGAATTATGGGCACTCTCCCCATTTTGGGGCTATATAATTAAATTATTACGTAAACAAAGATGGCCGAATTATTTTAAGCCAACAATCCTTATATGCTCCATAGATGCCTTTCCCTTCTCTTCCTGCTATATCTGCCAAAACCCACCTCCAAACTCTTCCCACACTCCCCTAACCTTCTTTCTTTCATTATTTACATCAATGGAGCGTGTCACACAGGAGAAGGATCTGGGGGTGGCAATAGATACGGGAGGTAAACAGGCAGCACAATGCCAGGCAGCTATATGTAAAGCAAATAGGGTTTTAGGTTGTATTCGGAGGGGGATCAATTATAAATCAAAAGAGGTGGTGTTTACATTGTACAGGAATTTAGTGAGGGCTTCATCTAGAATATTGTGTGCAGTTTTGGTCACCACAGTTCCGGAAGGACATAGATGCTAGCCTAGCTAGACTCAGCTATGAGGAGCGGCTGAAGGAGACAGGGCTTTATTCACGAGAAAGGAGGCAGTTACGAGGAGATATGATAGAGATGTTTAAGGTAATGAAAGGTAGAGATTAAATAAGTGCAGGTGAATTATTCAACAGAGTAGACAGTGATAGGACCAGGACCATAGCTTGAGAGTAAAGAAGAGGATAATTAAGATGGTAGTAAGGCAGGGGACTTTCACTCAGAGAGTAGTTAATGTATGGAATGGTCTCCCTGGAAAGGTAGTGGCAGCAGAAACAGTAGATAAGTTTAAATTAGAATTAGATAGGTACCTGTAAGTTATGGAGATAGAGGGGTATAGGGATGTTGGCAGGACTTTTAGGTAGTTTGAGCATTAATGGGTGTTGTGTGCATGTGTACGGAATGCTATTGGTGGGGGTCTCATCAAGGGGTGTTGTGTGTTTTTTTTACCATGACCATGCCCCCTCCCCTAAGGAGGAAAAAAAGACAAAAACAAAAAATGAAAAAATAATACATACAAAAACTCACAAAAACACTATTACATTTTAAAAATAAATTTTACATTTTCTTCTTTGGATCTTGTGTTGATAAATTAGTGTGGTGTTGATGTTGCGCAGACATGATGGGCTGAATGGCCTCCACCTGTGTCTCATTTTGTATTTCTCTCTACCTCTCTCTCATCCTCCCTGATATTCCTTTTCTTATTTTAAAACTAGAAGGGCACTCCGTAGAGTGCATATATCCGCCTGGATCCGGATTCAGATCGTCAACAAAATCTAATCAGCTCATCCACGTTACACACCCAACCTGTCCACCAAATGTCATCCGTATCCGTCCACAACTATTTGAGATATCCTGTACACAAACAGACAAACAAACAGAAATGAAAACATAACCTCCTTCCACCTTCGGTGGTGGAGGTAAATATTTCTCAATCCACCCCTCCCCCTCCCACATCCTGGATCTATCTCTGCACAGTGCACCCTACCTTTAGATATCATTATGGGATGTGGATGTAGATGTTCAATGTAATCTCCTTCTCATGTGATGTATAACGCTAGTGTTGAAGGAAGTGATATGATAAATTTCATATTATGGATTAAGTAGAGTTAATTAAATATGTATACAATTCATGTAATGTGGATACAACACAGCCTTGATGTCCAAATGGTCTCTCTGTGTGTTTAATATTATTGTGGTTCGGTGAATATCCTAGTGATACTGTGATATCCGAGTGCACCTCGCTCAAGTGCACCTCGCTCCTCAAGGCAAATGCATACAACACATCATGGTTCCCAGGCAGTTATTTCATTAATATTCTTCTAGTTTGCCCTTCCCTCATGTCTAATGGGGAAATGGGACAAGATGCGTTGTGAGGACTTTTAGTTGGGTCTTTAATTCCATTTACTATCCCTTCATCTATGATAAATTACTTCGCTGCACACAAGATCCTGTCTTCACGCATGCATGCATGCCACAGACCATATAGCAACAAAGCCTCGTTAGCATATGCCACCAAAACCCCGTTCAAACCACGTATTGCTTTTTGCAATACGTGGTTTGCAACATATTGCTTGTAATAAAACCTTTTATTATTTTGCCACATGCCCTTTCGTCACCTTAATTATAAATTGCTTACCGTATATTATAAACGTACCCAGCTCATTGTCTTTTCCTCTGTTGGTCCAGCGTAGTATACACACAGTTTCACAGGAAGTTCTGCCCCACTAATTTGCTCTTATTAGCCGGTGCGTACTTGGCAGCTCCGCTCAGCTGCTCCTGATATGGTAAATTAATGCAAGTACGCATTGAGGGCACAAAACTCGCTTGGTGGGGTCAATCCACTGGAAAAGTTAACACATGAAGTAGTGTAACCCTGCCAGGATTGACAGTACCAATTGGCATTCGTAGTTGCTTTGCAACCCGCCGGCACGCGGAGTTATCTGTACCCTGCAGCTTCAGGACCGGGTGTTTGGGAGAACCTGAGTGCTTCCCTCTTGATTGAACTTGAACCCTGTATCCGTAACAATATTCATGGGGTGACTTCACAAGTAGGAATGAAATGTGAGCAACACGGTTAGTCAACAAAATTGATGTAGACAAATCGATGCAGGTTATTATTAATTATCCAATCAAATTAAAACAGAAAAAGTTTATAATTGAAAAAAGCTGGACTTACTACTTGGTAAAGCTGACGTTTCAACAATAGCATACTCGCCTTGGTCACGGCAGATGTTAAAGTGAAAAAGAAGCTTGAGAATTGCCACGTGACCAATGCTGGTGGGAGCGTGAGTTGGTCTGTAGACCAATCCAGGCATCACGTGATGGTTGCAGATGGCGTGGAATAGATGTTATAGCTTTGTCCCATGTATGTGACAGGTGAAAATGCAAACCGCCCTTTTTGTTGAGAGATGGTGATTCAACTCTTTCCCAAATGGATTTCTTTACACCTCGAGGAAGCCATTTGTTTCTCTGTCTAAGATGACCACTTGACTGGTATCAAAGCTGTACCCATGCAGGTTCAAGTGCATATACAGCAGAGTTCAAAGCCTCTTCATAATGTGGACAATGATGTTGGTTCATACGGGCCTTAAGGGTTTGCTAAGTTTCTCTGATGTAGTCTCGATGCATGATGGGCCTCCACATCTGATGCCATACACCAAGTCATCTTTCCTATCCTGCATCTTATCCTTAACATGAATTAACTGGCTGTGCAGAATTTTGCAGGGTTTGTATGATGTAACAACTAACAATGGCAAACTTGGAGAAGGATCTCCTTACTTTCTCAGATAGCCCAGCCACATACGGAATGGTTATTCGTGTCATGTTTTCTTGCGGTGTCCTGTTGTTGTTCACGAGATATGATGTTGTTTTTGCTACTTCCTGATGGTTACCATCCAGGGTAACCACACTTAATGAGAGTATTTCTGATATTCTCCTCCTCATATAGTTTCCCCTCCTGTGTTGTCGGAATATTATCTGCATGATGGAAAAGAGTGCGAATGACAGATAATTTGTGGATCAGTGGGTTGTGTGAATCAAACTGCATATAGTGATTGGTATGTGTGAGTTTCGTGTACACCTTCGAATCCAAGCGGCCGTCACCATTCATGTGAACCTTGCAATCAAAAAAGGCTAAATGATCATTGTATGGCGCCCGTGTGAACTGGATGTTCACGTCCACACTGCACAGGTAATTAAAGAATTCTTGCTGTTCACACTTCTTTATCACCACAAATGTATATTCTTACATTTCTCAACCGCAACTTAGGTTTGGAGCCACTTCAATTCTCCAGCACAACGCTTTCAAACTTTTTCACGTATAAATTGGCAACAATTTGTGAGATCGGGAACCCCGAGCACAACCATGTTGTTGTTTGAAAAAAAATGGTCTCTATATGTGAAGTCGGTTGAGTTCAAGCTTAAGGACACCAGATCCACGTGACGCCCGGATTGGTCTAGAGAGCAACTCACCCTACCACCAGCAGAGGTCACGTGGTGATTCTCATGCTTCTTCTTCACTTTAACATCTGTCGTGACCAAGGCGAGTGGATTGTCACCAAAACGTCGGCTTTTTAATTTTTTTTATATAAACCTTTAATGTGATATAGACAAAGATACTGACAGACAGACATCACCTTTGCAATCATCTCTTTGGTGGCATCGATACCTTCCTTTTTGGGGTACGGAACGACAAGTGGGTACAAGTTTGTCCAAAATCTTCCCCACATGTCTCCTGTAGGAAAATCATTTGTCAACCCATTTACACAGATCAGCACGAGGAGGCAAACATGAGTAAACATTGCAGGCATTGCTGCAATAGTAGAATATCAGCAAACCCTACCATTTTAGTCCCCTTCTTATAACAATTAATTATCTGGGAATTGAGGTGTTCCTAAATCAGATGAGAATAACAAGTACTGTACCATGAACCATAATGAAGGCCTCATCAAAAACAGGTCCACCTGACATGTAGTGCATTAAAAACAAGAACAGCACTCGGTAGAGCGCCAAGCTGAACAGTTTACGTTTTGTATCCCACCGATAGGCCGGATCCAGATCTGGATCTTCCCCAAAATCGAATCGGTTCGTCCTTGTCACACACCCAACCTGTCCACTAAGTTTTGTTCGAATCTGTCAATAACATTATGAGATATCCTAATCACAGATAAACACACCAACAGACAGACAAACAGGGGTGCAAACAACCTCGTCCATCTTCGGTGGTGGAGGTAATGAAACAAACCGAGCTACATGGTGTAGGGCTGGCAGGATGGCCTTCAGGTATGCACACTCGCCTCTAAGCTATCTAACCTGGGATTTAATCCTGACCCAGCTATAAACGGTCATCCCAGAGTTTCACAGGCAGGGTGATTCGTCAATGTGTGTGCCGTCCCTCAGATGGACGTTAAACTGGGCGTCCCGCCTACCGACATTAGTTGGTGGACGTTAAAGTCCCACAGTGTCCTTCGTGAAGAGAAGGCGAGTGATCGCCGGAACCCTGAACAAATTACGAATTCCTGCCCTAAATACTGCTGTGAAGGCACCGGCAAACCACCCAGTGTCACCCTTGCCAAGAAACTGCTTCGGCAGCACTAACACTCTGTAAGAGAGTATGGCACATCACAATCACAATCACAAAATGTACAATGGAGAATTAATCAGTATAGATGTCACAAGAGCCATATAATAGTCTACAGACGAGACCATGAGACTTGAAATGAATGCCAAAAAGTCCTTTCATAAGACCTTTCCTGGTGCCCTGTTCTGAAATTTTCTTTTTGTCAAAGAATGAATTTTCAATCAATCACATAAAGAAAGAGCAAGTGCAACAGAAGATGAACCTATTGATCAATAAAATTGCATTTAGTGCGACTGCATTCCCTTCTTGTTAAGGAGCTGTGAACTTAATCCTTTGAATTTATGGATTTCTTTAGTTGGGCAGCACAAAAAGCATGAAGGTGAAAATAATCTATCTTTTTTTTATCTATAGTCTGAAAGACTTACAAAGGAAGGTGAAACTTTTCCATATAATGGGGACAAAGTGTAAGCAGGTCTTTAATGCAAACATGGAGTACTTACCCAGAAGGTGAGCAGGAATGGCCCCCCCGAGACTCATGTAAGAGTCACCATAACGCTCGTGCAGTTTCCTCCGCACGTAAGCATGCAGCTCCAGGTATAATGATTCCACCTGGTGGGCAGGAGTGAGATATGTTCAATAAAATTCTTTACGTTCATTATTGCTGGTCTCCTTGCAGTTTTTGCCAGAAAAACAACATGGTGTAGATATATGGACCTACACAAAGTTTGGAATTTTGAAAACCTCCAGTGTGCCTTTACTCAGGGATAGGATTCCCAGTGATTTATTTTCTTCCTCCTGTCCTGCTAGATTGGAGGACGACCATCAAACGTGTGCAAGGTCTTTCCTTTGCAATCCCATGGTTCCTCATAAATCTTAAAAGACCTTTGACAGTGAACAGTGGACTTCCTAAGTCCAAACTGACTGCTCTTCATGCTCTTTCCCACGAATGCAGCCGATAATTCTTATTACACACCATGTGTACAAACTGTACACCAACAACACCTATTGTAAAGGTAAATATGTGACAATTGTTTAACCGTAGCTGCCAAGTGATTCTACCTCTTACCTGGCCGTACAAATCTTCCACGTCTTTCTTGAGCTGATCTCGTGAGTACCCGTATTTCGAGCCGTTGTCTTGTTTCACTTCATAATTCGCACGCCAGTAGTCACCATAATCGCTGTAACCTGCACAAGATGTGGCACGTCAAGGTGGCAACAAACACCACCACCACAATATAATCGGGTTGTTGGTCATGGTGAAATGTAATGTTGACCGAGATTAAGAAACTCCAGAACTCTCCATCTGGTCTGTCTATAGAGCAACTGAGCATATCATTCAAATAGCTTAACAGCACTCCCCTTACCATGATTAAGGATGTAAGCTAAGGAAGACGAGTCCCCAATGAGGAGCTTTCCTATTCTTCCCAGATTTGATGTCTACTCTTGCTCGAAGCAAACGTTAGCTGCTGTTATGACGACCCTCACCGTTCATCTCCGCTGCCTTGTTTTCCAGTTCAACATATTCCTTATAGAGCGATCGGGTGGACCAGCCGACTTTCTCGCGCCAATATTCCCACGCCAGGAGCCGCTCGAAGTAGTCTGTGCTGTTTGCCATTATCTGCTTCAAGCCTGGATGGAGTGACACAAGGCAAGTGGGAGATGGACAAGGAGGGGAAAACGTTCTGAAAGTGTTGTGACTATTTATACAAGATGCACAGACTCATAGGAAGAGCAAACGTAAGTTTGAAGTCATTGGCTCAATATCTGTAATTTTCTTGCTACAAGGATTTGTATGGTGGACCCATAGGAAATGTGTGGGGCTGCATGTTGAGTTGAGAGTAATGGATCCGATTGATGTTGATTGGTACTTTGCTTCGTGCTTCTACTGGGTGATGACCATACCAGAATCCAATGTCATTTCACTTCCATTCAGGTGTACAGTGGATGTGCTGTAGATATTTTGCATCTCTCTCAGAATCTCGTTCAGCTGGGGGGAGGTGGAGGTAGACGAGTGTCGGGTGTCAAAGATCAATGCATGACACAATCAGTCACAATCTGTCTTGATATGATTTGTCAGGGTCTGAGTTCATTCAAAATCGCCATTCTGGTAGAGTACGACAAGGGGGAGCTGCGTCACAGAGTGGAGTATTCAGTCCTTCAGATTGGGTTCTGGATTTATTTCAGTTGTGGACTTTCAAGATCCCATTAATTATTTCGAAAGTATTCAGCCGTTGTATACCGGCACTTGGTTTAGCCTTGTACGTAATTAATACTATGAGGGGTGTTCCAAAAGCTCAACGAATGATCGTTCAAGAAATTCTTACTTTTTAATTTTCACTACACAAGTACGGTAGCCTGTGCATAATCAGAATTATAAATATTTCCTTGTTGATCATACGCACTCACACAAGTTGGCACAAACAATACATTGAAGCTTTGTAAAGGTTCTGCAGCATCAATCTTGTAACTTATCCTCATTTGGAAGAGATGTTATAATCAAACTGCCCTAATTTGTCCAATAATGGAAACGTAAATCATTCCATGACATCTATTATAAATGGACGAGGTGTGTGGTGTGTGTGTGTGTGTGTGTGTGTGTGTGTGTGTGTGTGTGTGTGTGTGTGTGTGTGTGTGTGTGTGTGTGTGTGTGCTGTTTTTTCTGGAGTTCTACTGGAGCTTTCGAAATGTGGAGTGTGATACACTAAAATGATCATCATGATCTCTTGAGTTGATTAGGCTAATTAACTATAAAGAACCTGGAAGAATTCCCTCGTTTTAAACGCACACCATGGTAAGGTGTATCGAGCAGCTTAATATGTCCTTCCACGGCATGGCATTGTAATTACAAAACAAGAAAAAGAGCAATCAGAGATTGCAGACCCTTGTCAGGACTTGTTTTGTGTGGTGTATTGTGTGGTGTTTGTGTAGTTTTGTGTGGCATTTGTGTACTGGTGTGTTACGTAATTAATAAGAGACATAATTAGAACTGCCATTTTATAACTGCTGGCAGTGATGACCGGGTACCAAGACATCCTGCTTTGATTGGACACCTGTCCCTGACCCATGACGTTTTTCATTATTATTCATTTCAATTTAGAATGGGATTAAAATAAGTTCAATCAAATGGAAGATCAAATAGGTGCAGTCCTGCATTAGAGTAATCAGAAGGAACCCAAACAAGCAAAAGGAAAAGGTGAAGTCATCAGGAAGAACCTGGATAGGATTCACATTTCAGCTGCTACTCCTACTATCCTCAAACGCATACAGGCACAGCCAAGTTAGCCGTATTAAAACAAATAAATAAATAAAAACCCCACATCAAAAAAAAATAAATTATTCTGGCTGCCAGACCACATATCAGATCAAGTTGATATTGAAAACATGTATTATTCATCATTACCAGATCACAGTTGTGAAGTTTCACGTCTATTGATTAAACGGTTCCAAAGAAAACGTTATTTAATATTTTTCTTCAATCCAATATGCCTGCCAAACCATTTGACTTATCAATTATTCTTCACAACCTTGTACACACATGCCTCGGCGAACATTTTTGTGAAGTTTCCCATCGATCTGTCCAGCTGTTCTGGAAAAGATATTTGTATGTTTTAGGGTAAATCCAATATGGCTGCCAAACCATGTCACTGATTACATCATATGTGAGAACCTTTTATTCCTCATGGATAGGCGGTCATATCTGTAAGGTTTTGCTTCGATCTGTTCAGCCATTTCAGAGAAGAATATTTTTGAAAGTTTAAAAAAAATGTCTGCCCAATCACATGACTGAAGACGTCATCAAATTTTTTTTGTGGATCATTTTATCCCAGGAAGACCCTCAAAAATTTTCATACTGATCAGATGTAGCGTTCTAAATATGCAATTATGACATCATAACAAAGGCACCTATGATGTCATAGAAATCCCACTAATTCCCCATGAGTACTTGCTATGTGCCAAGTTCAATTTTTTCCTTGGTGTGGTTTCAGAGATACAGAGGTCCAAAATTTTTCTGTTTTTCCAACATGGCTGCCACACCATGTGACCTATGTTATTATGATGTCATAATTATGATTAAAACATTCCACATGAGTAGTCACAACAATGGTGAAAATTTTGTCTCAATCCAACAAACAGTTGTGGAGAAGAGCACAAAAGTTCTGTGCGGACAGACAGACAGACAGACAGACAAACAAATGGACCCAAAAGCATTACCCTCTCCTTCGGCAAGCGTCAGGTCAGGTCAGGTATGGGAGTGGGTGCTGGAGCAGCGTGTCACTGCGTCCACTTTCCGCCTATACTCCAGGGGCCCCGTCTAGCCATCTCCCAGGCACATGCCTGGCCCATCCCCATCTCCTTGAGATGCTGATCGACGTGCTGCAATCACGAGGAACGTGGTTGACCCATTGGCTTCCTCCACTCACGAGGGTCTCTGGCTGAGAGAATCTGGTGAGCAGGATCAGCATCAGGAAAACAAGCCACATGTCCACACAGCTGCAGCTGACGCTCATGGACAATGCAGGTAACAAATCTCATTTGAGTCTCTCTCAGCAACTGCTCGTTGGACACAAAGTCTAACCAGCGATAGCCAAGGATTCTCTGAAGAGATCTGGTACCAAAGGAATTAAGTCTCCATCGCAGATCCCTGGTCAGAGTCCAAGTCACATCTGTAGAGCAAGACTGGAAGCACCAAGGACCTAAGGACTCGGACTTTCGTTCTCCTGCACAGGTACCGACAGCCCCACACTCCATGATCCAGTGAATCCATGACTCCCCAGGCCCAACCCAGATGTCTGTTAACCTCTGACTCACAGCCAGCAGAGACATGAATATCACTGCTAAGGTTAGTGAATCTCTCCGTGGCCTCAACATCCTCACCACAAACAGATACAGACAAGAGAGCAACATCCAGGATGTCATTGAAAGCCTAGATATCAGTTTTGATGCAGGAAACCTGTAATCCCAGCATCTCCAACTCCTTAATCAGCACCTTGAGGGCCCCCAAAAGGATATCCAGAGTCTCCGCAAAGATGACTGCATCATCTGCGAAATCAAGGTCAGAGATCTTGACATTCCCAAATGATGCACTCCAGCTTGATCTCTCTGACATCCTCCCCAGAAGCCAGTCCATACAAGTGCTAAAAATGTGGACGTCAGTAAACACCCCTAATGAACTCCAGTAACAACTGGAAATAAGTCGGAGATGGTATCACCACATCTCACAGCACTCTCCGTACCAGAGTATCGTTCAGACATCAGATTGATCAGTTTTGGTGGCACCCCACGAAAACCAAGAACCCTCCAGAAGGCTTCCCGATTCACTGAATCGAATGATTTGCAGAGATCAACATAGGCTGCAAGCAGCCCCTGCCAAAACACTCATCTGCATTCAGTGAGAACCTGAAGGGCAAGGATACGATCAATCGCTGACTTCTTTGGTGTAAATCCTGACTGCTCTGGGTGCTGGTGCTCAAGCAGATGGTGGTGAACCCCATCAAAAATTATCCAAGCAAAGACCATGCCCGGTACTGAGAGCAGTGTCACCCCTCCATAGTTGTTGCAGTCCTGTTGATCACCCTTCCCTTTCCAGAGAGGGAAAGTCCCCTCTTCCAGTCAGTTGGGATGATGCCTGTGTTCCAGGCAGAGCACAGAACTGCATGCAACGACATGAGTACAGCATTTCCATCAGCCTCGAGAAGTTCAGCATGGATGCCACAAATCCAAGGAGCTTTACCCCATTTCAACCGGTTCACCGCATCAGGTGTTTCTACAAACGAAGGTGGATCACAGTTGATTGGAGGTTCAGTAATAGGGATAGTAGCACCCCTGACATCCAACTCAACAGCTGGTGAATCAGCCTGGTGCAGCCGCTCAAAGTAACTGGCCCAGCGGGCCTTCATTTTGGACTCTAACATTGTCGCAAAGCATATCATTACATACATATATATATATATATATATATATATATATATATATATATATATATATATATATATATATATCATATAAAACACAATTTGTGTTTGTGTATTTCTTTGTGTGATGTCTGTCACCTTTCAAAAGGACAATTTAAGAAGGGTTTTTAAGGTGAATCTTTTAACACAACTGTATGTTCACTATGGTCTATTTCTTCAGGATTAAAAAAAACTCGAAAAAACATTTTCCATTGAAGAATAATTACGTCTCTTCTTAAGGAAACGTAGACGGTAACTTGCTACCAGGCCTCAATGGCGGTGTACATAAGCTCTAAGAAAACAACAAGAAATGCAAGGTGTAGGGTGGTGAAATTCGCTGCACCTGATGTGTAATGCACGCAGAGTAAAAGGAGTGTTCATTTACATACGTGCGATGTATAATAAATAATGGAGATGTAAGCATGCCTGGATCTAGGCCGAGGCTTCAGGCTTTGACATGCTCATGAAGCTGTACCCTTGAAATGAAAGGTTCCAGAAGATAAAGAAAATAGGATAACATTTGTACATGTAGTGTTTTAAAATAACACTTATTCTTGCGACAAAACATCAAATCTTCCAATCTCTAAATTCGAATAAAATCATTCCAACCCGTCATTTTGACGGGCTTTTATACTAGTACGAGCAGGGATACCCATGCTCCGCACAGGAATCCCGTGGATGACGGCGGGTCTGAAGGAGTATATGTCACAGTTAATTGTAAAATTGTAGAGGCTGCCACACATACACTGACACACACACACACACACACACACACACACACACACACACACACACACACACACACACACACACACACACACACACACACACACACACACACACTTTTAATAGTGTGGATACAATATTCACAACATAGAAATCGAACCCAATCGTGTTTATACACCGCACAGCATTTATTAATATTCGCAAGATAGAAATCAAACCCGATCGTGTTTATACACCGCACAGCGTTTAATATTCACAACATAGAAATCAAACCCGATCGTGTTTATACACCGCACAGCGTTTAATATTCGCAACATAGAAATCAAACCCGATCGTGTTTATACACCGCACCGAATTTAATAGCGAACGTAGTGAGCTTCATACTCAACGCATGCACATGAGAGAATAGTAAACAACAAGAACAACAGCAACAACAACACAATACCCTGGCAATTTGGAATCCGTGTCGTCGGCTATGACCCTTTTGCTTCCGGTTTTTGTCATGGGGAATGATGCGTCCCTGGAGATAAAGGCATCGTCGGAGACATGAAAGACCCAAATATCAGACATGGTGTATATTTCCTCTACTGATTTTAATAAAGATAACTCCCGCATCATCAAAAAATAATTTTTAATCGTGATTTACATTATTTATTTGATCGCTGATCCCGAATCCAGGCCGAAGTGATGTAAAAACGTTATACAGTAACAATAAAAATGGTTTTTATAACCATGGTTATAACACTAATGAACAAAGAAAATGTTAATAAAATATGACTTACAGATGATTATTATATCATTATACGGTATAATATACATACGGTCATTTTTGCAAGTGTGTCGAATGCATGTCATAATTCGGAAACCGAGAAGTCGGAAGTCATTGTCCTCAATTGACTGTAGTATTAATTTCTCGTTCTCTAGCAAATTCCGTTGGTCCCATGTCAATCGGCTGAACTTGAAAAATTAACGTTACGCAATCAGGTGATGACGTCATAATTCGGAAACCGGGAAGTCGGAAGTCATTGTCTTCATTTGACTGTAGCATTATTTTTTCATTCTATTGCAAATGGCGTTGGCCCCATGTCAATCGGCTGAACTTGAAAAATTAACGTTACGAAATCAGGTGATGACGTCATAATTCGGAAACCGGAAGTCGGAAGTACAATTCTTTTACATCGGGACACTCCCGGGTACATGTTCTGTCAGCATGTGAAGTTTGGTGAGGATCAGTCCAGTACTTTTCGCGTGCATAGGTCACAGAGAAACACACACACAGACACACTTTCAACTATATATATATATATATATATATATATATATATATATATATATATATATATATATATAGATATATATATATTAGCAATAATGTGGAATAGGCAAAGCCGAGAAGCGAACGTAGACTTCTTCTTACATTCGATGCTGCAATTTCCGGTTACTTCGGCCTGGATTCGGGATCAGCGATCAAATAATGTAAATCACGATTAAAAATTATTTTTTTGATGATGCGGGAGATATCATTATTATAAAATTAGGTCGACTTAAAACTGCTAGAGTATTTACTCTCTAGTTTTGTTGTTAATTTTTTAGTCATAAAGGTGTGATTGGGTATACTATAGATCAAATTAATTATTTGTGCATTTCTATAACCGTGATAACACCACTGCATATTACCTCAACATTACCTTCACAACAACTACACCGCCGAGAACTGGATCTCATCTAAAAAAATTAATACCACATGCGAACGTAGAATTCTTCTTACATTCGCTTCTGACTTTAACTATAACTTGTTCACAACTGTATACGCAATTTCCGGTTACTTCGGCCTGGATTCGGGATCAGTGATCAAATAATGTAAATCACGATTAAAAATTATTTTTTGATGATGCGGGAGATATTGGTTCACGAAAAAATATTTTCATGAAAAAAATAAGTGACCACTATATTCGTTATTGTTGTCTGTCTGTCTGTCTGTCTGTCTGTCTGTCCCGAGCATAGCTCCGATCCTGAGAAAATTTTGGTGGGAGGTTTATATCATGATCTAGTTGTGTTTTCCTGAAAATGGGCGTGGTGCGCCCATTATGGGCGGAGCCACGCCCAAAAAACGTGTTTTTAGGGGGTAGCCGATTTCAATTTGCATCTTCTCCTAGGGCAGTGGTTCCCAAACTTTTTTGTCCATGACCCAAAATTTGAAATCACATTTGCCTCGCAACCCAAAATTATGATCCTGGTACCTAGTGTACCTTTGATAAAAATTGCCAGAGAAAATGCTTTTGACATGAAACCCCCCTCAAAAACTGAGATTTTGAGGGGGGGGTTCAAGTTTGGGTCATGACCCTGGGTTTGGGAACCCCTGTCCTTGAGGGTTTGTCAAAACTGACAGGGGTTTCGGTATTTGGTTAGCCCAATGGCACCTGCATAGCCCCACGGAGCTCGATTTTTCATTTTCGTCCCAAGGTCACAAGGTCACGAACTTAGAAAATTGCGAATTTTGACGTAAAAAATTTTCTTCTCCGAGGGGTTTGTCGAATCTGGCAGGGGTTTCGGTATTTGGTTAACCCAATTGCACCTGCATAGCCCCACGGAGCTCAATTTTTCATTTTCGTCCCAAGGTCAAGGTCACAAGGTCACGAACTTAGAAAATTGCGAATTGTGTTTTTAGGGGGTAGCCGATTTCAATTTGCATCTTCTCCGAGGGGGATTGTTGAATCTGGCAGGAGTTTCAGTATTTGGTTAGCCCAATGGCACCTGCATAGCCCCACGGAGCTCGATTTTTCATTTTCGTCCCAAGGTCAAGGTCACAAGGTCACAAACTTCGAAAATTTCAAATTTTGACATAAAAATCATATGACCGCCCAAACTTTGAGAGCTCGGATGACAATATTTTTTATGCATAATCTTGAGGCCATTCCCCACCTAAAGTCTTGAAACCATTTTGCTCTATCTCGAACACCTTGCCCGTGGCGCCTGCTTCAAGTTTGTTTTTACGCTGATTTCACCAAAGTATGGATAATCCGAGGAGTGCGAAATGCCATATAGCCTATATGACGTTATATTGTTCCTGGAATGTTCCAGAGGAAGTTTTGCACCAAAGGTCATAATCCTTGACCTTTAAAGGTCACAAAGGTCAAATTTTCAAAGTTGTGGGACTCGAACCGGGTTTTCGACCTTCTTCGACGAACTAACTCCAATAAGCTATAGCACGTATCCTGTTTCCTTATTTTAATGTCCACAACATTGTTTTGTGACCTTTAAAGGTTAAGCAAAGGTCAAATTTTGAAAGTTGTTTAACGAAAGTGGGTTTTCGACATTTTGCAGCTAATAACCTGTCACTCGTACCACATCATGTTGATCATTTTTATAACTTGTCAAACATTATCACATTGTCTCATCCTTGACTTCTGAAACAATCTACATCGTCAAATAACGCTCGTGAACCATTGTCGTCTTCAGACTTGTCCTTATTAAAATCAGTGGAGGAAAAACACTATGTCTGATATTTGGGTCTTTCATGTCTCCGACGATGCCTTATCTCCTGGAATGCATCATTCCCCATGCAAAAAAAACCCGGAAGCAAAAGGGTCATAGCCAACGACAGATTCCAAATTGCCAGGGTATTGTGTTGTTGTTGTTTCCTATTCTCTGATGTGCACGCGTTAAGTATGAAGCTCACTACGTTCACCAATAATAATGGTAGTATCATTTGGCGAAAATAAAAATAAACGTATAAATCCGACCCTGGCCTAAGCACATCAGGGCATGGTGAAAAGATAAGCTAATGCTCCACCAGTACAGCAGGCAGGTATGCTCCAAGGCTTTGAAGACAAATGAAAATTGGATCCAATGGACCAACGGGTCCACTTGTCTTTTAAAGGATTAGGCATTGGTGCTGGCATCATTATCATATACACCCAGCATATAGATTAGCTCAATAGGCTTTAGCTGTGCTTTGATAACCTCATGATAAAACATTTCTGTTCAATAGAATGTACTTTTTCATATTTGTATACCAAAGCTTGGCTCATAGAAGAGCTTAGTGACAGAGTGTAAAATGTCAAAGTGATCACAGTGAGGCCACAGTTGGCCAAAAGTAAAAAGGGAATAATGAACAAGAGAAAGAAGGGAAGAAAATACAGAAACCTGTGAGTAAAATTAGGTAAGGTTAATGGGGACAAGATAGATTGCAGATAGGGATGGTGGATGGCATGAGGTGGTGATGCATTGCTTGGTTGAAACCCTGGAGGGAAGAAAAGTATTGAACCACCTGAGGATTGTTCTATAAAATGAAAGGAGTAACTATAGAGTGGAGATGCACAGTCAGCCTGGATTTGGGAAGTTTAGCCATGATGGGGTTATTGAAACAACACATGCGTCCTGGAGGAGCTGGGAAGGGTCAGAGGGCTGAGATAACAGAGGGAGACGTGAGATAGTCGACCAGACGTGAGATCGTAAAAGAACAAAGGCGAATGACCTGCTTGCAATGTTTAAATGCACGACGATATTTTGAAATTGGAATATTTTTTGTTAAAGTTATTCAAAATATAAATCGTCAAGTCTTATCTGGGACAATGTGTCCCATATACATCTTACATCTTGCTCTTAAAACACACAAGATGAGAAACATGGGACAGAGTAAGGGGATTAAGGGAGGAGTAGAAGTTGTATTTTATACAATCCGCCATGAGTAATAATTTCTCCCAATCCCTCTCCCCACCCAGCCCTCCACACACCACCCTATTGGGGGCATCTGATGTGCTCACAACGTGGTGGAGAACCTTCTTTTGATAAGAATGTAACCAGGACAAGTCACTACTCAATCGCAGGATGCTGCCAAAACATCGGTTTATGAGTCAGGGCAGGAATTAAAAACTTGGCCATGGTACAGTGGCCTACTCTCTTCGAAAGGCATTATGGGATATTTAAGTTCCACACACGAACATTATTCGATGGGACAGCCGGCCCATCGACCTCTCTGAAATACGACAAATTCATTGATGCAACGCCCTGCCTGTGAAACACCATGAGGATGATGGTTGGAATACTCGGGTCGAGAATTGAATCCAGACAAGACAACTCAAAAGACAGTATATGCACCCTCTTGCTATATGCTGCTAGTTCAACAGAAACCATTTAAAATGTATGAATACATTTTTTTTTACATGTATATTACACACAAAAATCAAGGTTCAGTATCTTCTTCACATAAATGTGATTGCAGCTGAAAAAAAAGGGAGCTATGATATGTAATGGTATTACATTGGAGGTAGACAGGCTCCTCTGGATGATGCAGTCATAGCTGATTAAAAGTTCAAGACACGTTAAAGGGTTTCAATGAAAGACTGCTGGTGTGATACGTGAAAACTCGAAAACATTTTCAAACTCTGTCTCTTAAAATTTCATTGTCTGATGCTGCGAGATTCCACCGCTGTGATGTTGTTCCAAACACGGTTTCACAAACTCCAGCTGTGGTGCAATGGGCCTAAAACAGCTCCACAAGCTCCAGCTGTGGTGCAATGGGCCTCAAACTGCTCCACAAGCTCCAGCTGTGGTGAAATGGGCCTAAAACAGCTCCACAAGCTCCAGCAGTGCTGTCATGGGTGCAATATGGCTCCAACATCTCCAGCATTGGTTTATTGAGCCCATCAAAGTCCGACAAGCTCCAGTTGTGGTGCAGTAAGCTCAAAACGGCTCCACAAGCTACAGCAGTGGTGCAGTTGGCCTAACACAGTTCCACAATCTCCAATGGTACTGACTGCTGTGGTAGGCTCAACAGTTCCAGCAGTGGTGAAGAGGACCTCAAATGCACACTTTTTAAATATATAAATAAAAACATCACTCGCATCAGGAATTACTATAAATGTTCATCACAATTACCACTTTGGATTCCTCACTCACCCGTTTGTATTCTGTCTCAGGAAGAACGTTGATGCCCATCTGGGAGAGCTTTTCAAGCTGGCGGAGGTCCGATACATTGGCATCTTTCGCTGAGAAGTTTTGGGCTTTCGCAGCCCATTCCTTCGTGAGGTCACTCCAGAGCTTGGCCTGTGCATCCTGCAAGATTTATGAACTATTCAGAATCTGCACTCCTTCATGAGGACACGTCACACGTGGACGAAAAATTTACACCGGAAAATCGTCCAAAATATAGGTCCCTCTCTGAGGGCTTGTGATCCAGGCTTGCCCTTACCTAATATAACTAGCATGGGCAGATTGGGCTTTGCCCAAACATAGTGACAGCTATGACATATGTATATATATATATATATATATAATAGCGAGGTACCTGCACGATGCACAAGAGGGAGCCCAAAAAGACAGACAGACAATTGCGAAAACAGTGAATGTAAAACCATCTATCTCTCTATCTATATATTTTCTTACTAAAACTCTCATCTTGTATGTATGTATATATGTATTATGTTCTCGAAATACAGCCAAAACGGTACACAATAGCGCAAAAATTTTCAGCCCACCTTACTCAGCATTCGCCTGCGGTGTGCAGTATCAAGTTTCGTTAAAATCGGGCAACGAAAAAAATTATAAAAAAATCAATTCCCGATTCAGTCAAGTACTCTTTGGAAGTATTTGATCAATGCAACCAGCCTCAGTGGGATAGTTCGCTGGAGCTATCTTTTTGAAATGATTTTTTTTATCAATCGTTGTCACAACGGGTTCATGAGTCGTCTAGTATATTACTAAAACTCTCATCTTGTGTATATATATATATACATATACATATATATATATATATATATATATATATATATATATATATATATATATATATATATATATATTACTAGGTGAATGCACCCAGCGCTGCCCGGGTTCTTTTTGAATGAATTTGATCTTCTATACATATGTCTGACGCGAGCACAGTATCAGTTCCCTATTGGGCCATGGCAGTCATAGGCTCAGGGGGTTGGTGAGGGGGAAACACACCCCCCCTCCCACCGAGGGGCCTTGCCAGATAGCCTATAACCTTCCCGGGGCCCATCCCGACATTTTTTTTCAGTGGTTAGCTCCTATCTTTCACCTTACAGGAGATTAGCGCGTGCAGAGAAAGAAAAACTTAAAATCATATGTTAGATATATTGTATATGGCGTTGGCCCCATGTCAATTGGCTGAACTTGAAAAATTAATGTTACGAAATCAGGTGATGACGTCATAATTCGGAAACCGGAAGTCGGAAGTACAATTCTTTTACATCGGGAAACTCCCGGGTACATGTTCTGTCAGCATGTGAAGTTTGGTGAGGATCAGTCCAGTACTTTTCGTGTGCATAGATCACAGAGAAACACATTCAACTTTATATGTATGTATGTATGTATGTATGTATGTATGTATGTATGTATGTATGTATGTATGTATATATATATATATATATATAGATATAGATATAGATATAGATATAGATATAGATATAGATATAGATATAGATATAGATATAGATATAGATATAGATATAGATATAGATATAGATATAGATATAGATATAGATATAGATATAGATATAGATATAGATATAGATATAGATATATATATATATACACATATTGTGACGTCCACGGGACTTGAACAGTCCCGCCAACGTAGAATGAGCCGAAACGATGGAGGTGGTTTATTTATTTATAACCCAAACATGGCGGTTCTAATCGCTCTACCGCAAACGGGACGAGGAAGGTGGCACGAGTCACTTTTCACTGAGTTGATGATGTTTATTTGTTTTTACTATTAACCAGAAATAACAAGACTCGGCAAGAAGAGGGATCCGGGGCGATTCGACGGGATGGTGTGGGATCGGGCGTGGGGAAAAACACAGACAATTCCAATGAATATACAGATCTCAAACCCTCTAAGGCGCCAAGGGGACACACACACACACACACACACACACACACACACACACACACACACACACACACACACACACACACACACACACACACACACACACACACACACACAACGTAGCTATTTCTGGTGGTCAGGCTGGACCGTGGTGTGGACGCAACTGTCCCTGGATCGGCGTCGGACGAGCTGGCCTTGCTCTCGTCAGGGGGGCAGGAGAAACGGTGGTGCTGTCGACCTCCTGGTCTTGGCCCAAGTCCGCTCACAGTCGCCAGGGAACCAGTTCTGGCGCCAAGTTGCGAGCAGGAGAGGGAGGCAGGTCCGCCCGCCGTTCGACCCCGTACTCCGAGTCAGCAGAACCCCAGAGCCAACCAAGGTGAGGCACGAGGCTCAGCAAGGCTCCAAGACACGATGAAGAACACGATCGAATCAGCACAACAACAAGGACGCTCTCCGCGCAACAGCCTCCCCACCAAAAAAACACGATCTTTTTGTCCCGATCTTCTTCCTCTTCCTTTTCGACCCCGAACAGAACCTTTTTATCCTCCTGTCCTCGTCACTTCCAATCGAGTCGTTTATTGGCCCACCGCCGTCGCCTTCTGCCAATCGTGATCACGGGGCGGAGCCATCCGCTGCCCTGTCCTGTGACGTCACGGCCAGCCTCCAGGGACTACTAAAAGGGGTTTACGCAGACACCCTTACCCTATCCCGTGTCCCTATCTAATTACGTGACAATTATCATTTCCCCCTTGAAGAAATGAACATTTACTAGACAACTTAACACCACTGAATTGCTACTTATTACATCGAGATCCTGGTAAACTCGAACAGCATGGCATACCTAATTAAACATCCTAATTACCCTTTGAATGCATACCGCCCCCCCTCAAATGTAACACTGCCCCCTCCTCTGGTACCGCAGCTCCTGCAAGGTATATCACAGGGGCTACTGTACCAGCCTTAACACTTACTGACTCACACCTAATTAACCTAACGAACAATGGGCAGCGAGTCGCAGCTAACTTACCTATCCTGCTTAATGTACCCCCTTATGGCCTTATCCTCGCCTAAACAATCATTAGTTTTTTTTTGTTTTTTTTTAATTTCATCACATGAGAGCACTGAGCGAAGTTGCACTCCATCCTTTGGGTCATCGCTCTTGCCCAGCATTCTTCCAGTGATCTGGGGAGGGGAAACAAAAGGTTCCACAAGAACACAACACTTATACTTTACATTCCTACTCTAAGCCTTAACGACACTATTCACAGGATATTTACACTTGACCGCCTCCCCCAGTGGATGCTAATAGACCCAGCGTTACCTGAGGAGCCAATTTTCAAATTTGTTTGACCCCAAAATTATGCGGACATCATGCCCTTGCTGCACCTGTCAAGTTGTGCGGGATCGAGTGGGACTCACACATCTTCACAACACTCACACCATGGTAATCATCACATTTCTAGGTCATGGTCCCCATTTTAATCATGCAGGCTGAATCCTGTCGTGGCCGTGGGGTGGGTTTCCACAAGATGATGGGGGCATCTCAGGTGCAACCATGCCCACAGGTAAGCTTTAGTCCAACCCTTAAAGGTCCAAAAGGTCCCTTAAAGGTCCCTTAAAGGGACCTTTTTTGTCATCAACCGCTGTCACAACGGGAACCAAACGGGTTCACGGGTCGTCTGGTGAACCAATAAATTCCACATTCCTGTGACACCTTCAGTCGAACGTCTGGCATGGACACGTGGTTCAAGAAGGACTTGGGCAAAAAAAACGTACTGCAGTTGACCCCAACAGAAGTAAGTAAGTAAGTAAGTAAGTAAGGTGGACATCAATGGTGAAACTGCAAGTGACGAATCCGTGATTCTCTCTATATTTTCACTTCGACCAGTATAATTCCAATCACAAATTATTACTATAACATTAATAAAACAAAATAAAAACACTCGTGAAGTTGACGAATATCGATGCTGCTCTCACGTGACACCGAGTGCAGACGAATCTGCCAGCGAGAAATGGCGGATACAAAACACATTGTACACGTCGAAAATTAAAATCAGAATTGTATTGACAAATTTAGGAAACCTCAACCTCCCACCCACCTTGGAGTGGATAAAAGTGGGGTCTGTTTGTTTTTTTTGTTAAAAGTTTGGGGGGGGAACTCAAAATCACAATTGTATTGAGATATTATCAAACCATCGAATGTTTCTGCCAAACTTGTGATTGTGTTTACTTCTGGATTGGGAGCAGACTCTTACAGATCATAAGTCAAAATCATAATTACATTGAGATATTTAAGAAACCTTCCACCCACCTTTGGACATCCAGTGGGACCCGAAAACAGTCCACAGAATGTTTGACAGGGCTCACCCCAAAACTGAGGGAGTAGTTCGGGGACGGACAGACGGACGGATGGACACTTGCTTTATATAATACTAGCAAATACAATCCGTCGCTTTGCTGACAGGGGGTATAAAGGAGGGGGGTAGAGAGAGAGAGAGAGAGAGACAGAGACAGAGACAGAGACAGAGACAGAGACAGAGACAGAGTTAGTAAAGAGAAAGATATGTTATTCTTAATGACCAAACACACACAAAAACAAAAACACGTCAGAAAAGCTGGACACACAACGACACAACAGAGTTTATAATGTAATCTGCTGGCACATCTGCAAAAACTGTGATGTACCAGTTCCAGAAAATTTGTGGAAACAAGAACCAAAAGGAATCGCTGAAAACATGGATGTACCTACCGCTCACGTACGACCTAATGATCCCATCAAGTGTGAACATCGAAAACAAAGCGTTGCGACCGGATATCATACTTGGGTACAAAAAAAAAAAAAAGAGAAGAAGGCATTCCTGATTGGGGTGTTAATACCAGTGATTTTGGAATAAACGATGCAGAAATCAAGAAAATGACTAAATACCAAGACCTCAAGAATGAAGGGAGAAGATCCTGGAAGCTGAAGAATGCCAAAGTTGTACCAGTGATAGCTGGACCTACAGGAATGATGACAAAGAACCTCACAAAGATATTAAACATAGGGGCAATACCTCTGGGTACTCATCTGGTAGTGGCTGGATAAAATAAGCAGGCAACCACTGGTAGGCATGGATGACCCACAAAATATATAATGGAGAAGAAAGTAAATACCTATGGATTTTTTGCATGCCATGAACAGACATTGGTACATCACGGGTGATAAAGGTTGTGGTCAAGTTTCATCAAAATTGTGTGTGTGGTTTCAGAAAAGAAAGCAAATACATATTTTGGGGGGCAACTCCCCTGTAGAATTCCCTTAGACCCCAATTTTTTATGTCATGAACAAACTTTAGTTCATCACGGGTGATGAAGATGGTGGTGAAGTTTCATTGGAATTGTATATGTAGTTTTGGAGAAGAAAGCAAATACATATTTTGGGAGGCAACCCCCCATAAATCCCCTTAGAACCAGATTTTGCTAATGTCATGAACAAACTTTGGTACGTCATATGGGTGTTGAAGATTGATTGTCGTGGTTTCATCGGAATTGTATCGTTTCTGAGAAGAAAGCAAATACCTCTTTGGGGAGGTAACTCTGCCCCCCACCCACCCCCCTAAACTCCCTCTGTAGACCCCTTCAGACCCCGTTTGTTTTTTAATGCCATCACGGGTGATGAAGGATGTGGTCAAATTTCATCGAAATCGTATGTGTAGTTTCTGAGAAGAAGTTGCAGGTATTTGTGGACGAACGGACAGACGGACGATGCGCCATCCCAGAAGCTCCCTGGAACTACTTTACAGGTGAGCGAAAAACCATCCCTGGGAATATTATTACAAACGAACTACAGTTGGAAGCTGTCCGGGGCTCAGCGACGATCCTGGAGAGAGTCATCGGCACAAAACTTTGAGAACAGAAAACTTAGCCTGGTCCATGAATTGTGACCCCTCACTGAAATGAAGGTGCATACTTCGAGCCCACCCTGGAAGGACTCCATTCGACATTCTGAAACTCACATAGGTAGATACCAATCAACGACACACACAAGCACACACACACACACATTTATTAGTATAAATAGATAACATACAAATCATATGCATGGGAAGGGGAGTAAAACTAAAGGAATTGGAGAAAGCGTGACGTGAAAGGGAAAGGTTGGGAGGAGATAATGTAAGGGAAAGGAAATGGAACGTATATAGGACATGAGTGTGGAGGAAGGGGATGGAAGGGGGACAAGTGGTGGAAGGGGGACAAGTGGTGGAAGGGGATGGAAGGGGGACAAGTGGTGGAAGGGGGACAAGTGGTGGAAGGGGAGTGGTAGAAGGGGGACACTGTACTCATGGTGGAAGGGGATGGAAGGGGGACAAGTGGTGGAAAGGGGACAAGTGGTGGAAGGGGATGGAAGGGGAGTGGTGGAAGGGGGACAAGTAGTGGAAGGGGATGGAAGGGGAGTGGTGGAAGGGGGACAAGTGGTGGAAGGGGATGGAAGGGGAGTGGTGGAAGGGGAGTGGAGGAAGGGGGACAAGTGGTGGAAGGGGATTGAAGGGGGACACTGTACTCATGGTGGAAGGGGATGGAAGGGGGAGTGGAGAAAGGGGGACAAGTGATGGAAGGGGATGGAAGGGGGACAAGTGGTGGAAGGGGATGGAAGGGGGACAAGTGGTGGAAGGGGATGGAAGGGGAGTGGAGGAAGGGGGACAAGTGGTGGAAGGGGATTGAAGGGGGACACTGTAGTCATGGGGGAAGGGGAGGGAAGGGGGAGTGGAGAAAGGGGGACAAGTGATGGAAGGGGATGGAAGGGGGACAAGTGGTGGAAGGGGATGGAAGGGGGACAAGTGGTGGAAGGGGATGGAAGGGGGACAAGTGGTGGAAGGGGACAATTGGTGGAAGGGAGTGGTGGATGGAAGGGGATGGAAAGTAGTGGTGGAAGGGGGACAATGGTGGAAGGGGAGTGGTGGAAGGGGGACAAGTGGTGGAAGGGGATGGAAGGGGAGTGGTGGAAGGGGAGTGGAGGAAGGGGGACAAGTGGTGGAAGGGGATTGAAGGGGATTGAAGGGACACTGTACTCATGGTGGAAGGGGATGGAAGGGAGAGTGGTGGAAGGGGGACAAGTGGTGGAAGGGGATGGAAGGGGGACAACAAGTGGTGGAAGGGGATGGAAGGGGGACAAGTGGTGGAAGGGGATGGAAGGGGGAGTGGAGGAAGGGGGACAAGTGGTGGAAGGGGGACAAGTGGAGGAAGGGGGACAAGTGGAGGAAGGGGGATGGAAAGGGATGGAAGGGGGAGTGGTGGAAGGGGGACAACAAGTGGTGGAAGGGGAAGAAGTGGAGGAAGGGGGACAAGTGGAGGAAGGGGATGGAAGGGGGACAACAAATGGTGGAAGGGGGAGAAGTGGAGGAAGGGGATGGAAGGGGGAGTGGAGGAAGGGGGACAAGTGGAGGAAGGGGGATGGAAAGGGATGGAAGGGGGAGTGGTGGAAGGGGGACAACAAGTGGTGGAAGGGGAAGAAGTGGAGGTAGGTCGATAATAAATTCCACAAATTTTTCCTCTTCCGATGGACCTTGAGTGAAACAACGATCGATGTAAAAACGAATGCGGAATAAGCTCGAGTATAAAAATTACATTCTTTTTCATTCAGACGTTAAACACCGCGACAAAGGCATCTTGATAAGAGACAGGTGAGCACAGTTGGCAGGTACGTACGGCTTGCTGTGCATTGTAGTCTGTTTTGTTCGTGCTGCGAGCCCAATCTGCGAGCGATTTGTTGTAGAAAGCCGGCGGTGCTACAGAGTTGTACTCCTTCAAGAAGTCCTCCAAGGTCTGCACGTTTGTATCCTTTCCATTGAAAGACAAAATCAGAGGCGCAAACATAAACCCAAGGACGAACACGAGCTCCCCCATGGTCGTCCCTCTCTCCTTGATTTGTCGATCTCGCATTTCTCGCTTTGTCTCCGATTAAAATTGTCTCTCGGAGGATCTGTCCCTTCACCTCACGTCCACCTGTCTCTCTACCCGTGTCCTATGAACGAAACAATGATTAACAAAACAGCTTGAGAGCAAAGTTTGCATCGTTCATCATTAGAGGCAGTGGTAGGAAAAGGGTGGGGAAGGGGTTCAAAGGGCGAAATTATTCCATCGAGGGAGGGGAATGATATTCACAGACATGAACGAAAACAGAACTCAGTAGAGCGCATCCCTCCACCAGGCTGAACAGTTTAGGTTTTGTATTCCACTGATAGGCCGAGCTGGATTCAGACCTCAACCAAAATATAATCGGCTTGTTCTCGTCATCTAACCACCAACTCATCCACTAAGTTTGGTCATAATCCTTCCACAATTTTTTGAAACATCTTGCTATATAATATATCGTCTTTGGCCTCATCTCTCAGTGATGGAAGAATCACTGAAAAAAAAATGAAAAACATCATCGAATCGAAAGCTGGATCCGTATAGTCACCAAAACTAACCATTTCGTCCATTGTCACGCACCCAACCTGTCCACCAAGTTTCGGCCAAGTCCGTCTATAACTTTTTGAGATATTGTGCTCGATATCGTCATTAGTCCCATCACTCAATCGTGAAGAATCACTTGAAAAATTTTCGAATCTGGATCTTGACCAAAATCTAATCATTTTGTCCTAGTCACATACCCAACTTGTCCACCAAATTTTGTCTGAATCTATCGACAACTTTTTGAGCCATCCTGCTCACAGCCAGACAAACAAACAAACAAACAAGCCAGTAGGCGGCGATGGGTTGCCGAGCATACTGTTAGTATTGCGACAATCGTAGGTGTCAAGAAACGGTGTTTGTATGATCATGTAAAAATACATTTATTGACCTTTGACCGCTGACCTAGTGGAGATAGGTCATTATACAAATGAGCAAACTTGTACCACTCATCGGGGAGTATTCACATGCAAAAATTTATTTGGATCAGTTGAGCCGTTTTGCCTGTAGGGGGACTTGAATAGACATTTTGACCGAAAAATGCACTTATTGACCTTTGACCCCTGAACTAATCGAAATAAGTCATTATGCAAAGTTGTAGCACTCATTACAGTCAATAAGCATGTAAAGTTTCATTCGATTCGGTTCAATCGTCTTGGAGCTCGTGTACTTTGAAGTTTCAGCAGGAATGCTCAATGGCCCTAGGACACCCAAGTTGAGAGGGTTACCATTTGGAAACTATAAGATATAGAGCAAAATGGATTTCATATAGCAGATAGGGAATCACCTTAAGATTATGCATATCAAATCTCATCCAGTTCCATCTCCTGATAACTACTCGGATATCCATTTGAATGGAAAGTACCGAAAATACGGTTTGAAATTGGAAATCCCCAAAGTTTGAGGGGGTGCTGTGGGTGAACAAAGATCTAAATTGAAAATCTGGCTCGATTGTTTGTGCACAATGCATTCCAGACGATTAGTGTGAATTTTCATGACCATCCGACCATAACCCGAGGAGCAGCATTTGGCGCGAAGGCACCTCCAGCTCTCGCATATTATCGATATTTGCGCGAATTGACCTTTGACCCCTGACCGAAGCGAAATCGTAAATATGTCCTGAGGCAAAGTTGTATTACTTATCGAGTACCATGAACCTGCAAAGTTTCAATCGTATCAATGCACTCACCTGGTCGCTTGGGGGCCTTCAATTTTCACGCATACCCTAGTTGTAGGGGGCGCTGCAGGTAAAGCATTACATATATCACAAAAACTGGAATATATTTGAGAGAGCATCACCTGTAGATCATTCGTGCCAAATTTTATAACCCTACGTGGGATATGGCTTTTGGAATTGATTTCGCGTGAACGGTACCGATTTTGAAGGTTTTTCGGTTGTTGCGAGGGAACCAAAGCGTCCCAAGCAACCATCACAATTTCCAAAGCATGAGGTCATAAGATGTACTGACCACCCGAGTTTGGTCAAAATCGGCCCACGTTTACTACCAATTATACTGATGACAAACGATCAAACATCCAAACAAACAGACAGAATTACTGACAATAAAGGTCACCTATTTCGGCGACCCAACAGAAAAACAGGGGTAAAAACATAACCTCCGTCCACTTTCGGTGGCAGAGGTAATTATACGCGTTATGGTTATGACATTTATTCCATTCAGACATAAGCAACTTGTGTATAAATATATATATATATATATATATATATATATATATATATATATATATATATATATATATATATATATATATATATATATATATATATATATATATAGTTACGAATTCTGGCCCGCCTGGTGTGCGATCGGCCGCGTACCTCTGTCAGCCGCGTCGCCCACCAGACGGACAATTCAGTCATGACCCTCCTGGAACTACCTCAACCCGTTCTTAACTAGGGAACCATGGTCTACAGGTTTCGAGGGGGTCGCTACCGAAATATGCTTTATACAAGACGTGCAGACAAAGACAAACAGCATGCATGCAAGACAAGACAAAGTACTTGGTGAAGTTTCATGGACGAGAGGACAGTGTCAAGAGCATGAATGTTGCTCGCAACAGGCAGATGTCCACAGATTTGAGCTCCCGCTCGAACGTGCTGCGTTGCAAGATGGCGGCGTCGTACTCTACCTTCTCGAGTCACCACGTGCACACGCCCTCCTCAGCACGTTCCGGCCCCGCGCAATGTCGACGATGAGCCTCAGCCGATCTCTCTCACGGTCCAGCATACAAATCCAGGTCTGGCCTGTTCTCCAGACAAGGCCCAAGTCGAGGTGCCGAGCTCCGCGGGTGGATCGACAAACGTGTCGAGCCGTGAGGTGAGTAAGTACGGAGGCTCCCCGGCCAGATGCAGGCCGAACCTGTCGATCATCTCCCCGTACGATTCGATCGTCGACTCCACAGCCTGATAACTACTCGGCAGCCTCTCAAAACCGACTGCCGTTTTTGTACCGGCAGTTTCCACACTGTCCCTCCTTCGTTCGCTTGCCGCCAAAACATGTCGTGCCTCGAGAGCGACTGTTTCCACACACCGAACCTTTTTATGAAGCCTTCATTTCCTCTCTCATTTGCTCGCATCAAGTCACGAGCACTCTTTTACGAAGCCTCCGTTCACTCGCTTCCTTCGAGCCCCAAGTCCACCTCTCTCAGCGAAACCGACAAACTCCTCCCCCTTCATGTCACTTCCTTCCTCTAGCCACACCCTCTCTCCAGGCCACACCCCCTCAGCCGACTGGGAGGGGCCTATCCACACCTCGGCCGACTCTGTCCGATCCGAGTCACAGGTAACGACTCAGATCCGGCGTAACCGAGCGGAGTAGGATGGGGTAGGAATAAGAGGGATCTCTCGTTTCACCACCACTGTACGAACATAAAAACAGTCTCTTACACCTCCCGACACACATATAACGTCCATTTTAACAAACAACTTGTCTTAACAGGCATTTAATGGGGGATATGAGCTAATCCTATATTTAGTAGTCCAATAAGGGCCATTTCCGTAACAATATCATACGAAAACACCATTGGAAATCACATTTTGACAAGGGGTATATTAAGAGATGGACTAATGAGTTATTTCAAATTGTTGATGTGCTCGACGCAATACCGTGGACTGATAAATTATATGATCGGTTTGGCGAAGAAATCTTGGATTCATTTTATGCTCAAGCATTACAAAAAACAAACTTTGTGACAGAGTATGATCAAGTCACCGCCTTCGACGGTCACGAGAATTTGAGCGGCCGGTGCCGCTGGGCTTTTTCCCAGTTAGTGACAGTCCACTCTATCTCAGGAAGCTCCAAACAATTTTTTTCCCACTCCCTGTCACATTTTTCGAGGGTAGCCTGTCCCTGCATGTGAATGTAGTCGAGTACCGGCCGGAGCTCTCTCACTTCTGTGAGATCCGCAGCCGTTGACGGGCCAGTATCTTCAGGAAGAATTGCATCAAGGATCTTGAATATGTAGTAAGGGTAATAACGGCGGTTCATCCGCCTGGTGGGTTGGACCCAGTCCCAAATTTTGATGGTTTCTGTGAAAACACTTTTTGCCCATTGGCAGATCGATTCAGGAAGCTGTGGGGGGGGGGGCAATACCAGTGAGATGTCGCATAATAAGAGGGAGGTTTTTATTCAGATCCGTTCACCCGATTTCTTTCAGCATTGCCCGGATGTCATCAACTGTGAGAAGGCGATGGTTTTTCTCGTCACACCAAATGATTTCCCGGAGTTGCTCCAGGAGTTTTTCTCCATCAGTATTATTGGGGTCATTTTTATCTCCGAGCTACTCCTCCGGCTCTCGGGCTAAGATGAGGTCCGTCCAGAACTGAAAGTGGTGATTCGGGTTGAACGATCCCAATTTGACATTCTGTCCCTCCTGGTAGTATTGTTGTGGGGCCAGGTATCGGTGGCGAGCACGACCGCTAGAGGGAACAGTAGAGTCGGCTCCACAGAACACACCGGAATTTATAGGTCGTCATCCCGGATAACTCCAGAGCCGACGGGTCACCTAAAAGAACGTGGTCGCCAATACTTTGACGGCGTGGGGTCGGGTTAATTGCCTAATTTCAATATACCTAAATACCCAAGCAGTCTAACTACCGGGTAACCACACCCTCGGCCGACTCTGTCCGATCTGAGTCGCAGGTAACTACTCGGATCCGGCGTAACCGAGCGGAGTTACCAGAGCCGCGCCAGACCAAATGAACAATTTACCCTCGCTATCTCTCAATACACAGCATGCCAAGCCAATGAAAGAAACACAGAAACGTGCTGGTACATTCAACAATGTACAATGGGTATAGTGGCAGGGGACAACAACCTTTGGGAAGTGGCGTTCCAAGAGTGAACTTATTCACTCTTAATTATGGAGCTACATGCCATTGGTACATTTTTAACATTAATAATAGTTCTACTTACATTTTAGCAGCTTCATTAATAAATAAATTAAAAGGCTGATCTTCCCGTTTCGTGTGATCCTTGTCATTGCTGAGTTTTCCAACATTGGGCTCTTATTTGATACTTTAAACAGAACAGACCAGCATCTGAGTGTTCAGTTGTTAACCAGCTCTGGGAGGGACAGAGAATTGACTTCATATGTGAAAATATCTGTTCACAAAGGTATGCAGATCAAAATGCTGAGAGCAATGAGAATGCCACTTTAATCAAACAGTCAAATTTCACAGGTAGAGACTTCCAACGGGTCAGGATAGAGACCCCGTGATCTCTCTCGGTAGCCTCAAGTGTGCGTTGCAGATCCCGAAACTTCAAGGCCCATAAATCTGAACATTGTCACTCAATGAACTGCATTTCAAAATCCTCAACACCCATCCACTGAAACACTGTCAAATCTATGTCACTGGAATCAAAGTTGTCTGGTTAAATGAGAAAGGAAAACATCAGGCCATCAGGCCTTTTGGAAATGCTGAAATCTGATAGAAAATTCTGATGCGAGTTCTTGCATGTACATTCCAATCTCAGCAGCACTGACAGTATGATGTGTCGATAGTTCTTTAAGATGTTGGAAATAGCGGAAAATACAGGTGTCAATGTCCTGAGAAAAAAAGGGCAAGTTTCGCAAGAAATGACTTCCATATTTCAGAAAGATCCATAACAGTTTCCCTTCCATCCTGCAGATGGAGGTTCAGTTCATTTAGATGTGTTGGTGATGTCAGTTAGAAACATTAGTTGGACGACCCATTTGTCACAACCGGTTCAGGGTAGTTTTGACCTTTTTTGATGAAAAGATTTTGATTGCATCAAGACAGTCCACAAAGCTTTCCAAAACCTTCCCACGACTTAGCCAATGGACATTGCTGTAAAGTGGAATGTCCTTGTACGCACTGCACCTCTCCTTCAGCAGAACTTGAAACTGCCTGTGCATCAAGGCAGATCGAGCAACAAGAAAATTCACTGTCTTCACCACCGTAGTCACCACATTATGAAGCTCAGAATTAGAAACTTTGGCACAAAGATTTTCTTAATGGATAACACAATGAAAATTTACCGTCGGGTCGCTAATTTGATCGTGAATGATCTTTGCAAATCCCTTCTGTTTTCCAACCACAACAGAAAATATTCTGTCAATTACTCTTTCCTCAAAATGATTTACAAATGTCTTCGCTATATCTTCCCCTGTTGTTCTGCCATGTATGGGTTTTCGGCAGCATAGCTCTTCTCAAACTTCGTCTGAGTCACAGTATCTTGCAACAACTGCAAACCGTGGTACGTCATTTATATCCACACCCTCATCAAGTGCGACACCAAATGCCACTGTGTCTTATAACACCACCGTCTGTTGTTTGTTAACATTTTCTGCCATTTTGCTTGTACATCTCTCCACTGATCTGGCAGACACAGTTTGTCTTTAATTCTGGAGATGATTGTGTCTTTAATGGGCCAATCATTGAATAACACATCTGAACAATTGAGAAAAGCCTCATATATATATATACATACATACATTATATACATATATATATACTTATATATATATATATATATATATTTATATATATATATATATATATCCGGGGGTCGGTGGCGAGAACGACCACGAGGTGGGAGAGGTTCGTCGTCTCCCACCAGACTCCCCGGAATTGAAGGCCATCGCTCCGGATAATTCCGTGGCACGGCGGGTCGCTTAACTGACCGTGGATGCCAATATCTCAAACGCGTAGCAAGGGTCTATTTGTCTATAACCAATTTACCTAATTAACTACGCGATTTCGACTACCAGAGAAACCACGCCCTCGGCATGTCCTGCTTGAACCGGGTCACTCTACCGACTGTGGTAGAGTTCCAACTACCGACAACCAACTCCAGTTCGGGTACAGCCAAGTGGAAACTGCGAAAGCCGTGCCGGATGGAATGAACGGATTATCGGGTATAAAAATCCGGCTAAACTCATATCCGAACCATGCTGGACCAATGAAGGAAAAGAAGAAAACGAACTGGGGACATTGCCACAATTGCTTATTTACAATAAAAAGACACAGGGAAGACTTAACGTGGATATGCAAGTAATATTTACAATGATCAAAAACAAACACTTAAACAGTTTCTACTTATCAGACGAGCCCACACGCAGACACACACACAAATGAAAATAAACCGAGAGTTCTTTATTGGACCCTCGCAGCAGAGGAGAGAGATGAGCTGGGGGTCAGAGTCCAGCTGGGTACCTGACCGTCGGAGTAAGGGGGTGCTCCGTGGTGCGGCACCTGACAATGCTCGTTGGTTTGGTCCCCAGTCGCACGTGTGGGACTCGTGGTTCGTGGCGGAGCTCGGGTGGTGAATAGCGGGGTCCACGGAGGGGGGTCAGGGTCGCTTTTTCCTTTCCTTGAAGGCGAGCAGGGACACATTCGCCGCCTTCACGACCTTCTGCTCAACCCTCCGCTTCAAAAGAACTGCACGCTCAACAACAACCCTCAGAGCCCCATCCAAAACCTTGTCAGAAACCCGTGGAGAACTTCCTCCAAGACCCTTCTTCCTCACTCGACTCTCAACCACCACAACCCTGTCAAAAACCTCAGAACAACCTTCGTAACAATCCCCTGCCTCAGAGTGTGCTCGGGAATTTTTGGACCTCCCTCAACGGGGCGGGGCTCGCTCGAACAGACGTCACTTCCCGCCCTGATTGGACAGGCTCCTATGGGTTCGCCCTTTCTGGGCGGGGTTTTGGCCCCTGCGAGAAACCCCACCCACTCTTCCACGCGGGTTCATACTTGTCGAGTAACAGTATCAATGTTGCAAAGGTCATCGTGAAAGAGTTACAACGTTTGTGGAAGCCAAGAAACTGGAACCGCGAGATCCCGCCTCGGCACATCAAGGTGTGAGAAGGCAGCCGGTTGGCGGTGAATCGTGATGAGGGATGGGATGGTTGTTAGATGTAATAACCTAACTAAAAGAAATCGCAACGCACGCCTTTGATTCTCCCACCAGACAAAAGGAAGGGGATCTGACTACACATACTTAACGACATAACTGACTTTTGGGACATCTGTATGTTGAATGCATATGGTTTCCAGATCCGTAACTATATATATATATATATATATATATATATATATATATATATATATATATATATATATATATATATATATATATATATATATATATATATATATATATATATATATATATATATATATATATATATATATTGTTGCGGATTTCGCGCCCGCCGGCGTGCTGACGTCCACGTAACTAAAATTGCGGCACGTCGCCCACCGGACGGACAATCCAGTCGTGACCCTCTCGGACTAACGCCGGGAACCAGTCACGGGTGGACCTTTCGGTCTCACCGCGATCGAGCCAATCAGCCCCCGCGTGGGATAGGGTTGCTCGCCAAATTCGACCTACCTAAGTACCCACGCGGAGGGTAGACCGGGCGATCGCACCTCGCCGCAGGTCGACTTCGGACACGGGCCACTTAAGCGACCCGTTCCGTACTATCAGAATAACCGAGCGGTGTTATCGTCGACCTCGACGGTTCGATTAATTATCGGGCGTATTCAGCCCACTACCAACCCTTTACGTGAAGCAAGATGAGGATTCAATGGAGGAAAAGACGAAGCGAAGCGGGAGAACAGTTCAACAATAAAGCACATTTATTCGCGGCACACGGGAAGCACACAAATACAATTCCACCAAATGCACACAAAAAAAGAAAACACAATTCCATTTACACAAAAAGCAAATATAAAAGTGAAAACACAGTGCAGAGCTAATACCGACTACCGAGCACACGGCAACACTTATACAATTCTACTTCACAGACGGCGCCGACAACACATACCCAAAACCAAGGAAAGAATACCCTCAAGAATGAGGCGGGCCTGAGGCCGGGACCGGGTCGCGCCTACCCGTCTGGTGATGAGACGCGGAGCGGCGATGGCGCCTCACTCCGCGGGCCTCGCGGACAGTGCCTGGCAGGGGGTGGGAAAGGGGCCCCCTTGGTCGCACTATCTCAGCGCGGGGGGAAACAGGAGGGGGTTGCTGATGCTCGGGGTATAGAGGATCTTTATTATCCCTGGTGTGCGTCTCCACCTCGGCCAGGTCGCGCTGCCGGCCTTCCTCGGGCGTGCAGCTCCCGGCACCGTCGCGAGCACCCCTCGTCTGCCTTCGCCGCTGCCGCCTCTCCGCCTCTGGACTCTCCACCCTGGACTCTTCTTTGGGCTCTCCTCGTTCGACTCTCTTCAGCTTCTCCAGCTACTGCAGGCTTCGGGCTCCAGACTTCCACACTGCTCTGACTGACGAACACGGTCCTTTTATCCCCCCGTAGCTTCGCCTTTGACCCCTCCCTTTGACCTTTCACCTCGCTCCCCATTGGCCCGAGAAAAAGTGGGCGTGAAGGCTTTTTGATCCACAAATTTGCATATATCGATCGTTCTGGAGGCGGGGCCAAATCGCCCCTCGCTCACCGATTGGACGGCAAAAAGTGGGCGTGTGTCGTTTTTGATCCGTTTTTGAAGCACAAAATCCGTGATTTTGTACACGCTGTTCAACGTGCGCCCTGCACGAGTCCAACACCGGTACCCACAGCGGGGCAAGAACGGTGGCGATGCTACGGTTGCGAGGTGTGACGTGAAGGTCGTGGCGGTTGTGGTGAAGCGGCGTTGTGGTTGGTGGTTGATGTTGTGGTTGTGGTGGTAATCATGGCGGTTGGTCCAAAATAAAGATAGTAAAAGAAAAACGGCTATCCTGAAGAGTCGCAGCTCGCATAAATGACATGTATTCCCACTAGACAACGGGTTTGGGCCCAACTACACATATACTTGCCGAGATACCTCACCTAAGGGACCTGAATGGTGGTTTGCGAATTTGGTAACCACAACACTACCCCCTTCCCTTTTTACAGACTCGTCCCGAGTCGTCAAATTTTCGTGTGCCATCATGTGTAGTTTTCCCCTAGTACATTTTACCTACGGATCCCTGAGTGCGACATTCATGGTATTCGTGTCCCCAAAATAAATAACCTGAGGGCTGCGTAACTATATAAACAAACTCACTCATACGGACGACTTAAATAAAATTGCCGGCGCTAGACAGACATGCCGGGGGCGCACTCATATGTACAGTACATCTTAACCTTAACTTACAAATTTTACACTAAACCATGGCCCAGGATCATTGAACTCTGCAAAAAGAAAGCAGTTAGCAGGGAGCCAGGCTGCCCGCATGCAGTCTCTGGCTCAAACAATGCAGGTGACAGGGAACGTGGCTGGCTGCTCACACGCAGTCCAAGGCCTTCCCTTTTGAACTGAACTCAGTGAACCACAACGGTGTATGGGCTGCACAAACGCAGTCTCCGTGCCAGCTCAAGTGGCACGCGCAATGAGCACAACGAATGGATGCATGGACACAAACACGGTGCACGGGCCGTCACTGCAGGCCCGTGTTGTAGCTGCCAACAGGGCAGTTCTCGCAGCTTGCAAACTGTTGCTTTCAGATCCTGGCGCACATGGAAACGAACAGGGGGGGGGGCAAAGCAAAAATTGAACGGGGCTGGTGAACGTGGGCAGTGGGCATGGCATGGCAAAGGCAGCAGGCAAACACAGCCCGCAGAAGAAGGCCGCTGCAGGCAAACACAGCCCGCAGAACCAGGCCGGCACAGGCCTTGAAGAAAAACAGCCAGCAGATGAACTGGGCCGGCACAGGCCTTGAAGTACCACAGCTGCAGATGAAGCTGGCCAGCTTTTGCCGTCAGTGGAAGTTGGTGGAGGGAGTGCGGTGGTGCTGGCCACTCGGAAGGCGGGCTCGGACCTACCTACCTGTCTCCCTCCCAACCTATCGCCTTTGCCTGTCACTGTACATACCCACTCCCTTAATTTGTCAAACCCCAATTTAGCCCCAACTTATTTTTTTATTGTTTTTATTTTTACTTCCCCACTATAAATCGTCCCCTAACCCCCTTTATCGTCCTTGTTCGGCTAACCTATCCTGTCACCTAGCCTACTCCCAACCCCTACGTTCCCTTCCCGGAGGGGAATAAGGGAGAGCTAACGTCCTGTGTCGAGGCCCAACGAAGCCTCAGAATGGCCTCCCCAGAGTTCAGCGATCTTAACACCAAGTGGGTCCAGCGGCCCACAACGACAGCGAGGGGATGGATGGTGCGGAGGGGTACATCTCCGAATCTACCCTAACCATTTAACTGTTAAACTACCCCGGGGCTTTCAACAAGCGCCTCTCGCTTAAACTATTGGTTCTAATAACCCAGATTCCCGTCGCCTGTGTTGGTGTCCTCACCATTTCGGGCCTCGCCCCCCAATTTTCTCTCCGTGCCCTCACACGGTCTCATGGCTGGGACACGTGGCTCCCTTTGGCAGGCACGACCCTCTGCCGATTCTCCCGCTATGGCACCCCCGGGCACTACACTGCCTCCGAGCCTACCAGCTCCCTAACACCGGGGAGTGCCCCCCATGGCACCTCCCCTGAAACGCACACGTGGCAGGCCGGCCTCCCGGGCCACTTTCCGAGGGTCACCCGTGCCCACAACACTGCCCACGCGGCTAATGGCGCCCCGGGCCCCCGCACCAAGCAGGCGCACCCGTGCCCACTACTCTATCCCGGCCCCCCATGGGCCCATGGCCTACCGCGGCCGACTAGCCTGGTGCCCGGGGTACCCACTCAGCGATACTCACCTTTCGCAGCCACGCTCCCAAGCCCGTCAACAGGGCTCCTGCACCCCTCCAAATGGGTCTCGAGCCTACATTCCCACCAACAACAAAACGACCTCCATTTTTCAATTTGACTAACCCCCTAACTCACTTTATACTGACCCCGGGGTCCCTTGGGCGGGAGTCACTCCTCCCCCCAATCACTCATCGCACCATGCATTCCCCATTCACTCCATACACACAGACCCGCTGGCCTCACTCACTCAACATGTACACGTACTCACAACTCACCAACTCTTCAACACCCACACCACTGAACTCTGCCATCCTTCTAACTACCTCCCCTAACTAACTCGTGCTCCCACGTCGTCCCTTAAACTACAGCACGTTCCTTTTAACGCTACGTAGCTAAACTACGTCCCCTCTACACATCCACAAGTCTGTCTCTGTCTCCAAAATAATTCATTTTATTTCCCAACCTAAATCTGGCTACAATCCCTCTAACTAATCCATTCCACGGACTCCATGAGGACTTACCCCTGCCCCATGGAGTCGGTCTAGCTAAGCTAACCCTTCCCCCTAACTAGTTTTCATCCTGTGCCCCGTCAAGGAGGTCTTCCACCCCTTGCCCAGGAATCCTGTGCACCCGAAAGTGAAGCTTGCTGTTTTTTTTTTTCATGCGCAGCACCTGCGCGGCAACTCGCGCACTTTACACCTGCCTGTGACGTCATGCAGCTGCACGTGTTCCTCGTCCCTCCTTGGACGGTACCATCCGGCAGAGATATCCCTCCTGCCGGATTCCAACCCCACGTGCAGCCATGGCGTCACCGTGCGCATAAAAAAAACACAAGCCCCACGTCTCGAGGGGTTCCCCACGCGAACACATGTGCTTTGCCCGTTGGAGCTTAACACACACGATCGCGTGGAGAACCCGTCTGGTCCAAATCCATTTACCTGCCTAAACTTTGTCCGTCCGCGGGATCGGCAAATCCACCGCGTGCGTTTCCGGACCGGGACTTCACTCTCGCAAGCGAGCACGTGGTGGTCTCGTGCGTTGCACAGCACGGACCGCGTGCTCACTGCTGGGTGAACCCGGCACGGTCCCCGAAATAGCAACAGCCGCTACCCGGCTTTCTCTCCTCTGTCGCCGTCTTCGCCTCCATTCGACCCACGCACACCTGCGTGTTACGACGCACACAGTCCACACCATCAAACTCACACCGGGAGACGCGGCTGCGTGCTCCCGCATGCCAACCGACATCTCCCTTACATACCGCTCTCTCACACACACGGTCTCCCTTGCACACAACGACCTTGCACACGGCCGTTCACTCACGCGTGCGGGGCACTCACCCGCGGTGCCTCACTCATACTCCGTGCCTCATCCACACACGCGGGGGCACTCACCCGCGGTGCCTCACTCACACTCCGTGCCTCATCCACACACGGCGTGCTGGGAAGCACGTACTCCGGCACCATCGCCACCACACCACTCACACCACTCACACGTGGTGCCTCCCTCATACTGGCCGTTTCACTCACATACACGGCCTCACTCACACACGGTGCCCCATCCACACCCGGCGTGCTGGGAAGCACGCACTCTGGCACCATCGCCACCACACCACTCACACACGGGGTCGCTTCCACACACGGGGACGCACTCACACCTTGCACCACACACACAGGGACAACCACACTGGGGATTTGTGTCCCCACAAGGGTCTCCGGGGCCTCTATACCCCCCAAGCTCTCCGTGCACCCGTCCACAGCACCCGTCCCCTCAACCTCGCAAAGCACGACCGAACCCACCTGGTCGTGACTCGCCTCAAGGGGGCATACTCCCTCCCCTCGTTCCTGGAGGAGGCCATCCAGGTGCTCGCACTGGGTCTCGACACGCTCCGCGAGCTCACCCCCATTGTCCTCCACTACCTCCGTGTGTGTGTGCGCGTCACTTACCCCGTCTTCATCGTGTTTATTGGTCTCTGCTTCTTTCTGGCGTCTTTCCCTTATCTTTATGTAGGTCAACCTTGCTTTCTCTTTAAGTCGCTCCCGTCCTTCCCTGTTTTTCACTCCTTGCTCTTTCACGATCTCCGCGTACCTCATCCTTGCTCTCCGTATTAATTGTTCTTTTCTCTCCCTCGCAATTACTTTCACCTCGTCTCTTGTCTCCCGAATTACTTTTTCCTTACCCGCCTCCACCGCGGGCCTGTCAGCCGTTGCACCCCCTTCCAGCTCGTTTGTTCCGACACGTGGAGTCGCCATTTTAAGTTCCCTGGTCACGGCCTTCATGCCCGCCTCCAGGCATCGGCCCATGTTCTGCGTCTCACCCCGTAGCTTTTTCATTTCTTCCTTCATGTTTGCTTCCATTCCGTTTATTTTTGTATCCATCTTTTCGTTTATTTGTTGTGTATTCGCATCCATCTTCGTTTTCACTTCATTCATATTCGCATCCATTTTTTTGATCATTTTCGCATTCATCTTTTCGTTCATTGCCGCCAGCATGGCGCATAGCTGGGCCATGTTGGATGCACTCAGCTGAGCCGTTTCGGCAAGGGTTGGGGAAGGGTTTTGGTGGAGAGGGGGGGGGGAGGTGTCATACACCGCGGCCGCTGCCGCACCCACCTCGGGCCCTGGGTTCAGTTGGGCGAGTCCGTGTTCCTGCACAATCAACATTTCCTGCTCGGGGATTCCATCCTGGACCATGGATCCTACATTATTACACATATACATTTCTAATACCCCCGGCTCCCGCTCGCCTTGAGACGCCATCTTGCTTCTCGTGAAGGGTTAATTTGCTCGCTCGTAATTTGGAGGGAATCGGGGGTCGCTTCTCTCACCCCTGGACCGATTCCCGTGAATTTAGCCGCAGACAGGATAGCCCGTTTTCCTGTTCTCCGATACCAGTGCCGCGAGGAGGGCGATGAATTTGTATCCCACTCCTGACACCAGTGTTGCGGATTTCGCGCCCGCCGGCGTGCTGACGGCCACGTAACTCGAATCGCGGCACGTCGCCCACCGGACGGACAATCCAGTCGTGACCCTCTCGGACTAACGCCGGGAACCAGTCACGGGTGGACCTTTCGGTCTCACCGCGATCGAGCCAATCAGCCCCCGCGTGGGATAGGGTTGCTCGCCAAATTCGTCCTACCTAAGTACCCACGCGGAGGGTAGACCGGGCGATCGCACCTCGCCGCAGGTCGACTTCGGACACGGGCCACTTAAGCGACCCGTTCCATACTATCAGAATAACCGAGCGGTGTTATCGTCGACCTCGACGGTTCGATTAATTATCGGGCGTATTCAGCCCACTACCAACCCTTTACGTGAAGCAAGATGGGGATTCAATGGAGGAAAAGACGAAGCGAAGCGGGAGAACAGTTCAATAATAAAGCACATTTATTCGCGGCACACGGGAAGCACACAAATACAATTCCACCAAATGCACACAAAAAAAAGAAAACACAATTCCATTTACACAAAAAGCAAATATAAAAGTGAAAACACAGTGCAGAGCTAATACCGACTACCGAGCACACGGCAACACTTATACAATTCTACTTCACAGACGGCGCCGACAACACATACCCAAAACCAAGGAAAGAATACCCTCAAGAATGAGGCGGGCCTGAGGCCGAGACCGGGTCGCGCCTACCCGTCTGGTGATGAGACGCGGAGCGGCGATGGCGCCTCACTCCGCGGGCCTCGCGGACAGTGCCTGGCAGGGGGTGGGAAAGGGGCCCCCTTGGTCGCACTATCTCAGCGCGGGGGAAACAGGAGGGGGTTGCTGATGCTCGGGGTATAGAGGATCTTTATTATCCCTGGTGTGCGTCTCCACCTCGGCCAGGTCGCGCTGCCGGCCTTCCTCGGGCGTGCAGCTCCCGGCACCGTCGCGAGCACCCCCTCGTCTGCCTTCGCCGCTGCCGCCTCTCCGCCTCTGGACTCTCCACCCTGGACTCTTCTTTGGGCTCTCCTCGTTCGACTCTCTTCAGCTTCTCCAGCTACTGCAGGCTTCGGGCTCCAGACTTCCACACTGCTCTGACTGACGAACACGGTCCTTTTATCCCCCGTAGCTTCGCCTTTGACCCCCTCCCTTTGACCTTTCACCTCGCTCCCCATTGGCCCGAGAAAAAGTGGGCGTGAAGGCTTTTTGATCCACAAATTTGCATATATCGATCGTTCTGGAGGCGGGGCCAAATCGCCCCTCGCTCACCGATTGGACGGCAAAAAGTGGGCGTGTGTCGTTTTTGATCCGTTTTTGAAGCACAAAATCCGTGATTTTGTACACGCTGTTCAACGTGCGCCCTGCACGAGTCCAACACCGGTACCCACAGCGGGGCAAGAACGGTGGCGATGCTACGGTTGCGAGGTGTGACGTGAAGGTCGTGGCGGTTGTGGTGAAGCGGCGTTGTGGTTGGTGGTTGATGTTGTGGTTGTGGTGGTAATCATGGCGGTTGGTCCAAAATAAAGATAGTAAAAGAAAAACGGCTATCCTGAAGAGTCGCAGCTCGCATAAATGACATGTATTCCCACTAGACAACGGGTTTGGGCCTAACTACACATATACTTGCCGAGATACCTCACCTAAGGGACCTGAATGGTGGTTTGCGAATTTGGTAACCACAACAATATATATATATATATATATTGTTACGAATTATCGCCCGCCCGGCGTGCGATCGGCCACGTATCGCGAATCGCGACACGTCGCCCACCGGAACGGACAATTCATTCGTGACCCTCCTGGAACTACCACCAGGAGCCAGTCACGGGTGGGGGTTTAACCTCACCACGATCGTGCCAATTGCCCACCCGCGCAGGATAGGGTTGCTCGCCAAATTCGACCTACCTAAGTACCTGCGCGAGTGGTCGACCGGGCGATCGTACCTCGCCGCAGGTCGACTTCGGGCACGAACCGCTTAAGCGGCTCGTTCCGTGCTGCAGGGATAACCGAGCGGAGTTATCGTCGACCTCGACGGTTCAGATTACTTATCGGGTGTTTCAACCCACTACCAATCCCTTACGTGATGCAAGAGAGAACTTTCAATGGAGGAAAGGACGCAACGAAACGGGAAAACAGTTCAACAAGCAAACACTTTATTTCACACACACAACACACGCACGCACGTAAGGCAGTAATACAATGTGCAGCGAAAGCAAAATGCAACAAAAGCAAAAGCACTACTACCGACTATAATTATTTACAACACTTAAACAATTATACTTGTCGGGACTCGGCGCCACATCATCGATCTATAATTCCAGCAGTGTGTGTGTGTGTGTGTGTGTGTGTGTGTGTGTGTGTGTGTGTGTGTGTGTGTGTGTGTGTGTGTGTGTGTGTGTGTGTGTGTGTGTGTCCGCTGTTTCTCAACAACCACTGGTCCGATCTAATTGAAACTTACCAGGCATATTGCTGGGGACCTGAGGATGTGCCTTTTCAAGGTTTGATATTAATCGGACAAGTGGTTCCCAAGTTATGGCCATTTATTTACCAAACCAATGACAAGACACGTTGTTGCTTGGGCGTGGCCGATGGGGAAGGGAAGCTCAGCCACGTTCCCCATTATGGGTTACAACGTACGACTTCCGGAGAGTGATGACTTCGTGTATTCTAATAATTTCTCGATTTCTTATGCGCATTTATAGATAAACACAATGGCCCAAGTTATGATCGTTTTCATATTAGACGGTGCATAAATTTCGGTAACATCAGAGTGCTGGTATGCTCCGAACCAGGAAGTAATTTTTTTTCTCTCTCTCTTCTCTTCTCTTCTCTTTTTGTTTTTCCTTGCCACGACATTGCGAAAAGGTAAAATACGTTGGCGCTAATCGAATAATTGGGTTTTAAAACTAAATTGCGAATAATCGTAACTGCGAATAATATGCGAACTTCCAGGTCACCCACGTCCGGGCACGCGAGAGCGAATAAACGGCCTGTGTGGTTGTTGTTTGTTGCTCGCGGTTTGAATATTTATTTATAATTATTATTATTATTTTTTTTTTTACGGGCACGTACTAGTTCATTCAAAATAAACAGGAAAGACCTCCCCATAGGCAGGGAGGTAGTCGGGGTCATTGGATCAAATGTGCGCGGAACCGGGAGGAGCGGCCAGGTCCAAGAGACCGAAAGAGACTTCTGGTCATGATCTCCCGGCATGCATCATTCCCCATGACAAAAAACTGGAAGCAAAAAAAAAACGGAAGCAAAAAAAAAAAACCGGAAGCAAAAGGGTCATAGCCAACGACATGGATTTCAAATTGCCAGGGTATTGTGTTGTTCTTGTTGTTTCCTATTTTCTAATGTGCACGCGGTAAGTAATATTCACAAGATAGAAAGAAAACCCAATCGTGTTTATACACCGCACAGCGTTTAAAAAAAACCGGAAGCAAAAGGGTCATGGCCAACGACACGGATTTCAAATTGCCAGAATATTGTGTTGTTGTTTCCTATTCTCTCATGTGCACGCATTAAGTATGAAGCTCACGACGTTCGCTATAATTATATCCCTCCAAAAATTATATAATTATAGCCAAATTCCCAACAAGTTGAGCAGGAGGTCGAGAGGGGTCCACAGGGGTGGGAGAGATGGTCTATGTATTTTTTTTTTTTTTTTTTTGTATACCTTGGTCGAGGCTCGTATGAGAGCTAACACACAACTCACAGCAAGGAGTCATGAGACAAGAGGGGCGGGAGTGGAAGGGACAAAACAGTGGGGAACAGACACATTAGGTGAACTGTGGAAGGGAGAGGGATGGGGATGGGACGGGGAACATGGCGAAGAGAAGATGGACATTTCAGGGACTTTCAGGAAGGAAAGTAGGAGAAATGAAGGAAGTGGGCTTGGGTGGATTATCGGGGATAGAAAAGATCGAGGATTTGGATGGGGGAAGATAAGAGGTGGTGGTGAATAGCTGTTTTGAAAGCCTGGAGGGAAGAATGGGAAAGAATAGAGTGAGGAAGTTTATTCCAAAGGCGGGAAAAAAGAGGAATGAAAGAGTGAAGATGAGCAGTGATTCGTGATTTTGGTAGTTTTACCAGAAGGGGGTTGTTGGCGGACCTTGAGCGCCCTGTGGAAATGTGGTGGGGACAAATCGCAGAGAGAGCAGGGGGGCAAGGCTGGAGAGGAGTCGGTAGAAGACAGAAAGACCACCGACCAACCTGCGGTGATTGAGTGAGAGGCCCAAAGACTCAGCTTCATTGCGGGAGATGCCGATGATCTTAAATGCCCTGGTTTCGACAGCGTGAAGCCGAGAAAGGTGGGAGGCAGGAGCACCAGCCCAGAGGGGAGAGCAGTACTCCATCAGGCTACGGACAAAAGCTTTGTAAGTGGTCAGGAGCTCAAGAGGGCCGAGGAAGGACTTAGCACGACGGAGGATTCCCAGTCGGCGACTGGCTTTTGAGGCGAGGTTGGAAATGTGACTTTCCCAGGAAAGGTCATGGCAGATAGTGAGACCTAGAAGCTTGAAAGAAAAGACTTCTTCCAGAGGATTGTTGAGAAAGTGGATGGGGGGTTTTGTAAACGGTCCTTTCGAAGAGACATAGTGAGAGTGTGAGATTTGTCTGGATTGAAAGACATGTTCCACGTGTTGGACCAGTTTGTGATTTTATCCAGATCTGCAGTGAGTGAAGAAGCTGCTGCTTGCCGGTCTGAGGGATGACAGATGGTACGGCAGAGGGTGGAGTCGTCGGCAAAGAGAAATAGAGGATTTTCCAGAGAGTCCGAGAGATCATTGATGAAAACCAGAAAAAGAACAGGGCCCAGAACGCTACCTTGAGGAACTCCAGCCTGCACAGGAAGAGGGGATGAAAGAACTCCATTTAGGGCCACACGTTGACTGCGACAGGAGAGGAAGTCTGCGAGCCATGAGTGGAGATGGCCTTGAATACCATGGGAAGAGAGTTTGGTGAGTAGGGCAGGGTGCCAGACTGTGTCAAAAGCACGTGATATGTCCAGGGATACGGCTCGGATTTCCTGTCTGGCATTGAGGACCTCCATCCATTGATGGGAGAGCAGAAGCAGCATATCCAGGGTTGAGTGACCTGGTCTGAAACCAAATTGATGATTGGAAATGAAGCCATTGGAGAAGAGGAAGGATTTCATATCTGAGGCGATGATGGATTCCATCACCTTGCTGATGATTGGGAGAAGGCTGATTGGTCTATAGTTACAGGGATCTGTTTTTGCACCTTTTTTATGCAGGGCAGTGATGTTAGCAGATTTCCAAGCAGATGGCAGATGACCTTGGGCAAATGAGAGGGTGAATAGAACAGAGAGAGGGTGAGCAAGAGCAGAAGAGCAGGCTTTGAGGACACGTGGGCTGATGCCGTCTGGACCGGTTGCAGAATCTGACTCGAGGTTTGAAAGCAAGCTCTCCACCTTGTCAGGAGAAAAGGATACAGAGTCCAGGGACAGTTGGGTGCGACTGGGTAAAGTGGGTAGAGATAGTGATGGGTTTAGGACACAAGATTTAGCTGCAAACACCGATGTATTGATACTAATAAGTGTGTGTGTGTGTGTGTGTGTGTGTGTGTGTGTGTGTGTGTGTGTGTGTGTGTGTGTGTGTGTGTGTGTGTGTGTCTCCTCCATAACTCCAAAACCATAAAACTTAGCAGCAGAAACTTTACATGCATACTAAGAAAACTCCAAGGAAGTGTAAGAGTGAAAATTGGGTGTTTGCGTTAATTAAAACACCCGTTTTGAAGATAAAACACACACACACACACACACACACACACACATTTATTAATATTGTTGCAAATTCTGCCCCGCCCGCTGTGTGATCGGCCACGTAACTCGAATCGCGACGCGTCGCCCACCGGAACAGACAATTCAGTCGTGACCCTCCTGGAACTACCGCCAGGAGCCAGTCACGGGTGGGGGTTTAACCTCACCACAACCCAGGTCCGCATTCTACCCACACGAAATAGGGTGAATCACCGAAAGTTGATATACCTAAGTACCCGTGCGGGTAACGTACCGAGGAGTTGTACCACGCTGAAGGTCGTCCCTGCAACGGACAGGGTTACCAGCGCTATCTCAGCACGGATTCGGGGGGGGGGGGAGAATTGTTGATGCTCGGGGTCCTCGGAGAGGGGAATGGCGGACGCTCCGTCCCGCTAGCGGGGTCTCGGGACCGCACCGACTCCGGCGAACTCTCGCCGCTGAGTCCTCTTCCGCGTCCCTGCTTCATGCCGCGACTTGTCCCTCGACCTCAACTCCGAGCTCTGTCCCCTTCGCCGTCCGATCCCCGCAAACATACGACTCAGACTCCACGGCTTCCGACTCGCGCCACTTTCTGCACCCCTTTCTGCACCCCTTTCGGCACCCCCGAGCTGCGTTGTGTTCGCGTCTTTATAGACCGGGGGAGGAGCTTGTATGCAGATTCGCGGATCAAAACGTGCTTGGAGGCGGGGCCACGCAACCCGACGTTCAGCCATTGGTCGGGCAAAAAGGGGCGTGAGCCTCTCCTGATCCCCTTCTCCTCCTAAAAGGAACGCATTCACAGCGGGTTCGGAAGCGGGGCCATGCCACCCGATGCTCAGTCAATGGATGGAAGAAAAGGGGCGTGAAGCCTTCTTGATCCGCTTCTCCTCTCCCGAAAGGATCCATGTGCACTCGTGCCTTGACGCGTTCAGCAAGAATCACCGAACGGGCCCTGGACAGCACGACGTTCGGTGTTGACAGGTGGTGTGGTTGTTGGGGGATTATTGGTCCAAAATAACGATAGAGAAAGAAAAACGGCTAACTCAAAGCGTCGCAGCCCGGATGAATCACACATATTCCCTCCAAACAACGGGTGTGGACTGATTACACATGAACTTATCGATATATCTAACCTGAGGACCTTTCTGGTGTATTGCAAATTTCCACAGCCGTAACAGTATCAATACATAGACCATATCTCCCACCCCTGTGGACCCCTCTCGACCTCCTGTTCAACTTGTTGGGAATTTGGCTTGCATGTACCCCAAAACGGAACACCCCAGAAACCTTCTTCCAAGGTTATTGCAATCATTCTGAATCAGCAGGAGGGGGAGATTGGGACCATACTCTGTGCAGAGCGTTGGTGCTGCCGAGGCAGTCTCCTTGGCTATTGGGCACAATCCTGGACGGGTCGCCACTCCGACACAGTATACCAGCATGCTGGCACTCATTTTGCCGACCTCCGAAGGATGACAGGTCGAGTTAACCCCACCTGGTATTAATTCAACAGTTGAGCGGGATTTGAACTCAGGATCCTGGGATCCAAAGCCCACCACTCTAACCATTAAGCCAACACCAGGCATACTGACTCCACCCTCCGTTTTCCTGTCATGCATCTCAAATTCGAACAGAGCTTGCATTTCATTTGTATTAAGTAGACCACAGGGTGAATGTTGAGGTGGACGATCAAATGGTCCAATGTTTGCTTGGTCGCTCAATTTCTGCATCCTCTTGCTGTTTGGTCCTTTTTTACTTGGGTAATATTAGCAAGAAAACAGGTTAACAATTACCGAAAGAAAGTTCCACTTGAAGTTGTCCGATGGACAGATTGTTTATCCATTGCACGTCCGAGAGAATCTCATGGGGGAATAGTCCAAGGGTAGGGGTGGGGTAGGGGGGGGGCAGTCGTCGTTGGGGTCTTCGGTTTCAAACCTTGTATTGGTTAACAAGATGGGAAATCTTTGGGTTTGATCAACGTTATGACCGCTGTCAGTGCCTCGTCCCTCAGTGCAGTTTAATCACCCACAGGCAGTCACGATCATTCAAGCCATTATTTAATACCGATATTTGAGACCCTCCAAAGACCTTTGAGACCCTCCACTGATATCCTTATAATTCATCTTGCACTACTGTGTCCATGTCCAGAATATGATTACTGCGCGTGCACCATGATCTACCCAGGTACTCAAAAAAATGTCACCTTGCAGTTGTAGTTGTGCCATCAAAACTAATGAGTCATTGTTCAGAAACAGCTGTTGAAGCGTTTGGGTGTAAAGGTTGTTGGTAAATGAGGTTTATTTCGTTTATTACACCTGCAGCATTTTGATGGTTCTGTTAACCAATGTTAAACAGTTCACTTACCAATGACCTTGGGAAGTGAATTATTTCATTTAAAGATCCTTTGAGGATCTGTTTGCGTTGATGGCAACAAAATGTGCTGACATAGGCCACAGACACCACCTGGTGGTCGCCAGTGTTACACGTTGTATATTTTTTTTCTTCTTTCAACTGAGTACATCTTGAGGTATGGACAATTATAATGCGAGTATGCCGACAATGGATGCACGATTGAGAATGTGAGTACGTCTATAAAAATACGTTCGGGTCAGTAAAATAGGTGTATCGATGAATTAAAGCCTGGTGTTAGTTTAACAGGTTAAGGTGGCTGGCTTAAAATCTTCGGAATCCGTTGAATTAACACCGGGTGGGGTTGACTCAGCCTGTCATCCTTCCGAGGTCTGCAAAGTGAGCATTCCAGCTTCCTGGTAACAGTGGGCACTGTATCAGCGGCACAGATGCGCTTCCATCAAAACGATGCAACCAACAGCCACAGGCTGCATACCAAGCAACAACCTTCCCCCGAGTCTCTCAATGATTCATGGGGACCTCTGTGGTTTCTAATAACTGGGTTGCACCTTAAACCACGTGACCTTATATATTATGAACCCAGAAAACTTAATCAACCTTTGGAAAAACGTTGCATTCGATATAAACAAATCAGTAAAGTTCAGTGAACGCCGAGTGCGCTCAAGCATGGCAACATGGCCATGCACAAACAGGCGATGAGGCAAGTTCAGTCCAGCTACATACTGACACGTGACATCCAAAGTCCACGACGGCTCGTCCTCCTCCTCGAGGCAGTGCAACACCTGCACGCAACAGGTAGTTCGATGAAACTGTGGGACGACAAGAAAATTCCGATCACACGATAAAATGGGCGTTGGAAGAAGGTGCAATGGTCTTGCAATCATCGATGGTGCTGTTGGAGTTGGACTCTGCTTTGTTGGAGTAGTTTCGTTTGTAATTTGTAAACGAGAGAGTAACTTTATGTAATGCCCCTTTTTCCCCGACTAGTACGTGCCCGTACGTGCGTTAAAAGTATAAAGAATAAATAAATAACCAATGTCACCCCCAGGGTGACCAGTATCTTGCCAAAATGTGAACATGAGTGACTTATTTATTCGATTAAAGTTACTCAAAAAATAATGGTTTCGTCGACCTTGATGCTTGACCTTTTTGTGACCTTGACCTTTGACCTTGACCTTTATATTTCCGTACGGTTAATGGTATCTCTCCAGGACCGTTGTACATGAAATATCAAGAGATTTTGATGAGAACTGAGGAAATAAAATGTTCATGAAAAATCCGTTTTTTCGTCATGACGTCATCAAACTTTTGACAGATCTGGAAAGCACTTACCAAGCGCTTTCATACGAGGTATTACTCGATATGGTATCTAACATTTCAAAATTTGACCTTGGGGTCAAAAAACTTTCGACCTCCAGCGCTAACCATGAAGGTCAAGGCCGATCGCCACCAAAAAATTAATCAGCTGAGCACCAGACCATGAACTATATTCCCATGAAGTTTGAAGACGATCGATCAAAATTACTCAAAAAATAAGGGTTTCGTCGACTCCCCTGATTTGCGACAAAGTGACCTTGACCTTTGACCTTGACCTTGAAAATTTTATGCGTTGAAAGGGATCTCTATAGGACTCTGATATGCGAAGTTACAAAAATTTCCAATGATAACTGTGCTCTGCAGAGTGATCGATACGTGATTACAGACAAAAAAAAACAAAAAAAAAACATACAAGCTGACTAACATATCTTGCAAAAACTTTGTTTTGGCAAGATAATAAACTTTCAAACCGCGTGCCAGAAACAACAACCACACAGGCCGTTCCTTCGCTCTCGTGTGGCCATACGTGCGTTAAAAATAAAAAAATAAATAAATAAACTTTCAAACCATGTGCCAGAAACAACAAATACACAGGCCGTTCCTTCGCTCTCGTGTGGCCATACGTGCGTTAAAAATAAATAAAAAAATAAATAAATACACTTTCAAACCATGTGCCAGAAACAACAACCACACAGGCCGTTCCTTCGCTCTCGTGTGGCCGTACGTGCGTTAAAAACAAATAAATAAATAAATAAACTTTCAAACCACGTGCTGGAAACAACAACCACACAGGCCGTTCCTTCGCTCTCGTGTGGCCGTACGTGCGTTAAAAATAAATAAATAAATAAATAAACTTTCAAACCACGTGCTAGAAACAACAACTACACAGGCCGTTCCTTCGCTCTCGTGTGGCCATACATGCGT
>NC_140970.1:3450658-3560658 GCF_056783735.1 Eptatretus burgeri | reverse complement strand
AAAGTCAGTCATTGCACCCTTCTTCTAGATTCTACAATCGAGCTTATGGGAGTGATGTTTTGCTGATTTCCACGCAAATGGGAAGTGGCCAAAGGGCAGGCTGAATTGGCTCGTCTCCCAAATGCATAATGAAGTTGTGAATTGATTTCGATATGAAACATTGCAAGTTTCAACGTTGAAATAAAATAGAGAGCTTAGACTGGTGTTTGATATGAAAGCATATACAAATCCACATCAACGCTGCATTCAGTCCCTTCTGAGTAAGGGGGTCATGGTGATCCCGAGTGGAGATCTGTCTTCCCGTACGTTGGTTTCTTCACGTGAAGAGTTTGCGCACACCATCTGAACTTGTCCTGTGGAATATCGCGCAAGAATGGAAGCTGAGAATGCAACATCCTGAGGAATCAAGTACTGCTCTGCCAGAATGTTGATATTGCCCCAATTTGCCGAGCAGAACCAGGTCAAGCGAGACGAGGCCAGCTTGGTGGTCATTTATGAAGATCTCACCACCACATCAAAAGGCATCATCACGAGACACCAGTACCCAAACGTGATGACAACCTTGTCGCGTCTTGTTCGACCACTCCTTGGTCTAGGCCTCTCGGCCTTGCAAGCGGCCTACCCAGGAGGAACTATTTGACGTTTGGGTTCGACGTATATACACCGTATATCATGATTGTTAGGTAACGATGTTTTTTGTGAGCTGTGTTCAGAGTGCCGACGATAACTTGCCTCCTCTTTGAGCACACTGTGTGATCGTTAACGTCCACCAACTAATGCTGGCACAAGGGTCCTCGGGCTTGATGTCCATCCGAAGGACGGGACCCACATTGACGAGTCGCCCTGCAAGCGAAACACCAGGATACCACTTAATAGCTGGGTCAGGATTCAAACCCAGGCTAGACAGCTGAGATGAAGGTGTGCATATTTGCTCCGATATCCTGCCAGTAGCATGTGTTAAGGTCGTTTTTTTTGTTAACGTTGGGGGAAGGGGAGGTACAACTGATAAAACTTGAGGTCAATGATGAAATGGATCTTGAAGTGCTGAACACCAGCAAGTCACCTCATTCCTAGAAGCAATGTACTCAAAAATAAATTAAAAAAACTACGACAACGTTCCTTGACACATTAACAAATGCGAGTGTGTGCAGACAAATGAGAACCTTTCATTCCAATCGACCGCAAAGTTTTGTCGAGATGGTTTATTTAAGACATTTGCAGATGTACAAAGTCAAAAACCTGTTTTTTAAAAAAAAATAAAGAAGACAAGAACGTTTCAAAGATTGTTTGTTAACATTGCAGTAATAAAAGGTCTGAAGTTGTCCACCCCCTTGCAAGGAAAACAAACAAACAAACAAAAAAAAAAAAAACAGTCAATCCGAAATCGGTCAAAAAACGTATTTGCTGGGATTTCACAGCATGGTCACCATGTCCACATATAATATTATACCACCACTAGCTTAAAAACAACAAACGAACAAAAATGCGATGTCGAGCCCCCTGACCGGACATTTGGATCAGTGGCGGGATCCGTTTGAATGCAAAACGACTGTAAACGTTAAATAACAGCAACCAGGGCCGAACCGGCACGACGGCCACAAGCACTTCGCAAAGATGTTCGCAGTTTAAATGCTCGTCAATAGTCTGTAAAACCACAGTGCTTGTGAAGCGACGCACGATGTTTCCGCTCGCATTGTGCCGCCGCCACTGCTTCGCATCACGGTTCAACAAATCGAGCAACGTCAGGGTGGTGTCGCGGGCCGTTGTGGTCGAGGCGGTGCGGCCTTTCAACGTATATTCCATCAGGGGGAGTTTTGCCCGTTTGGAATCGAGGGCAACCATTAATATTTTACACGATACAAGAGGGGGAGGAAAAAAAAAAAAAAAAAAAACTTTGTGAACAAAGCCTTCATAAGTTCATTTCACCGTGAATCACAGATTTATGTATTTACAGGCGTCCGCTTCTCGTACTCGTTCTAGCTCACAAGGAGAGGGTCGAGGGGGAGAGAAGAGCCTAAAGCAAGGCCGTTGCCACACATTTAAGATAATCAACATTGCAGAGTGGACTGGCCTGGTGGAGACATAAGAGCAAAAGAACCTCAAAACAGTTCAAAAAGGCCAGGCAATCGCTTCGGCTGGTCAGCAAGGTGAGGGGCTATCCAGGCAAGTCCTTTTAACCTGTCCGTTTCAGGCAGACAAAAACCAGATGCCCCTTTCGTCCCAGCAAGGCAACGAATCCAGACACAATTAGTGCAAGCTGATGTGATCTTCATGTTTTTGACCCACCTAGTGCATGGGCAGGTTTCTCTCAGCCGCGTCATGATCCAAGAAGAAAGAAAGGAAGAAAACGAAACAAATTTATAATTCTTGCGCAACTTTAGGTCACTCCACCAGAACGGAGTGCAGGAGGGACAGAGAGAACGAAAACGACGAGAGAGGACAATGGAAACTGAAGTCCAAAGCTAAGCCTTTAGCTCTCTTCGTCACTGTCCTCTGGGCTGATTGTGGGGCTGGCTTGGCTGTACGCTGGAGAGGTAGGCGAGTAGGTGGAACCCTTTGGCGACGTTGGTGAATAAGTGGGAGATGTAGGAGAGTATGTTGGGGACGTAGGAGAATAAGTGGGAGAGGTCGGGGTGTACTTTGGAGAGGGTGGCGAGAAGGTAGTTGGAGTTCCGGCGTAGGTGGGAGACGTTGGTGAGTACGTGGACCCTTTGGGAGATGTTGGCGTGTACTTGGGTGAGGTTGGAGAGTATTCTGGGGAGGTCGGGGTGTACTTTGGGCTCGTGGGCGAATATTCAGGGGACGTTGGCGTGTACTTGGGAGAGGTTGGGGAATAAGAGGGTGAGCTTGGGGAATATGAGGGAGAGTGTGGGTAACCTGTGCCAACATAACTTGGCGATGCTGGGCTGTATGAAGGGCTGGTAGGAGAGTAAGATGGGGAGGTAGGGGAGTACGAGGGAGATGTAGGAGAGTAGCTTGGGCTGGTCGGGGAGTATGATGGTGAAGTAGGGGAATAGGACGGTGATGTGGGAGTGTAAGAAGGGGAGGCAGGTGAGTAAGAGGGACTCTGCGGAGTGTATGATGGGCTGGTTGGTGTATAGGAAGGACTGGTTGGTGAGTAGCTGGGGCTGGTGGGTGAATAGGAAGGAGACGTCGGAGAGTATGAAGGAGATGTTGGAGAGTAGGAAGGAGAGGTAGGAGAGTAGGAAGGGGAGGTTGGCGAGTAGCTGGGGCTGGTGGGAGAGTAGCTGGGGCTGGTCGGTGAGTAAGAGGGTGACGTTGGAGAGTAAGAGGGTGACGTTGGAGAGTAAGAGGGTGACGTTGGAGAGTAAGATGGTGATGTTGGCGAATAACTGGGACTGGTGGGTGAGTAGCTAGGACTCGTAGGTGAATAGGAGGGAGAAGTTGGAGAGTATGAAGGAGATGTCGGAGAGTATGAAGGAGATGTCGGAGAATAGCTGGGCGATGTTGGGGAGTATGATGGTGAAGTGGGAGAGTAGTTGGGACTGGTCGGTGAATAGCTGGGCGAGGCAGGACTGTAAGATGGGCTTTGAGGCGAGTAACCCCCAGGAGAGCGAGGTTCATATGCTGGTGATGTTGGAGAATAATTGGGGGACATAGGACCTCCTGTGGAAAGTGGGGAGGGGGTGGGGGTGAGGAGCACAGACAAAAAATAAGATGACTCATTGGGCTGCAGGATCCATGGGGAGCAATTGATGAGGAGTCACAATGGGATGAAGGGCTTACCTGGTGATGGGACATAGCCAGGTCCTGGTGAGCCAGGAGAGGCTGGGGTCGGAGACCAAGCTGGGGAGTAACCGGGGCTGAAGCCACTGACCTCTGAAGCTCCACTTGGAGAAAATCCAGCACCACCTGGGGTCATGCCACTTCCTGCGTATAATACAGATCATGAGAAAGCTCAAAAAAAAAGTGTGTGTGTGTGTGTGTGTGTGTGTGTGTGTGTGTGTGTGTGTGTGTGTGTGTGTGTGTGTGTGTGTGTGCGTGTACGTATGGCAGACAAATCAAGGATCTGCAATTAAGAAAAAGTGAAAGCAAAAAGTGGTTATCTGTTTGACAAATTGTAAAGAGAAAGACAGACATTGAATGGTGTTTGGAGGAACAATGCATCAATCAAATTGTGGCAATGAGGGCAAAGGGCACCAAGAGCAAGCAGAGATGGTAGAAGCCAAGTTGATGAAAAACCACCAACTCAACAGAACAATTGAAAATAGATTAATGGAATCAGCAGCATTGCTATTTTAAGTGCTTTGGTGACAAGTCGCAGGTTCAAGTGAGAACAAGCTTAAAGGTGACATGCATAAACCATGCATTCTAAAAAAAAAAAAAACACAAAACAAGCTCTGCAGGTGGAAAATTGATGTAGGTTTACCAATTGCTGGAGACCATGCGCCATAGGCTGGAGTCACCCCCTGGTTCCATGGAGTCATTGCAGGGGACATCCCAGCAGTTGGACTGCCAACCGCACCAAAGAACATTCCTGTCGCTGCATTTAAGGAAAGAAAGACAAAGGTCAATCAACCATCCGAATGTAAGCAATACATTCAATTTTCAAGAAATGAAGGTGCACACAAGCAAAAAGAATCCTTACGTGCTCCGAGGCCGAGGGCACCAAGATTGGTGGGGATCTCCATGCCCTGCTTGCACTTGTCGGCATCCAGCAGTAGATCGAAGCAGCCCGTGCCTGCTGGTGGCAACTGTCCAAGCATAATGTTCTCAGAGACGCCTCTCATGGGATCAACCTCAGCATGAGATGCAGCCTCGATCAAGACATCCACCTGGAAAGCAAAGTCGATTGCACCATTACACGGGGTTCGTCGCACCGTTACAGATCACTTGTGTTTTCCTTTCAATATACTATCCTATCAAAAGCACAAAGTAATTGTTCTGAATAAAATTTTGCAAAATCATCAGCGATATATTTCACACAAACCTTCAACATGACACACTCCACTCACCGTTTCCTCAAAGGAGCACTTCATGAGAGCACCAGTATCCTGCCGGTTGACCCCGTGTCTCGTGATGGCCATCAGATGTCCACGACATGTCATGGTATCACAGAGCAATGCCAAGTGACGGTAGTTAACATATGAACCATCAAAGGAGATCACATGGTGCAATTCTCTCTCCAAAGCCTTCCGCACAGCCTCGATACCCAATACCTACGAGGAATGAAAGTGACAAAGAAGCAACAAAGGCTCAAGCAATTGGGACAATCGATGACACAAGCCAAGAGAGATAAATGAAGGTTGAAGGAACACTTACTGTGAAGATTTCGACAATATCGTTGGAGGTGGTACGGATAGGGTCCACATCCTTCTCACTCAGAACCTTCATGAGGCTGACTCCGTCAGTCTCCAGGATCCATTCTTGAAGTGCTCGGAATTCACCATCGTCCGTTATTACAATACGCTTCTTGTCATCGGTTTGGGGTAAGTGCATGTATACCTGGGGTGGGGCAGGAGGCAGGGACACAAGTAAATCATGATGACAGTAAAACAAAGGGGGCAAAAATACAATGAAACAGACAGGTCGAGTTTCGCATATTGTTGTTCAACAGTTTCAAGAATCCAAACGATCGAGAAGAGAAAGACTGAATGACATAAAAGGCAAGGATAAGATACCTTGGTGATCTGTTCAATCCCTTGCAGAGTCATGTCCGTCAGCATATTTGCTTCGATGCAACGCAAGAAGACGTCATCGTCCATTTTGTCCACAATTTCCTCCTCCTACAACACAAGGAGTGATTAAAATGGCTGTCGTCATCATCCGGGGCACAATTCACAATGCGACAGCCTCTTTACATGCAAATTGAAATGTGAGTGTTTTGTTTTTTTTTTACACGTGCACCATGAGTACAAGTACCATTCGTTTTCATACAAGCGACATTCACCTCTCCCTGCCAATTTCAACATTGAAGCAATAACACTCAACACAAGGCAGTGAATCTGCACCTGTCTAAATACTTCCTGTTTCAGAGCATTTACTCTTTGAAATGAGAAATTAACACTCTTGTCAGGGGTTGAGGCAAAGCATCTCCTTTTGTGTGCATTTCCAAAAGATATGGTGCAGAGGTAACTAGTGAGTAGTGACCATGGTGGGTTGAAAGGAAACACAAAAGGGATTCGCAAGAGTCGCTCCCTATTCAGTGCTTTGCCATCAAGTGTTTCAATCAAGGTCTCAAACTCAAAACATATTTCGAAATTAGTCAACTAGCACGTTACCCACTGGGTGATTGCGTCACCCACAACACACACACAGACACATAAACACCTGTCACCAGTTGCATTTTTACTACGAGTTAACACACATGCAATTCTGACAAATCCTCAACCCCTCTCCCCACAAAGCCTCAACCTCCCCTCCCAACTATGCCCATCTTTGCTCTTCCCGAACCCCAAGTCCCCGCCCTTCATCTTCCCGACCCGAGGGCATCCCCGACATACGGTTAATCAACATATAAAATGCGTTGCCCATTTAGTAGTGGAGGTGGCAACCTTGTGAAAAAAAAAAAAGAAAAGAAGTGCAATACGGATTTCTCTCAAAAAAATTTCAAAACCATTCAATTCAACACAGCCGGAACCTGTATCCGAGTGATTGCATCTTGATAGCAAAATCCAAAAATTGCTTGGGTAAATAAAAGGGCCAAATCCAACGGTGCAAACCGTGACAATCGAAGAACAACATTTCTGTCTAAACTCACATCCTGGTATTTGTTTTCACTGCTGTTCATGATGCGGATCCGAAGAACAAGTTTCTCCGCATTATCATCATTAAAGATGCAATTGAGATCGTCGCCAAACCCTGGACAGGAAGAATAAGGGGAGGGGGTTGGGGGAGATGTACAAAGTGTTTTCAGAACTGGCAGACAGACATCTATCGCACAAGTCCATGGCATAATCACTAAACATCGAGTCGGGACAGGAATTGGAAGGTTGAGACGATGAAATAGCAAGGAATCTCAAGACTCACAATTTGCATTTCTTATAACAAAGTCACAGGTTTTCAATCGTGCTGAGCTTCGAAAATGCGCAGGCTAAATCAGCCCGTTGCAACGACAATAGATCGAGTTCAAATCGAGCAGAAAACAATTTAAAAGTGCTGCACAAACTACTGCAATCATTTGTTTTCTGGAATCTGCTTCGAACAACAAATTCCAAGTTTACAGGCAATACCTTTCCAAACTCGGCTCACAAGTGGAATATTTTGATTTGAAAAATCTCCGCCCAAAAAAAGCAACATCATCGTCGCTGCAAGAACGGTTCAACCTTTTTACCTCAAAAGCTCTGCTTACCTGCATTGATCTTCTCCGCGATTTGCTCCATTGTGAGCTTCTTGTCGGTCATGTGCTTTCGGTCAAGCTCCACACGAAGTAGCCATGGTGAGATGCGGTTCACATCAAAGTCAGGCATCTCATAATACACGTTCACCCACTCCTGGTCTTCCACCACCACCGTGCTCTGAGGCTCAGGGTCATAGTAGATTGCAGTGTTGCCTGTGACCCTCCTCAACGTGGTATGCTCCAGTCGGCACAAGATGTCCTGAGGAAGAGGTCAAACCAAGCTCCCATGATGGTTATCAGTTTTAAAGAACCAAAACAAAGTCCAAAATCTCTGGTAAACAGGACACAAAAGTATGAAAGTCATGATTTTGGCATAAAATACCACCGTCACTTTGATACACCGTCACACTAACCTTTGCCCTCTCGGCATCCCGAGCAGGCTGCCCGGTAAGGAAAACCGTCAGTGATGGAGTCTTGGGTTTCTTGGAGATGTTGATAAGCTCCTTGAGACGTGGGACACCAAGGGTTACGTTCTTAGCCGACACACCAGCATAGTGAAAGGTGTTCAAGGTCATCTGAGTGGCAGGTTCACCGAGGGACTGTGCGGCCAGTGCACCCACCATTTCCCCTGGGTGTACCTAAATTGGGTGAGAGACAGCAAGGCAGAGACGAAGGGCCAGTCAAGACGAACAGACATCCAGAGGGAGGGAAAGAATGAAGATTTCCATGCAGTAAAGATAAAATTAACAGCTAGAAAATACACAGTCCGATGACTTGCCAACCACATTTGATCATTGGAATTTAAGTAACAACTCGAAGGACACTCAGAGCGCATACCTCCACCACGTAATGCCTGATACACAAGAACATATCCAGCCCAATACATTTTTGAAATGTCAGGCTATATATCCTTTTTGGCCCTATCTCTCAAAGGTGAAGAATCACTTTAACAAGGACAAATGTGTCCAAGAGCAGCGTCCTAAAGGTTTTGTCGGCTAAAAATAAAAAAAATTAAAAAAAACATTAAAAAAAAAAACAACTTCCGATATTTCATCACGTGCCTTGATTAAGCCAATAGCGAAACCTGTCATAATGTATTTACGTATTTACGATACATCGTGTATTTACGAAATAAATCATGTATTTACGAAATTACAATACGATAAATGGAATAATCTTTAAATAGTAACGTGAACTTTTCAAAACTTTAAAGCAAATGTCCGAATATATTTAAAAGTTCATGACAGACGCTCTCAAAAAGGCACCGTCTATGTGAGGATGTGTACATGTGCTTAGTATTTAAGGAGATCCGGATCTTGTATATACAAGAGCAGAGTCCAAGAGATTAAGGTTTTGTCTTCACAAGCAGAAGAACAAGAACAAGAACAACAACAACAACAACGCCGAGCTCTCTATGAGCAGCGTTCACTACGTGAGACGCTGCTAAAAATTAAATAATTCTCGTATCTCGATCCAAATTCGGAGCCTCACCAAAATTGAATCTATTCATCCTTGCCATATACTCAACGTGTCCACCAAGTTTCATCCGAATCCATACACAACTTTTTGAGATATCGTGCTTTCTATCCTTTTTGGCCCTCTCTCAATGGTGAAGAATCACTTTAAAAATTCTCGTAGTCGGATCCAGATTCGGATCTTCACCAAAATCTAATCAGTTTGTCCTCGTCACAACACCCGACCACCTGCCCTCCAAATTTCATCCAAATCCGTCCACAACTTTTTGAGATATCCTGTACACAGACAGACAAAAAAAAAAAGAGGCGAAAAACATAACCTCCTTCCACCTTCGGTGGCAGAGGTAACAATACTTTGTCCTTAAGGGAAGGAGCAGATAAAAACAATGACATGCAACACGTACAATAGCATGGTTGAACTTGGCTTCGATCTCTCCTAAAAGCCATTCAAAGGCTTCCGATGAAAGTCTGTGCTCCTCGGCCAGGCGGCGTGTGCACAGCGTCGCGCGCACATGGCAGTTGAACAGAAGCGTAGCATTCTGCTGTGCCTGTCGGCTGATTGGATCATCTCCCTTGACAATTTGCAACTTCTGCGTGAGGTCATTGACCCCTGGGGAGCATGACCAGGAACATGAGGTTAAAGTCAGTCAGAATTTGTAGATATACAAAATGTAAGCACTGGAACAGTCACCTTCCACGTTCACTTATTTAGTAAATCAAAGCACAACTCAGGCTCAAAACGGCTCACCTTCAACAACCCTCAGTGGGTTGAGGTCAGTGGAGGAACGGGTATTGATATGGAAGATCTTTTGAGCATTCCAGATCATTCGCTGGAGGTTACAGGGCAAAACCACCTGGGATAAAAAAACAGAAAAATATATGGTGGGCTGAACAGATGCATCACAGCAAGATATTTGGGCACCAGTACAAGAAAGAACAATCCCAGCTCCTCCACAATCGTCAACTCTGCAGACAGAAAATAATAATTAATAAACAAACAAACCTTACCTTACTGTCACCAGTGGGGAAAACAGCTCGCAGAACCTCCCGGTCATCGCGGATCTGCTCAAACTCACGTTCCAGACAGTTCTGGATGTGGGCACTGCTCATCACTTCGCTTACGACATCTTCGTGCAGGCAACGTAACAGGGCACGCTCATTTGTATAGTCAAACTTGAACCTGTGAGAGAAGAAAAAAACCCGCGATAAACGGTCATCGTATTTTGAGAGTGGTGCCACAATGTCAGGGATAACCTCGAGAAATAAATTTAGTCAAGCCCACCACTGATGTAAACAACAAAATTATATTTAACACCCGTGGCCTATCTTGCATTATCTCAGTGCATACTTCTTCTCAAAAGCCTTGTTTGAAGGCTTGAGTGTGGCGAGGCTCTGGAACTCCACATGTTCCGCCGCAAGCCCATCTTCACCATATCGCAGCTGGATCACCTGGTTTGTGGCGTTACGCACAGTCCCGTCATACTTCACCATTACCGACTCCATGGACTTGATGAGACGGCGCTGGATGTAGCCTGCCGGGCAAAGCATAGCTTCATTAGCATCAACAATATGAACCAACCATCGTAAGAGGTTGTGAAAATAACTCATTGCAAAGGAGATGAGTTGGGGGAGGGGTGAAGAGGTTGCGATTAAAAAAAAAAAATGAAATTGCTCGTTGAGCAAGGAATTGCCGGAATAACTTTGACATATCTCCATGATCTCTGAAAAAACAAAAACCTGGAAATCAATTTGGTTCTTATAAGTCAATAGTGCGACTGTTTAATGAGTTATCGCACTTAGTTTGGTCATGATCATAACTTGGAAGTCAATCGGACTTGAAATGGCGTTTTTATCGCAATTTGAAAGTTTTGACCCTACTCTCCTGACATTCGACCCCGACCGCTAAGAAGGGTGTTGGTGTGACACCCCAATGAGACATCTGGTTGGATGCAGAATTGGAAGATGCACATTTTGGATTTGGTTTGAAGTCGATACGACCATTTTAGCGGACGTTATTGCGAAAATAAGAATTTCGGGTTTTCGGTAACCTTAACCTTTGACCGAGATTCACCAAAAACGACGTGTCTAAGTTGGACCATGGCCGACGTCTGTACACAGTTTGGTCATGATCGCTGAAACGGTGTGGCTGCTACAGGGAAAACAAACACACAAACAAACAGACAAGCCGGTAGGCAGCAATGGGTCGCCGAGCATGGAAACTAAGATAAAGAGCAAAATGGATGTCATATAGTGGATTGGGAATCACCTTAAGATTATGCATATCAAAATCTCATCCAGTTCCATCTATTGATAACTACTCGGTATCCATTTGAATGAAAAGTACCGAAAATGCGGTTTGAAATCAGAAATCCCCAAAGTTTGAGGGAGTGCTGTGGGTGAACAAAGATCGAAATCGAAAATCCGGCTCGATAGTTTGTGCACAATGTATTCCAGACGATTAGTGTGAATTTTCATGACCATCCGACCATAACCCTAGGAGGAATAGCATTTGGCACGAAGGCACCTCCAGCTCTCGCATATTATCGATTTTTGCAATAATTGACCTTTGACCCCTGACCTAAGCAAAATCGGTCAATATGTCTTGAGGCAAAGTTGTAGTACTCATTGAGTACCATGAACCTGCAAAATTTCATTCATATCGATGCACTCACCTGGTCGCTAGGGGGCCTTCAATTTTCGCGCATACCCTAATTGGAGGGGGCGCTGCGGGTAAAGTATTCCATACATCACAAAAACCGGAATATATTTGATAGAGCATCACCTGTAGATCATCCGTACCAAATTTCATAACCCTACGTGGGATAATGGCTTTCGGAATTGATTTCACGTGAACGGTACCGATTTTGAAGGTTTTTCGGTTGTTGCTAGGGAACCAGAACATCCCTAGCAATCATCACAATTTCCAAAGCACTACGTCATAAGATGTACCTACCACCTGAGTTTGGTCAAAATCCACCCACGTTTACTACCAATTATGCTGATGACAAACGAACAAACATCCAAACAAACAGACAGAATTACTGACAATAAGGGTCACCGATTTCGGTGACCCAACAGACAGACAGACACACAGAATGACACACACAACCGACCAACATAATTGCCAAAATCTGAAGGATTCCGGCAATTAAAAATGAATTGAAGGCTTGTTTTTTGTTGACTGCACACGTGCACATCTCCATCAAGCAACATTTGTCGATTGGATGGTGTCTGCCTGTTATTGTTTGTCAAATAATCGTAAAAAAGTTCATCCATTAATGCATCTGCAAGTCCCATTCCATCTTCATCAGGCCCCCCTAACAAAAGGACGCCAACGTTGTCAGACGGAATGAAAACCCGTCATTCTTGTTACAAAAACAGCTAAAATTGATGAAAAAGCGGCTGAAATTTAAACCAACACAGTAATTACGGTCGTAATAGCAAATATAATGGAAACAAACACATTTATTCTACACACAAGAACGGTCGTGACGGACACAAGAACGGTCATGACGGACACAAGAACGGTCAATCCTGAAATAGATTGGTGGGGGACGGAAGCAACATCGGTTATTTCCATCGCGAAACGGCGGAGACCGAAGCGAAAGCGATTAATTCCAGTTACCATAATGTGGAAAACATGGCGGCTTGAAAAGTTCTTGAAGTTATGGTAAGTTAACTTTAACGTAGTCTGCCTTGAATATATCATGTCTGTTAATGAAAACCCGTTCGTGGTTAGGGATATTATACAAGCAGCGATAAATGTGCCCTCTTGACTTGATGTGTGGCTGACATTTCGTGAAATCCGTGCCCCCCGTGCTGCAGCGATCAGTGACGATTGATCGTTTATATTTGCAAGAGGTAAAATTTGATAGTAATAATAAATTGCAAATTCCAATAAAGTAACAAAGTTAATATGAAGTAAAAACTGTAAAAAGATCCCATACACAATCCCCTACGTTGAACTGGGCCTACACAACTGGCGATCCTTCACTCGGGGGCTCGAAATACAGGCGAACCAAACATTATCATCACAACAAAATTCGGTTTAATAAACTGTTAAAACTACATCAGGTACTACACACTATATATTATCTATGTTACATTTATGTTCGAGGTACAATCACTAAAAATTTACATTCCGTAACAGGTCGTTCTCCTGCATCCGCCATCTTGTTCGCACTACACTAACCGGAATGAACCGCTTTTGTTTCGCTCTCGGACGTTTCGCGACCGAAATAACCAATCTTGCTTCCCTTCCCCACCGTTCTATTTCGGGATTGTCCGTTCTTGTGTCCATCACGACCGTTCTTGTGTGTACAATAAACGTGTTTGTTTCCATTATATCTGCTATTGCGACCGTAATTACTGTGTGGGTTTAAATTTCAGCCGCTTTTTCATCAATTTTAGCCGTTTTTGTAACAACAATGACGGGTTTTCATTCCGTCTGACAACGTTGGCGTCTGTTTGTTAGGGGGGCCTGTTCAAGGCCGGTACAACAACAACAAGGCAAACTCGGTGGAGCGCATACCTCCACCACGCAATGCCTGATCCACGAGAACATATCTGGCCCAATACATTTTTGGAATATCATGCAACACAGTACCATATCGTTTTTGGCCGAATCTCTAAAAGGTGAAGAATCACTTTAAAGATTAAATAATTCTTGGGTCCAGATCCGGATTCGGATCTTCACCAAAATCGAATCAATCCGTTCTTGCGGCACACCCAAACTGTCCACCAAGTTTCGTCCGAATCCGTACACAACTTGAGATATCGTGCTATATATCATTTTAGCCCAATCTCTCAATGGTGAAGAATCACGAAAAAAATTCTCGTCGTCGGATTCGGATCCAGATCTTCACCAAAATTAAATCAATTCTTCCTTGTCACACACCCAACATATCCACAACTTTTTGAGATATCGTGCAATATATCGGTTTTGCCCCATCTCTCAATGGTGAAGAATCACTTAAAAAATGATCAGATCCAGATCCGGATCCAGATCTTCACCAAAATCTAATCAGTTTTCCTTATCACACACCGAACCTGTCCGCAAATCTGTCCACATCTTTTTGAGATATCCTGTACACAAACATACAGAAAGGGGTGAAAACATAACCTCCTTCACCTTCGGTGGTGGGGGGCAATAACAATAAAATACCTGTCTCAGCAGTTTTGACTGCAGTATCAATGAGACCCTCTCGGCCACCCATAGCATGGAAGAAGAACTCCGAAGGCGTGAGACCTGCCAGGTAAGAGTTCTCCACAAAGCCACGGCTCTCAGGCCCATAGTCGTCCTTGATGAAGTGAGGCAGTGTTCGGTGCTTGAAGCCAAATGGGATTCGTTTACCTTCCACGTTCTGCTGCCCAACCACAGCAATGACCTACCAAGGACACAGTCATGCTTAAAAAAAAAAAACACCATTACACAAGAGTGGATGGTAAGGGAAAGGGGTAAAGAATAACAATAAAACATGGCATGCAATATTACAGCAGTGAATCAAACTTCTGGGCACCTGTGAGATGTTGATCTTGCTTCCCTTGGAGCCAGCCACCACCATGGACTTGAAGTTGTTATATTCAGAAAGGGATTTCTGCGCACTCGAGCCCGTTTTGTCTCGAGCATCATTCAGGATGCGGTTCACCTGGTTCTCAAATGTTTGCCGCAACGTGTTTCCCGGTGTGGGCTCAAGCTCGTTGTTGTGGGCCTTCTCAATCACCTGGAAGGGATTCACACAGTGTTTTGTGGGGATTGTCATGGAATAGCCCGAGAAACATGCACTCAGATGTTGGGCACACAAAAGGGTATATCCAATGTCGGTTCAAACCTCAATGACATCATGCTTTGCTTTCTTGATCGTATTCTGAATGTCCTGATAAGTTTTGGCATCAGCAATGGAGTCTCCAATACCAATCGAGTGTCCTGAGTGGAGTGAGATGGAAGAGTGCTCCGCTATAATAATAAAGGCATTTCTTTCCACAAACTCAAAAAAAAATAAAAAATCTCACATGGTCTAAGAACTAAATGGATGCAAACATGCGACACAAATAAGCAGTCTGGTTCCCCAAGCCGACCTTCAATGAGTAGCCAGTTGTTGATGACAGTCTGGATGTTGCTGTAGAAGAGACGGGTGACATCATGACCCATCTCCAGGAAGCAGATGTGGACAAGAGAGCCAGCTGACGTTCCCAACGAACGTTTGCAAAGGATACCCATGATGAGTTCACCATCCTCAACGACGACCTACATGAAAACAAAACAAAAAAAGTGTCATCTGTGAGGAATTGCATCCTCCACACAAAAACGCTCGGCGAAAAAGTTCAGAAGGAGCCTTCGGCTTGCCGTACCTTCGTGTCGCCAGGTGATATGTGCTTGTAAGGCCCCGCGTCTTCATTGTCAGGGTGCGTGCTGTGTGTACGAATACAATTGATACGTCCTGGAATTATCAACGAAAACACCTGTTTCCCCGTCCACAGTGGTTGAGGTTTCAGGATGGCCGGCTGTGGCATCTTCCCATTCCATGTTGACAGACACATCAGCAGATTCATGACTGTACCCTGCCAAAGAAGACAAGGATTATGTTGTGATATGCAGTTCCACAAACACAGATCATAAAATCGTGACAACAAAACAAACAACATGGGATACACAGCTCCAATGTTATTTGTACATGCACCAACGTATAACAAACGTATGTGCAAGCCAGAAGGAAGAGGTTAATAAATCCGATTACTGAAATGTGAAGCAAGGCTCGAGAGCAGTGACCCTACCCGGTCCAGAAAGACATCCCTTTTGGTGAACTTCCTCACAGCAGTGAGGGTGTCCTGCACGATGCCCATTACCGGGCGGTTGCTCTGAGGAGTGACGATCATACGTGGGACCATGGCTAGTTCGTGGATCTCTGCCTTGGTTTCAAGAGATTGCGGGAGGTGAAGGTTCATCTCGTCCCCATCAAAGTCGGCATTGTACGGCGTCGTCACACTGGGTTCCAAACAGAAGTAGAAGAAGTGTCGACGGGAACGACGGAGGAGGACAAATTACCAGATTTAAGTCGGAAGATTTGCAAAGACTAAAAACAAACGGGGAATTGATACAAACGTGGGATAATTTTATCGTAATTATTCAAAAGAAAACATTTCCATTGCTATCCATAAATGCGTCCAATCACCTGAGGTTCAGACGGAACGTTGACCAGGGTAGAATACGTACTCGATGCCCCATCATGGACATCTTGTGTAGAGTCGGCTGTCGATTGAAGATCACAATGTCACCGTCACACATGTGCCGCTCAACCTGCAAGAAAAAGCGGAATAATTACGAGGTTATCAAAAGGATGACAAAATCGAGATATTGTGGTTGAGGGATTGAAGGTTATTGCAAGCAGGTTATCATTTCTGCAGTGTGCAGAGAAGCAATGAGGAATGAAGATATTTAAGGCACCTTGTAGCCAATTTGGAGATGCAAGTCACTGGGTTTTGGATGAAATCTGAGATCGACACGTTCACCATTATCCCTGATTATGTACTTGGCACCTGGATATTGGTTATTGCCACGACGCACGAGCTCCTGCATTCTAAACAGACCAAGGAAAATGGAAAGGGTTAAGAAGAAAAAAGCAGAGAAATTAAATTCATCAAGCAGCATCAAAAATCAATATCAATAAACAATCATTCAAGATAAAAATTTCCCATTCAAACTGAATTCCATCTGCCGTCACGATCTACCCCTTTTCCTTCGACTTCATTGATTTCATTCAATCCAAACAAGCCAAACTCCATCAACTGTTTCATACCTGTCAATGTTGAAAGGCGTCACGATCTCAGCAAAGGTCATGTTGGCAGCAATGGAACGAGGGACGCCCACTTGGTCAATCTGGAGGTTCGGATCAGGCGTGATGACCGTACGAGCTGAAAAATCCACTCTCTTCCCCATGAGGTTCCCCCGCACACGACCTTCCTTGCCCTTCAACCGCTGCTTGAGGGACTTCAGAGGACGACCAGACTTCTGCATGGCCTGTGGGATCGAGTACGGTGATCAAACCGTGAACAATTTGCGGTGCAGTCCTTTAAAAATGGAAAAAAAAAAAAAGTTATTGTGATATGCCTTCTTGCTCGCATATTTTACACTCATCCAGCCTCTCCCATTTCTCCCGCACACGCACCCGAGGCAAGCCAGGCATTTCATTGTCCACCAAGGTGGCCACGTGGAATTGCAAAAGCTTCACGTCTTCAGCAATGATGTGCGCTGCGGCGCCATTCTGCTCATTCCTCCGTAGCTGATTGTTCACCTTGACAATGTCAGCAAGCTTATGGGTCAGGTCATCCTAGGAGATCAGTCGCAGGAGGAACAGCACAAGGTTTTCCAACTGTATAATAAATGACTGCGTTCCATGATGACATCCACCAAACCCAAAGTTGTTTTTTTGGCCACTTCCCCACAATTTGTTACCACTGTCCCAATGCACACAGTCAAAGGGCTTACAACAACTTTGTGCCCAATCTAAGTACCTGATTACGTGCGGCGCCTTGCATGACAACTGCGGGCCGCACAGCGAGTGGGGGCACAGGCAACACCGTGACAATCATCCACTCTGGCCTGGCATAGCGTATGTCCATGCCCAGGATGGTGCATTCCTCTGAAGTGATGCGCTTGAAGATCTCATACACGCGTTCTGCACTCACCAAGATCTTCTTTTCCTGTTTTGTAGAAGGTCAGAATCCATTATTGGAGAGCTGTAATGAGTTGGAGCTCAAAGGATAGAAAATGGAAAAAAAATATTAGATGCAACGCTCTCCTTCGATGTGGATGCTAGTTTGCCTTGTATCCATGCCGTTGTGAACTTGGATATGTGGGTTTGGTAACATCTATGGCTGTGCAACATCTTGTTAGCTGCTCATCACCTGCCAACATGGACGTGTGATAACTGGAGAGTTCATAGAATACTTTACCCCACACAGTCTTGATTAAAAAAAAAAAGAAAAGGACATGAGAAGTCTGCCAGCGGAAAATTGGACTGGTCGAGATGATGGAAAATGCTGCAATGTTTTGTCCAAGTACTGCTAAACGAAAGGGTTTTTGAAAGTCCCAAAAAGGCAATTTGTGCTATCCAGTTTTCAAGTGTATAATTCAATTGAAATTAAATAAAGATTTTATCGGCTGTTGAAAATAAAACTTTTTTCAGAGGATTACCGGTGTTGTGCAGTATCTTTTACAGCACCTTATTTACCACATTACATTAGTTCGTTGTTGCCTGTTGTTTGTGTCCTTTGTGACATCCCCAAAAACAGTAAGTTTCCTGTTTGGAATGATTTTCAATTCTGTTTCATTTCCAGACAGGCAGACACAGAGAGAGAGAGAAAAAATTATCTCAATTCTCTCTCCACATGCGCTATCAGGATGAATTCAGAGCCAAAGTACTGCTAAACTGCAGGCTCGTTTTCCGATTCGTGTTCAAAATATAACATTCAATTCAAATTAAGTTGTTCCTCTATTATAAACTGATGTTTGTGGATAGACAGACAGACAAAGTGAACCAACTGCTTAACTCGGCTTTTTGCTTCGCGTGTGTGGAGTAAAAAGGTCAGCACTAACATTGTACAACGCTAATAAAAAAAAATACTTGTGAAATTCAATTGCCTCTCTCTCTTGCTAACTGCAGAAAGGGTCGGCGGGAGCGCGGGAACTGGCATCTTCTTCTTCAGTCACCTCTGCAGGTCAGAGTGGAAGGAAATTCTACATTCAGATCAGGGTGTGAAGATGGCCAATGATCTTCCCAAGCCTTTTGTGGATCGCCCCTGTACATCCATCTTTTCATGTCGGCGACAAACAAGATTGTTCCATGTGGGGGGTAATGAGGGGTGGGGAGGGAAGGTGGGGACGAAGACAGTTATGGAGCTGTGACTTTTCCATTTTATCAATTTATTCACAAATACAATCCTCAGAATTGTGTTTTTGTGCCGTACCTTTTGCCGCTGCGTTAATCTCTTAAACTTTGTCTTGCTCCTCCTTTTGATCCCCCTGTTTTTCTGTCTGTACAGTCGACTCTTGCCAATTTAATTAACCACTTATTTGTATTCAATAAGGTGATGTGTTCGCCACTGTCTGTCTGTCTGTCTGTCTGTGTGCAGAATTTCTTAAAAAGTTGCAGATGGATTTGGATGATACTTGGTGGATTGGTTGGGTATGTGACAATGATGAATCGATTCGATTTTGGTGAGGATCCGCATCTGGACGCTTGAATTTTTAAGTGATTCTTCACCATCGAGTTGGGTCGGTGACGAAAACAAGCCGATTCGATTTTGGTTCAGGTCCGGATGCAGATCCGGCTTATCATTGAGATACAAAACGTAAAATGTTCACCCTGGCAAAGGTATGCACTCGACCAAATGCCGTTCTAATTCAGATATGATCTCCTGCAGATTAAGAAGAAGATGCACCGAATACTGTATCATTTGACATGCAGTAGTAGTTAATTAAGGCTTCCTACGGATATCTGTAAGTTGGATGCACCAAATACAATATCACTTGATTACAGAGCAATTAAAGCCATATCCATTCACGTGTACTCTGCATGGGGCTTTTGTGAAGTCAATAAAACATATGTAGAAACACAGGATTTCTTACAACAAAAGGAAAATGCGAATTTAATTAGAATTTCAAAAAAATATGCCAATAGGCTCAATGGAGATGCACATCAAGTCATTATGGAGGATGGTTATGGATAGAAACCTCCACAATGCAGACCTGACGAATCTTAATTCTTGTCCATCTATCTATAATTCCAGCAATCTCTGTGTGTGTGTGTCTGTCTGTGTGTGTGTGTGTGTGTGTGTGTGTGTGTGTGTGTGTGTGTGTGTGTGTGTGTGTGTGTGTGTGTGTCTGTGACCACAGTTTCTCGACAACCGCTGGTCCGATCCAATTGAAACTTGCCAGGTATATTGCTGGGGACCTGAGGATGTGCCTTTCAAGGTTTGATATTAATCAGACAAGTGGTTCCCAAGTTATGGACATTTATTTAACAAACCAATGACAGGACACGTTGCTGCGTAGGCGTGGCCGATGGGGAAGAGATCCTCCGCCGCGTTCCCCATTACGGGTTACAACGTACGGCCTTCCGGATAGTGATGACTTACTGTATTCTAATAGGGGCGTTCCATGTCAAGTGTACACATTTTTCAGCGAAATTTTGACACATCGTCTCAGATTTCACTCTTTTTTGTGCAAAGTGTTTGTATCCACGGTAAAACATTGTGTGTCAATTTTCAGATCTGGGGGCCCATTTTAGGTCCCCCCCCCAAACTTGGGTGCTCCCGGTTGACCAACAATCTTCCAGTGGCCATATCACAGGTTGTAGTGGTCCGATTTGGATGATCTCGGTATCAAAATGCTTGTAAAAGCGAGATCTTTCGAACCGCGTAAAGTAAAATCACTCCGAAACAGTAATTCAAAAAGTTATAGTTTGGGGCGCCCTTTGACCTTGGGCCCCTGCCCTCCAGCCAAACCGATGATCCCGATTTTTTTCGTGTGAGAATACCCCTTCATATACTCCAACACCTCAGCATAAATGAAAATGGGATCTCAATGGGTTCAAGTGTGATGATGGTTTTATTGTTCGGGATCCACATATCACTAATTCTTGATTCGACATTGGGCGACGTTTGCCATCATCGTTCCAATGACGTCACCTGCTGGCAGGCGACTTTATGTCTGAAATTGACCATCATCATCTCTGGACTATTATATGGGCTGTTTCACAATTAGGGTACCAAGTTTGTCTCACAACCACTAAAAATTCAAACTCAATATTTTTATTTCTCCAAATCCAACATTGTTAATTACAATAATTAAATCCAAATTTTTGGAGCATCTGAATGAATATTTCTTATTAAAAATAATACCCCAAGGATGTTAGGAGAATATTTTTAAACTACAACAGTCATTAATACAATTCAACTATAACCACAAAATAACAACACTATCAAACTTCAGTGGTTTCCATAGATAAATTACATAAATGTAAATACCTTTTACTGATAATGGATATTCATGACCATGTCAATCTTACAAAACATCAAAATTTATAGCCAACAAGTAGTTTCCTTATAACTCGTGGCAGTTTGGGTGTTTCCAGAGAGGGCACATTTTTGACGGACACATGTAAGGCAATCAGTGCAGGCCATGCAAATAGAAGGTTATTGGTTACACTCAAACTTTGTAGCATAATATCAGTGCAGGTACACACTTGGTAAAACACACAAACTTTTAAAAAGACCCTTTATTTATATAAAAAAATTCTTCAACAATATACATTTCCAGAGAGGACATTTTTTGACGGACGAACGGTGGGACATATTTATTGAGGGTGAAATAAATATTCATAGTCTGAAATGAATAATATGTTGTGGACAAAGTACAGAAGAGGTATTAAATTGATGCAACAATAAATAAAAGTCCCAATTTCTGATTGTATTTGTTTATACACTGTGAATGCAGTGCACCTGGAGAAAATGAGACAGCCATTTGTCAAAAAAAAATGGCAATTTTTATACCATTCTGCCAAAAATTGACATTCTTTGTTAAATAAAAAGTGGTCCAAGTTGTGCCATTACTAGTACCAACTACTGGCCCTAATGACAGAGATACTACAGCCTTTCATTTAGCATGCAAGGGTACAAAATACCAGAAATGACCATGAAACAACATATATATATATATATATATATATATATATATATATATATATATATATATATATATATATATATATATATATATATATATATATATTGCATCATTTGCGAAAAATTATTCTGCCTATTGTGTCTATTGATTTTTAAGTGTAAATTTTTTGTATAACCATCATTGAATTAAGTTATAAATGGGCTAATCTCAGTTTTTGCATATTTTCCAGTAAGCATGGCGACTGAAGATCGAAAAGAGTTCCGAAAATACTGTTGCGATCCGTTCAGCTGCCATAAAACGAAACAACGAAAACATCTTCGCAATGTCTCAAATGATATGTTGATGAAATTTTCTTCAAAGGTGAAAAAAAGATGACAGACTTTGTACTTCGTGCAGAATAAAACTTTCTCAGTTGTCACCAGAGTGTATTGAAGAATAATCTTCGACCAGTTCGAAATTATCATCAGAACGTACTATCGAAGGCATTGCAGAATCTATTTCGACAGATGAGGACGAGGAGGTTTTTGAGCGAGAAGCAGAAGTTGACCTATTAAACCAGTCATTATCGATGATAGACGAAAGCCCATTCGACAAGCGAAAGGCAGAAAGGAACCCAGGGTACGTTCCTGAAAAGCAAAGTAAAGTGGAAGATTCTGTGCGAAAGAAATTAGAACTAGTTGCTGGATCAAGCACTGCGGAGAAAACACAAAATACAGCGTCAAAATGTGATGAAAACTGCATGCCAGAGGTGATCAAAAGCCTGAAAGAAAAATACGTCGTTTCGAGCCGTTCAGAGCAAATACGTATACTGACAATATTTGCTAGGAATATGAGCATCAGAGGGATGATGTAATGAGTGAATTCAGTTGCTCCCAAAGAATGGCTGTGCAAGCCAAAAATTTAGAGAAAGAAAATGGTATGCTATCGTCTCCAAATCCCAAACGGTAAAATATTGCCTGACGAAGTGAAATCCGCCGTAACCGAATTTTACCGAAGTGATGAAGTCAGCCAAATAATGCCAGGAAAAAAGGACTGTGTGGTGGTCAGGAATGAACATGGAAAAGACAAAATTCAAAAGTGCCTGGTACTAAACAATCTCAAGGAACTGTTTCAGAAATTCAAAGAGAAGAACCCTGGCTTGAAAGTTGGATTTGCATAGTTCGCCATGCTCCGTCCCTCGGAGTGTGTCCTGGCCGGTTCAGGTGGTACACACAGTGTATGTGAATGTACGATACATCAAAATGTGAACTCGTGTTGTTTGGTTCCAAAATGCCACAGATAGCCGAACTTCCGAGCTATCATCATGTGATAGCACGCATAGTTTACAACCCAGCACAACCGGCATGTTATTTCAGAACTTGTGAAAGTTGCCCATCAATTGAAGACTTCAAAACCGAGCTACTGAGTGCTTATGAACAAGAGGATATTGACGAAATTCAGTTTAAACGGTGGACATCCATCTGAACTGAGCTCCATGGTCCTGCCTTTGGAAGAATTCATTAATCAATTCTGTGAACACGCGGTGAAATTAGTGAGACACGACTTCATTGCCAAGGCCCAATCTCAGTTTCTGAAAAATAAGAAAGATGAAATCGGTGAAGGAGAATTTGTCATAATTGGAGACTTCTCAGAGAACGATTCGTTTGTCGTACAGGATGCGGCCCAAGGATTCCATTGGAACTGCTCTCAAGTGACAATTCACCCCTGGGTTTACTATTTCAAATCGGACTATGGCAAATTAAACCACGATTCGTTCACGATTATATCAGAATGCAACACTCACGACGTTGTCTCAGTCCACCTCTACCAAAGAATGCTCATTGAACACTTGAAATCTAGCTTTGGAAATGTAAAGAAACTTTACTATTTCTCAGACGGTTGCGCTAGCCAATGTAAGAATTGCAAAGCTTTCATAAACCTATGTCGTCACAAATCGGAGTATGGTATTGACGCAGAATGGCATTTTTTTGCCACAAGTCATGGCAAGGGTCCTTCAGATGGCGTGGGAGGTACAGTCAAACGAGAAGCAACACGTGAGAGCCTGCGTCGACCTTACTACAGTCAAATTATTTCTCCAAAAGATCTTTTCGCCTTTGCTGAAAATGGTTTGAATGAAATGAAGTTCGGTTACGGGACCCAAGAGGCGTATGACGAGGAAGAACGAAATCTGGAAGAAAAGTTAAAAACGGCCAAAACCATAGCTGGAACTAAAAAACTTCATGCTTTCATCCCTATTTCTGAAACTGCTCTTCAAGTACGCAAATTCAGCCTTAGCGAGGAACACCGTATCGAGTCAGCTATTTCAACTTTTTAACACCAACTTTTAACGGGAAACTCTCAGGTTATGTCACAGTGCACTATGATGGAAAATGGTGGCTTGCTTGCATCATGGAAGCCTTTCAGGACACTCATGAAGTGAAAGTGAATTTTCTTCATCCAAACAGGCCCGCAAATAGTTTCTTTTTTCCTGACATTGAAGATCACTGCATTTTAGACATTTCTGATAAACTTCTTTCTGTAGAACCAAAAACTGCTACAGTTGACCTATTAAAGGTAGAACCTACACAATCAGTAACAAAGCTACAGGTGGAACCTACACAATCAGTAACAAAGAAACACAGCTGTCAAATAAAACATTGGTTAGCAAAAAATCTTGACTATAATATGCTTGGAAAAACTCTTACTCACACTCGTATCGATTCCAGTTCCTGCATGTGCACGTGGAAAATTAATGTACAATATACTGATATAGTGTATTGGAAATCTTGTGTTCAAATATTCTCCTATGTATTGTGGCGTATTGTGTGTCCAGCACCCAAGTCCCCGAACCATAAAACCATCATCACACTTGAACCCATTGAGATCCCATTTTCATTTATGCTGAGGTGTTGGAGTATATGAAGGGGTATTCTCACACGAAAAAAATCGGGACCATCGGTTTGGCTGAGGAGCAGGGGCCCAAGGTCAAAGGGCGCCCCAAACTTTAACTTTTTGAATTACTGTTTCGGAGTGATTTTACTTTACGCGATTAGAAAGATCTCGCTTTTACGAGCATTTTGATACTAAGATCAGCCAAATCGGACCACTACAACCTGTGATATGGCCTCTGGAAGATTGGGGGGCAGCCGGGGGCACCCAAATTTGGGGGGCCCCTAAAATGGGTCCCGATGGGCCCCCAGGTCTAAAAGTTGGTATTTTGAGTTTTTTCACCCAAGTGAATAAATGACCAACATATGGGGAGAAAATGAGGTATTAGTGTCGGGAGGGTGTGTACACTTGACATGGAATGCCCCAATAATTTCTCAATTTATTATGCGCATTTATAGATAAACACAATGCCCCAATCCAGTCGTCGTTTACGAGTGCGAAGGAACGCCCTGTGTGGTTGTGTGAAAGGTTTTTTTTTTTTGCACGTACAGCCACGTATGTACAGGCACGCGAGAGCGAAGGAACGGCCTGTGTGGTTGTGGCACGCGGTTTGAAAGTTTTTTTTTTTTGCATGTATGGCCACGCACGTACGGGCACGCGAGAGCGAAGGAATGGCCTGTGTGTTTGTTGTTTCTGGCACTTGGTTTGAAAGTTTTTTGGTTTTTTTTTTCCACGTACGGGCACGCTCTAGTTGTATATAATCGACACAAAGCAAAGAGGTAATGTGAATCCAGAACACTGGACAGGAAGTGCAAATAAGTTTCCTTCACAGTTTGTGATTTTGGTGACCGAAAAAAGTTGTGGTCCAGGGGACAGCAGCAGTAAGAAAGGGATGTTGGGTGGAAAGGATGTTTACCTGCGAGTCCTCATTAACATGCTTCCACTCTGCAACGAGCTCAAGGCCTGTGCGACGGATCCTTGGTTGATAACGTCCACAACCACCATGGCTCTGCCAAAATAATTCCATCATGTTTTACCATTTACGAATAAACTCAACATTGATCTTTCAATCCAACACCACACACTCCCCCCCTCCCACCATAAAACTCCAAAGAATGACCTCGCATTCACTCTGATTGAGCAGACTCTTTTAATTACACCATTTCAATCCATATCTAGCAATCCTACTTTCACAAACTACTCTGACAGCATTTTTAAAAACCGTCACCAAGAAACCATACCTTTTTGTGTCCCTCGTCGTCTCCTTCACGCAATGCCTCAGAGTCAAACCTCGAGTCCACTTCCTCACCCCCTTCACAGATATTCTTGCCCTTGCACAACTCGTACACATTGGTCAGACGCTTGCGCAGCTGTCCTTTCGACTTGGAAAGGATATCGCGAATCTTTGGGTTGTTCTGTGTTAAAAAAAAAAAACAACCAAAACATCAACCAATGTTATGCACCCAATACAGATTTGAATTCCTTCAGTTAAAAAAACCAAAATAAACCGAGTGAACAAGATTGACAACATAAGGACCTCATTCCGGGTCTAAATTGTCCACCATGCTCTCTGCTGCACCCTTTAATGCCCATAAGTCTGGGGCCACCTGCATAATCGAGCAATCATTTATAAAAACAATACATTAAAAAGCCTCAGCGTCTCAATAAGTGGAAGCAAACGTGAATTTGCAGCATTCGTGTCATTTACCGTGTCGACAAGTAACTTCGAACAGAAGAAGCAAACACAACGAAGTATCTTGATTGTCTTGTTCAGGAAGCCCACATGGAACACCGGCTTGACCAGCTCGATGTGCCCAAAATGCCCGGGACACTCGGTCATGTTGCCTGCGTAACACACAACCAAGCAGGTCTCTACCCCCACAGAGAAAAACTGAATGAGGAAGAAGACAATCCAATAACTGAAAATAAGAAAGAAAATAATATAAAACCTCAAGGCTTGGGAGAGGTTAATGGCAAGTGTGTTAACAGCAATGAACGCACCAGCACACGTTTGACACCGAGATGTCCTCTCAATTGCCCCTTGCCTCGGATCCATTAGACCCCCGAGCTTGGGTTTTCCTCCCTCCGTGGTCTCGGGATACCTCATGCCCCCCTCAGTGACGGACATTCGTTTCTGGGGATGGCAATTGGGGGGTATTTACAAGAGAAATGGGGGAAAAAAAAGACCAAGTATAATCGATGATGAGCCACAGAACAATGAAATGTGTGACAATATTAAAATGCAGGTTTCATAGCTGGTCCAGCCTGATAGCAGCACACCTTTTTCTACGTCACCACCGCAATGCTTCTGTGTAAATCTTAACAATAAAGAAATAAATTCATGGATTATATATTTAATGGCATTTGTTAGGATGCTCAGCAAAATGTCAGATTGGGTGAGATTTTAATAAAAAAGGCAAAAGCAATTTTAAACCAGAAGAGCACTCGGTGGAGTGCGTACCTCTGCCAAGTAATGCCCGATCCACGAGAATATATCAGGTCCAACACATTTTTGAAATATCATGCTTTACAGTACTATATTGTTTTTGGCCCCATCTCTCAATGGTGAAGAATCATATAAAAATTAAATAATTCTCGTATCCAGATCCGGATTCGGATCTTCACCAAAATCGAATCAATTCGTCCTTAAAACACACCCAACGTGTCCACCAAGTTTCATCCGAATCCGTCCACAACTTTTTTGACATATCGTGCTATATATATCGGTTTAGCTCTATCTCTCAATGGTGAAGAATCACTTTTTAAAACTCCAGTAGTCGGATCCTGATCCGGATCTTCACCAAAACCGAATCCCTTTTTTCCTCGTCACACATTCAACCCGTTCGCAACTTTTTTTTTTTTTGACATATTATGCACACACAAACAAACAAACAGAAATGGGGTTGAAAACACAACGTCCTTCACCTTCGGCGGCGGTTTTAAACAAAAACTCAGTCCGTTTAAAGTTTATTCGAGTACAAAGAAGGGGGACGCAGAAAAAAAATAAAAAATAAAAAAAAAATAAAAAAAACTTTATTGTAAACTTTGTCGACATCGGCGGTGAAAGCAAAACCGCGATGCAAAAAAAAAAAAAAAAAATTAAAAGGTGTCACGAAGTGTGCTGGTGGTGACACGAAGTGTGGTGCTGGTGTGTTTTCGTGCGATCAAAATGGGACCAAATAATCGGAGTGCTAACTTTAAAAAAAAATAAAAAAACAGCAGGAGCAAACGTTCAATCGAATGGCCGAGAAAGCATTCGGCACCGACACGAGATGACCGTTGAGATCGGAAAGTTTGAAAAAAAAAAAAAAAAGAAGATCATTAAAATCCACATGACAACTTGTGGCTGCCATTCACGGCGCCGGGTCGACAGGAAACACGTGAAAAGCAACGCGCGCCCGCCGGATCATCGGAGCAATGGGGGCCCAACTCCCAAGCATAGCACGTACTATTTCCTCGGGGCTCAGGATTCCGAACTGCACCCTTTTGATGGTGCGCTGTTGGCAGGAACTTTCGCCCGACGTCGGCCCGAAGTGAGGCATGCTTTGGTAGAAGTCACTTGCGCCACCGGTGGTCAGAAGAGGAAGAGGCGCAACAGCTTGAAGGAAGAAGAAGCGTGCGAGTAGTAATTTGAAGCAAAAAAAGCTGTTTTGAGATTCGTTTATAAATGGCCGGCTTTAAAAACAATGGTAAGACGCATCTATCAGCGAACGAATTAGTGACTTAATAAGGCCGCCGTTAAAGTTTGGCAACCTCACAGCTCGTCGGAAGCTCTCAGAGGCGTCACTCTTTCCCCCTTCTGAGCTCCGCACTGGAGGAGCATCTGCTCCGTTCTGAAGTCCCCAAGCCGCACCACGCCGTTTTATAAGCCGCTTGGCTGTGGGGTTTCCAAAGATCGAAAACAGGGGTTTTGAGAATATATTATCATAAATTATACGTGAACAGCGTTTACCTGCAAGCCGATTGGCTACGTGGGCTCGAGCTTCTCACGTGGTTCATGATGTCATGCCTCTCCTCCGCCCCACGCTCATCGTCGAACAAAACTGTCCTGATGCGCGCGTGTCCGCGCCGGGCAAAACATTGATAGCCCGCTTCTCCAAGACAAAATGGCGGGTTCTTTCTGAGGTATCCCACCGTGACGTCCTGCCACTCCTGAATGTGCATCCGATGGCGCAGCGCCATGGGAACACCGCGGTTTGATCCGCCAGCGTGCCCGCTTTGGCGGTGCGTTGTTTTTGCCTCGTCCTAGCTGACGGACCCTCTGTGAAGCGATGTTGAACGGTCGCGGCCTATGGGTGAGTGTGCCGCGTGAGGCGGGCGATCGCACGGACTCGGCTAGATTTGCCCCCCTCCCTCGGGGGGGTTGTGCCTTGCTCCGACCGCACTGGACGCCTTGTTGTTCCACGTCTTGTTTCTTCCTCGTACCGAGTCGGTTTGCACGGTTTTACATCAGACCGTGGTGGTGCTCGTGTTCGCCCTTGTTGGCAATTCGTGTCGTCGTGGAAAACGCGGTCATGGTGCTGATTCGCGGATTGTGCCCCGTCGGTGGATTACCAGAGAAATTGGCGCACAGTCGAAGCGGCAATTTAATGGAGGAGTCTCGAGTGAACGTTCGTGACACGAGGCCCGCGATCGGCCGCTTCCTCCGGAAAGCGCGAATGGCGTCGTCCCGCTCCCTTCCCACGTCCCGTAATGGCGCCGCGCGCAAACCGCTCGGGTTGTTGTGAGGAAAGTGCGCCCAATCGAGCCGACTCGACGTGAGGAGTTTGTGGGTTTTATTAACCGTCCGGATCGGTTTGTTCCCTTTCGGGTTCGCGCTGCGCGACACGGACGGCGGCGGCGGCGCTCGGATCTCCTCGGGAGCCGCCATTTCGCTGAAGCGGAGCGCGGAGCGATGTCGGACATTGTGGAATCGCAGACAGTCCCGTCTTGGTGTCGAATATCCGGCGCGATGCGGGGAAGGACTTGGCCTGGCCGTTTGATTCCCATCGGCGTCGAGCTTCGGCCGTGCGGGGATAACTGGGGGTCGTGGTGCTTCGCCCGTTCGTCATCGTGGAGGACGTGGCCGGAGCGGCGGTCCGCTTCGGAATGGGAGGTCGCCATTGCCGTGAGAGGGCAGGCTGCCGTTAAAACCTGACTCCGATCGCTCGGTCCAAGTCTGCTCGTCATGGGCACTTTCAGGTGGACTAGGTGTGTACCAGGTGAAGTTCAGGTGGACGAGGTGTCTACCAGGTGAAGTTCAGGTGGACTAGATATGGACGAGGTGTGGACCAGGTGGACTAGGTGTGTACCAAGTGAAGTTCAGGTGGACGAGGTGTGTACCAGGTGAAGTTCAGGTGGACGAGCTGTGTACCAGGTGAAGTTCAGGTGGACTAGGTGTGTACCAGGTGAAGTTCAGGTGGACTAGATATGGACGAGGTGTGGACCAGGTGGACTAGGTGTGTACCAAGTGAAGTTCAGGTGGACGAGGTGTGTACCAGGTGAAGTTCAGGTGAACGAGGTGTGTACCAGGTGAAGTTCAGGTGGACGAGGTGTGTACCAGGTGAAGTTCAGGTGGACGAGGTGTGTACCAGGTGAAGTTCAGGTGGACGAGGTGTGTACCAGGTGAAGTTCAGGTGGACGAGCTGTGTACCAGGTGAAGTTCAGGTGGACTAGGTGTGTACCAGGTGAAGTTCAGGTGGACTAGATATGGACGAGGTGTGGACCAGGTGGACTAGGTGTGTACCAAGTGAAGTTCAGGTGGACTAGGTGTGTACCAGGTGAAGTTCAGGTGGACGAGGTGTGTACCAGCTGAAGTTCAGGTGGACTAGGTGTGTACCAGCTGAAGTTCAGGTGGACGAGGTGTGTACCAGCTGAAGTTCAGGTGGATGAGGTGTGTACCAGCTGAAGTTCAGGTGGACGAGGTGTGTACCAGGTGAAGTTCAGGTGGACGAGGTGTGTACCAGCTGAAGTTCAGGTGGACGAGGTGTGTACCAGGTGAAGTTCAGGTGGACGAGGTGTGTACCAGCTGAAGTTCAGGTGGATGAGGTGTGTACCAGCTGAAGTTCAGGTGGATGAGGTGTGTACCAGGTGAAGTTCAGGTGGACGAGGGGTGTACCAGGTGAAGTTCAGGTGGACGAGGGGTGTACCAGGTGAAGTTCAGGTAGACTAGGTGTGTACCAGCTGAAGTTCAGATGGACGAGGTGTGTACCAGCTGAAGTTCAGGTGGACGAGGTGTGTACCAGCTGAAGTTCAGGTGGACGAGGTGTGTACCAGCTGAAGTTCAGGTGGACGAGGTGTGTACCAGCTGAAGTTCAGGTGGACGAGGTGTGTACCAGGTGAAGTTGAGGTGGACGAGGTGTGTACCAGGTGAAGTTCACGTGGACGAGGTGTGTACCAGGTTAAGTTCAGGTGGACTCGGGGCCACGGGATCTGCATATATAATAAATAAATTAATGCGCCATGCAGCACCGACCCGTTCGTATCGCTAGTTTAGACTTGTAAGCGAGTTCATCTCAATGGTTTTGCTAACGTTCTAGTTTGAGTAGTTAATATAGTATACCATAGCTTTCGTCACGACGTATCTTGTTGCAGGCCCACTTTGGTAACGGTAAGCACGTCTTGTGCTGAACCTCCTCCCGTAGGTAGTCTGGTACGCATACGTGGTTGTGCGTTCTTTGATCAGCGATGGATTGTGTCCGTTTGGTTTCGAGAAACTCATCACCTCGAGTCTGGAAATGATTCTGGACCATCGGGTGAACAAGTAGGCGAGTGTGCTGGTGAGTGCTTCGTCACCAGCTTGCTTGCTTGCCTGGTTTGTGTCCCCCAGTGAGGTGGTGGGGGGGGGGGTGATGTTTGCTCAGCAAACTTTTCTTGCCTTAGTGGCAGCGGAAACGGTCGATAAGTTTAAACTGGACTTCGGTACCAAGAACCACTGAGGATCTGCATGGGGACATAGATATTGGCAGAAATGTGTAAGCATGAGGGGTCTGAAGACAGCCGGCCTCCTGCGTCGAAGTTCCTTGTAACTTTGTTCAGGAACGTGATGGCAAGTGAGCTAATTGCAAAGCATCTCGTTTACCGTCATCATTTAAATCCAATCGTATTGAAATGTGCAATTGTAGACCATTTTGAATCACGACATTGTGATTGCAGTTGCCAAATCAAACGGTGTGTGGTTGTGGTTGCTTGGCACATTTGGTTCAGGAAATACCAGGATACTTGGTCGTGGTCATTTCAGGCTGATCAAATTCCCAATGTGTATAAACCATACAAAGCTACCAGCATGATGGCTTATGAAGGGACCACAACCCGAGTGTAAATCCAACAAAATACATTTGCTTCACTATTATACGATCCAGCCATTACCGAGGCTCGCTCATCCATGGTTTACACGAGCACATTCCACTGTGTGGATATCGCGATGCTGATTTAAAGCTTTATAGTTTCCCTCTCGAGAGCTTATCTACATATCACATAGGCAAACAACAACAGCACTCGGTGGAGCACATACCTTTGCCAGGTTGAACAGTTTACGTTTTGTATCCCACCGATAGGATGGATCTGCATCCAGACCTGAACCAAAATCTAATCGGCTTGTTCTTGTCACCTCCCCAACTCATCCAGCTAGTTTTGTCCAAACTCATCCATAACTTTTTGAAATATCATTCTGCATATCGTTTTGGCCCCATCTCTCAATTATGAAAAATCACAAAGAGAATTAAAAACAACTCGTATCAGGATCTCCAGATTCGGGGAGGAAGGGCTTCAAAAGCTTTTTCCTTTGATTTTTACCTCTGCCATCAAAGCTGAAGGAGGTTATGTTTTCACCTCTTTCTGTCTGTCTGTGTGCAGGATATCTCAAAAGTTGTGGACGGTTCCGGATGAAATTTGTTGGACACGTTGCGTGTGTGGACAAGGACGAACTGATTAGATTTTGGTCTGGATCCGACTACGAGAATTTTTTAGTGATTCTTCACCATTGAGAGATAGAGCTAAACCGATATATAGCACGATATCTCAAAAAGTTGGAGATGGATTCGGATGAAACTTGGTGGACAGGTTGGGTGTGTGACGAGGAAGAATTGATTCAATATTGGTGAAGATCCAGATCTGGATCTGATAATTTTTAAAGTCATTCTTCATCATTGAGAGAAAGGGCCAAAAACGATATACAGTAGTACTGTGCAGCATGGTATTTCAAAAATGTATTGGGCCCGATATGTTCTCGTGGATCAGGCATTACGTGCGGAGGTATCCGCTCTACCGAGTGCCCTTCTCGTTCCATCTGTTTTCATTTTTTGACACTTGCAGTGCTTCAATACCCTCCTTCGGCCATGTAATAAAACTGCTGAGCTGGTTTGTTCGTCCAAATTTCCATCCAGCCCAACTTGAGTATGTACATCGAATGAGTTTGTAATAATTCATGGTTACCCTTCATCGTCAAAGGTTACCATTCATGTGTGACTACCTTGGTCTGGGTGCATGAGTTTGTTTGTTGTATGTTGTTTGTATTGTATTGCATTATAGTATTTTGGGATTGTATGCAGAGTAAACATGAACTTCTCACCTCACCTATAGATCAGCCATGACCTTTCCTGTGTCGACAACGTAGCAAATGCTACGCTTCCAAAGCCAGCCGCAAACTGGGCATCCTCCGTCAATCAAAGTCGTTTCTTGGAAAATTATAGTTCCTAACAGTCGACAAAGCCTTTTTCCGTATCTCAATGGAGTACTGCTCTCCCTAATGGACTGGCGCCCCAGCATCACCCATCTCTCTCCTGGACTCTGTGGAATCGAAAGGTCTCAAGAACTATCGGAATTTCCAGTTGAGGCCAAAGCACAGTCTGTTGCTCTCGCATCTCAGACAGGTCGGTGGTCTCTGTTTTCTCCTGTCTATTCTCTGATATTGCTCCCTCTGCTCTCTCAGCCTCTGACCCTTCCTCTCCACCCTGGGATGCGCATATTCTTCCAGTAACCCCCTCCTGGTTAAACCCCCAAAATCCAGGCTGCATGACTGCATGTTTACCTGAACTCTTGTATTCCTCACTTCTCCCTCTGTGGAACCACTTTCTAAACTCTCGAGGCTCTTTTGTCTTGCTCTTCCCTCTCGGGCTTCAAGCAAGCAGTGCACCACCATCTCTTGTCATCCCCAAGTATGGCTTTCCTAACCCAACCAACTTTAAAAAAAATTTAATACATGATCTAAGGCTCTAATGGAGCCGACACTCACACCCACAACAAGAAGACTGTTTGACAAGACAAACACAGCCACCGAGCTTTTGGGAAGTGATGTCACAATAATGATGCCGCATTTTTCACTGCACTCAGTGGAGGCATTGCAACATATGATCATGTTAACTATCTGACATGGGGGTGTGTCTTCTTGGCAGACATGAAGCACTTTGAGTATACAGCACCTAAAGTGTATGAAGGATTCCAGTCAGGTAACTTCATTGTCAAAGAATCACACCAGAGATTCAACTCATAACGTGATGACCTTGAACTTCAGCATGTCAACAAAATGGGCGAAATAGCAGGAGGGCTGATTGGAATAACTTGCTTTGATTCAGCATGCAATCGCTGGGGACTGACCGACATTGGGCGAGCCTGGCTGGCTGATGACACCAGAGAAATGCTTGGAATGATGGATGAGGAGGAGGGAACACCCAAATAACTAGGAAAGGCCAAAATACAGAGAGATGAAGATGCTGTAGCAAAGTTGGTTCGTTCTAGGTCTTCAGCAATAAATCGTCAGAGTAGAGTTTGTCTCTACTGATGCCATTCCTCAAAAATTGATTGCACAAGACCTGCACAGTGCATGACAATTATGGGGGTTGGGGGGGAAAGTGTGGAGACATTTGTCAGAAAGCAGTTAGCGGTTAGTAGCCAGCCAAATCTGAATTCAACACCTTTGAACAAATGGTCAGGCAGAAAAATGCCAATGGTACCAGCTGTTCGGGGGGGGGGGGGTCTGTGGGGGTCATCACCGGGGTGAATGTCGGGCCTGAAAGTGGTGCAATAATTTTTTTCCAGAACCGTTTCCATGGTAACTACTACAAATTACCGTCAGTTATAACTCGTATAACATTTTTATTATAGAAGCTAGAAACACAATTCTGGTGGTGAATGAAAGGTTTGACCATCCTCGACACAAGAATGTTCTTTATTGCTATTGTCGAGATAATTTGCATTCAATTATGGCATCACCAAAGTCTTGTTTTTTTATTTTTTTTTCATGTTTTATATGTTTGCTGTGCATTTTCTGGTGTATCCTTGCAGTTCATTGTAGTGCCATTGAGTGACAAATGTATCGAGATTGTCATAGATCTATATTGCATGGGGTGTAGGGTCTGGAAAATATTGATGAAGCCTTAGTTTTCATGGTAACATTAATGGCGATTTTGATGGTGGAGCAACCACCTGCCATTGTTCAAAATTCTATAACTTTGTTATTGAATATGCTATGAACATAATTCTTGCACCGAATGAAATTTTGTGATTACACATTCCTAAATATTATTTTGCTAATTTGCATGTCAAGATGATGTCACATATGGCAAAACGGTAGTTTTTCTAAATGTGTAACATTTTTATCTTTCCTCGAAGCATAGATGACTGTCCGACAACCGACTTATGACCTAGTTGTCACTATAGTCAACTGCACAAGGGTCAAATGCTTTTCAGAATTACTGATGGTAGCAGTACTTCTTGTTTAACTCGTGTATGAAGGTCACAAATCAGGTTGGATCTGGCTGTCCAAAATATGTTGTTTAGGATTCATAACTGATATTCTAATGCATCTTTTACTCTTTGTCTTTCCAGGTAAACGAGTAATATATTTCAGCAGCAATGGACTCCAGCCCACTCACGTTATTGAAACCAGAGGCGGAAGGTGACTGGAGACCGAGGAAAGTGCATCATCTGCTAAAAGGAGGATGAATAGAAACTGAGGCACAGCTCAATCCTCGGAGTTCATTCATTACTTGTTGCTCTCAAAATAAGGAATGATGCTGAAATATGCATTCATTATGATCGATTAGAATCGCTGATACAAGTGAGACAATAACAAACTTGAATTCATCGAGCCACAACCTGATCTACTGTGGGTAGAACTGCTACTGGGGGTAGAACTGCTACTCGTCATTTACATCAACAACACATTTGATGGTTTTGCAGTCACCTGTCAAACCAGAAGCTGCATTGTTGTCAACAAGTCAAAGACTACCTCGAGAATCATTTGACTTTACAATATTGTGCTTGTTCTGTGGCTTAAAGTCTTGCGAAAAAGATAGGACTTTGATGAAGGTAGCAACTTTCAAATTCGGAAAGACTCTTGAGAGAAGAGCCAAAGAGAGAAATGATACCGATTGGAAAAGGAGAATCTGTGGCAACTTCAGAAAGCTGATTGCATTGGAGGCAAGGTACAATAAAGCTTGTCACAGTAAATATACAAAGCCAGAAAGTCAGACTGCAGCAATTGGTTCAGCACATGATGCCGCATTCAAAGAACTTGTTTCTTACATAGACCCTGAACTTGCAAAGGGCAAAGCCTTTGATATGAACTACTTGCTGAATCGTTACCATAAACTGCTAAAACAGTACATGCCACAGGATGAGGCCAAACTCCACATGCCAAGGTCTTAATCACAAGTTAGAAACAAGGTGCAGTGACATCTTATGAGTTCAAAATCTTGGGCACCAAAATAAACCAGATTTGGTTTTGGCAAAGTCCATTGAAATACAGGATGTAATCAACAAAGTTGCCGAAATGAATGAAATGCTGACTGCCACACAGGTTGCAGCAGGTATCCAAGTGAACTGTGGTGTGAAGCCTTTACCTCTCGAGGAGTTATTCTCTTCCATGCTGCATTGATATTGCGTACAGCTCTTAATTCACAGAAAGGAAGATGCCACCAACCTCTCAATCCTCAGGATATCTCAGCTGAAAATCCTCTCATGAAGTGTACACATTTCTGTATTGGATCCCTTCACGAAGAGAGGAAGGGTCCTTGGAGACTATCTACAAAGTTGTCGTAAAGCAGACTGATAAATTACATCGGCATATTCTATCCATTCGCCAGGACTTGGTCTATGTTGCATCATCAGGTCGCATCATTGACCGCACGTGTAAAAGCAGCTGTAACTGTTAGGACAAAACAACTGAGTGGGCTGCATCAGACTGATAGTGGTGACCTCCACAAGGAGGCTACCAAAGATCCGATGAAGCCACAATCCAGGAAATCATCAATGTTGTTAATGAAAGGATAGTCATCCCTTTCCTGATTGCGTTTGGCATTACTCCAGATAATAGGCAACCTCTTGTAAATATCGCCACATCACTTGTATGTTCACCCGAGGCAACTGAGGCACTTTGCAATGTCCATGAAAATGGCCGAGAGCAAATGCAGGAATCTGTAACCAGTAGACTGATAAAGGGTGAGACAGACTTTCATTATCCGATTAGTAAACAGAATCTTTGCACGTTTGCCACTCAATAAAGGAGTTGTTACGAAAAAGAAACAGGTGATACAGGCATTGAATATTGATCGCCAAATATTCAGCAAACTGGTAATCATTGCACAGTCCCTGCAATGTGGACATGAAGGAATTGTTACAGTATGAATTATCACCGGTTCCACTTTCTCTCTTCAGTCTGGATGGGTCGCTCAGAAAGGCACAAAAATTGCCGACTCCTCCCATGTCTTGAAAAGGACCGTGTGACTGTTGAACCTTCAGCATCTCGTGAGCCAACACTGGGTGTGATTGATCTCATGATGTTGCTCAGAATGGGCTGCACTGACACAGCTAAGTGCACCACCTTTGGTCAGCTCTCAGATCAGCTTTTGGGTACTTTTCTTGGTCTGAAGTGTGAGTATGTTGCTGTGGTAGGTGACAATTTTACGAATGAGGAATCAAACCATCAGGGTAATGTTCAGATGCAAGATATAAGAAACCCAACTGTTCCAACACCACTTCCAAAACAATGCTCAAAGATGTTGTCAAATGCAAACAACAAGGCAAACCTTGCCGACTTCCTTCTATGTGATTGGATCATCAAGTTAGAACTCGGGTTAAACCCTGGTTTTGAGGTATATCTTGCTGGTGGATTCCGTGACATAAATCGAGCAGTGAAGGTGGTTCTTGGTAGCCAGAGAAGTACTGGAGCTTCAGTCAGATCATGAAGAAGCTGATTATCGAAGGTTCATTCACATTGCACATGGGAGATACAAATTGGGTGTCGACCGGGTACTTCTTTGGTGTCTGGATTCAGATGTCGCAACAATGTGTCCATGATACGACTGGATACTTGGCTTGAAAGAGCTGTGTCTAAAGACTGATGCACGTCAAAGGAAGAGATTCATTCCAATGCATGTTGCGGCAAATGAACTCTGAGAATGTATGAGCCATATGCTACCAGAGATTCATGCAGCTAGGGGATGTGATTCAACCTCAGCCTTCAGTGGCATAGGGAAGCAAAAATGGCTAAATCTCGTTGAAGAGCACCCTTAATTACATAATGGTCTTTGGCATCTTGGAGATGGTCCTTCTGATATCAACCTGGAAACTAAGGAGGCCATGGTATGTATCACTTTTGTCTCTACTGTACTGTGGAAAAAACAAATATCACTTTATTCAGTTCAGTACAAATTGTTTGTGAAAAATGTTGTGTTGTCACGGTCATGAGCCATGTGGAGCCATGACCGTGTAGTCTTCCACAACGTGTTTTGTTGTGTGTAGCGGCCTGACAGAGGTTGCAGGTGTCATCAGTGGCATCCCCGATAATTGCTGATGACCTTGGAGATGGAGATGGTGGAAAGTAATGGGAGGTGGATATGGTGACAGTGGGGGTTAGGGTGGTCCAAAAAGTCGAAAAAAAAATAGAATGTTGCTCCACAAACTTAAAATTATTCCAATATGATCCAATAGCGCGCATAATTCTTTTAGCTTGATTGGAGGTGATTTAGAGGTCACTCCATATGACGACTTTTAGTCTCATACTTGAATAAATTAGGGTATGGTCAGGTACGATTACGGGTACTTCTGGATGTCCGAGGTGGAAATGGAGTGCATTTTCGAACTCTATGGGGTCGATTTACTCTAAGAAATGACTGCACCGACATTGAATTCACTACCATTTCGAAAATATGACCAAAAACAAGATTTATCATTACTGGAGTTGAGTAACTCATCCTACTCATTTCGATATTTTCTAATCTATAATTAATTTGTTGTCCGTCTAAACATTTCTTAGAGTAAATAGACCCCACTGAGTTCGAAAATGCAGTCCATTTTTACCTAGGAAGTTCAGAAGTGTATGGATTTGCATCTCACCATACCCTAATTTAATATAATAATAACAAAATAAATAACTAACATATTTTTCGTGAATCATTGAATCGAAAACACTGGATGTTGGGCCGGCTAGAAATAAGTTCAGGTGGGAGTGGAGACAGCAATTGAGGCGGAGATGGTGGTATTTGGTAAATGAGACGAAATTGTCTAATAGTTTGTAATTCCATTGATTGAAAAATTAGGGTAAGGTGACATGCGAATCCATACACTTCTGAACTTCCTTGGTGAAAATGGACTGCATTTTCGAACTCAGTGGGGTTGATTTACTCTAAGAAATGTTTCGACGGACAACAAATTAATTATAAGATTAGAAAACATTGAAATGAGTCGGATTAGTTTCTCAACTCCAGTAATGATAAATCTTGTTTTAGGTCATATTTTCGAAATGGTAGTGAATTCAATGTCGGTGCAGTCATTTCTTAGAGTAAATCGACCCCATAGAGTTCGAAAATGCACTCCATTTCCACCTCGGACATCCAGAAGTAATCGTACCTGACCATACCCAAATGTAACCAACTCATGAAACTAAAAGTCGTCATATGGAGCGACCTCTAAATCACCTCCGATCAACTTAAAATTTTCTATGCACGTTATTGAATTATAGTGGAATAATTTAAGGCTCGTGGAGACATCTTAATTTTTATTTTTTGCTGTTTTTGGACCACCCTGGTGGGGGTAGATGGTTCCTTGAAGAATGAAGTTATTTTTGACTTTTTCTTTCCTTCAAGTTGTTTTTTTTTTACTTTTTTAAATACATTTCTTTATAGACTGATAATTGCTGATCTATGGCTCCACCAAAAGCAATACTCCCCACCACGCTGGTGTCAATCTGAACGGCCTTTTTCTTCAAATCTTCTCCAATTTTTAGAATTTCTGGAATTATTTTGGCTGTCATTTGTGGCTTCTTTGGCTGACCCTCTTCTTCTTCTTCACTTTCCCATGATTTAGTTAATTCATCCAATTATTCTGTTATCAATTCTTCCCCATGGGTCTTAATCAGCTCCTCAACTTCTTCTGCAGCTAGGTCTTCAAATCCTTCTCCTCCTTGGCCAAATCAACAATCCTCTGCATTTCACCCTCCAGTGGGAAAGCCATGGAAGTCGTTAAATTCCTCAGGCCACACTTTACGCCAACAGGTATTCAATATTGAGTCTCTAACATCATCCCATTAGTCCTTTATGATGCCGATGGTTGTTAAGATGTCAAATTTCTTCCAGCATTCCCTAACATTGGCGTTGGGTCATTTTTCATGGCCTGAACTATGTGATCAAAGCTCCTCCTGGTGTAGTATGTTTTGAATGCAGCTATGACACTGTGATCCATGGGTTGGAGGATTGATGTCGTTTAGGGGGAGAAAGAGGACTTCAATATCAGGGTGTCTCTCAGCCAAAGTGTCCTGGAGCATTATCCACAAGATATAGCACTTTAACAGAGATTTAAATACCTCAGATAATTTCTTATTTCATGCACAAAAGTTTTCAAACCAATCTTCAAACAGTTTGGCTGTCACCCAAGGCCCTTTTGTGAGATCTCCAAACCACAGGCAGACAATATTTATTTTGCCCTTTCAATGTACGGGGATTTTCGGACTTGTAAACAAGCATTTGCTTGCACTTATAGCCACACAATAGAAGGGTTAACCTGTCTTTTGCAGGCTTGAAGCCAGGAGCCTTTTGTTCATCTTTGAGAAAAGTCCTTTTGGGCATCTTCTTCCAGAAGAGCCCGGTCTCATCAGCTCTGAAAACCTGGTGCGGCAGGTAGTCCTTCTCTCCTACAAGTGCCTTTAATTCACCAGGAAATGCAGTTGCTGCTTCATGATCAGCTGATGCCAATTCACCCATAATCTCCAGATTATGCAGATTTAACGTTTTTTTTTTTAAAATGTTCAAACCATCTACCGCTTGCTGTGAATGCACTGCTGTCTTGAGCTTCTTCACAACCCCCTGATTCATCACCTTTATCACCCCCCTGCTTCTCATTTCAAGTCGTTATAAATTGAGGGACTTATGTCGATTGCGTATGTTCAACATTTTTTTCCATTTTTTTCAAGGTATGGATCTCTGTGACTTAATGATGCTATTTTAGAGGCAATATTTCCACCACAACTGACACCAGCCCTAATTTTATCGTTACATTAAGGAATGTAACGAATAGTGGACTCATTGACGTTGTCGTGTTTCGCCAAACAGTAATACGTGCACTACTCTCAAGTCGATCTAATATTTTTACTTTTCTGCTTATGTCATCAATTTCTTCACTTTTTTTATTCTGCTCTTCAGCAGATGTACCACTTCAGGGATGTTTTGGATCCACGATTAAATAAAGTGTACAAAGTTTTATTACAATAAATTTAAATTTTCAAAGTGTTGTATTTTCCGGCGATAATTTAACACGTAATGTTAAATGAAGGAAAATATTGTTATCCAAGTATTGAAAGTGTTAAAAAAACACCATGAAAACCTAAGGAGTTTGACGAGTTCATTTTTTTCTGCGGATACGTGGGAGTATCGACGTGGACTGAGAGAAAGGGTGTTTCGAAGGTAAGCACAGATACACAAAATCATGGATGGCGAGGGTTGATGCTTAGTAATACCTCACCATATGCTCGGGATGTGTTCCTGAAAAACTGAGTGTATTGCAAATCAGCTTGTTGCGAAACAAGATTTCCCATAAGAATAATGTTATAAATGGGAGATACAGTCCTGAAGGATGTCAAAAACCAGCATTTTTCACAAAATAAGAGTTCTGAAGATATAGTTGTGCTTATTCATGAATAAATAGCAGTTGTATTGATCAATAAAAGCACTATCGTGACCAAAAATATTGGCACCCTTGCACTTTTTCAAATAATGCACCATTTCTTCCAGAAAAAATCTTAGCTTATTCCACACAGAAATCCTAAAATGTCCCATACAATATCATTGGCACCTTTTAGAAGTTGTTTGAAATAATTAGATTTCAAGCAGGTGATTCTCCTTTACTTTGGAATTGAACTCACCTGTGGTGAGTTGCAAGTGCCTGCAATATAAAAATCACTCATTCAACCAGTTAGAATAGAGACAAGCCAGTAGGCGACATGGGTGATCGCTACATAATTGCATACTAGTCATACAGTTTTTGACGGATTGGGCTGAAAATTTTTGACAAAGAGGTTTATTATGGTGCGCATAAAAGCCTGGAAGCCGATTTTTGATTTTCCAAAAAATTAATTTTTGGGGATTTTTCAAAAATTCCAAAGTCCCGTTACTAAGCAACGGTGCTCAAAAGCATACAACGAGATCCTGGTATGAACCTACCTGTCAAGTTTCATCAAAATCGGTTGACTCCTCTGGCCTCCAGAGCTGTCCATTACATACAAACATACAGACAGATGGAAAAACTGAGAATAAGGGTAGTCTAGCAGCGACCACCCAAAAAGGAGTCATTCTGCTGTTTTGTGTCACTGTGTGTACCACTATGAGCATGGAGAAAATAAAGAAAACCAGAGAATTGTCTGAGGTGGTCATTCACAAGATTGTAGCCAAGCCTGGACAATCTCAAGACTACAAGTCCATCTCCAGCAACCTTGATGTTCCTCTGTCCACCGTATGCAATGCTATCAGGAAGTTTAAGGCCCATGGTACTGTAGCCAACCTCCCTGGATGTGGCCCCAAGAGGAAACTTGATCTAAGATTGCAGCGGAGGATTGTTTGAATGGTGGAGAAAGCACCTCGTTCACCTGCCAAACAGATTCAAGCTGACCTTCAGACACAAGGTACGACAGTTTCAACTCACACCATCCATCGCCAACTCAATGAAAAAAGTCCCCCTTACCAGTACACTGGTACTCATTTTGCCGACCACGGAAGGATGACAGGCTGAGTCAACCTCCTTGTGTATTAATTCAGCGGCCAACGGGGATTGAACTCAGGACCCTAGGATCCCAAGCCGCCACCCTCACCACTAAGCCAACACCATGCACGGTGGTTTCTGAGTTCTGGTGTTGAGTATCACCACCCGAATCAAGCCTGGTGTTGGCTTAGTTCTTGCTCTAGTTCTGCCAAGTTTGATTGGATCGTTGATGGACTGCAATCTTCAAATCTCACCTTAAATGTTCAATTGGGTTCAAGTCAGAACTTTGACTGTGCCACTCAAGAACATTTACTTTCTTCTTATTCAGCCACTCCAGTGTGGCTTGAACTGTCAGATCATTGTGCTGCTGAAATGTGAATGTCCTACACAGTTTGATTCATGGCTGACTCAAACAGGTTTTTAATCAAGGATTCTCCTGTACTTTGCACCATCCATTGTACATTATATCCTGTAAGCTTGCCAGTCCCTTCTGATGAAAAACAGCCCCATAACATGATGTTGCTACTTCCATGCTTGACAGTGGAGATGGTGTTGATTGGGTGGTGTGTAGTGTTAGGCTTGCACCCTTTGCATAAATTTGGACCAAAACATAACACTATGAATCTGGACCAAAAAGTTCAATTTTTCTCTCACCTGACAACCTTTCTCCACATGCCTGCAATATCATCAAGATCTTTTTTTCTTTCTTTTTCAATAATGGATTTTTTCTTATCACCTGTCCAGAGGCGAGCTTTATGAAGGGAACGGGACATTGATCGATTGAGGAACACTGACCCCCATCTTGTACACAAAGCCTTGCAGACCTTTCAAAGCCATTGCCGGATTTACAGTGACATCCTGAACCAGTTTCCTGCTTTCCCGGCTGCTGAATTTGGATAGGCGAGCTGATCTGGGTAGAGTCTGGATGGTATGATACATGTTGCACTTATCAATGATGGATTTCACCGTACTCAAAAGTATGAATGGCTGTGAAATCTGCTTACAACCCTCTCCTGGATGGTGCTTCTCCACCACTTGTTTGACTTCTTCGGAAAGTTCCTTGGTCTTCACGTTTGCCTTGTTGATTGACAAAATGAGTTGCACCTTAAAACTCCTTAGCTAAGTGGGGGAGCTTTATTTTAAAGTTAAACCACTGATTATGTACAGGTGAAATTTATTACACTTATTTTTAACCTTTCAAACAAATAATTTGCTCTTGAAGTGATTTTGGGTTAATTAGGCAAAGGGGTTGAATACTTATGCAACTAAGAATCATGTGATTATCTCTGTTAATTTAACTTACCCTATTCACATTTTATCTGCATTTTCTTTTTTTTATAGCTTTATCACTTTGGAGTAATTTGTGGAACACGACATATGAAGTTTGATTTGAAAGCATCATGAAACTAGAAGAGCACTCAGAGCGCATACCTTTGCCATGCAATGCCTGATCCCACGAGAACATAATGGGCCCAATACATTTTAAAAATATCATTATATATATATATATATATATATATATATATATATATATATATATATAATTTTTGGCCCTATCAATGGTGAAGAATCACTTTAAAATTAAATAATTATTGTATGCAGATCCGGATCCAGATCTTCACTAAAATCTAATCAGTTTGTCCTTTGTCCGCAACTTTGAGATATGCTCTATAATCTGATTAGCCCTATCTCTCAATGGTGAAGAATCACTTAAATTATTGTAGTCGGATTCAGATCTTAACCAAAATCTAATCCGTTAGTCCTTGTCACACACCCAACCTGTCCCCAAAATTTCATCCGAATCCGTCCACAACTTTTTGAGATATCCTGCACACAAACACAGAAAGGGGTGAAAACGTACCTCCTTCCCCTTCGGTGGCAGAGGAAATAAGCTCTGGTGGCATCAAAATGTGAATGTTGGAAGGGTGGGATGAATACTTCCACATGCCACTGTATGTGTACCAAAACAATGTGTTCCATTCTGGTGGTTATTTTTGTGATGAATTATTTCAAAGATTTTACTTTCACTTATGGATTCAACAGAAGTATGAACCTCGTGGAGGCATTCCAGAAAGTAGCCAAAATACTTTGCGATGGCTATTTAGATGTTGGTTGCTCATGTGAAAGATGTATGCAATTGATCTGAGTGCACAATCAAAGACTGTTACATGTGAAAAGAATTCAAGCTAAATTTAGCATATTTTGAGTGAATTTGTAGTCTATTGAAATCCAAATAGAACAAATACTACACACAGGGGACATGACTTTTGGGCCACCCTGAACAACTGTTTTATGATCGGATGAATCAAAAGATACAATTTCCTTTCCCATGTGCATAGATAACAGTCAAACTGGTGCATTTTTTTGAAACTGCTCATTTTACGAGTACAAATGAGTCACACAAAATAGCACCCTCTGGCAAGCAAACATATTTCAGTCTTCGGACTCCTATTAATCAAGCATCATGGTTTGCAAAATTCTCTTTTGGGGGAAGGATTTCAGTATTTGGCCCATGGACTATTACCTGTGCTTCCATTATAAAAGTGAATTTTAAAAACAACCCGTTACATAAAGGGGTGATCAAAAAAGGTCACAATTACATCATAACTTGCTTGATTACGATAGTTAAATAGTTGTTCGTCGATTCTTTATAAGCGCAAAACACCGAAGATGCATGTACAGTAACTTTTAAAATAAAATGCAAACTAGGAAAAGCCCAAATTGTGGAGAACAGTACAGATTCTGCCACTAAATCATGTTTACACAGTTGCTGTTTATTGGAGAATACAATGCAGATTGCACAAACAGAAAACAGTTGCTTCATGTTCATCCAACTTTGGGGCTTTTTAAGACAAACTTCGTTAGCCTTTGGAACAACCCCCGATAAACTTCTGTTCAAATCCATGCACTGTCCGTATGTATTGTGTACATTCTAAACACGTCATCTACACCCTTTGGCAACGCTGTAAAGGAATGAAAATGTGAATGGCCAGTGTCATTAAAGTTTCACAAAATCTTGTTTTGGGATATTTATGCCCTTCAAATCATTTTAACATGGGTATGAAAGAACAGGTGGAAATGTATAGTGTTTGTGCCAGTGCAGGGGGGGGGGGGTGAGTCGACGATGTTGTTACAATCTACAAAATTGATTGGATTGTTTTTGGGCAGTCATGGAGTATTTTAAAGTTTCTTTCAACCTTTGAGTATGAGAAAATCTCGAATCTCCCCCTCTCTCTCTGCTCAAGTTGCTGACTGAGTTTGGTTTGTTTTTGTCAAGGTCATCAGATGGCCCACCAAGCCAAAAGCACATTGGCAACTTGCAATGGTCTTTTGGCTGTCTACAACCTCAGAACTCCCATAAGTACACAAGATTTAAAACAAAAGATTTTGATCATTTATTAAAGGTCGACGTAGCTATTCAATTTGCAGCCTGCTTCGAAGCTGCTCCTCTCATATGATAATTTTGTCCATGCCTCAGCTCAACGCATCATCAGACCGTGTTTGGGACTTTCCATGCGTTCAAGCTTCTCAAAATGTTTCCGTGCATTTCGGATGTTGATGAGGGTTGCTGCCGATGCTATTGGTGGGTGGGGATTGATAAATTACAAAGGAATACAAAACCAGTATGGATGACAGCATAAATGGAAAGGGAGAGCACGGATGAAACTTACGGATCGAAGGATCAGACATGACGACCATCACATAGGTGTTGGAAGTAAAGACGTCAATAAAGGCAGCAAAAGTAGAGTTGCGCACTTCCATACTCTGGAAAGATGCAGCAAGCTTGCTGCATAAAACACGATGGATGCATAGCTTTCACTTTTTTCATATGGGAGGAAAAAAATAAATCAATAAGTTTTTTAATCAGGCGAGGAAATGAAAAGTGTGAAACTAGGTACAAGCAACAGGATGAGCAAGAGTTGTAATGATTGTGGGTATAGTATGTATGGGAGATGACAGACTGCAGTCAGCAGGAACCTTGAAGGCTCAGAAGGAAAGGTGGGATTGGGTCGATAAATTGAAGGAAAGGAACACTTGTCAGTGAGCTGATAGCTCACACTGTATTTTGAAGTTGTTCACGAGGGTGTGATGGGATAAACAAACAAAACAGTCAATGTGGCAAAACAGTGAGATGGATGGATAAAAAGATTCAGATAAGAAGTGGTAGAAATTGAATATTACCCAATAGTGAAGAGAGATGAGAACAGGCCCTATTCCTTGGCTTCCTAAATGAGTCATGCTATCATTGCTGAGAGCTGTCTCCTCACCATCCAAGAGGTTGAGTTGGGATCGTTGAGAGCAATGGTCTATTGAATTTCACACAAATATTGCACATGAAGGTTGTGACAAGTTGAGGGTTGTTAAAGAAGCTGGTGGCCAAGTGGAATATGCCCAGTTTATGCCTGGTTATAGAGTATAGCTTGGAAATTAAAATGGGGATTCCTTTTAAATAATTTTAAACAATCACAGCAATAACTGGTACTGAGCAGAAACATGAAAAAAAATTAACAAAATAGCTGAGCAGCAAGGAAGGGTTACCAAATCAATTCTGGGAGATACTCGGACAACATGTTGTCGTTTTAGACGGTTCTGTTAATACAGACAGTCTGCGTGTTGGGGGGGGGGGTGGATGGAAAACCACCTACGAAGGACCGTAACTGTAATATAAATTTACTGCATTCAATATTACCACTATTCCCAAAGGATTACCCAAGAAAATCCGAAACTGGTCGTGAAACGAGTGTAAAAGGTGGGAAGATGTTCTTTTACTAATAAAATTATGATAAAGATAATACAAGACAATCAATAAACAAGAAAGAGCAATCAGAGATTACAGATCCTTGCCAGGACTTGTTATGTGAGTGGTGTATTTTGGCTACCAAATAAATGGGAGGATGTACTAAATGAAAGGTTTAAATAGTTCAGTTGTCAAGGTCAAGTGTTCTAAAGGTCTAAAGTGTCTGAAAACACACAAGAAAGGTCAGACACGGTATTACAAGATCTGAAAGGCATGAATATCTAAAGGGGAGAAAGGCATCTAAGGGTTATAAAGGGTTTTAAGGGTCTAATGCAATTAATACACACACATTCTATGCAGACAGACAGACAAACAAATGGACCCAAATGCAATACCCTCTCTGGTGAGGGTAATAACGGCACAGATCAGGTGGTTTAACAGACGTTGATGAAAGGAAAATGTAATCTTAAGCACAATGATTAATAAATATAACCCCCCCCCCCCCAAATACTAGATTCGTACAACAAAGGGGCAGGTGACGACTTGAAAGAAGCATGAAGCTGATGGTAGCAGAAGGTGAAGTGTGACTGAGGGAGCAATGACAAAGACAATGAGGTGGCCAGGAGAGGAGAAGATGGCGGTCAAGCAGAGGGAAGGAAGGTCTCTTGCTCTCAGGTTGAATTACAACTCCAACTGATGAGCAGTCACATTCTTCATCAACTCTGGGACCGCCTGTGGGCAGTGGGTCGTCATTGGCCACAGCTGTGGGTGCGTCATCTTCCGGGCTGTCCCAATAAAGTCTTCCATCCCACTCTAGGACTCTGCAACCAATCTCACCACCATGGCTTGCGGTGTGCCAGACAAACAGTTTTGAACGGTTTCATTGTTGTGCAATGCATTCTCCAGTTTGCCTTTGTTGTTAAATGCCACAAGTTCTCACAATGACGTCACCTGATTTCAAAAAAATAATAACTGCAGGGGAAGGGTCAAGCCCAAAAACCAATAAGTGCCTGCTGAGTGAAAAGAAGAAAAAAAAAAGCAAAGAAAGAAGATGGTGACAATGTGATAATGAAATGAGAGCAAGGTGATCGATTCGTGATTTGAATTGTTGCAAGTTGATGGAAGTCAGGAACACTGCTGGGGAGGTTGTTCCAAAGTGAGGCAGTACAGGAGAAAAAGGAGAAGGCATGGCAATTTGTATGGAGGGAAGAGAGTAACGTAAAAAGGGTGACAACTAGAAACTACATAGGTGTTGGACAGAAAGAAGGAGGAGGAGGGACAGAAACAGTTTGACGGAACTGACTGGGTTTGTCACGGTAGAAGCAGCACAGTGAAGACACTACTCGATGGTTGGACAAAGTAGGATCGTTAATCAGTGGTTCCAACCCTAACCAGAAAGCTGGAAGAGTTTGGTTACTTCCTTACCTGCAGCTCAGTTTGAACTGTTTGATGATATTGCTGATCTTTTCAAAGCGATGAATGTCTCTTTGTTGCTTTGACTGATAATGGGAGATTACCTGTGGAGAGATGTGTGGGAGATGTGGACACAATGTAGCATCAACAAGAAAGCCATTTTTTAAACTATATTTATGTATGTTGGCTACCATAACCTGACCAAGTCAAACAATAACCACAAGTTGTTTTATCAAATAAAGACTTAAAAAGAAATAAAACGATTTTCATCGTCTTCTGCCATATTTGTTCAAGGTGTAATCCACAATTATTTAGTACAAATTTGAGATCATAATCACAATAATAATGATTTTAAGCACAGCAATGTCAGGTAATGTTGAAGTCAGCAACTGCCAGTGGAAATGTCTCTCTTTTTAAGTACCTAAGAAACAGTGTCATAGTGGTGTGGAGGTCCTCACAAGGAACGTGGCTTTTTCAAACAGCAGGACTTCATCTGCTTCAATGATGTTAGCAAACATGCAGAGGCTCGTCTCCAGTTGCTGCACATTTGGGATCAATTGGTACACGATGCATGACCAGGCCTGGAGTCAGAATGGGATGGAAGAAGTGAGTAGGATATAAAGACTCAGGGAGGGGTAACAGCAGGAGAGATGTCATGGTGGTTAAAAAAAAAAAAAAAAAAAAGCAGTGGCATAAGGTATCAAGGAAGAAATGAAGATAAATTGCAAGAAATGTTGCAAGGACCGAAGGGGAAAAATAATAAGATGGGAGAACAGGGGTAAGAAGCAACTGCCAACCTTGTAAAGTGTCTCATCCCAAATGGATGTGCGGAAACAGGTGCATTCTAGCGGGCGGGAGAGCCTTTTCAGGTCCTCCTCCCTTTTATGGAAAATCTGCACCAAAAGGTGATGGAAGCATAGTTTGTCAAACCTGCTCATTCATAACAGTTACAAATTTACATTATTTCTTGAAAATGACCAAGTTAGAAAGTATGGTGTCGAAAGCTGAAGCTACCAGATAGATTCCTCAACTCAGAATCCTCAAATTTCTCACCGGGTCCCGCTGGTCCTCCTGCACAAGATCCATCTTGTGAACAAGGCAAAAAACTTTCGCTTCTGGAGAGTTCTGCAGAATGGCTTCAAGACAAGACTGGTAGTAGTGCATGTCCTTTTCGACCTCCAGATTTTCTACATCGAATACGTATATAAGCACCTCAACATTGCGGAAGATGCTGTCGCGTTGGCTGGCGAAGTAGTTTTCCATGAAATTGTCCTGGCTTTGGGGTAAGGAACAGATTTATGGAAAGAAGAAAGAAAGGAAAGCATCTTTGTGACGCATGTACAAATAATTTAAGACGGTATTGGAGATTTTGATAAGATACCCATGGTTAAAGAGAATGTGCACACATGTGTACAGCTTTGAGACTACTGGTTGCATCATTGGTTAGGGATGTGGCTGTGCTGCTGATGCAGTGCCCCTATCACCAGTACACTGCTGCTCATTTCGCTGACCTTAGGGGATGACAGGCTGAGTCAACCTCACCTGGTGAGAATTGAGTGGCAAATGGGGCTCAAACTCAAGATCCTAGGATTTCAAGCCGGCCACCCTAACCGCTAAGCCAATGCCAGGCTTGGTTGAAGAGTTATGAATGGTTTTGTACACCACCAGCTCTAAACCGATCATATCTCTTGCCAATCAATGTTTCAATATGCTCCTCTGTTTATTGGTTCAAGAATTTGTTCTGATCACTTTTTATGGTCAAACAATGGAGCCTCATGGGACTGTTATGTTAGTTACAGATCAGGAAGGGTCCAATAAAGCATGCCACATGGAATTTGTAGTTTGGCCAGGGTACCTACTCACAAACCTACTCTGTGAAAGAGACTGTGGGATTATCAACGTATACACATGTCAGTGAGTGCAAGCAGGCAAGAAAGCCAGTTTAAAATCTACAAAGAATGATATACCTCCAAAAAAAGAAGTAATTTGGTCTCTCCACCAGGTTTTAAAAAATAGGGCAATGTGCCCGTGCTCACGTGGTAGAACCAGGGAACCACTGGTAGGTGTGGATGACCCACAAAATATACAAGTTAGCCAATGGTTTGAACAAACTTGTGAAAGCACCGTGCAGAGATGATTCCAACCAAGTTGCATCAAAAATCAGGTAAATACTATTTGAGAAGAAGTCAAAAGTAGCAATCCTGGAATCGTAAGGACTTTTGACCTTTAAATTGACCGACTTAATATGCAATTTCTTTGGAGTTCATCAGGGGTGTGTACTGGCCCCCACACTTTTCAGTGCTTGTATGGACTGAATTCTCGGGAGGATGTCAGAGATCAGGCTGTGGTACATCGTTTGGGAATGTCAAGATCTCTGACCTTGATTTCACAGATGACGCAGTCATCTTTGCGGAGACTTTAGATATCCTTTTGGGGGCCCTCGAGGTGCTGAATGAGGAGTCGGAGTCGCTGGGATTACGGGTTTCCTGGATCAAAATTAAGATTCAGGCTTTCAATGACTTGGTCCTCAGAAATTTTACAGTTTGGTGAAAATAGGACTGTTGTTTTGGAATCATGGGTGATGAAGTTTGTGGTCAAGTTTTATCGAAATTGTGTGTGCAGTTTTGGAGAAAAAAAATTTAAATATCTATATTGAGAGAATGGATGGGTCAAACCTGGACCCACTTTGACCCCCACTTAGACCCTGATTTTAGTTTTTTCATTTTTTTATGCTGTGAACAAATTTTGGTAAATCATGGGTGATTATGGTTGTGGTCACGTTCAATCAAAATTGTGTGTGTAGTTTCAGAGAAGAAGATCCGAGTGTTTACACACTGACTGACTGACACCGCATGATGCTATACCTCACCTGAACTATGTTTCAGGTGAGCTAAGAATTGTCAAAATTTTAAAAAGGAAGTGGAGGGGGGGAAAAAAAGAAAGAAAGAAAGAAGCATTTTGTTTAAGTTTGTAATTCTAGATCCAGCTCTACAAAGGGTAGAAATGAAAGTGTGGGTAAAGTCGTTTGTTTGCAACCAGTCTTTTATTCCTCGATTGAACTTTGTTCCTCCTGTACCTTCAGTGGCAATGCTATACCTCATAATATATCCCTGTACTTTGACCTCTTGTCATCTGGTTGAAGCAAAACGTGAAATGTATCAGAACGATGTTATCATGAAAGTTTGTTCAAATTTTACATTCAATTTGGAGGTGGAGAGCAAATATGCATGGCAAACAGCATCCCTAACAAATGCAGTGAGGAACATTGGTGCTAAGTACACCATGCTTTTTGTTACCGAAACAAAAAAAAAAAAAAAACATCAAAAGGTGGAGATAAAACAACGAGAATCACAAATATTCACCAGTGAATGCAACAAGTCTTACAACTCCCCCCACCCCCCCTTTTCCAATATATTAAAAAGAAGACCTGCTGTAGTCTGTACAGACTGTGATAAGATATCATTTTTCCAATTCTTGTCTGGATCAGTTTAAACACAGAAGCATGACAAGTCAAAAATCTTAATTTTGTCACCAAGTTTTACCTTTGACCCCATGTTCAAATCCGAAATGTTTCTCAACATCCCTTCCAGAATTGTTTGGTACAAAATCCCATCTCGATTGACTCAAACACAAGGGAATGGCACAATGTGTCTGTCGTCTTTAGTGCTTCAACCTTGACCCCTTAAAATCACAATGGGGGCCTAAATGTCAAAAAAACAGTACAGTAATTTTAAAAAGTCTCTCGGTGTACCGGACCAAGGTACCTCCACGAAACGTTTGGGGTCTTGGACCAAAGTACATCCATGTCAAATTTGAAGAGGAATAATATTAAAATAAAAACATATATTGATAGGGCGCCATTTGCCTATGGATGCGGAGTCCTGAAAGCGAGAGAAAGAGAGAGAGAGAGGGGGGGATGAGGGGTGCAAGAGCAAATGAAGGTGCTGCCTGTGAGGCACATAATCCACAATAAACTTTCTAAAGACAAAAAAAAAATCCAACTGTATGGCCATTCCTCACAGAACTTTCTCTGGAGACCCCTCGTATATATGGGGAGACCCTTCGGCAACCTCACTGGCAACGATCTCCATGACTGGTTATGGTCCTGGTCAGAGACAAATCCACATAACCTCACCATCTGCGTGGCTAGCCAAAGCTCGTGGAATAGAGAGCTTGGAAAGAAAAGGAATGATGAAGGACAGGATCTTGCTGCATCCATCCTTTTCGACAATTTGCAAGTTATAGAGGAACAACAACAAAAAAGCTAAGGCAATGACGACTCTACAGACAATTGTCCTGGTTTGCGAGTGCAGAAAAAAACTCTTCACACGCAGTCCACCAACCTTATTCTTCTCCAAATGACATCTCCATGACAACATCATCTGGACATTTGTGTACAACCTGAAAATCCACGTCCAACAGAACCCCAGCAGCAAGGAGCCGCATAACCGCCGTCGTGGCTCAGAAGGGAGAGGGTGCGGGTTTTGAAAACAGTTCAGCCGGTGGTAGTAGAGATGGACAGAAGGAAGAGGGAGAGTAGAAACCGAAACAATTTCATGTTTCGAAGTCCACAATCTGCAAGTGTTATCCCACCTGCATCAAACCCATGCCATTTTGAACGTTTCATGGTGAATGTGGACGGAGCGTCGATCGAGAATAAAGGGGAAGTGATGGCTGCTGGAAGTCGATAAGTTGAAAAATGAAGGATTTGTGTGCGATTGTAATTGGTAAGAAATACAGGAAGGACTATATGGCTCCCTTCCCTGCAAAATGAGGGGAGACAATAATACAAATGAAGATAACATAAGCAAGGTTGGAATGTAAATATTAGTGTTAATACAATTAACCATTTGAAAAACCCATTTTTCGTTTTAAAATGAAGATCAATACATATGGGTAAACTAGAGGGGGAGCACTCGGTAGAGTGCAAAACCTCCGCCGCCAATACGGCTGGGTCACTTAAGTGAACCTGATATCCTATTCATTGTAGGTCAAAACGGATCAGACTCTACTGAACCACGATTGAATAAACTAAACTAGATCGAGGCGCATGTAGAAATGCCAAAAAAAAAAATCGAATTTTTTTTGAAAAAAAAGGTGCAAAATTTGTTTTTTTTCTCAAACAAATTTTTTTCTTTGGGGGGGGGGTTGGAAATCACTTAAAACATGTAGAAATGCAAAAAAAATTCAAATATTTTTCAAATAAAATCGATTTTTTTTTGAAAAAAAAAGGTGCAATATTTTCTAAGTTTTTTTTTTCTCTAACAAATTTATTTATTTTTGGTTGGAAATCACTTAAAACATGTAGAAATGCAAAAACAAAAATTCAAATATTTTTTCAAAATGGCCGCCATTGCAGCCATATTTGACTTTGGACCAAGTCCAAAATCTAATGGCATGATCCTTGGACCATACCTAACCCCTCCACCAAGTTTCGTCGAAATCCGTCAAGGAGTTTTTCCGTAATACTGTTCACAAACAAACAAACAAAAAAAAAAACCCATATTTTACCAAAAGGTGACCACGTGTGACTTCTTTAAGGTCACACTGAGTTGAACAGAGCTGCTATCCACCAGGAGCGACTCCTTGAGATCTGCCTACGAGAGATTCCGATGAGAATCGTTCTGCAGAGTAACCATGAAAAATATGCGTTTGCCTCATAACGTCACCAAATGACGTCATAATGTCTCAAGCTTGACATATCTAGAAAGCACTCATCGAGGTGTTCAATTTGAGGTACTACACGATATGGTTCCGAAAACTTGAAAATTTGACCTTGGGGTCAAATATGTTTGACCTGAGGCGCTAACCATGAAGGTCAAGGCCAATCGCTACCAAAAATTAATCAGCTGAGCACCAGACCATGAACTATATTCCCATGAAGTTTGAAGACGATCCGATCAAAATTACTCAAAAAATAAGGGTTTTGTCGACTCCCCTGATTTGCGACAAAGTGACCTTGACCTTCAAAATTTTATGCGCTGAAAGGGACCTCTATAGGCCTCTGATATGCGAAGTTACAAAAATTTCCAATGATAACTGTGCTCTGCAAAATTTTTTATACGTGATTACAGACAAACAAAAAAAAATAAAAAACATACAAGCTGACTAACATATCTTGCAAAAACTTCGTTTTGGCAAGATAACAAACAGACAGGGGTGAAAACAGTAACCTCCATCCATCTTCGATGGCGGAGGTAAACAAACAAGTTAGTGATGTTTTGTATTATGGTGTAGTTGGTGTTATACAAGGAAAACAGACACAGGTGGAGGTCATTCAGCCCATCATGCCTGCATGAACACCATACTAATTTATAAACACAAGATCCAAAGAAGAAAATGCAAAAAAAATTTTTTTTTTTATTTTATCTTTTAAGTTGTACTTTTTGTATTTTTTCCTCTTCTTCCCCTTAGGAGAGGGGGCATGGGCTTGGTTAAAAACACACACCAACCACACAACACCCCTTGAGGAGACCCCCACCAACAGCACTCCGTACACATGCACACAATCACCCATCAATGCTCAAACTACCTAAAAATCCTGTCAACATCCCTATAACTTCTGGGTACCTATCTAATTCCAATTTAAACTTATCCACTGTTTCTGCTGCCACGACCTTTCCAGGGAGGCCATTTCCATGCATTAACCACTCTCTGAGTAAAAGACCCCTGCCTTGCTACCGTCTTAACTCCTCTTCCTTTCTCTCAGGCTATGGCCCCACAAAGCCCCCCAAAAGCATATTCCACAAAGAAACCCTAAAATGACCCAGACAATATTATTGGCAACTTTTGGAAGTTGTTAGAAATAATTAGATTTCAAGTAGGTGGTTCTCTTTTACTTTGCAATTGAACTCACCTGTGAGTTGCAGGTGCCTGCAATATAAAAAAAAACAAAATCACTCCTTCAACTAGTTTGAATTGAGAAAAGGAGTCATTCTGCTGTTTTGTGTCACTGTGTGTACTACAATGAGCATGAAGAAAAGAAAGAAAACCCGAGAATTGTCTGAGGAGTTCAGGCACAAGAATGAGGCCAAGCATGGACAACCTCAAGGTGACAAGTCCATCTCCAGAGATCTTGATGTTCATGTGTCGACCGTGCGCAATGTTATCAGGAAGTTTAAGGTCCATGGCACTGTAACTAACCTCCCTGGACACAGCCACAAGATTAAAAAAAAATTTGATCAAAGATTGCAGCGAAGGATTGTTCAAATGGTGGAGAAAGCACCTCGATCAACTGCCAAATAGATTCAAGCTGACCTATAGACACAAGGTACGACAGTTTCAGCTCACACCATCCGTCGCCAACTCAATCAAAGGGTGTTGTATGGTAAGAGACCCAGGAGGACCCCACTGCTGAGAGAGAGAGAGAGAGAGAGAGAGAGAGAGAGAGAGAGAGAGAGAGAGAGAGAGAGAGAGAGAGAGAGAGAGAGAGAGAGAGAGAGAGAGAGAGAGAGAGAGAGAGAGAGAGAGAGAGAGAGAGAGAGAGAGAGAGAGAGAGAGAGAGAGAGAGAGAGAGATATATATATATATATATATATATATATATATATATATATATATATATATATATATATATATATATATATATATATATATATATATATATATATATATATATATATATATATATATATATGAAAGCCAGACTGGAGATTGCCAAAACACACCTGAACAAAACAAAATCCTTCTGGGAGAATGTCCTGTGGAGAGATGAGAAGAAATGGCTTTTTGGTAAAGCACATCACAGAAAAAAAAAATGAAGCCTTCAAAGAAAAGAACGCCTTCCCTGCAGTCAAACATGGAGGAGGTTCAGTGATATTTTGGGGTTTCTGTGCTGCTTCTGGCACTGGGTGCTTTGAATGTGTGCACGGCATCATGAAACCAGGGGATTACCAAGGCATTTTAGAGCATAATGTTCAACCCAGTGTCAGAAAGCTGGGTCTCTGTCGCATGTCATGGGTCTTGCAGCAGGACAATAACCCCAAACACACTTCAAAAAGCACCCAGGAATGGTTCAAGACAAAACGCTGGACTGTTTTGAAGTAGTCAGCAATGAGTCCAGATCTAAATCCCATTGAACACCTGTGAGGAGATCTGAAAATAGCAGTTGGGAGAAGGCACCCTTCAAACCTGGTAGAAATAGAGCAGGTTGCAGAAGAAGAGTGGGCCAAACTGCCAGTAGAGAGGTGGAGGAAGCTCACTCATGGTGAAAGGAAGTGCTTGACTGCAGATATTTTGTCCAAAGGCTGTGCGACCAAATATTAAAACCAGGGTGTCAATATTTTTTTCTGATTTAAAAGGATATATTAAGTTCTGGATCAAAAACAAAGGTTCTGTAATATTAACAGTGAAATAAAGAATTGTGGAGACCAAATACTTTTGTCAATTTTAACTTATTTTCTTAGAGAAAATTGTGAGTTATTTGAAAGAAGAAAAAAAAAAAAAAAAAAAAAAAAAAAAAAAAAAAAAACTTATTTCGTTATCAGAAATACCTTCAAAACAGCTGTTCACCACCACCTCTTATCTTCCACCATCCAAATCCTCGAACTTTTCTACCCCCCTTAATCCACCCCAAACCCTCCTTGAAATTCTCTGCTTTCCTTCCTGATAGTCCCTGTAATGTCCATCTTGTACACCCTGTGTTCCTCACCCCATCCCTCTCCCTTCCACAGATCTCCTAATGTATCTGTCCCCCACTGTTTTGTCCTTCCCACTCTTCTGGGTGTCACTATCTGCTATCTGGGTCTCGTGCTGTTCTTGGCTCATTCCCCCCTTGCTGTGCGTTGTGTGTTAGCTCTCATATGAGCCTCGACAAGGTATACAACAAAAAATAGTGCAAGGGTGCCAATATTTTTTTGCCACGGCTGTAACACACACGAGCAATCTCAATTAAATCTTTGGTTCAAAACATTTGTACTGAAAATAAATTACCAAAGCAGGTATTTTAAATATCATTTTCATTTACTGAGATGAACATAAAGTTTGAATAGAGGAAAACTTTAAACAGAAGCAAATATACAAGATTTCAAACACTGGGAGTGCTACCCCAGAACGGTGACAAGTTATCATGGTTCAAATAAACAACTCTTGAATTGTTTGTGCAACCACATGATACTTACCCACCACAATCCCACAAGTTCAGTACAAGATTTCCAAGGAAACGGACGTGAGAATGTTCCACATCAACTGATGGATGTACACACAGAAGCAGTCAGCACGAGGCAGGCAAACAAAATATGAACTTCATGTCAATTCTGTTCAAATTGTACATGTAATTGATCATTGCCATGAAAAGCTCCTGGGCTGATTGGTCAGCTGAAAGGTACGCGCACTCGTCTTACAGCAGTCAAGCCCGGGTTCAAACCTCGACCCGGCCGTAATCTGCCATGCTGGTGTTTCGCATGCAGGTCGAGGAATCGATGGGCGCACAGTCCCTTGGAAGGACGTTAACCTGGAGGACCCATCTGTCAGCACTAGTTGCTGGTGGATGTTAAAGATCCCATGGTGCCCTTCGTGAAGAGTCGGGGAATTGGCGCCAGCCCCCTCGACAACTTACGAATTAGCGTCCCGAGTGACTGTTGAGAAGGCAATATCATAAGCAAGTAATGGTATCAAGGTCATGGTGATCTCAGGACCATCATCAACCTTTCATTCACTCTGAGAGCATCGCTTCATTTCAGTGATCCACAACTGCCTCGGTTTATTTTATAATGCACGCACGTGACCCGACGTACGCAAACGATTCGTCGTTTCCAAGCACATCAGATGTACAAGCTTGGATGGACAATTCAAGAGATATCACTGCCAACGGAATGTTGTCCAAGTGAAATGCACTTACTTGTAGCTCCGAGTCGTCTCGTGTCTCGAGCGATGTAATTTGCAAAAATTATGGAACGCATGCTGGTCTTTCCAGAACCACTCTTCCCCATCAAGAGCACCTGCAAGGACAGGAGAGATGTGAAGCCTCATTATAAATGGCCCTTCATTATAGTTACCAACATATGGATATAAAGAGGAATATTAAATAATTGATACCCATCTCTCCTCCCCCAAATTCCCTCTCTCCCCTCATCCTCAATATCCAGCCCCCTCCCTCATCATAACCCACCTGCCAATCAAGCAAAATTTCAGCCTGAAGCAATTATATATTTATATCTGGAAAAAAACAAGTGAAATCCTTCAATACAGCACATGTGGTGAAGCAAATGAGTACACGAATGTTAAAATATGCAATTTATGCTTTTTCAGTTGAAAAACAATGAAAAAGCATACTTAATATTTGAAATATAAAAATCTTATGATTGTGATAAGCACATATATATATATATATATATATATATATATATATATATATATATATATATATATATATATATATATATATATATATATATATATATATATATATATAAAAAAACAGAAGGAATGAAATCGTTCGATACAGCGTGGTAAGAGGCTGCAAAAGAATGATGGCATAAGAAGAACTTAGCTTTCAGCATCCGGCGATCGGCGCGAAATGCGATGGTGGGCGGAAATGACGGCTTTCCTACATAAGAGGGGCACGTTTCTTGGTTTTTTTCCCGTCAAGCAATAAATTAAATGGTTTTCACATATATAACACATTAGTTTCACAAATTTCCATTGAAATACTCGGGTATTTCCGTCAATTCTCGCCATTTCCGTCTTGGTTACGTACTGTGGCCGTCATTGGCTGTCTTGAGGCACATGGGGGGGGGGACAGGGGACACCGGAGACGTGGTAGACACCAGGGACATTTCAAACTCGGTGCAATTGTATACAGTGCACGCGCTATAAAATTATCAGTTTTTGTGGTTTTACTATTTGTAAGTATGTGTGAGTAAAATGAACATTTTTGTTTTATTCTATAAACTACTGACATTTCTCCCAAATTCCGAATAAAAATATTGTCATTTAGAGCATTTATTCGCAGAAAATGACAACTGGTCAAAATAACAACAGAGATTCAGTGTTTTCAGACCTCAAATAATACAAACAAAACAAGTTCATATTCATTTTTAAACAACACAATACCAATGTTTTAACGATTAAAGGAAGAGTTTAGAAATCAATACTTTATGGAATAACCCTGATTTTCAATCACAGCTTTCATGCGCCTTGGCATGCTCTCCACCAGTCTTTCACATTGCTGTTGGGTGACTTTATGCCACTCCTGGTGCAAAAATTCAAGCAGCTCGGTTTTGTTTGATGGCTTGTGACCATCCATCTTCCTCTTGATCACATTGCAGAGGTTTTCAATGGGGTTCAGGTCTGGAGAGTGGGCTGGCCATGACAGGGTCTTGATCTGATGGTCCTCCATCCACACCTTGATTAACCTGGCTGTGTGACATGGAGCATTGTCCTGCTGGAAAAACCAATCCTCAGAGTAAGGGAACATTGTCAGAGCAGAAGGAAGCAAGTGTCCTTCCAGGACAACCTTGTACGTGGCTTGATTCACGAGTCCTTCACAAAGACAAATCTGCCCGATTCCAGCCTTGCTGAAGCACCCCCAGATCATCACCGATCCTCCACCAAATTTCACAGTGGGTGCGAGACACCGTGGCTTGTAGGCCTCTCCAGGTCTCCGTCTAACCATTAGACGATCAGGTGTTGGGCAAAGCTGAAAATTGGACTCATCAGAGAAGATGACCTTTCTCCAGTCCTCTACGGTCCAATCCTTATGGTCTTTTTCAAACCTCAGCCTGGCTCTTCTTTGCTTCTCATTGATGAAGGGCTTTTTTCTAGCTTTGCACGACTTCAGCCCTGCCCCGAGGAGCCTGTTTCGAACCGTCCTCACCATGCACTTCACCCCAGCTGCCGTTTGCTATTCTTTTTGTAGGTCACTTGATGTCATCCTACGGTTGTTGAGTGACATTGGAATGAGTTGGCGGTCATCCCGGTCAGTGGAAAGTCGTTTTTGCCCTCTGCCAGTCTGTAGCTTTGTTGTCCCCAATGTCTGCTGCTTAACCTTGTTCTTATGAACCGCCGTCTTTGAAATTTTAAGGATGGAAGCAACGTGACGCTAACTGTATCCCTCTGCCAGTAAAGCCAGAATTGAATCCTTCTTTTCCTCACTGAAAACTTTTCTTTTCAACTCTTTTGGCATGGTCAATAGGTTTTTTTTTGATTCCAATTACTTTTGAGGTACTACTGGCACTGTTTTTGCCATCCAGCTGGTCCGATTGCAAGAGGATAGTGATGACCACAGCAGTGGTTTTTATACTTTTCCTTGTTCAATAAGATTCGGTTCAGGTGATCACCTAATCAGTACCTCACCGAGTAGAATGAGGTGTGCCTGTGTTGGAATTCAACAGACACTGGAATGGAATGGCTGCCATACATGTGGAGATGCTGATTTTAAAAAATTCGGGAGTGCTCTTATTTTTTTTTCCAGAGATGTATATGTATATATAAAATTATTTACAGTGAAAGCACAATACGTCACGTTTTTCATGTAAATTCCTCTCATGTGGTTTCGTCTGCAGAGCAACAAATATACATATTACCTCAGGAAAAAAAATAGAAATAAAAAAAAATAAATAAAACGCTGGATACGTTCGGGATTAATGCTTACAGTTACTTCATTTTGTGTTCAGTCATATTGTGAGGTGAAAGTAAATATTTTCTCGTTAATAACATCGATTTTTCTTCAAAATCTCCGGATTCATACAAGCAATCATTAAAAAATATATATAATAATTAAAATAAAAGAAGATAATTATAAGCAAACATTTACTTCCATCGCACACAGTTTACAGAGCACAAAATAAAATATTATAAAACGGGAGGGGGGGGGGGAAACAACACAACGTCGATTATACACCGCCCGACACGCTGCTCATCCACCCCCCGTCTCGTGACAGTCGTGACGTCAGAGTCAGAGTCAGGTTCTCGTCCTCACGAAAAGGCGGCGACGTTTGTGAATAAAAACGGTGCCGGCGATACTCCGATACGAACAACACCCGCTCGGCTTTGTAACCCCCTTTGAAATGCGTCCATCTGCGTCTACCGAAGTCGTGTAACCACGAGCATTTCCACGAACTCACGAAAAGTCTCAGAACTCACCTTTTTCTTCATTGCCTTGCTCGCCATCTTCGTCACCCAAAACAAGGAGATCTAAACGGTACAATGACAAGCAAATGAGATCATTCCGCAGGGACGTTCTCTTCGTGGACAGCGCATACACCTTAGCTGTGAAAACCCCCAACTCCGGGATCCGGCACGAACACAACAGACGCCCTGATGCTGTGGTTATAATTCACGAGTTAACGAGCATTGCAAGACTTTTGAATCGATTATAATTTGTTTTCAAAACCGATGACGAAATATTTATGTCTCATGAAATGCATAAAAGACAGGAGTGATGTCGAATGCAAAAAAAAAAAACCCGAGTAAACAGCGCGTTAACGTTATACACCGCTGAAGATTCTCTTTGAAGCAGTCGTACGAAGTCGAGCGCGCGTTTTATTATCTCGCGGCGCAATACGAACACGACACAAGAGACAATAAAGCGCCTTCAGTTTAAAAGTATTGTATAAATCGACTTGTTTCGTACGAAGCTCGGACAAAAGGCAACGATTTACCTCAGCCTTCAGCTCGAGACCTGACAGGCTGATGAAACAACGCGCTCCCTTTCCCTCCAATCTCCTTATACACCCCCGATGAATCTTCCTTCCACGTCCTCTTCTCCTGTCCTCGATCCACCATGACATGCGATATTATCTATCGTCATGTTTCTCAGTTATATCTTACCCACCGGCTCAATCCCTTTACGAACCCCCCCCCCCATCCCCACCTTTCGCTAAAAGAAAGGTTTTTAAAAACTCCAGGAGACGCTTTTACTGAAGGAGAAGGAGGTTATCTTTTCACCCCTGTCTGTCTGTCTGTCTGTCTGTGTGCAGGAAATCTCAAAAAGTTGTGGACGGATTCGGACGAAACGTGGTGGACATGTTGGGTGTGTGACGAGGTAGAATTGATTCCATTTTGGTGAAGATCCGAATCCGGATGCGAATCTGATGATGTTTTGAATTGATTCTTCACCATTGACAGACCGAGTGATTGTGGCTCTGGGGGAATCATGTTTGAGGTGCTGCCCTGAGGGCATCATGATTGAGATGCTGCCCTGAGGGCATCATGTTTAAGGTGCTGCCCTGAGGGCATCATGTTTGAGGTGCTGCCCTGAGGGATCTTGTTTGAGGTGCTGCCCTGAGGGCATCATGTTTGAGATGCTGCCCTGAGGGCATCATGTTTGAGGTACTGCATTGGGGGCATCATGTTTGAGGTGCTGCCCTGAGGGCATCATGTTTGAGGTGCTGCCCTGAGGGCATCATGTTTGAGGAGCTGCCCTGAGGGCAGCGCACTCAGAGAGTGCACGAGCGATCGGGCAATGAAGGCTCGGGAGCTGCACGAATCCAACCAATCACGTGGTGATTTGTACCTGTTCACATAGAATACATTTGGTGACGAGGATGGAAGCTTTACACTTACCGGCTCCACCTCCCTTCTTGGCTTCCCTGGGGGACGCACCCCTCCATGGCCTCCATGGATTGCAGCTTTTCGAACCGATTTGGAAGCTTCAGGCCGAGACGGTTATGGATGTCGCAGACACTCGTAAGCGTGCGATCTTGATTCGATGCTTGGGCACCGAGGGCCACCGTGTTCCCTCAGTTATCAGCCGAGGGTCACCGTGTTCCCTCAGTTATCAGCCGAGGGTCAGTGTGTGTTCACTCAGTTATCAGCCGAGGGCCACCGTGTTCCCTCAGTTATCAGCCGAGGGTCACCGTGTTCCCTCAGTTATCAGCCGAGGGTCAGCGTGTTCCCTCAGTTATCAGCCGAGGGTCAGCGTGTTCCCTCAGTTATCAGCCGAGGGTCAGAGTGTTCCCTCAGTTATCAGCCGAGGGTCAGCGTGTGTTCGCTCAGTTATCAGCCGAGGGTCAGCGTGTGTTCGCTCAGTTATCAGCCGAGGTTCAGCGAGTGTTCGCTCAGTTATCAGCCGAGGATTAGCGCGTGTTCGCTCATTTATCAGCCGAGGGTCAGCGTGTGTTCGCTTCGTTATCAGCCGAGGGTCAGCGTGTGTTCCTTCAGTTATCAGCCGAGGGTCAGCGTGTGTTCCTTCAGTTATCAGCCGAGGGTCAGCGTGTGTTCGCTCAGTTATCAGCCGAGGGTCAGCGTGTGTTTGCTCAGTTAGCAGCCGAGGGTCAGCGTGTTCCCTCAGTTATCAGCCGAGGGTCAGGGTGTTCCCTCAGTTATCAGCCGAGGGTCAGCGTGTGTTCGCTTAGTTATCAGCCGAGGGTCAGTGTGTGTTCCCTCAGTTATCAGCCGAGGGTCAGCGTGTGTTCCTTCAGTTATCAGCCGAGGGTCAGCGTGTGTTCGCTCAGTTATCAGCCGAGGGTCAGCGTGTGTTCCTTCAGTTATCAGCCGAGGGTCAGCGTGTGTTCGCTCAGTTATCAGCCGAGCGTCAGCGTGTGTTCCTTCAGTTATCAGCCGAGGGTCAGCGTGTGTTCCCTCAGTTATCAGCCGAGGGTCAGCGTGTGTTCCTTCAGTTATCAGCTGAGGGTCAGCGTGTGTTCGCTCAGTTATCAGCCGAGGGTCAGCGTGTGTTCCTTCAGTTATCAGCCGAGGGTCAGCGTGTGTTTGCTCAGTTAGCAGCCGAGGGTCAGCGTGTGTTCCTTCAGTTATCAGCCGAGGGTCAGCGTGTGTTTGCTCAGTTAGCAGCCGAGGGTCAGCGTGTGTTCCTTCAGTTATCAGCCGAGGGTCAGCGTGTGTTCCTTCAGTTATCAGCCGAGGGTCAGTGTGTGTTTGCTGAGTTATCAGCCGAGGGTCAGCGTGTGTTCGCTCAGTTATCAGCCGAGGGTCAGCGTGTGTTCCCTCAGTTATCAGCCGAGGGTCAGCGTGTGTTCGCTCAGTTATCAGCCAAGGGTCAGCGTGTGTTCGCTCAGTTATCAGTCGAGGGTCAGCGTGTGTTTACTCAGTTATCAGCCGAGGGTCAGCGTGTGTTCGCTTAGTTATCAGCCGAGGGTCAGCGTGTGTTCCTTCAGTTATCAGCCGAGGGTCAGCGTGTGTTCCTTCAGTTATCAGCCGAGGGTCAGCGTGTGTTCCTTCAGTTATCAGCCGAGGGTCAGCGTGTGTTCCTTCAGTTATCAGCCGAGGGTCAGCGTGTGTTCCTTCAGTTATCAGCCGAGGGTCAGCGTGTGTTTGCTCAGTTAGCAGCCGAGGGTCAGCGTGTGTTCCTTCAGTTATCAGCCGAGGGTCAGCATGTGTTTGCTCAGTTAGCAGCCGAGGGTCAGCGTGTGTTCCTTCAGTTATCAGCCGAGGGTCAGCGTGTGTTCCTTCAGTTATCAGCCGAGGGTCAGTGTGTGTTTGCTGAGTTATCAGCCGAGGGTCAGCGTGTGTTCGCTCAGTTATCAGCCGAGGGTCAGCGTGTGTTCCCTCAGTTATCAGCCGAGGGTCAGCGTGTGTTCGCTCAGTTATCAGCCGAGGGTCAGCGTGTGTTCGCTCAGTTATCAGTCGAGGGTCAGCGTGTGTTTGCTCAGTTATCAGCCGAGGGTCAGCGTGTGTTCGCTTAGTTATCAGCCGAGGGTCAGCGTGTGTTCCTTCAGTTATCAGCCGAGGGTCAGCGTGTGTTCCTTCAGTTATCAGCCGAGGGTCAGCGTGTGTTCCTTCAGTTATCAGCCGAGGGTCAGCGTGTGTTCCTTCAGTTATCAGCCGAGGGTCAGCGTGTGTTCCTTCAGTTATCAGCCGAGGGTCAGCGTGTGTTTGCTCAGTTAGCAGCCGAGGGTCAGCGTGTGTTCCTTCAGTTATCAGCCGAGGGTCAGCGTGTGTTTGCTCAGTTAGCAGCCGAGGGTCAGCGTGTGTTCCTTCAGTTATCAGCCGAGGGTCAGCGTGTGTTCCTTCAGTTATCAGCCGAGGGTCAGCGTGTGTTTGCTGAGTTATCAGCCGAGGGTCAGCGTGTGTTCGCTCAGTTATCAGCCGAGGGTCAGCGTGTGTTCCCTCAGTTATCAGCCGAGGGTCAGCGTGTGTTCGCTCAGTTATCAGCCGAGGGTCAGCGTGTGTTCGCTCAGTTATCAGTCGAGGGTCAGCGTGTGTTTTCTCAGTTATCAGCCGAGGGTCAGCGTGTGTTCGCTTAGTTATCAGCCGAGGGTCAGCGTGTGTTCCTTCAGTTATCAGCCGAGGGTCAGCGTGTGTTCCTTCAGTTATCAGCCGAGGGTCAGCGTGTGTTCCTTCAGTTATCAGCCGAGGGTCAGCGTGTGTTCCTTCAGTTATCAGCCGAGGGTCAGCGTGTGTTCCTTCAGTTATCAGCCGAGGGTCAGCGTGTGTTTCTTCAGTTATCAGCCGAGGGTCAGCGTGTGTTCCTTCAGTTATCAGCCGAGGGTCAGCGTGTGTTCCTTCAGTTATCAGCCGAGGGTCAGCGTGTGTTCCTTCAGTTATCAGCCGAGGGTCAGCGTGTGTTCCTTCAGTTATCAGCCGAGGGTCAGCGTGTGTTCCTTCAGTTATCAGCCGAGGGTCAGCGTGTGTTCGCTCAGTTATCAGCTTAGGGTCAGCGTGTGTTCCCTCAGTTATCAGCCGAGGGTCAGCGTGTGTTCCTTCAGTTATCAGCCGAGGGTCAGCGTGTGTTTCTTCAGTTATCAGCCGAGGGTCAGCGTGTGTTCGCTCAGTTATCAGCCGAGGGTCAGCGCGTGTTCCTTCAGTTATCAGCCGAGGGTCAGCACGTGTTCCTTCAGTTATCAGCCGAGGGTCAGCACGTGTTCCTTCAGTTATCAGCCGAGGGTCAGCACGTGTTCCTTCAGTTATCAGCCGAGGGTCAGCACGTGTTCCTTCAGTTATCAGCCGAGGGTCAGCGTGTGTTCGCTCATTTATCAGCCGAGGGTCAGCGCGTGTTCGCTCAGTTATCAGCCGAGGGTCAGCGTGTGTTCCTTCAGTTATCAGCCGAGGGTCAGCGTGTGTTCGCTCAGTTATCAGCCGAGGATCAGCGCGTGTTCGCTCATTTATCAGCCGAGGGTCAGCGTGTGTTCGCTCAGTTATCAGCCGAGGGTCAGCGTGTGTTCGCTCAGTTATCAGCCGAGGGTCAGCGTGTGTTTCAGAACATTGTCTCTTCAGTACTGTCTGGTATTGAGGGAACTCTCAACCTCCTTGATGACGTCGTCGTCTACGGGAAAGACAAAGCAGAACTCGATCAGCGGCTGGATGAAGTGATGTCACAACTTGCGAAACGCGACTTGACGCTGAATGAGGGAAAGTGTACCTTTGCAGCATCAGAGATTGACTTCTTCGAGATATCATGTGACGGCCACCAGGGTGTACCTGACGCAGGACAACATCGAAGCAGTTAGGACTCTTCCTACTCCGTCAAATGCAAAAGAGCTTGTATCGTTCATCAGGACGAGCAACTCCGACCTCAAGTTTGTACCCAACTACGCAGAGATCACAACCTCTTTGTAAACTACTGTGCAAGGATCTGCCCTGGGAATGGACTCATACCAAGCAACATGCATTTGTCATGCTGAAGGAGAAGGTTACATCTCCTCCAGTCCTTGCACATTTTGATCCTAATGCAAAGACTACTGTCACGACGGATGCATCAGGTACGGCAGTGGGAGCAGTACTTTCACAATGGCTCACAGGTAGCGAATGACCTGCAGCATTCGCATCTCACACACTTTTGGAGGTACAGAACGCAGGTACTCCATAGGGGAACGCTAGCATGTATCTACGCTTGTAAACACTGGCACGTCTGTCTGAATTGTAGAAAGTTCACACTCCGCACTGACAAAACTACTCGCTACGTCGAGATCTGGACATCAACCACTTCAAATGTACAGTTGGTCAGATGTCTCTACCAGTATGACTTTGACATAGAATACTTGACAGGGTCCCGTAATCAAGTGGTGGACTCTCAACCTCCTTGATAACCTCAGTCGTATAACCCCAGGAGTGAACACCAAGAATGAGGTTATTAGTGAAGTTGATGACTTTGTAAATACCGTTATTGCAAATGCAACCGCAAATTTAGTCACTCGCGATGAGCTCGAATCAAAATCTCAACAGGATGAAATTCTGCAAAAACTGTGCAGATTTCTTCAAACGAAGTGGGCTTCAACAAATCACAGAGGAGCTACTACCCTACTACAGAATTCAACATGAGCTATCCATCTATGATGGAGGTTGTCTCGTTCGTGGCACCCGTGCAGTGATCCCACAAGAACGACAGCAGCGAGTGATGCATGTCGCTCATGAGGGACATCCCGGGATCATCAAAATGAAACAGCAATGTCGCGATTCGGTATGGTCGCCGGGTATTGACACACGCATTGAACGGTTTGTGAAGAATTTTGAAGCATGCAGCCTCAGCGAGAAAGTAGGAGATCCACGTCCTGCTCCTCTTCAGCCTAGATTATGGCCGGATAAATCGTGGCAACAGCTACAGGTGGACATCTTCGGTGAGGTTTGAGTTGCACCTCAACCAGAAGTACTTGATCGTAGTTCACTATCTTCACAGCAAATGGCCTGAGATCGCGGCTATTAGCTTGATTACAACTTCGTCCATTATCAGCATCCTGGACAACATGTTTACAAGATGGGGGCTTCCCGAGTCCATTCCGACAGACAACGGACCTCAATTTACATCTATCTATAATTCCAGCAATCTCTGTGTGTCTGTCTGTCTGTCTGCGACCGCCGGTCCGATCTCATTGAAACTTGCCAGGAATATTGCTGGGGACCCGCGGATGTGCCTTTTTGAGGTTTGATATCGATCGGACGAGCGGTTCCCAAGTTACGGCCATTTATCTGTCGACCAATGACAAGACACGGTGCTATGACATCACGAATGACGTCACAATTAATGTTTATTTATTTATTCTTTTTTTTTTTTTTCCACGATCGACGGTCCGATCTAATTGAAACTTGCCAGGAATATTGCCGGGGCCCCGCGGATGTGCTTTTTAAGGTTTGATATTAATCGGACGAGCAGTTCCCAAGTTAAGGCCATTTATCTGTCGACCGATGACAGGACACGTTGCTATGACATCACGAATGACGTCACAATTAATGTTTATTTTATTTTTTTTTATTTTGCACGATTGAAACTTGCCAGGAATATTGCTGGGGACCCGCGGATGTGCCTTTTCGAGGTTTGAGAGAGAGAGAGAGAGAGAGAGAAGCTGCACATACTGGCACTCACCTATGGGCACGCACCTACAGGCCCGCCCCTACGGGCCCGTACTAGTCTGAGGAATTCACACAACACCTCAAGGCCAATAGCATCGAACATCACCTAACTGCACGGTGTAATGCACAGAGCAACGGTGGGGTGGAGAGGTTCAACAGAGTCATCAAAGAGAGCAAAAAAGCAAGTCTGGCTGATGGACAGACATTTGATCAGGATATTCATACTCTGTTGCGCTCATATCGCTCTCCGCCTCATTCGTTGACCGGGAAGACGCCCACAGAGCTAATGATAGGGCATAACTTGCACCTGCCACTTGGTCTCCTGAAACCTCTACATCGGCAGATACAAAGATTTTTTTTATTTTTTATTTTTTGTATACCTTGTCGAGGCTCATGTGAGAGCTAACACAGAACGCACAGCAAGGGGGGCATGAGACAAGAGGGGCGGGAGTGGGAGGGACAAAACAGTGAGGAACAGAGACATTTGGAGATCTGTGGAAGGGAGAGGGATGGGGTGGGGAACATGGGGAATACAAGATGGACATTACAGGGACTTTCAGGAGGGAAAGCAGGGAATTTGAAGGAGGTGGGCTTGGGTGGATTATCGGGGGTAGAAAAGATCGAGGATTTGGATGGGGGATGATAAGAGGTGGTGGTGAACAGCTCTTTTAAAGCCTGGAGGGAAGAATGGGATTGAACAGAGTGAGGGAGTTTATTCCAAAGGCGGGAAAAAAGAGGAATGAAAGAGTGAAGGTGAGCAGTGATTCGTGATTTTGGTAGTTTTACCAAAAGGGGGTTGTTGGCGGACCTTGAGCGCCCTGCGGAAATGTGGTGGGGACAAATCGCAGAGAGAGCAGGGGGGGAGGCTGGAGAGGAGACGGTAGAAGACAGAAAGACCACCGACCAACCTGTGGTGAGAGAGTGAGAGGCCCAAAGACTCAGCCTCATTGCGGGAGATGCCAATGATCCGAAATGCCTTGGTTTCCACAGCGTGAAGCCGAGAAAGGTGGGAGGCAGGAGCACCAGCCCCGAGGGGAGAGCAGTACTCCATCAGGCTGCGGACGAAAGTTTTGTAAGTGGTCAGGAGCTCAGGTGGGCCGAGGTGACGGCAATTGAAGATTGTAGAGTTTACGTTGTGTTGTGACGGTGCTCTGTTGAACAGATTGAAGTGACGGCAAAGTCTATTGCAAAGCGACGGCAGAAAATGAAGGAATACGCAGACAAGCGGTGGAGAGCCAGGTCACCTCCATTTGCAGTGGACCAATGGGTCAGAGTGAAACGTCCCAACCGCGCACATAAACTAACCACTTCACTATCACCTCCCCCAACAGATCTTGCAGCAACTGGGTGATCACAGCTACCGACCCGGAGATGGCACAAAGCGGAATGCACGACGTCCGGTGACAACCGATATGCAAGATGCAGAGAACGATGACAACTGCGGAACTGCCTCTTCTTTCTCCAAAATCTTCACGATGAGGATCAATCTCGGCATCGCGATGAAAGCTGGGCGACAACCCGGCGAACGCAAATCTGGTCACATTCGGACCATTCGGACGCGTCCTCAAGACCATGAACATGGTGCAACCTTCCTCAAAATGATCTCTAAATCCTTGATCACACATGATAGAAAATGGTGGTCTCAGTTTTGGGTTGAGATTGTGGATCTTGGATTTTGAAATGTTTAACGGGGGGAGGGGGATACGTTGTGTTGCTGTTGGATTAAAGTGATTGCACACACAAACGTTCACTTCCGCTATGGCAATGAGAGCGATGTTGTGGAGCGTTTGTGACGTTCCCTTCAGGTCAGGGGAGGAATGCGGAGCTCACGTGATTCACTCACTTCCGGTAGGGGAGGAATGCGGAGCTCACGTGATTCGCTCACTTCCGGTAGGGGAGGAATGTGGAGCTCACGTGATTCACTCACTTCCGGTAGGAGAGGAATGCGGAGATCACGTGATTCGCTCACTTCCGGTAGGGAGGAATGCGGAGCTCACGTGATTCGCTCACTTCCGGTAGGGGAGGAATGCGGAGCTCACGTGATTCGCTCATTGTCCCGACAACAGCTCAGATCAGCCAATCATCGTGTGCGTGACGGGGTCCGGGACTGATGCTTCCTCAGATCAGCCAATCATCGTGTGCGTGACGGGGTCCGGGACTGATGCTTCCTCAGATCAGCCAATCATCGTGTGCGTGACGGGGTCCGGGACTGATGCTTCGTTCAAACGCCGAACGATCGTGACGGGCACCCACTGCCTTGTGGAATCGACGATGGCCCTGCCGTTGACTACACCGCCAGGAAAGCAACTGCACAGAAGAGCGCAAAAGCGAATTGAACCTGAGGAAAGAAAAAAAACCCCTCAAAAATTTGTTTCAAAGATAAAAAAAAAAATGAATGTCCGTTGTTAAAAAACAAACAAACAAAAACACGCGAGCTCGGTGGCCGTCGTACATTTGGGATTCTTCCGTTAACGGAGTCGTGTTCCATTCATGTAGTTTTAAGTTCCAAACGATAATAATTTTCGAGCATCATCGATATAAATTTAGAATTACGAAAAGCGTAATCTCGCGATACTAGCCGAGGGAAAACAGGGGGAATTTTTTTTAATCTCGCGAGATTTGGTGACGTTCGCGTCGCAGATTTTCCCCTCCCGATTCTCTTCCGAGGAGCCGCCGCCATAGTACCGGCGATTACTGATTTACAGGAAATTCTTCGTTTAGTGCGAATTTTTATTTCTTTCCCTACTGGTTTGTATTCGGACAGAGCGCGTTCTCATCAAGTTCCGCGGCTTTAGTGATGAGTTATGATGCGGCCGACCGGAGCCTAGATCAGCAGGTGAGGCCTTTGTTACCGGCGGCGCCACGTTTTCCTCCCGACCCGACGGGGCCCAACCCGATGGCAAACGTCGTCGGATCCGCGAACTCGGCCGGAAACGATGCTCGTCGATCATTCTGTGGGGATCAGGGGGACATGGAGCTGATGTTTCCATCCTTGTGTTTGTCTCTGTGAACAAGTCAGGTGTGGATTCCGATGAAAACTTGGTGGACGGGTTGGGTGTGTGACACGGACGGGTTGGGTGTGTGACAGGGACGGGTTGGGTGTGTGACACGGACGGGTTGGGTGTGTGACACGGACGGGTTGGGTGTGTGACACGGACGGGTTGGGTGTGTGACAGGGACGGGTTGGGTGTGTGACAGGGACGGGTTGGGTGTGTGACACGGACGGGTTGGGTGTGTGACACGGACGGGTTGGGTGTGTGACACGGACGGGTTGGGTGTGTGACAGGGACGGGTTGGGTGTGTGACACGGACGGGTTGGGTGTGTGACACGGACGGGTTGGGTGTGTGACACGGACGGGTTGGGTGTGTGACACGGACGGGTTGGGTGTGTGACACGGACGGGTTGGGTGTGTGACACGGACGGGTTGGGTGTGTGACAGGGACGGGTTGGGTGTGTGACACGGACGGGTTGGGTGTGTGACAGGGACGGGTTGGGTGTGTGACAGGGACGGGTTGGGTGTGTGACAGGGACGGGTTGGGTGTGTGACAGGGACGGGTTGGGTGTGTGACAGGGACGGGTTGGGTGTGTGACAGGGACGGGTTGGGTGTGTGACAGGGACGGGTTGGGTGTGTGACAGGGACGGGTTGGGTGTGTGACAGGGACGGGTTGGGTGTGTGACAGGGACGGGTTGGGTGTGTGACAGGGACGGGTTGGGTGTGTGACAGGGACGGGTTGGGTGTGTGACAGGGACGGGTTGGGTGTGTGACAGGGACGGGTTGGGTGTGTGACAGGGACGGGTTGGGTGTGTGACAGGGACGGGTTGGGTGTGTGACAGGGACGGGTTGGGTGTGTGACAGGGACGGGTTGGGTGTGTGACAGGGACGGGTTGGGTGTGTGACACGGACGGGTTGGGTGTGTGACACGGACGGGTTGGGTGTGTGACACGGACGGGTTGGGTGTGTGACACGGACGGGTTGGGTGTGTGACACGGACGGGTTGGGTGTGTGACACGGACGGGTTGGGTGTGTGACACGGACGGGTTGGGTGTGTGACACGGACGGGTTGGGTGTGTGACACGGACGGGTTGGGTGTGTGACACGGACGGGTTGGGTGTGTGACACGGACGGGTTGGGTGTGTGACACGGACGGGTTGGGTGTGTGACGTGACGTGGACGGGTTGGGTGTGTGACGTGACGTGGACGGGTTGGGTGTGTGACGTGACGTGGACGGGTTGGGTGTGTGACGTGACGTGGACGGTTGGGTGTGTGACGTGACGTGGACAGGTTGTTTCGATTTCTGTGAAAATCGGAATCTGGTTTCGAGGATTGATAAAGGATAATTAAGTGTTTCTTCACGGTCATTGAGACATGGGGCCAAGAATGATGTGTCAAAACGTTGATGACTGGTCATGATAAAACTATGTGGATGGGTTGGTGAGGGGACAAGAACAAGCCAATTAGATTGTGGTTCAGGTCCGAATCCATATCCAGCCTATCAGTGGGAAACACAATGTAAACTGTTTAGCCTGGCCGAGTGGTGCGCATCCCCCCAGTCGCCCAGACCGTGCCGTGCCCACCCCCCCCAATCACCTGGACCGTGCCATGCGCATCCCCCCCCAGTCGTCCGGACCGTGCAGTGCCCACCCCTCCCCCAGTCGCCCAGACCATGCAGTGCCCACCCCTGCCCCAGTCGCCCGGACCGTGCAGTGCCCACCCCCAGTCGCACGGACCGTGCCATGCCCACCCCCAGTCACCTGGACCGTGCCGTGCCCCCACCCCAGTCACCCAACCGTGCCATGCCATGCACACCTCCCCTCCCGCCCCCAGTCTCCCGGACCATGCCATGCCCAAAACACACACACACACACACACACACACACACACACACACACACACACACACACACACACATACACATACACATACACACACACACACACACATACACACACACATACACACACACATACACACACACATACACACACACGTACACACACACACACATACACACACACATACACACACACACATACACACACATACACAGACAGACACACACATACTCACACATACACACACATACACACACATACATACACACACATACACACACATACATACACACACATACACACACATACACACACATACACACACATACACACACATACACACACATACACACACATACACACACATACACACACATACACACACATACACACACATACACACACATACACACACATACACACACATACACACACATACACACACATACACACACATACACACACATACACACACATACACACACATACACACACATACACATACACACATACACACACCTCCCACCACCCCATCGTCTTCGAGGCTGGTGTCACTTTCATTGTCATGTGCTTCCTGATTGGCATCTTTAGGGTTTTGATATTTGTTGATGAATGATGATGACACATGACTAACTTGTCTCTTGTTCCACAGCTTGCTGGTCTAGATCTGGATAGTTCATCACAGCAACAGGACAACGCAGGGGGTCAGAGCAGTAAGTTGTGAAGAGATGACTGGTTGCTGTTGGCTTGCATCTTTATTTGAGAGTTCTTACTCATGGCGTGTGTCTAAACCGCTTCTCTCAGGTGGTGGTGTGTTTGATTCATTGACTTGTGGAACTTTTTATTTGGTTAACCTGTGTTTTGTTTGCGTTAAACATATGGGTCCTGTATGTTCTGTTTGCCTGTTTGATTTGGGGGACCGAGTGGAGGGGCGTGTGTTAGAGATGGTATTTAAAGATCTCCGTGTAAAAGTTAAACGTGAAGCGTGACGTGACGTTCCTTCCCTTTATTCTTATTGCTTTGTTGTGTGAACCCTTTGTGATGACTTCTTTGTGAGAAATCTCTTTGTTTTCTCACAAAAGATGGAATTTTTGTTTTTATAGGATTTGCAAAAATGTCAGAAACGTGTTGAGATTTTCATGAGGATTGTATTGTCGTGTAATTTTCGGAATCCTACTTTCATCGATGACCATTTATCAACATGTTCTGTTATGATGACCGTTTTATTTGTTTGTTTGTTAATTGTTTTGCTTTCTCCTCTTGGTGTGAAGGTCGTTACATCCCTCCACATCTGAGAAACCGTCAGCGAAAGAACGGTGCGTAATCCATTCTTTAGGATGGTTGTCTTGTCTTGTCTTGGTGTCTGTCACCATTTTTCTCTCAGACGGCCTTAACGGACCTTCGTCAAACTTTCAGAGGTTCATCAGTGAGTGGTGGGGAGCGGTTTTGCCAAACCATTTAAAAAATTAAATTTTGAAAAAGCTGGATTTTTTTTTTTTCTTCCTTTAATTGCTCTTTTGTGCCAAAGCCTTTGTTGCGATATGAAAGGTCATATTAAATGATCCTGACCCCATTCCTTCATGGGTGTTGGGAAGTGGTTTCGGGCTCTTTCTGGACTCTTTGCTGGCTAGGGGAATGTTTTGATGGCATTGTTTCGCAAGAAGTCGGTAATGACACGAGAATGGTGGGGTCTGGCAATTGTCATCCTTGGATAAGTCTTGTGAGCAGTGGGTGGTGGTCAAAATGCGCTGCAACAACATGATCCAAAATGTTTCGCTCATCAGATGAAAAGGTCGTGTTTGCACTCTTACGACGAGCTGTCCCATATCTTAACGAAGCCGACACCAAACGGGATGGATCTCGGCGTTTTAAATTGAAATGGTTGTCAAACTCATTGTTGTCCTGATATCGAGTTTAATATCCACTGTCCATCGACGGTGCTCCTGGAGATGTCGATGCTGAAGCTATCTTATTGATGTGGAGTTGTAAACAAATTTTGTGGAGTTCTCAGGTGGGGTGGTGTCAGAGCCTGCACGCATTTTGTACGAGGACGTTGGGAGATGGCAACAAACTTTTTGCATGAAGGACAAATATATTTAGAAACTGGAAGGGCACTCGGTAGAGCGCATACCTCCGCCACGTCATGCCTGATCCACGCAAACATATTGGGCCCAATACATTTTTGAAACATCATGCTTCATCCAGTACTATATCATTTTTGGCCCTCTCTCAATGGTGAAGAATCACTTTTAAAAATTCTCGTCGCCGGATCCGGATCTTTACCAAAATCTAATCAGTTCGTCCTTGTCGCACACTGAACCTGTCCACAAAATTCCATCCGGATCCGTCCACAACTTTTTGAGATATCCTGTACACAGACAGACAAAGGGATGAAAACATAACCTCCTTCACCTTCAGTGGCGGAGATAATGATGGACAAATGAACACATGGCATTTGAACTTGGCTTGCCAGAATCGTTTGCGATGTGTTCAGGTTGAGCATCAAATGGGACTACCCAATTGAGTTGCGTTTTATATCACTTGTCATTCTTGTCTCGTCTCAAATGAGTGAAACATGCATATGCAGTTGTCAGCTTTTATCGAAATTTTAAACTAAGATGGTGTTTTCTGCAGGTTAACGAATGGCAAGTAGTTTTAATTTTTATTTTATTTTAAATAAACAGTTGTAAGTATAATGCTAGATTGTTGAAGCCCGTGTGTGTGTGTGTGTGTGTGTGTGTGTGTGTGTGTGTGTGGTGTGTGTTTTTTGCGTTGCTGAAAATATATTTGAGCTCTGTGTGGTCTGGGTGCTTATTTATTTATTTATTTGTTTTATTGTACCTATTTTGTGGATTAATATGAACAGGTCACTGGATAACTTTGTTTGAACAGGACAGGTCTCTGTATTTTTCCATCATTATAGCTGAGCTGGTGTTTCTCAGCTTATTGTGCATGTTTCTGTACCACAGGTGATGGTGATGGAGCCAGCGATGGTGGAAGTCGCATGAATGGTGTCCAAGACAGCTATGGCAGTCGTGGTCGTGACCGCGGATTTGGTTTCAACGACAACAGAGGCCGTGGCACATCTTCATCATACTATCGCACTGGTTACGGCTCGGATGATCGAGGTCTGTATCACTGGAGACAGTTCTTTGTTGGTACGAGTGTTGCTGCCATGAGGGTTTGACATAAGAATTCCACTTGGTAGTTAGATATTGTGGATTGACGAGAGTAGTTCTATCTACAGTACATGATTTTGGACTTGGAGGAAGCTGATACATCTGTATCTTTGAACTGGCATTGGTGCAAGCTGTCTGTCAGAGTGTATCATCTAGTTGAGTCTTGCAAAGGCAGTAATAGTCTTTGAGACCATTTTTGATAATGTGGAAAGACTAGTATATTCGGTTGACATTAAACTTGTTTTTGGATAATCACTTTGTACGTATGACTTGGCTGAGATGATAGATTGTTCGAACCTGCTCAAATTATGTGAAGCTCAGATTTTCTTTACACTTTGACATTGACGCACACGCACACACCCACTCAAGTACCTGAAGTGGAAGGTTTGCATTCATGTGTTTTGGAAGTTATTATGATTTTCTTTATGGTTTCAGTTTGAGAGAGAGAGAGAACCATCAGCTTGTTTTTTATTGTTATTTTGAGCATTGTGTCATTGGGAACCATAATCAGCACTTAGGCCTTAGTTATTTTATAACTTGGTTTACGGATCCACTGACGGTATATTTGCCGAAATGAAATATAAATATAAAACACATTTTTAGCCTTTTATATTTACACATTTTCTGCCGAAAGTGCAAAAGTTTCAAAATGCGAAATGTAAACGTCGGCATTTATTTTCAAAATATAATTTCTTGCGCGCACGCCAAATTGCCGAGTCACCTTTAACCAAATTGCGCAGTATAGTCAGGTTCACTATGTTGGTAAATTAATTTTCGTTCAAAATCTTGGTGGATTAGACAACCTATACATTTTCGGAAACGTTATAACATGGAGAATCTGAAAATCAATGTTTACATTTACGGACATACCGCCGTGGCGGCCATTTTTGGATTTTCAAAATGGCGGCCATGCAGGTATGTCCGCAAATGTAAACATATATTTTTAGATTCCCCATGTCATAAAGTTTTCGATAATTTATAGGTTTGCTAATCTACCAAGACTTTGAATGAAAAAACATAGTGAACCTGACTAGTAGAACTGCGCAGTCGTCTTCGGTCATGGCGTCTGAGCAGTGGCCAGCGTGGTTCACATTGACTGTGGTTTCTTAGGCGAAAGTGATTGTTAAGAAGTATGTCAGCGGTATAAATTTGAGTGACTGTATTGGTGATTTAATCACGCAACATCTTGACGGCGAATATTCTGGCCGAACTATTGCATCAATTCAGTGCAGCAGCAGGGATGATTCGCAGGCAACTCTCGATCGTGCCCATTTTGTTTCCATCGAAAGTTTCACACCGCTGTTCGTATTGAAATATTTTGGTGCCAAGTACGTCAAAGTTTCCCTGCGAGATGCTGATATTCAGCTTTCAACGGACCAGAAATCAGCCTTTGATGTGCTCATGGGGATGGGGAGACGGTACGATCAGATGCCCACTGAAAACTAAGCTGGTTATGGCTCTGATTGACCGTTTTGAGCATGTTGACTCCGAGTAGACACCTTTTTTAAATCATATCCAGCACCATGCACTGGTGTGCACACACACACATCTATGACTTGGACAGTAATTTTCTCAGCATTGTTTCCATTTGTTTGATGATCCAACAGGTTCCTATGAACATGCCAGACTATATTGTAAAAACAAGTTTTAATCCTTCTTTACTGTTTTCACATCAGACGATACAGTGAACATGGGCATCCTGCATTTGAATGCTTTTCCATCTTCAATGTTTTCTTAGATCCTCCTGGTCCGGGATTTATATTTATTTCCACCTCCCCCCCCCCACCTACCCTTGTCTTTTCCATGGAACATCCAAAAAAAAAAAATCATAAAAATATTTCATTTCTAAAAATGGAATTTATATTTATATTTCGACCTACCGACCCGACATTTTAGCTGAAGAACTGCGTAAACCAAGTTATAAAATAACTAAGGCCTAAGCTGTTCAATTAGGTCACTTCCTCTGCAATGAGGATTGATAGCAATAATGCATTTTATCCAGTTATCCTCTCCCCCTCTCCCACCCTGTCCCTGTCCTTCTCCCACCCTGTCCCTGTCCATCTATCTTGTCCCTGTCCTTGTCCCTCTCCTACCCTGTCCCTCTCCTACCCTGTCCCTCTCCTACCCTGTCCCTCTCCTACCCTGTCCCTCTCCTACCCTGTCCCTCTCCTACCCTGTCCCTCTCCTACCCTGTCCCTCTCCTACCCTGTCCCTCTCCTGCCCTGTCCCTCTCCTCCCCTGTCCCTCTCTCCTACCCTGGCCCTCTCTCCTACCCTCTCCCTCTCTCCTACCCTCTCCCTCTCACCTACCCTCTTCCTCTCTCCTACCCTCTCCCTCTCTCCTCCCCTCTCCCTCTCTCCTACCCTCTCCCTCTCCCTCTCCTACCCTCTCCCTCTCCCTCTCCTACCCTCTCCCTCTCCCTCTCCTACCCTCTCCCTCTCCCTCTCCTACCCTCTCCCTCTCCCTCTCCTACCCTCTCCCTCTCCCTCTCCTACCCTCTCCCTCTCCCTCTCCTACCCTCTCCCTCTCCCTCTCCTACCCTCTCCCTCTCCCTCTCCTACCCTCTCCCTCTCCCTCTCCTACCCTCTCCCTCTCCCTCTCCTACCCTCTCCCTCTCCCTCTCCTACCCTCTCCCTCTCCCTCTCCCTCTCCTACCCTCTCCCTCTCCCTCTCCCTCTCCTACCCTCTCCCTCTCCCTCTCCCTCTCCTACCCTCTCCCTCTCCCTCTCCCTCTCCTACCCTCTCCCTCTCCCTCTCCCTCTCCTACCCTCTCCCTCTCCCTCTCCCTCTCCTACCCTCTCCCTCTCCCTCTCCTACCCTCTCCCTCTCCCTCTCCTACCCTCTCCCTCTCCCTCTCCCTCTCCTACCCTCTCCCTCTCCCTCTCCTACCCTCTCCCTCTCCCTCTCCTACCCTCTCCCTCTCCCTCTCCCTCTCCTACCCTCTCCCTCTCCCTCTCCCTCTCCTACCCTCTCCCTCTCCCTCTCCCTCTCCTACCCTCTCCCTCTCCCTCTCCTACCCTCTCCCTCTCCCTCTCCTACCCTCTCCCTCTCCCTCTCCTACCCTCTCCCTCTCCCTCTCCTACCCTCTCCCTCTCCCTCTCCTACCCTCTCCCTGTCCTCTGCTATCTCCTCTCCTGCTCGAATTTACAAAGTACTTGTATTAACCCAGCACAACCATCGAGAAATGGAAAACGTTATTCAGCTTCACATTGATCTTCTTCAGGAGGTGTTGCTGAAATGAGTAGTCAGTGACGATGTCATGCATCAGGCATTCTGAGACGGTGACACATGATGTATCATGCTTTAACTTGCCACTATCAAACAAATTAATATGATGGATGATGGCCTTGCATAGCTCTAATGATATGATTCAACCTTGTATTGCAATGCAGTTGCAAAGTTGTTTTTTCAGCAAGATCTTCCAGAATGAGTAACTCGTTTTGGCCCAGTAAGTTGTTACGGGAGGAGGTGGGGGGTGTAGTGTTTTGAAAATTTGGGCATTTCAAATCCCATTGCTTTGGTAAATTATTTGTGTTACGCATTAATTGAGAATCACCAATGTCACCCATTTATTTGGGGAAATTCCATCATCGGTATGACGTGGGAAATGGCGTCACTTAAAATGCCATTCAGATAATCTTAACTCACAAAGTATTGGATTACACACCTTCAAACTTCCAGGCATTGTTGCTAGGTATTTATGCTGTGCTATGCTATGTCAAATTATAAAGACCAGCCAGCGATTAGGGGTCATCATTTGAGAAAGGTTAAGGTCAGAAAGTATACTTTTTATTTTGTCTGACATTACTCAGTTTGTATTTTGATTTCATTTTTGTATCCAGTGTGAAGGCTCATGGAGGAGCGAGAACATAGAACTGATCTGGGCGAAACAGAACAAAAGGAACAGTAAAAAGAGAGGGGGTGGGGGAAGACACCGACTGCAGGATTGAGGGGCAAAATAGAGGGAGACAGACAAATGAGGGCTGTGGGGAAGAGTGGGGACTTAGGGAGGAGGGTTGGGTGGGGTGAAAGGGGTGTGAACAAGATGGATACAACCACAAACGCTCAGCAAGGAAAAACGTGGACCTTGGAAAGAGGTGGACTTGAGGATTCATGGGGGTAGAAAATATCTTTGGTGTGGATGGGGGAGAACAAGATGGATATAGCTGTCTTGAAGCCCTGGAGGGGAGAATGAGTTTGAATATGTTTGATTGAGATTTTTCATTTTGTAGATTAAAAAGGTAGATCTCAAGAGCTTTACCATAACACCTGAATTGACTTTCAAAGGCAATTTTGAGAAATCGCAATACCCGTAAGGTACCAGAGGATGAAGGTCAGGTCGAACTTTGACGACCTAGTCTCTTGCACGTCCCTATCCCATGGTATCCTCTGCCAAATCTATTAATTGAAATTGTGATTATTATTATTATCATTATTATTATTATATTTGTTGTATTGTATTGCTGTTCCAATTGTTCACTTTATTTGTGTTATACGGACATTCACTTACATGAGCCTTTGATCGATTTCCTCGTGTTTAATAAGCACACCTTTAAACAGGTAAATGTTCTCTGCACTCTGTAGTGTTTCTGCATATTTGAGGGATTGGTCAAGAAGTATCCACAAAATACATTGAATAAAAAAGGCTTTCTAAGATTGTTCTGCCGGACGTTTTTTTAGAGAGTTTCTCTGTGTTGCCTTTCTCCATAATGTTATTTTGACAACTGAACATAACTGCCGATATTTTTTTTGGACCTTTACTCTGTCACCGAAGGTGAAGGAGGTTGTTTTCACCCCTTTGTTTGTCTGTTAGATTTTGTAAGTATATTGATGACTTCCGTCCTCTGTTTGTTTGTTTGTTTGTTTGTTTGTTTGTTTGTTTGTTTGTAGGCACGATAACTCGAACGGAAGAAGCTACCAATGTGAAATAACACCACGTGATTCAGGAGGGTGATGGCTAGTGCTGATTAGATTTTGGTCAAAATCGGTCAAAGTTCAAGGTCACAGTGAGGTCAAACATCCAAAAAATGATAACTCGAGAACGGAAGAAGCTACCAATGTGAAATTACACCACGTGATTCAGAAGGGTGATGGCTAGCGCTGATTATATTTTGGTCAAAATCGGTCAAAGTTCAAGGTCACAGTGAGGTCAAACATCCAAAAAATGATAACTCGAGAACGGAAGAAGCTACCAATGTGAAATTACACCACGTGATTCAGGAGGGTGATGGCTAGCGCTGATTATATTTTGTTCAAAATCGGTCAAAGGTCACAGTGAGGTCAAACATTTGATTTTTGATGGTTTGGTTCAGAATCATCGTAGAAACTTCTGGTTTGCATCGCTACCTTCTCCAGAGACAGCTTTTATAAGATAAGGTCAGAGGTCAAGTTGACGATTTCGTAAGTACCAGTCTATGACTGCTTGCTTGTTTGTCTGTTTGTGTGCAGGATATCTCAAAAAGTTGTGGACGGATCTGGATGAAATCTCATGGACAGGTTGGGTGTGTGACAAGGACGAACTGATTTGGTTTTGGTGAAGATCTGGATCCGGATCCAATTACTAGAATTTTTGAAGTTATTCTTCATCATTGAGAGATAGGGCCAAAAATGATATATAGCACGATATCTCAAAAATGTATTGGATATGATATATGCCAGATATGTTCTCGTGGATTGTGCATACCGGGTGGAGGTATGCGCTCTACCGAGTGCCCTTCTTGTTTTTCATATTTGTTGCTTAAATACTCAAAATGAAAGAAATGCAAATCACTTAGGGGGTCCTAAAAGGTAACTGACATTGAATGAGAAGAGGTGATGTGGTGTTCTACTTTGTTTTGTGTTGCAGGCTCTGATCGAGACAACTATAATGCTTTTGGTTCTCGTGGCCGAGGCGGTGGTTTCAACGACAGGCGCAGGTCAGGGAAGGTTCCACTCTCACCTTTGTTCTCCCTGTACCTTTAACTCTTGATCGACGTTTCCTTGTGATCGTTTCAGATCTGATGACCGTGGAGGTTGGGGGTCTGACGACTCCAGTCGCTTCCACGACGGCCCCCGCTCAAGTCGCTGGGCTGATGCCCCCGGAGGGCGTGAAGATTGGTCCAAGCAGCAGCCACGCAACGAGCGTGTGGAGCGGTAGGATTGATATGAACACTGGTCTAATGGGTGTTTATCTGGGTAATTTATATTTGTTGTTGAGGAAGATTTACATCTTCCTCCTCCATGGTGTCTTATCTTGGAATTTTATTTGAGCTTGAGAGCTAAATGGGTTGTTTTATGAAAACTTCGAATTATGCTTTCACATGAAACATTACAAACCACCTGCAAAAGGCATTTGGGATTACATTCTAGGGGCTTGGTCAAGTTTCATGATTTTTCTGTCAGTCTTGCACACATAATCTACAGGGTGGCCTGAAAGTCGCTTTACCCCTCCTAAGTAAAGCATTTGTTCTTAAACTCTTAATATACAGGTTTTATTGTGCAGTACCTAGACTAATGAATCTGTCATTGTATCTGTATGATGGAGCACATCGCATCGTACATTCAACAGCCTCAGCAGCGTTAGTGATTGGGAAGGTAAGGTAAGACTCAATTACCTCGGTACGACAACACCATGTGTGAAGTCAAAACTGGTCTTGATACAGCGAATTGCCCGAGTCGGTCGTCATTTCGGCTTGCCATCAGTCGATCTGTGTTATTTCCGCCCCACCTCCTCGCTCTCTATATTTGTACAGTCGTGTGAAGAAGCTTGAAGGAGAAGTCGATCGTTTTCTCCAATCAAAGAAGTTTGTTTTTATGATGATTCATCGGGCATCCATTGGAGGAGATTCACCGCAACAATTTCGTTGTGCGTGGACAATCCATAATGATGACGAAACTGTTGTTCTGCAAGAATTCATCTGAGAATATTTTGAATTTTCTCTGCTTCTTCGATACAATACAAATAATCTTAAAATCATTCGGTTTCAACAATAAATGAATTTGTTTCCATGACACAACTTACCCTCCATGGAGTAAGTCACGAATTGATGAATGGTCACCTGATTGTTATTCCAGCAAAAACCCTGTGCAGCATCTTGCAGCACAACATGGTAATTTTCAGTGAAATCCCTGATGAGAACTTCAGCCCCTGGGGAAAAGTGTTTCGTTTCTGTTTGCCTGTAACTCTGCTTGTTGCATTACTATACTAAGAAGGAATGACGTCGAAGCTTTTTGAATTTCAAACGAAAGTCATCGGCATATTTTGTCATAGTTTGTTTGGTGGATCGATTGGAAGAACCCCATTGTTGTTGTTGGTGTTGGTAGGTAATTGTGTCCACGGGGCTTTTGTTCTTTTTTCTTTTTCCATGATGGTGCTGAGCTCACCTTGCAGAGCTTCACTTGAAGAGAAGTCATTTCCTCCCAGGCATCTGTCTGCCAAATTTTGTCATCTTCGTCTGTACGACGGTGTTCACTCTGCTCTGTCTTTGTTTAACTTTCTTCGAGAATTTCTCAGATCGTGGCACAGCAAGATTCCCTTTGCTTTGACTTCACACCATGTATTTGGGGATCGGGTTGGATGTGGAGGGTGGGGGGGGGGGTTACCAAATGATTGGCTGGCTTTTTCTTTTGGGACCAACCATTTGGAAACACCGTTAATATAATGACTTTCCTCTCTCGCTCTTGCAGTTTCATTGAATTTTTCTTTAAACTGGGATGTAATGTCACTCTGGATCATCATCTTCGCTGGCCGTACTTGGAGCTCAAACGTTCTCCTGAGTAGCACATTACTTTCCTTATATTGTTTTCCTGATTATATTTTGGTCTCTCTTTGGACTAGTTCTTTATATTAGCGGGGTTTTTTTTTCAGTGGACTTTCTCCCCGTTCCTTCCTTTCCCCTCACCTCACCAATTTCAAAAATGGATTTGTTTGGCCTCTCTGCCAAAATGCTGCTTAAGACTTTCATCATATCATCCTCTTGTCTCGAACTGGTCGGATAGCCAATAAGGTATGCACACATCTCTGAGCTGTCCAGCCTGAGTTTGAATCTACGCCCAATTATAAAGTGTGTGTCTATGTGTCTCGTCCCTCGGATGGATGCTAAACTGGCTTACACACATAAGCCTGCATTATCCGGTGGATGTTGAAGATCACCCGGTGCCCTTCATGAAGAGTAAGGGAGCAATTGCCTGCACCCTAAACAAATTACAAATCCTGCTCTAAACCTACAGGGGTCATTGAATCAGTGGTGCAACTGCACAGACATCAAATTGTGCTACCAACAGTCTTGCTGCTTATGTAAGAAGAAGATGTTGATCTGTGGTGGCAATTTTAATGATGATTAAATTACGGTGTGTTAATTTCCCACGTCTAATCGGTAACCCCGTCTCTAATTATTAGTATTACCTTGTCCTCGATACATTTTTACATATGAGCTGCCCAAGTTGATTGTTCATTGGCTCACATTTGGCAACCTGTCTGTCAATGCATTGGGAATCCCTTGGCTGATTCTGCTCTGCTCTGCAGACTTTATAATACTTTTATTTTCACTATAATAGATTTTCTTGATTTTGCATGTAGTGATGAGTTTGCTCAAAGATATTACCATGTATCCTGGCATTGACAAGTCTGTGGGGAAAGCTGGGAGTGTGCACACAGCTCTTGAAGGCCTGTGCTGGTGGATGACCTGAGGTAAGCACACTCGCCTCTTAAGTTGTGTTGCTTGCGTTTGAATCTCAGTCCAGCGATAAACCGTCTTCCTGGTGTTTCACAGGGTGATTCTTCAATGTGTATGCCGTCCGTTGGACGGATGTTTAACGGGGAGTCCCATCTGCCAGCATTATTTGGTGGAATTTACAGATCCCACGGTGTCTTTCATGAAGGGTAGACGAGCTATCGCCAGCACCATGAGCAAATTCCAAATTCCTGCCTTAAGGTCGCATTCCCTCTGTCCCAAGGGATAAAAGTACAAAAGAGTCAACCCCCCAAGGGGATCACTGTGTCCCTGAGCTGGGCATGTGGAGTAGTAGTAGTTATAATCATTGTTGTCATTGTAGATGTTGTAGTCTGAGTCTTTGTAGCAGTTGTAGTGCTAGTCTTGGTCAGTCTTCTTCTCTTCCAGCCATATTAGCAGCAGTACACTGTCAGTGACTGTCAAATTCTCAACATGTAATGGAGGCCAAACACTGTCAGAAATGAGTTCAGAGGGAATTTGTAGCCACGTCTCGCGTAGCGAGAGCTCCGTGTTGTTGTTGTTGTTGTTCTTCTTCTTCTTCTTCTTGTGAAGACAAAACCTTTAGGACTCAGCTCTTTTATATACAGGATCCGGATCGCCTTAAATACTAAACACCTGTACACATCCTCACATTGAGGGTGCCTTTTGAGAGCATCTATCATGAAATTTTAAATATATTCGAAAAGTTCATGTTACTATTTAAAGATTATTCCATTTAATGTATTGTAATTTCGTAAATACACTATTTTCTCGTCATGAACGACGATCGTCCATGACGGGTCTCGCTATTGGCTCAATCAAGGCACGTGGCGAAATATCGGAAGTTGTTTTTTTTTTTCTTCTTCTTCTTCCTCTTCTTGTTCTTGTTCTTCTTCTTCTGGTGAAGACAAAACCTTTAAGACGTGGCTCTTGGACACATTTGTCCTTGTTATAAGATAGGCCCACCCATGAACATTGATGTCTTCAGATATTTTTCAAATTTTTATCCTAGGTTGTGTATGGTGTAAAACTCAGCCAAATTTTTGATGTGATTGACCCATTCCCTGCCGTTTGGGCCACACCCAAAGTTTGGAGATTTTGACACCCTTGAAATTTTTTTCCATTTTCAAAGTGAATTACAGTCATGCGCCACTTAACGACGGGGTTACGTTCTGAGAAACGCGTCGTTAAGCGACGTCGTCGTTGTGCGAACTTCATTTTTTTTTTTTTTCGTTTTCGAACATCGTTTTCAAACATCGTACTTGCACAAACCTAGACACCTAGGCTATATGGTTTCCAGGTTAATCACTCGACGTGACCTCTTACTGGCAATATCAGCAGTGGATTGTGTATGCTTAAGGTCCATGATGAACAAAACAACATGAGATTAAATCAAGCACAAGGAAAAATGATGCAATCAAGAGACGCGGTAAACACGAGATGTACAGTAGAAGAATGCTGCATGACACGGCATGCTGTTTTACAGTAAACTTTTTTTTATAAGTAGAAAGAGTACACTCTAAAATAGTGATAAAAAGTACAGTATAGTCAATACATAAACCAGTAACATCGTTGTTTATTATCATTATCAAGTATTATGTTCTGTACAGTGTATGTACACTGTACATCACTACTGTACAGTGTACATAATTGTGTGTGCTATTTTTATACGACTGGCAGCGCTACGTCGGCTACATCACTAGGCGATAGGAATGTTTCAGCTACCTTTTTTTTTATTTTTTTATTTCAGAGCTGGCAGATCCATTGTAAATGCGATCCGACGTTGCCCGAACGTCGTTAAGCGGCGCATGACTGTATTTAGAATAACCATCAGTTGCCCAAGGAAATTCCTTTACAAACTTGTTATATGGTTTGGGTACAAAAATATTTTGTACAAAAATCTATGGGATCTGGATGGTTATCGAGAGTGGTACCACCTATAATCCCTTTTGGCAAACATTCACTTCAGACTTTCTCTGGTCATTTTTTTAATAACCAGAAAGGTTTTTATTAGTGCATAAGATAGTACAAGTACTGTACTATCCTCTGAAAGTAAAACATTCATGGGACCTTGGTGGTTATGGCAGTACAGGGGGTCTCAAGACCACTTCGGGCAATACGAATCCCTTTTTCGAGCCACTCCCATAACCATCCTGATATTTTGAAACTAATATTATCAAATGAAAGTTCCATATCTACACTAACAAAACCAATAGTAAAATCCATGGGACCTTCTAAAAATAAAGAATAAAACAGGTCCAAAGTTGCCTTGTTTGACAGATTATGTACATATAATGTACAGGTATATGTGCACGACATGTACGGTCTGCCTCTATCACCAATTTCCATCACTTGCTACAGAAGTCCACTATATTCCATTGCTGACTCTATTTGAAACTGTTAAATATGTATGTATTATGATATAAATGCTGTTTTGAGCAAATTTTGTCTTTTGTATACATTCTTTATCTTGAAACCACATAATTTTGAGATGCAAGGTGATTTCTTTCATTTGTATTTGCCGCCTTACATTACTTTTTTCCCATCATGCCATTTGTAATTTCCTTTTCTTTGTCTTGGCAAGATGAAAGAACATGTAAAAAAAAAGAAAGCTGAATTTATATCCCCCCCAATCCTTATATATCATACCTGGTAAGTTACAATTTCCCACATTTGTCTGCTTATAAATAGGTCAAAGGTTATCTGGGATGAGCAGTTTTGAAATCCAACATCAATTAAATCCAAGATACCATATGTTTACTGTCTGTTCCTATGTGAAATCAGCATAGTTCTATCATTAGGCATTATGAATGTAGGTCATACTAATGCCATGGTGTCAGGGATAGCATGGCTGAGTCTAGTTCATGTTTAGTTGATTTATTTATATTTTGGATTGTTGAATGAAAGCCAGTAGAAAAATGGGGTGATTTGAACATTGCTTCCTGCTGTTCATGTTCAGTCCATTCTGAAAAAACATAGGCCAAATAAAATCTTCTAGAAAAAAATCATTTTATTCATGCACCAATAAAAGTTTAGGCCTACTTCTCCAAGCACATACTTTTGCTCGACAGTAAATGCATCTTTGTTTCAGGGGACATCACTCAGCCATGGCATATAGATCGTGCATTTTCTACAACAGAAATCATGGTATTTGCGGCCCATTTCTGCCACGAAGAGCTCACTCGCTGACCAGTATAGCATCACTGAATTCTGGAGAATGGAGAGGCTGTCAAGGTTTCATTCCTTCCTTTGTGTGGAAAGGAATTATTTATTTGGCCCAGTACACCAGAGATCGAAGAACACCCAATTTCAACAGTTCTGTGCAAGATGTATCCGCCAACGGTTATCAACAATCGATGCCAGCTGATCTTCCAAAAGAAAGATTATGAAGATGCCAAGACGTACATCAAACGTTTAGCATAGAAAAAATGTGGTCAGATTCCCATGGACCATCCTAAAAATACTGTCTGTTTCTTATAAACCATCCTACCCAAGAGTTACATAAATTTTATCGAAATATTTCTTGGATTTTCTTCAAACTTTTCAGGAAAATAAAAGATTCACATCGAGAAAACATTTTTCTACCTATCTCGGCCACATTCAAAACAGCATGGGGTTTTATGGAAACAAAGAGATTTTTAGGATGGATGGCCCAAAAACAGATAAGACATTTAGGAAAAGTACTTTACTCTTGAATCAGCAATGGAATATAGTGGACTTCTGGAGCAAGTGATGGAAATTGGTGACAGAGGCAGACCATGTACATGCTGTGTACATTATATGTACATCAATATGTACATTATCTGTCAAACAAGGGAACTTTGGATCTGTTTTATTCTTTGTTTTTAAAAGGTCCCATGGATTTTACTATTGGTTTTGTTAGTATAGATATGGAGCTTTCATTTGATAATATTAGTTTCAAAATATCAGGATAGTTATGGGAGTGGGCGTGGCTCGAAAAAGGGCTTCGTATAGCCCGAAATGGTCTTGAGACGCCCTTTACTGCCATAACCACCAAAGTCCCATGAATGTTTTACTTTCCTCGGATAGTACACTACTTGTACTATCTTATTGGTTCATGAAAAATATTTTCACGAAAAAATAAGTGACCACTATATTCATTATTGGTGTGTCTGTCTGTCTGTCCCGAGCATAGCTCCGTGGGTTTTGATCCGATCCTAATAAAATTTTGGTGGGAGGTTTATATCATGATCTACTTGTGTTTTCCTGAGAATGGGCATGGTGCGCCCATTATGGGCGGAGCCACGCCCAAAAAACGTGTTCTTAGGGGGTAGCCAATTTCAATTTGCATCTTCTAGGAGGTATGTCGAATCTGACGGGTTTCGGTATTTGGTTAGCCCAATGGCACCTGTATAGCCCCACGGAGCTCTATTTTTTTTTTTTTGTCATTTTCATCCCAACGTCAAGGTCACGAACTTAGAAAATTGCGAATTTTGACACAAAAATCATACGACCGCCCAAACTTTGAGAGCTTGGATGACAATATTTTTTTATGCATAATCTTGAGGTCATTCCCCACCTAAAGTCTTCAAACCATTTTGCTCTGTCTCGAACACCTTGCCCGTGGCGCCCCCTTCAAGTTTGTTTTTACGCTGATTTCATCAAAGTATGGATAATCCGTGGAGTGTGAAATGCCATATAGCCTATATGACGTTATATTGTTTCTGGAATGTTCCAGAGGAAGTTTTGCACCAAAGCTCATAATCCTTGACCTTTGACCTTTAAAGTTCATGAAGGTTAAATTTTCAAAGTTGTGGGAATCGAACTGGGTTTTCGACCTTCTTCGACGAACTAACTCCATTAAGCTATAGCACGTATCCTGTTTCCTTATTTTAATGTCCACAACATTGTTTTGTGACCTTTAAAGGTTATGCAAAGGTCAAATTTTGAAAGTTGTTGAACGAAACCGGGTTTTCGACATTTTGCAGCTAATAACCTGTCACTCGTACCACATCATGTTGATCATTTTTATAACTTGGTCAAAAATTATCACATTGTCTCATCCTTGACTTCTGAAACAATCTACATTGTCAAATACTGCTCGTGAACCATTGTCGTCTTCAGACTTGTGCACTAATAAAATCCATGGGACCTTGATGGTTATTAAAAATATGGCCAAAGAAAGTCTGAAGTGAATGTTTGCCGAAAGGGATTATAGGTGGCACCACTATCCATAAAGGCTTGGTCACAACGAACCCACGACGCATTTGTGGCACGACACGGCAGAAAATTTGGTCAAATCGGGGGTTGTCGCAAGACAGTCCTACGAAATTTTGAGCATCATGGCATCGACTTGCCGTCGTGAGGCAAAATTGGACATGCATATTTTTTGCCCGACGATTTTTTGTGGTATCTATGTCTTGCGACTGTCGTGCGATAAATATCTTGTCGTGGGTACCAGAAGAAAAAATTTTAGTCAAACAATCTTACAACTGTCGCACGACTGTCCTACAACTGTCTCATGACTGTCGCATGACAGTCGCACGCGCATCCCACGAGTGAACCACGACCTGATCACATGAAAAACAGCCCCCGACAATGCCCGACAACTCATGATGGTCCCACGACTGACGCACGACTGACTTGCGACACACCCACGACATAACCACGACATGTCTTTTTTTTCTGTCGCATCCCCATCGCCAAACCATCTTTAATGTGTCGTAGCCCTTGTGACCACTCAAAATAGATTTCAGGCATGTTGCAAGATCTGGCCATGACAAATATTTTATGGGTCTACCACGACAAAATTTCGTACGATCCGTTGTGCCCAGGGACTAACCATCCAGATCCCAAAGATTTTTGTTCAAAATATTTTCGTACCCAAACCATAAAATAAGTTTGTAAAGGAATTTTTTTTTTTTTTTTTTTTTTTTTTTGTATACCTTGGTCGAGGCTCGTATGAGAGCTAACACACAACTCACAGCAATGAGGCATGAGACAAGAGGGGTGGGAGTGGAAGGGACAAAACATTGGGGAACAGACACAGGTGAAATGTGGAAGGGAGAGGGATGGGGATGGGACGGGGAACATGGCGAGGGGAAGATGGACATTAAAGGGACTTTCAGGAAGGAAAGCAGGAGAATTGAAGGAAGTGGGCTTGGGTGGATTATCGGGGGTAGAAAAGATCGAGGATTTGGATGGGGGAAGATAAGAGGTGGTGGTGAACAGCTGTTTTGAAAGCCTGGAGGGAAGAATGGGAAAGAATAGAGTGAGGAAGTTTATTCCAAAGGCGGGAAAAAAGAGGAATGAAAGAGTGAAGATGAGCAGTGATTCGTGATTTTGGTAGTTTTACCAGAAGGGGGTTGTTGGCGGACCTTGAGCGCCCTGTGGAAATGTGGTGGGGACAAATCGCAGAGAGAGCAGGGGGGCAAGGCTGGAGAGGAGTCGGTAGAAGACAGAAAGACCACCGACCAACCTGCGGTGATTGAGTGAGAGGCCCAAAGACTCAGCTTCATTGCGGGAGATGCCAATGATCTTAAAAGCCCTGGTTTCGACAGCGTGAAGTCGAGAAAGGTGGGAGGCAGGAGCACCAGCCCAGAGGGGAGAGCAGTACTCCATCAGGCTACGGACAAAAGCTTTGTAAGTGGTCAGGAGCTCAAGAGGGCCGAGGAAGGACTTTGCACGACGGAGGATTCCCAGTCGGCGACTGGCTTTTGAGGCAAGGTTGGAAATGTGACTTTCCCAGGAAAGGTCATGGCAGATAGTGAGACCCAGAAGCTTGAAAGAAAAGACTTCTTCCAGAGGATTGTTGAGAAAGTGGATGGGGGGTTTTGTAAACGGTCCTTTCGAAGAGACATAGTGAGAGTGTGAGATTTGTCTGGATTGAAAGACATGTTCCACGTGTTGGACCAGTTTGTGATTTTATCCAGATCTGCAGTGAGCGAAGAAGCTGCTGCTTGCCGGTCTGAGGGATGACAGATGGTACGGCAGAGGGTGGAGTCATCGGCAAAGAGAAATAGAGGATTTTCCAGAGAGTCCGAGAGATCATTGATGAAAACCAGAAAAAGAACAGGGCCCAGAACGCTACCTTGAGGAACTCCAGCCTGCACAGGAAGAGGGGATGAAAGAACTCCATTTAGGGCCACACGTTGACTGCGACAGGAGAGGAAGTCTGCGAGCCATGAGTGGAGATGGCCTTGAATACCATGGGAAGAGAGTTTGGTGAGTAGGGCAGGGTGCCAGACTGTGTCAAAAGCACGTGATATGTCCAGGGATACGGCTCGGATTTCCTGTCTGGCATTGAGGACCTCCATCCATTGATGGGAGAGCAGTAGCAGCATATCTAGGGTAGAGTGACCTGGTCTGAAACCAAATTGATGATTGGAAATCAAGCCATTGGAGAAGAGGAAGGATTTCATGTCTGAAGCGATGATGGATTCCATAACCTTGCTGATGATTGGGAGAAGGCTGATTGGTCTATAGTTACAGGGATCTGTTTTTGCACCTTTTTTATGCAGGGCAGTGATGTTAGCAGATTTCCAAGCAGATGGCAGATGACCTTGGGAAAATGAGAGGGTGAATAGAACAGAGAGAGGGTGAGCAAGAGCAGAAGAGCAGGCTTTGAGGACACGTGGGCTGATGCCTTCTGGACCGGTTGCAGAATCTGACTCGAGGTTTGAAAGCAAGCTCTCCACCTTGTCAGGAGAAAAGGATACAGAGTCCAGGGACAGTTGGGTGCGACTGGGTAAAGTGGGTAGAGATAGTGATGGGTTTGGGACACAAGATTTAGCTGCAAACACCGAGTTTAGACATTCAGCTTTATCACGTGTGGAATCAGCAGTGCGGCCATTTGAGGTAAGGGAGGGGATGGAGGGGGAACATACACCAGAAACAGATTTGATTAAATGCCACCAGGATTTTGAGGAGGGAGAGAGGTTTGAGAGTTCAGACTTGAGATGAGAAAGATGTTGTTTTCTGGCTCTCCTGAGGGTAGCTACACACTTGTTCCGAGCTTTGTGGAAAGAACTGAGATTGCCCTCAGTTGGGTTTGCTTTCCATGAGGCAAAGGCAAGTTGTTTCAGGACAACTGCCTCGCCACAAGCTTCAGTAAACCAAGGGCGGGAGGAAGGGTAAGACAACTGAACACGAGAGGGGATAAATCTGTGCATGAGGGAGAGCAAGTTTCTTTGAAAGAATTCCCAGGATGAGTTGATGTTTGAGAAAGTAGTGATAGGAGACCAGTCTGTAAGTTTGATGGCTGCTCGGAGACCCTGCCAGTCGGCTTGAGTGAAATGCCAGACTCGACGGCGGTGAGGTGGTTCTCTGATAACAGCCAGAGAGATGTCCACTTTAACAAGGACGTGGTCAGAAGAACCAATTGGAGCGAAGGAAGAGCAGCAGATATTGTCAGGGAAATTTGTCAAAATCAGATCCAGAAGAGATGGAGTACCATTGGTTGAGATCCGGGTCGGGAAGTTGACCGATTGAGTCAGTCCCAAGGAGTCACAGAAAGCTTTTGCTGATGTCCCATGGCAGGTGAGAGAGGTACCCACACCTAGCCAACTGGCGTGATGACAATTGAAGTCGCCACATAAGAGGAAGAGAGAGTTTGGATGAGAAGATAGAAGATGGTCCATGTTTTCGGAGAGTGAGGTGTAGATGGAGTCATCACTGTTCGGTGGACGGTACAGTACACATATAAACATGAGGTGGGAGTGGAGGGGAAGCCGAAGCCAGAGGTATTCCTGGGGGTGTGGGGGAGTGAGAGCAGTGCAGGGAGAGTGAGGAATAGAGTCTTTGATGAAGAGAGCAACACCTCCACCAGGACGAGGCTCAGGTCTGTCATACCGTAAGAGGGAGTAACCAGGGAGAGATACTTGGGAGTCAGACACGTCTTGGGAGAGGAAAGTTTCTGTTAGGCAGATAATGTCTGGTTTGTCAGTGGCAACCTGCATGGAAAGATCTGAAAGGTTTGAGCGAAGGCCCCGGATATTTGAGGTCCACACTTTTAATGAAGAGGTAGGGGAGGAGGCTTTGGGTGCAGGAGGTGGAGGGGGCGGGGAGGGTAGGACGAGGGACGAGGGGGGAGGTAAGGAGGGTTGCTGAAGGAGTGTGGGGTATTGCAGAATAGCGAGGGGAGGGGGCCGAATGAGGAGGAGACAAGGCTGTGTGGTGCTGGGAGAGAGGGGGGACAAGAGACAAGGAAGATGGCAGTTGAGGATTTGAGGAGGTGGAGTGAAGAGATGGAGGTGAGAGGGCAGTGGAGGGAGGCAGGTTGGTGGATGAGAGGGGGGCAACTTAGAGAAGGAAGAGTGAGGGGGATGAAAGGTGGGAGAAAGGTGAGTGGGCAATTTTTGAAAGAGGTGAGAGGGAGGCTTAGAGGGAGAAGAGTGGGATGGTTGCTTTGAGAGTGAGAGTGAGGGGTGAGGGGGGTGAGTTGGCACTGAAGTTGGAAAAAAAGAATGGTTGATGGAAAGCGAGCATCCATGGCAAACTGTGGTTTTTAAAAGTTTTAGGTCAGAGATGCGATTTAACACAATTCTTGATGGATGCAATGAAGGCGAATTCAGAGCATGGAGAGAAGAAGCGCTGTAATAGTTGGATTTTTTAGGCAAGGAATGAAGGAGAGGTCGAAATGAGAGCAGTCTGTTAAAATAGCAGAAGAGTAGGGCATTGTGAAACAGTAAAGAGTACCACATGTGTGAGAGAGGAAGATGAAGCATTATAAGATCGTTTTTGTTGTTAATATTAATGTATGAGAGAGTTCAACAGATTTGGTCATGGAAGTGTAAAAAAAAAAAAAAGAAATCGAGGAAGACGAGGAGGAAGTTAAGAGGAAGAAGAAGTAGCAGAATCGGGAGAAGTTGAGCGTGTTGTTGTTGTTGTTGTTGGGTATATATATATATATTATTTTTTTTTTTTTTTTGAGATAAGAAAGAGATTAGTTGGGAGAATGGGGGATGTTTGGAAAGTGGGGAAGATGAAAATTGAAGGTAATGGGGAGGATAGAAATTGAAGGAAATGGGGAGAAAAAACAAACAAACAAACAAAAAAAAACGATCGAACACCAAGTGGAACCGGTAGGCCTCAAGCCTAGGACTAGGCCTCAAACACCAGGTAAGAACGTCGACATAAATACTCACAAAATAGCACGATTTTTGAAACAAAACCGAACTAGGAACACACATTAACATGTAGGTGAGAAAATTAAACAGTTAAAACGGGACAAAAAACAACCGGAACTTAACTTTGAGAATGTCAGCAGGGAGCCCCGAAGGAGACCTCTTGCCGCTCAAAAACCGGAACCGGAAGTCCAACCGGACCGGAACCGGAACCGGAAGTGTTTAGTCGTGATGGAGAGTGATGGGGGTCGGGGTGTGTGTTTAGTCGTGATGGAGAGTTATGGGGGTTGGGGTGTGTGTTTAGTCGTGATGGAGAGTGATGGGGGTCGGGGTGTGTGTTTGGTCGTGATGGAGAGTTTTGGGGGTTGGGGTGTGTGTTTAGTCGTGATGGAGAGTGATGGGGGTCGGGGTGTGTGTTTAGTCGTGATGGAGAGTTATGGGGGTTGGGGTGTGTGTTTAATCGTGATGGAGAGTTATGGGGGTTGGGGTGAATGTTTAGTCGTGATGGAGAGTTATGGGGGTTGGGGTGTGTGTTTAGTCGTGATGGAGAGTGATGGGGGTTGGGGTGAATGTTTACTCGTGATGGAGAGTTATGGGGGTTGGGGTGTGTGTTTAGTCGTGATGGGCGTCGGGGTGTGTGTTTGGTCGTGATGGAGAGTTTTGGGGGTTGGGTTGTGTGTTTTGTCGTGATGGAGAGTTCTGGGGGTTGGGGTGTGTGTTTAGTCGTGATGGAGAGTTATGGGGTTGTGGTGTATGTTTCGTTGTGATGGAGAGTTATGGGGGTGGGGGTGTGTGTTTAGTCGTGATGGAGAGTGATGGGGGTCGGGGTGTGTGTTTGGTCGTGATGGATAGTTTTGGGGGTTGGGGTGTGTGTTTAGTCGTGATGGAGAGTTCTGGGGGTTGGGGTGTGTGTTTAGTCGTGATGGAGAGTTATGGGGGCTGTGGTGTATGTTTCGTTGTGATGGAGAGTGATGGGGGTTGGGGTGTGTGTTTAGTCGTAATGGAGAGGTGTGGGGGTTGGGGTGTGTGTTTAGTCGTGATTGAGAGTGATGGGGGTCGGGGTGTGTGTTTAGTCGTGATGGAGAGTTATGGGGGTTGGGGTGTGTGTTTAGTCGTGATGGAGAGTTATGGGTGTTGGGGTGTGTGTTTAGTCGTAATGGAGAGGTGTGGGGGTTGGGGTGTGTGTTTAGTCGTGATTGAGAGTGATGGGGGTCGGGGTGTGTGTTTAGTCGTGATGGAGAGTGATGGGCGTTGGGGTGTGTGTTTAATCGTGATGGAGAGTTATGGGGGTTGGGATGAATGTTTAGTCGTGATGGAGAGTTATGGGGGTTGGGGTGCGTGTTTAGTCGTGATGGAGAGTGATGGGGGTCGGGGTGTGTGTTTGGTCGTGATGGAGAGTTTTGGGGGTTGGGGTGTGTGTTTAGTCGTGATGGAGAGTTCTGGGGGTTGGTGTGTGTGTTTAGTCGTGATGGAGAGTAATGGGGGTTGTGGTGTATGTTTCGTTGTGATGGAGAGTGATGGGGGTTGGGGTGTGTGTTTAATCGTGATGGAGAGTTATGGAGGTTGGGGTGAATGTTTAGTCGTGATGGAGAGTTATGGGGGTTGGGGTGTGTGTGTAATCGTGATGGAGAGTGATGGGGGTCGGGGTGTGTGTTCAGTTGTGATGGAGAGTTATGGGGGTTGGGGTGTGTGTTTAGTCGTGATGGAGAGTGATGGGGGTCGGGGTGTGTGTTTGGTCGTGATGGAGAGTTTTGGGGGTTGGGGTGTGTGTTTAGTCGTGATGGAGAGTTATGGGGGTTGGGGTGTGTGTTTAGTCGTGATGGAGAGTTATGGGGGTTTGGGTGTGTGTTTAGTCGTGATGGAGAGTGATGGGGGTCGGGGTTTGTGTTTGGTCGTGATGGAGAGTTTTGGGGGTTGGGGTGTGTGTTTCTTTGTGATGGAGAGTGATGGGGGTTGGGGTGTGTGTTTAGTCGTGATGGAGAGTTATGGGGGTTGTGGTGTATGTTTCGTGGTGATGGAGAGTGATGGGGGTTGGGGTGTGTGTTTAGTCGTGATGGAGAGTTATGGGTGTTGGGGTGTGTGTTTAGTCGTGATGGAGAGGTGTGGGGGTTTGGGTGTGTGTTTAGTCGTGATGGAGAGTGATGGGGGTCGGGGTGTGTGTTTAATCGTGATGGAGAGTTATGGGGGTTGGGGTGAATGTTTAGTCGTGATGGAGAGTTATGGGGGTTGGGGTGTGTGTGTAATCGTGATGGAGAGTGATGGGGGTCGGGGTGTGTGTTTAGTCGTGATGGAGAGTTATGGGGGTTGGGGTGTGTGTTTAGTCGTGATGGAGAGTGATGGGGGTCGGGGTGTGTGTTTAGTCGTGATGGAGAGTTATGGGGGTTGGGGTGTGTGTTTAGTCGTGATGGAGAGTGATGGGGGTCGGGGTGTGTGTTTAGTCGTGATGGAGAGTTATGGGGGTTGGGGTGTGTGTTTAGTCGTGATGGAGAGTGATGGGGGTCGGGGTGTGTGTTTGGTCGTGATGGAGAGTTTTGGGGGTTGGGGTGTGTGTTTCTTTGTGATGGAGAGTGATGGGGGTTGGGGTGTGTGTTTAGTCGTGATGGAGAGTTATGGGGGTTGTGGTGTATGTTTCTTTGTGATGGAGAGTGATGGGGGTTGGGGTGTGTGTTTGGTCGTGATGGAGAGTTTTGGGGGTTGGGGTGTGTGTTTCTTTGTGATGGAGAGTGATGGGGGTTGGGGTGTGTGTTTAGTCGTGATGGAGAGTTATGGGGGTTGGGGTGTGTGTTTAGTCGTGATGGAGAGTGATGGGGGTTGGGGTGTGTGTTTAGTCGTGATGGAGAGTTATGGGGGTTGGGGTGTGTGTTTAGTCGTGATGGAGAGTGATGGGGGTTGGGGTGTGTGTTTAGTCGTGATGGAGAGTTATGGGGGTTGGGGTGTGTGTTTAGTCGTGATGGAGAGTGATGGGGGTTGGGGTGTGTGTTTGGTCGTGATGGAGAGTTTTGGGGGTTGGGGTGTGTGTTTCTTTGTGATGGAGAGTGATGGGGGTTGGGGTGTGTGTTTAGTCGTGATGGAGAGTTATGGGGGTTGGGGTGTGTGTTTAGTCGTGATGGAGAGTGATGGGGGTTGGGGTGTGTGTTTAGTCGTGATGGAGAGTTATGGGGGTTGGGGTGTGTGTTTAGTCGTGATGGAGATTTATGGGGGTTGGGGTGTGTGTTTAGTCGTGATGGAGAGTTATGGGCGTTGGGGTGTGTGTTTAATCGTGATGGAGAGTTATGGGGGTTGGGATGAATGTTTAGTCGTGATGGAGAGTTATGGGGGTTGGGGTGCGTGTTTAGTCGTGATGGAGAGTGATGGGGGTCGGGGTGTGCGTTTCTTTGTGATGGAGAGTAATGGGGGTTGGGTGTGTGTTTAGTCGTGATGGAGAGTTATGGGGGTTGTGGTGTATGTTTCGTGGTGATGGAGAGTGATGGGGGTTGGGGTGTGTGTTTAGTCGTGATGGAGAGTTATGGGTGTTGGGGTGTGTGTTTAGTCGTGATGGAGAGGTGTGGGGGTTTGGGTGTGTGTTTAGTCGTGATGGAGAGTGATGGGGGTCGGGGTGTGTGTTTAATCGTGATGGAGAGTTATGGGGGTTGGGGTGAATGTTTAGTCGTGATGGAGAGTTATGGGGGTTGGGGTGTGTGTGTAATCGTGATGGAGAGTGATGGGGGTCGGGGTGTGTGTTTAGTCGTGATGGAGAGTTATGGGGGTTGGGGTGTGTGTTTAGTCGTGATGGAGAGTGATGGGGGTTGGGGTGTGTGTTTAGTCGTGATGGAGAGTTATGGGGGTTGGGGTGTGTGTTTAGTCGTGATGGAGAGTTATGGGGGTTGGGGTGTGTGTTTAGTCGTGATGGAGAGTGATGGGGGTCGGGGTGTGTGTTTAGTCGTGATGGAGAGTTATGGGGGTTGGGGTGTGTGTTTAGTCGTGATGGGGGTCGGGGTGTGTGTTTGGTCGTGATGGAGAGTTTTGGGGGTTGGGGTGTGTGTTTCTTTTTGATGGAGAGTGATGGGGGTTGGGGTGTGTGTTTAGTCGTGATGGAGAGTTATGGGGGTCGTGATGGAGAGTTATGGGGGGGAATTTCCTTGGGCAACTGATGGTTATTCTAAATAATTCACTTTGAAAATGGGAAAAAATATCAAGGGTGTCATAATCTCCAAACTTTGGGTGTGGCCCAAACAGCGAGGAATGGGTCAATCACATAAAAAAATTTGGCTTTCTGAGTTTTAGACCACACACAACCTTGGATAAAAATTAGAAAAATATCTGAAGACATCAATGTTCAAATGTTACCATTTTGGGCCTATCCTATAAAAATTCACTCTTAAGTAAATAGAAACGACTACTGGATTCTTTGGAGGTACTAATTCCCCATCTAAACATGGATGTATCGGATCCAAAAGACTTCGGTCACCAAATGGAAGCAAAATCGAACAAAACGAGACTAAAGAAGTCCAAGTTTAATGTCAGCGATTCAACTGTCGCAAGCACTGGGTACCAGCAGTGATCGTATTGACACTCCAACTGACTCATAACTAACAGTATAGATTGAGTCATCCTCGGCCAAACCAAAAGCTGTTGGTAACATAAATATGGACAGCAGGCAATTCTGAACATTGTGGAAGGTGTTCTACCCCTTCGATGGCAATAATGTAATCGGACGCAGTTGCTCAGAATTTGCTGAATTGTCCAGTTGCCTGATTAAGATGGACACTTCTAAAAGTTGACGATATAACAAGGCATGTGAAAGTGAAAACGAATTTCTTCATTTTCAAGTATAGTGTATATCTTATTTCCAATTTTGGCTAAAAAGAAATAGTTTGGTTAAATTACAAAAAATATATATATATATATATATATATATATATATATATACTTGGCTCAAATTGTGTGTGTGTGCGCGCGTGTGTTTGCTGCACGTGTTTGCGTATGCAGGCACAGGAGTGATTGGTGTACTCGGCTTACTCTTTGCAGGGTGTTTAGTGCTATCGTGGAAGTTTTGAATACCTCTTAATCGCAAGGCTTTTATAGTCCAAGTATATGATTGTTTATCATAACATGCGTGCGGAGTGAATGCCTGTTGCAAAATCATCCAGGCGATCTCTAACTGTGTGTGTGTGTGTGTGTATTATATATAATGATTTTAATGAGGCATGGTATAATGCCATAAACATCATTTCCAGGAAAACCAAATAATCGATGTCAAACTACAAAAGGCTTTTCAAAGCAGAAATAACGAAAACAGAAAAACATTTCGATATTTGGTCAAGCGTGCACCTGAGAGAATGAGGGAGTGTGAGATAGAGACTCAGTTCAGCATGTGTGTGGGCCAGGGCAGCTCACTCATACACATAAAAAGAACAAGGCATGTAGTGTTTACCAAAGTCTTTGACCACTGCAGGCAAATCTCTCTGCACAAGCATCTCCAACATATTGTTGTGGATTCTCGCCCGTTCGGCGTGCGGGCGACTGCCTTTAGTTAAATTGCGGTCGCGCTCGCCCACCGAACGAGCAATCTCGTCGCAGCTTTCGGATCAACGCCGAAACCCAGCTACGGGTGTTGTTAACCACACCATAAACCAGCCAACTCTTCTGTCCACGCGTTACAGGGTCGATCGCCGAATTGTCGATGTACCTAATTATTCGCGCAGACAGAAATGCCGGGGATTTGCACCTCAACGGAGCCTGCACGAAAAGGAGCTGCTTTTAAGCGGCTCGTTCCGTTTGCGATTGCCGAGCGGTTTTATATAGCCAAGCCCCATCGGACCAGATATACGTTTTATCAGCTATTAATCAGCCAGCTAATTATTCCGAACGCAATTATGGCAGTCAATGGAGGAAGGGACGCAACGAGCAGGTGACATTCAACAATGGGGAACATTTATTTGTACACATAAGCAATGCAATGAATGGGGGTAGGGGACAAGACACGAGTAAAAACCCTACAGCCGATATCTATTTATTACATACATGCACTTACAACAATTCTACTTACGGACAAGGCGCCACAGACTTCCATGCAAAAACCCCAGAAAAGAAAGATAGAACTGGGCTCGTAAGCCTTTAATGTTCCTCGGAGCTGGGATGACCGAAGGAGCTCTGCGAGGCCGGGCAGGTTACCTTTGTCGCCCTTGAGGCGACTCGATGGATCTTTTGGTCGGCAACCCTCCGTATGTCTCTATTGTCAACACGGCAGCTGTTGTAACGGTGGCTTGGTTGGTCCAGGGCCTAGCAGCGCGCCCGACTTTCCACGGCCGTCTCCCGACTCTCCGATGAGCTGCTCTCCAACCACCAACCGACTCTCCGATGCGCCTTCCTCTCTCTCGTCTCCCGACTCTGGTCTCCAGACCCAAACTCGACTTGACTCCACCAACTCTCCACTTGACTGGACTCACGAACTCGACTCCACTCACCCACTCCACCCCCGGCGTTCCAACGCGGCCCTTTTATCGGGTCCGGGGCGCCCGCCCCTCCCTTTTCGGCATGCGGGGGAAAAATCCGAGGAGTGATGGAGTTGTTTTTCTTCGGAGCATACTTTTTTGTAACCGTCACTTTTGTTTACCCATTCTGAGGGACCCGCCCCAACCGTCGATCCTGTTTTCGTCCCAGAATATCGGGGCGGGAGTTGTTGAGTTGTTCTTTTTGTTTGTCAAGATGCCGTGGTTGTAAACTTTGTGGCGTTGTGGTGGAGGTGGCGTGGTTGTAGAGATGTTGTTGTTTGTGGAGAAGGTGGTGAGGAGATGATTGTTTAAAATAAAGATAGAAAAGAATAACACTACCTCAAAGGTTCACAGCCCGGCACACGAATAAATCCCGTTATACATCGGTGGGGAAATCTAACCTGGACACGCACTTATCGACATAACTGACCTTCAGGGAACCTGAATGGTGATCTGTGAATTTCCACAACCGTAACAATATAGTTATTAAATTCCCTCTGGCACACAAGCTATGCCAAGTATAGTTAGCAGTTTAATACAGGACACAAGTTTAATTTTAATTTACCACAGTGCCATGTTCAGACAGGTATCCGTGTGGTTACGTCATTGGTTGTCGGCTATTGTCATTTGTTTGTGCTCCTCAAATCGCTCAAACAATTAAGGTGTATGCAACAGCAAGTAAGGCCTTCATACACTATCATTGCAAATCTATGCAGGGATTGACGGGGAACAACCGTGAATCAGAGAGATGTGGAGATTGTTTCACATGATCATTTCTTGTAACCATGCCTATCTTGTTTACATACTTTTTTATTATACCGCCCCACATCCTTTTAAATTAAAAAAAAAAAAAGTTTTCTTAAATATGCCTCTGCGACGAAGTTGCTGGAGGCATTATGTTCTCGGGTTGTCCGTCCATCCGTGATCGGTTTATGTTCCTGCCATAACTTAACGGCAGAAGGGATCTAAGTCAAACTTGGTACAAATATGTGTAATGATGTAAAGATAAACTGATTAGATTATGGGGTCAAGACATCAAAGGTCAGAGGTCCCGTTGGATAAAAATTCTGTTACAGTGCTTACTTGTGAATCAGTGATGGGATTTTGACCAAACTTGGTGCAAGTATATATTATGATGCAAAGATGAACTGATTAGATTTCAGCATCAAGAGGTCAACGTCAGAGGTCATGTTGTGTAAAAATGTGATGCTTGAGAACAGCTGAAGGGAGTTAAATCGTAACTCTGTACAAGTATGTATAAACCTCCATTAGTGTGTCCATCCATGATGGCTTATTTGTTACTGAAAGGTCAAGGATCAGAGGTTATATTAAAACTTAATGTGATTCCACTGTCTACGGAATTTGGTCGAAACTAAGTACATGCTCCATGAAACATATCTGCAGATTAGATATTGAGGTCAAATTGTCTTGAAGTTTCAGGTCAAAGTTAGAGTAAGCAAAGACTTGTTGTGGGCGGAGGCATATCGGTCGACGTTGCAACATTGAATTGTCTCGTTACTTGTATTATACAAGTGATTGAATTTCATGTTTAATTTTCTTCGCTTATAAGTGGGGACGCATAATTAAACGAGAAAAAGAGCAATCAGAAATTGCAAACCCTCGTCAGGACTTCTTTTGAGTGTTGTATTTTATATGTTTTATGGTAAATCTAATATGGCTGCCAAAACGTGTGACCAATGACATCATGTGTGAACCTTTTGTTCCTCATGGACAGGCAGTCATGTGTGTAAAGTTTCGCCTCAATCTATTCAGCCACTTCAGAGAAGAAGATTTTTGACTGTTTAAAAAAAAGAATAATAATAATAATATGGCTGCTGAATCACGTGACCGATGACGTCATGAATTTTTTTTTATTCTGTGGACCATTTTATCCCTAGATGACCCTCAAAAATTTTCATACTGATTGGATGTGGCATTCTACATGTGCAATCATGACGTCATAATGAGGGCACCTATGATGTCATCCAAATAATCACACTCATTCCCCATGAGGAGTACTTGCTATGTGCCAAGTTTCATTTTTTTCCTTGGTGTGGTTTCAGAGAGAGGTCCAAAGTTTTTCCGTTTTTCCAATATGGCCACACCACGTGACATATGATGTCATAATTGTCATTAAAACGTTCGACATGAGTAGTCGCACCAATAGTGAAAATTTCCTCTCAATCCGACAAGCGGTTGCAGAGAAAAACACCAAAGTTCTGTGCGGACAAACAAACAAGCAGTCATAGACTGGTACTTACGAAATCGTCAACTTGACCTCTGAGCTTGTCTAATAAAAGCTGTCTCGAGAGAAGGTGGCGACGCAAACCAGAAGTTTCTATGATGATTCTGTACCAAACCATCAAAAATCGAATGTTTTGGATGTTTGACCTCACTTTGACCTTGGCCTTTGACCGATTTTGACCAAAATCTAATCAGCATTAGCCATCACCCTCCTGAATCACGTGGTGTAATTTGACATTGGTAGCTTCTTCCGTTCTCGAGTTATGCCTACAAACAAACAAGCAGTCATAGACTGGTACTTACGAAATCGTCAACTTGACCTCTGACCTTGTCTAATAAATGCTGTCTCTTGAGAAGGTAGCGACACAAACCAGAAGTTTCTACGATGATTCTGTACCAAACCATCAAAAATCGAATGTTTTGGATGTTTGACCTCACTGTGACCTTGACCTTTGACCGATTTTGACCAAAATCTAATCAGCGCGAGCCACCACCCTCCTGAATCACGTGGTGTAATTTGACATTGGAAGCTTCTTCCGTTCTCGAGTTATCATTTTTTGGATGTTTGACCTCACTGTGACCTTGACCTTTGACCGATTTTGACCAAAATCTAATCAGCACTAGCCATCAGCCTCCTGAATCACGTGGTGTAATTTGACATTGGTAGCTTCTTCCGTTCTCGAGTTATCTGTACCAAACCATCAAAAATCGAATATTTGACCTTGACCTTTGACCGATTTTGACCAAAATCTAATCAGCACTAGCCATCAGCCTCCTGAATCACGTGGTGTAATTTGACATTGGGAGCTTTTTCCGTTCTCGAGTTATCTGTACCAAACCATCAAAAATCGAATATTTGACCTCACTGTGATCTTGACCTTATACCGATTTTGACCAAAATCTAATCAGCACTCGCCATCACCCTCCTGAATCACGTGGTGTAATTTGACATTGGTAGCTTCTTCTGTTCTCGAGTTATCGTGCCTACAAACAAACAAACAAACAAACAAACAAACAAACAGAAACGGAAGGCATCAATATACTTACGAAATCTTTAGATTTCGTAAGTAACAAACAAGCGGTCATAGACTGGTACTTACAAAATCGTCAACTTGACCTCTGACCTTGTCTAATAAAAGCTGTCTCTCGAGAAGGTAGCGACGCAAACCAGAAGTTTCTACGATGATTCTGTACCAAACCATCAAAAATCGAATCTTTGACCTCACTGTGACCTTGACCTTTGACCGATTTTGACCAAAATCTAATCAGCGCTAGCCCTCCTGAATCACGTGGTGTAATTTGACATTGGTAGCTTCTTCCGTTCTTGAGTTACCGCGGATTAACGTAAAAGTCACACTCGACGCCCCCCCCCAACTCGAAAGGACGCCGGGGCGAACGCGATGACGTCAGCGTGCACATGCAAAACCTTTACGTGACTCAACGACGCGTCTGCTCGAACGCGCTGCGCCACGTGACGAGCCGTGACGCGGCGGGTGAAATATTTTATACAATCTTAAAACGTCTCCAAAACATCCAATTTTTACCAGAATTTCGACAACAGAGTGTTAAGCGTCCTAAGCGATCGCAAAAACCGAAGACAAAAATAAAATCGAAGTTAAAACGAACTCGTAACGTCGACCAAAGCAAAAATACTCCATTTCCCCACAGGAATTTACGGAATTATTTAATATTCTTTTATAACACTGAAATTTTTACAACAGCCGTAACTCGATGAATTGACACACAAATTCCAACGAACTTACCTCGATCTTCCAAACTCACGCTCCGTCAACAATACCTGTGGTAACTTTTCTCGAGTTATGTTTTGGATGTTTGACCTCACTGTGACCTTGACCTTTGACCGATTTTGACCAAAATCTAATCAGCGCTAGCCACCACCCTCCTGAATCACGTGATGTAACTTGACATTGGTAGCTGCTTCCGTTCTCGAGTTATCGTGCCTACAAACAAACAAACACACAAACAGAAGACAGAAGTGATCAATATACTTACGAAATCTTTAGATTTCGTAAGTAACAACCAAACGGACCCAAATGCAAAACCCACTCTGAATCCTTCGGTGAGGGTAACAATCACTTGGCTTCAGCACTTTTCGATGACTGATTGTTGTTGCCCAGTCTTTTGTTTTGGATTTTAAAAAAGCAATGGATATTCAGCCTGTGCCTGTGCCAGTGGACTCTGGCCTGACCCTGTCCAATGATGTATGTCATCCTTGCTCAGGATTTTCTGACTGAGAAGTTTGTGACCCATCGGGCAGTGCCATGTTGGTGCACCGGTGGACTGAGGACAGGCTCCTGGCCAAAATGTAGTGTAGTACAAATTTTGTGGAAAAATTTGTGTCTTTCTAAAATCCGACAACGCCATCATAAATTGGGCAGCTCATCGATTGTCGTCAATATTAATGTGATGGCCAGATGTCACAAGTTGGGTTAGTTTGTTATTACACAATTGTTTGAATGATTTGAATTTTCGCACGTGTCCTCGATCTGCATGCTTTAATCACATCCTCGCTTTGCGATGCTCACCATAATGTCTCCTTCGTCATGTGTACTCCCACCTCACCCGGCAGTGAGCTTTTCGCCGGCTCCAGTACCGGCATCAACTTTGAGAAGTACGACGACATCCCTGTGGAGGCAACGGGATTTAACTGTCCAACACACATCGACAACGTATGCAACATGAACTCGCCATTTGTACTTTGTGTAAAATCTGTAAATAGGCCATGCTTTTACTTCACTGTTTTGGGGCATGCGTGTGTGTCTACATGTGTGTTCAGAGGTTTGTTGAAATAACAGCCTTATTTCAGAATAGCCAGGGCATTTTCTTGCTATGTAACATGTCGTTCTTCATGCGGATTAAATTAGGATACATCCATAAGCAGATGGCCACCGAAGCGAGATAACGAATGTCATTTGCACATGCGGCATAAATCTGATGACGTTCTAAACGAATCTCCAGTTTGCCCCTTGACATACCCATGAGTTGTGCAGAGGCCTGCTTCCGTTGTTTTGTCGCACCAATTTCTCAGCACAGGTGTGCGCCTTAGATTGCGATGAGTGAAACTAAATCCGTTTCCGGTAACTTTTATTCAAAGAATTTATGTTGGGCGATAGAAAATTGGGATTTTTTTTTTTTGTGGAACGAGGCAGGGAGAACGGGGCGCCACCTACTGTATTGGTTCAATATATTTTGTGTAGAATTATTCGAACATCTAGGAAAGCTTCTATTCCCTTGACTTAAATATATTGTCAATGACTCTCGCTGGGAACACTACAACGATCGCTGATAACAAAGATGAATGTCCTGGTCCTAATCACAAAGACAGGTTTTCTTCCTTGATGTCAAAGTGGAACGACCGTATTTTCTGGTGTATAAACCACGACCGTGTATTAACCGCACTCCTGTTTTTCACCCTCAAAATAAATTAATACATTGATCATTTTATTTTTTTATCGAGATCTAAATACGTTTGTGCGGAACAAAGTGTCTGAGGTATCGACATGCTTACTCCCATGTCCACTTAATTTAGTCTAACAGTCTTATTCTCATTTTCAAGAAGCTGAAGAGAGAGGAGAGATACCAATAAGTTTTTATTTTTCTTTCTAGTTTTTTAATATTATACAGAGGATTTTTTTTTTTTTTGTTCCTAGAAAAGGGATTCTTACCGGTATCACACATGTTTCTTGTGGATTTGTGGCCCTGAAAAAGGGCCTTTTGGGTTTGATGAAGCTTTTCAGCTAAACCCGAGGAAATCCTCATCAATGTTTTCCTCATCGAAAATGGTATAAATGTGGAACGTCTAGTTACTTGAGGACATCTATCAGCGGACAGGTTTGGTGTGTGACAAGGATGAACTGATTAGATTATGGTGAACATCCGGATCCAGATCCGACTACTAGAATTTTAAAACTGATTCTTCACCATTGAGAGATAGGACCAAAAATGATATATAGCACGATATCTCAAAAAGTTTTAGACGGATTTGGACGAAACTTGGTGGACATGTGTGTGTGTGGCAAGGAAGAATTGATTCGATTTTAGTGAAGATCCGAATCCAGATCTGGATACGAGAATTATTTAATTTTAAAATGATTCTTCCCCATTGAGAGATTGGGCCAAAAACGATATAGTACTGTATGGCATGATATTTCAAAAATGTATTGGACCCGATATGTTCTCGTGGATCAGGCATTGCGTGGCGGAGGTGTGCTCTCTACCAAGTGCCCTTCTAGTTTGGAATATAATTGTAATTCAACATCGATCATTTGTAAGACTTTTTTTCTTTTTAACCCATGTATTAACTGCACGTCCAACTTTTACCTTTTTTGCCGATAAAATTGTGGCTTATACACCAGAAAATACGGTACGTGGGATAACCCGATGGCTTCCATAGCCACCAGAAGTGGCCAAAAAACATGTTGACGCTACCAATATTTGAAGGGTTAATAAAACTGGGTCGGTGGAAATGTGTGGTTACCAGAAACACCAAAAATGGTCCACTCCATCACTTGGCCATCCAAACCATCTTGGGGAGGTTTTGTTGAGACTTTTCATCCTACCTGGCCTACAGCATTGGACCAACTACGTAATCGTGTCTCGCAGTTCGAGGACGTGGACATGGGTGAAATCATCATGGGAAACATCATGCTCACTCGCTACACACGCCCCACACCAGTGCAGAAGCACGCCATTCCTATCATCACGGGAAAGCGTGACCTCATGGCTTGCGCACAGACCGGTCAGATATATATTTTTTTCATGTTTTTTTTTTTTTTGCCTTTCCTTTTGTCCAACTGCCATTGTTGTTGCAGTACTCCACCTTTCCTAGATCTCCTTCCTTTGTTTTTGGTTATATTGAATTGATGAGCTGGATTTTTGAAATTTTTATTATTATTATTACTTTTAAGTGTTCCAAATGTGAATCAATGATGTTGTCGGGAATTAAAGAAGAAAGAGCTGCAGTTTTCTTGGTCGTGCTGATGAGGAATATGAAGCAGAATGATTATCCATTCCTGCCACGTGCCGATCTGAAGGTCAATTGACTTGATACAGAGAGTAGCGTAGTGGGTATTAAAGTTACAGGGTGGTTTATGGATCCCAATTGTAACCGGACAAATTGAATGGTCAGGGTGAAGGAATGATTGTCTCGTGTGAGGTTCTATTCTTTTAAAGAGGGTTCTGGGAGCAAAAATGCAAATGGTCATTGTTAGGCGTTCAGATCCATCCTTGATCTCGACATACTCTTCATCCATCCATCCATTGGGACCATACTCTGTGCAGAGCATTGGTGCTGCCAAAGCAGTCTCCTAGACTATTGGGCACAATCCTGGACGGGTCGCCACTCCGACACGGGATACCAGCAAGCTGGCACTCATTTTGCCAACCTCGGAAGGATGACAGGCAGAGTCGACTCCACCTGGTATTCATTCAACAGTCGAGGGGGATTTGAACTCGGGATCCTAGGACCCCAAGCCCACCACCATCACCATGAAGCCAACACCAAGCATATACCCTTTATGTACTTAAGAAAATGATTGTATTGAATAATGACTCTTAGAATTTCGCAAAAGCCCTTCTCTCAACAATCTGATTAGTAGGTAAGGTTAGAGGACAGCACATCATTAATATGTATTTGTTCCATTGTA